>NC_133449.1:116423401-117023401 GCF_048565385.1 Saimiri boliviensis
ATTAGCCAGGCATGGTGGCACATGCCTGTAGTCAAATCTACTTGGGGAGGCTGAGGCAGGAGAATCACTTGAGCACAGGAGATTGAGGCTGCAGTGAACTGTGACTGTGCTACTGCACTCCAGTCTGGGCAACAGAGCAAGATCCTATCTCAAAAATCTAAAGAAAATTAAAAATAAATAAATAAATAAAAGGAAGAAGCTTAGTGGTGGTGGTGGGGTGGCCCTCCTCTGCAAGTCAGGGGGCATGGCAGGAGAGGTGGCCGTAGACCTGGGTTCATTAACATTGATGGGGAAAACGGAGTCTCAAAGTCACTCAGCCCGAGGCTGGGTAGGGGCACTTAACTGCCAGAAGGCAGGAGGCTGCAATTGCTTTAATGGTCACCAAGGCCTGAGGATCAGATAAGGCGGATTGACCTGTAAGGAGTGGAGGGGATGGTTAAAGGAGCATGGTGTCTATAGGGGAACACAGATCGTCAACAGAGGTGCTGCTTCACATCCATGATAAAGGAAGAAGCAAGAACGGAGAAGCAGCACCAGGCTACGAGGGGGGCTGCCCCAGCAAAACAACACAAATCTTTGCTCTGTTCCCAGATCTGAGCCAATTGTCAGACCTGGAAACCACTGAATGAAAAAGGTGGCCAGGTCCTTAGAAAGAAGGACTCTGTACAATTGCAGCAAGCATATACCGTGATAATTTTCCGATTTCTTTTCCGAAGGGACTTATGGTTGTTGATTTGGGTGACTGTGTACTGAGCAAATATTTCCAGGACCAATGGACACAGAGTCTGAAGTGACATTGCTATGTAGAGACCTAAAAAGTGTCACCATGACCCCTCTGTTAGAGTGGGGACTTAAAAGAGCCAGGTAGTGAATGTGAATGGAGCAGTAGCTAAAGACTGGCTCACAGAGACCTCAGGGTGTCAACAGACCCCACCTAGTGGTCATTTTCCCAATGCCCAGGAGTGATATACTTAAGTAACCCCCCATAAGGACTCCATGGTCTATGAGGTAAGAGCTATCGCAGTATAGAAGTCCAAATGGAAACCTCTGAAACTGCCAGGAGCCAATAGGCTCCCACTTCATGGCCAAGGTAGTAAAGAAAAAACAATATTGTATCTTCAGGGAGGGTCATAACAGAAATTAGCACCACTGTTAAGGACCTTACAGATTTAATGGTTGTGATCCCTCTCACAACTCCATTCATCAGTCTGGCTGCTGCAGAAGTTGAATAGCCCCTGGAAAATGACTGTAGACTACCATAAATTCGACCAGCCAGTAACTCTGATCCTAACACCTGCTGTGCTAGGTGTGGCATCCCCACTTGAGCAGGTGAATAGGCTTCTGCTATAATGTATGCTGCAGCTATAGATTTGGCGAATTCCATCTTTTCCATTAAACTAGAACAATTTGCATCTACATGGGATGAAAACTATTCAGTTACAGGGATAGCTGCCTGTTACAATAAAGTCCAAAGACATCTACACTGCCTGGATGTCCCAAGAACATTGCACTCACGTGTTACATTTACAACTTCATGCTCAATGGACAGGATGAGAAAGAGGCAGCCAGCCCTCGGAAGGTTTTGTGCTCTAGAGGGTGGGAGATAAACCCTATGGAAACTCAAGGAAGGGACACTTCAGTGAAGGTTTTAGAAATCCCATGGGCAGGACAGACTAGGATTTCTCCTTTAAAGTCAAAGAAAAATCTAATTATCTTGCAATTCTTGCCCAAAAGAAGGTGGCGAAGTCTCCTTGGCAGGTGAAGGCAGCACATTCCATACCTAGACATATGGCTCCAGCCCAACATGAAAGACCACCAGGTTTGAGTGGGGGTAGGGTCTGGAGAGAAATTGGCATTGGCAAATCCAGGCTGTGGATTAATCAGTCCTGTTGCCTGGGTGATATGATCTGGCAGGCCTGTGATGGTGGAAATGCAGGAATGGGAGAAGGGGCAGGTGGAGCTCATGGCAAGCTCCAGTGGGAGGATCATGATCTGGTCCCTACAATTCTGGTGTAAGGTCGTGCCCACCACACTAGGGAATTAAACCCCTTTGAGAATTATCTTGATTCATTAGTGGGTCCTGATATCAGAGAAATGCTAGACCACGGGCACCAAGTGACCGTGCACCCAGAACTTTCCATCAGGAGATAAGTCCTGGGTATAATTCTCTCTTGGGAAGGATTGGCGGTATGTTTATAGTTATATATCTATAGTGACATTGCATAGTTATCTTTCAAAGGACCCAGACTCCTTCAAGCAATGAACTCAGTAAGTTTGAGAAGTGGTTTAGATCTGGAAAGATCTAGTAGTGGAGGGTAATTTTTCATTGTTATGGCCGACATACACTTCTGCTCATCAGCTCTTGACTTTCTCTGATTTTACAAGTTAAACAACATTCAAGTTGGGTGCCTGCCTACTTTACTTCTAGGAATACCATGACCTATTAGCCATTGTCATAGATCTCTGTGGGGCCAGGTGTCCTGGTTGCCACTCTGTCTTCTTTTGTCCATTAAGGTAATTATTTACACCTTACCTTGGTTATGCAGCACTCTCTGGCCTCTGCTATTCCAGTCTCATTCACTTGATACTAGGGAGCCCGTTTCTATGGTAGCTTACAAGGATTCTCACCACTGAGCTTCTCAAAGAATTCCTTCCTGCCTAGCAAATTCCTTACTGCCCTAGTGAAGGGATACCGGGTCACTCTCAGGAAACATTATCAAGCGGAGGTCTCTCATTCTAGGAGATGTATTTATTTTCACAGTTCCACATCCCTGAAACTTCTCATCTCTTCATTAATACTGGGCATGGTAATTCTAGCATCTTCCTCTCATTTGCTGTAGGCTGTCATCATGTCCAAGCTTCATGGATCCACTCTCCTAGCATATTAGGATCTGCCTGAGGCATTCTTTGGGGACAGTAAGTCCTGCATCATGAGAATGTGCTCTTGTGCCAATAAATTCCCTCCTACCCAGTCTTACCTTCTGCTCCACCCCTCAGGCTCACTGCCCTCAAGACCCAGCTCCATGCATGTTTTTCTTGTTTCTATCAGGACATATTGACCATGTCACGTGATTCATTCAGTAGGAAAATTGTTTTTTCCTGGTGAAGGGACTCATATTCTTGTTTAAGCTATGCTTAAGCCTGGCCCTGGTTACTGGCCTGGGAAAATAAGTGGATTGGGTAACTTGATGAGGAAAAGCTTTCTATTGGGAGGTATCCATCACAGGTCGAGTTTATGCATTGTTACCAGAGTACAAGTGTCTGGTGTCCCCTAATAAGGAGAGGCCTGCTTCTGCCAGGCTGGAGAGTTTAGGAGAATCTGGGTATTCTCAAATGCATCTACCCAGATGTCCCTATTCCATGTCTCAGGATTTCAATCATTCTGTTTGTGTCCTAACTTTATCTGAGGAGATTTTTCAAGGCCATATGCTCAACTTTACCCTTATGGATAAACTCTGGGTCTAATTTTCAGCATAGTCTAACTATGGTTCAAGGGACACAGCTGTCTTTCAAAGCTGCCAGGAGACCTGATTTTCACTGTGTACTCTGTGTTGATAGCTGATGAACGGAGATTGCCGTCTTCTTCAAGGTTTCCAGGGCAGTTAACAAAAGGCAGCCAGTGCCTCAGTACTTGTAATTACCCTTGCCTCTATACCTAAAGGTGCTAGTGTTAATGCGCCCCTCAGTGCTGCCCGCCCCTCTGAACCACATCCTGCCACTGACAGTCTTAGTAATACGATGCTGTCTGACTAGTGGGGAGATCCAGCTTCAGAACCCCACCGAGGCTCTGCTCTTTAGGTCTCCTTCTCTTACCACTGACTTGGTTTGGGTGCCGGGATAAAAAGGTAGATTTGGATAAAAAGGTAGATTACTCAGGACCAAGGATGGAGGGGAGAAGGGAACATAAGACAAGGGGGTATTCCTGAGACTGCTACTGTGAGCAATGGGAGCCCCACTTCCTAGGACTTCCACACAGCACATAGAATGGCTCAGAGCTCCCTCAGCTCTCATGGCCCTTCTGTGGAGGGTTCCTCCTGAGCGACTCCATCTGTCTTGTAATTCTGGTCTCTGCTGAGAAAAGACAAAAGAGACTTTTGTGATGAAAGAAAGGCCTTGGGGCAGAAAACGGAAAGCCAGGGGCCCACCCGTGTTTCCGGTGGTTTGCTGTCAGTGCAAGGTTGGGGCTGGGTCTGCACACTACTGTCCACTGCAGCTATGGCTTAAATCTGAGGTGGGCTGAAGTTTTATGACCTTCAGGAGAAATCACATGGTCCTTGTTACCATCATTATCATCATTATCATTGGCTATACCAACGATAGAACAAGAGCAGGGTATTATAAATAATAGAGTCATCCAAAAGTGCATGGTTGGGAAGAGGAGAATGATTCTAGCATTTGGGAATGAGGTCTGCATGGAGGAAGTGGTTTTTTGTGGAATCTTGCAAGACAAGTAGGATTTCATTGGGTAAAGAAGTCACCTGAGTGTGGTGGCCCATGCCTGGCCACCCCCTGCATTCCCAGTGCTTTGGGAGGCAGAGGCAGAAACGTCACTTGAGACCAGGAGTTGGAGACCAGCCTGGGCAACATAGTGAGATTCTGTCTCTACAAAAAAATTAAAAAATTAGTCAGGAGTGATGATGTGCACCCGTAGTCCTAGATACTTGGGAGACTGAGGTGGGAGGATCACTTGAGCCCAAGAGTTTGTCATGCCACTGCACTCAAGCCTGGGTGACAGAGAGACATTGTCTCCAAAAAAAAAAAAAAAAAAAAAAAAGAAAAGAAAAGCTAAGGCAAAACATTCCAGGAGAGGAAAATAGAACAAACAAATATTGGATATAGTGATGGGGTGCAGTGATGAGATTGATGAGATGCAGGAGTGGAGCTACAGTGATGGGTTGCAGTGACAAGGTAGAGGGATGGGGTGCAGTGATAGGGTGCAGTCATGGGCTTTCAGTGATGGGGTGTAGTGGCCTGCAGTGGTAGGGGACAGTGACAAAGTATATTGGTAAAGGTTCAGTGGTGGGGTGCAGTGATGGGGGTACAGTGATGTGGTACAAGGGTGGGTTGCAGCGATGGGTGCAGTGATAGGGTACTGGTGGTGGGTGCAGTGATGGGGTAGCAGTGGTGGGGGTGCACTGATGGGTGCAGTGGTGGGGATAGAGGTGGAAGTGCAGTGGTGGATGCAGTGATAGGGTAGGGTAGTGGTGGGGGGTGCAGTGATGGGTGCAGTGATAGGGTAGTGGTGGGACAGTGGTGGAAGTGCAGTGATGGATGCAGTAATGGGTGCAGTGGTGGGGACAGTGGTGGAAGTGCAGTGGTGGGTGCAGTGATAGGGTAGTGGTAGGGTGCAGTGATGAGGGTACAGTGATGTGGTACAAGGGTGGGTTGCAGTGATTGGTGCAGTGATGAGGTAGTGGTGATGGTGCAGTGATGGATGCAGTGGTGGGTGCAGTAGTGGGGACAGTGGTGGAAGTGCAGTGGTGGGATGCAGTGATGGGGCACAGTGGTGGGGGTGCAGTCAAAGGTGCAGTGATGGGGTAGTGGTGGGGACAGTGGTGGAAGTGCAGCGGTGGGTGCAGTGATAGGGTAGTGGTGGGGTGCAGTGATGGGGCACAGTGGTGGGGGAGCAGTCAAGGGTGCAGTGATGGGGTAGTGGTGGGGACAGTGGTGGGTGCAGTGATAGGGTAGTGGTGGGGTGCAGTGATGGGGCACAGTGGTGGGGGTGCAGTCAAGGGTGCAGTGATGGGGTAGTGGTGGGGACAGTGGTAGGTGCAGTGATGGGTACAGTGATGTGGTACAAGGGTGGGTCGCAGTGTGGCATTAGTTTGGAATAGGAGAATGGAGCCAGATGAGGAAAGATTTGAAAGTCAAGTTAAAGTGTTTGGGTTTAGTATGAATGCGTGAGGGGTTTGGAGAAACAGGTTATGTGATGGAATCGCTAAGGCTTCCCAGCTGTGGGTCCGTGTGTGGTGAGTGGAGCAGTGCCCAGTGACCTGATTCCACACCAGAGCACCCATCTTTGTTTTGTCCACCTGCAGGCTGGTTTCCACCCTGAGGCAGCTGCCATTGCTCTCATACCTTCAAGGTTCCTTTAGCCTCTCTTTATGAGAATCCAAAAGTGGGCTTTGATCTTTACCACCTATCAGCAGGGGTAGATGAACCTATGTTTTAAGCTAAGCTGCTTAAAGAACAAGACCTTAGCCCTCATCATGGTTTTCTCCCTCAGGGTTTCAGCAGAGCATTCTGGGAGAACAGGATGAGCCTATCAAAGGTCTGTATCTTCCAGGGGCCACCCAGGCCACTGGTCTGTGCTACTGATGGGGACGTCAATGTCCAAGGAGATGATGTCAAGTGGTTATTCAGCTTTCCAGAAGACTAAGTAATTTTTCATGGCCCAAGAAATGCAGAAGCCAGCCTGTCCTCCCAATCTTTCTATTGCCTTTCCTTTCCTTCCAAATTGCAAAGCCTGCAGCTCGAGGGCAGGAAACCTGGGCTCTAGTCCCAGCTGTGCTGCTTCTCAGCCTTGTGATATTGGACCAGCAATCCTAACTTGCAAAACCTCAATTTTCTCATCTACAAATGAGACCAATCACATTAAAGTAGGTAACAGATGCAAAGAAAGCATTTAGCCCAGGATCTGGTACCTACAAGGCATTCTATAAATGAAGGATAGGGTTATTGATTCCTGACATTATTAGTGTTTCTCAGAGAGTAGGTCCTGTGCCTTAGGCCTGTGACAATCAGAAGTGGTACCTAGAGAGAACAGCAAATAGAAGACATTTCATTAGGAAACGATTTCCTCCACAGTTCTGTTTGCATTCTGATTTTGTGGAAGAGAAAGACTCAGTTTGGTGGTATTATAGCATCACACACACACACACACACACACACACACACACACACATGCACACACACACACACACACACACACACACACACACACACACACTGCTTGCTAATTTTCATTTTTAGCAAGGAGAATTCTTCGCCCCTCTGGTTAATGATAGATAATTACATCTAACTCAATCTGGTAAAGTCCTATTCAGTAATTTAAATAGTCTCTTTAGATAGCGTAATCACTTCAAATAAATCCGTGGCCTCTCAGATTTGCTCCCCACCCCACCCGTACTCCTTGCCAAGATGGTATGTGGCTGTGTGAGTTATGGGATGCTAATAGAACCACATGAGTGGGAGGGTGGAGGGAGCTTGGACCCACTTGTGGAAGTTCTTGTGTTGTCGTGGTCTCCACAAAAACATCCCACTGGCCGGGCTCCTGGGAGGAGGATGAATTCTCAAGTGGAGAGCTCATGGTCTGTCCTCTCATCTTGTTCAAAGCTCAATGATCCTCTCTGGCCAAGTCGGTGCCCCACCTCACCCTGCCCAGCGCTCAACGCTGTGCTCCAGCACCTGCCAGGCTGTGGTTTCACTCTGTTCTCAAGCCCAAGAAGTGCCTGTGTAGCCCCCTACCCTCCTCTTCTAGCTCAGCCAGGTTGGTAGTCACCTCTGAGTTTTCTTTAAAGCCACATGGTGATGTCTGGATCAATTTCAAGGAACTGGGGATCCAAGGGAAGTGGGAGCACCCCCTGAGATCTCTCTTGGCCCAACCACTTCTGCTCTGCTGTGTCTGCCCAAGTTGGTTGAGATGTAGAACGTGGGGTCAGTGTCCTCCTGGAGATCCCTTAACTGCTGAGCACAAATTCCATCCCTGCACCCCATCACTGCACCCTGTTGCTGTACCCCATTGCTATGCCCCTTTAGGACCTAGGTCTCAGAGGGGGAGTTGGTGCACTTTACATCACACCTGCTTTTCCTACCTCTGTTCCCTTCTCCTTTCCAAAATCCACTGGACAGAAGGGGCAGATTTTCCTCTTTGTCTTATTTTTGGGATCTTCTTGACCAAATACCACCTCTTTGTAATAGTTGCTAGAGGTAAATGGAATGGTTTTGTGATGTAGAAATGCAAGATCCATTGGCTTGCACTTCCCAAAACACTATCCTTATCGCACTAAGTAGATACAATTTTCTTTAATAACAGCTTCTTAAAAATGTCAATTTAAAGAAAAAAATCAAGTAAATTGATAGTCAATTTGGTAGTGGGAATGGTGCAAATTGTGAAGATAGAAGGTCCACGGCTGAGCTTTGGGAAGCCACAGGCACAGGTAAGAAGCTGTGACGAGTATGTCCATGGAAAAGTCCTAGGTGTACTCAAAGGGGGAAGAGGGTCATGGCTACAACTAATTACAAAGCAAGAAGTTGGAAAAGCAACGTACTAAGAAGTTCAGAAGAATCAGGGGAAGGTTCTTGGAAGAGGTGGCAGTTAAATTGGGTTTTAAAGGAGAAGCAGCTGGAGAAGAAAGACATTCAAAATGGGAGTGGTGGTGTTGGCAACAAGATAGTTTGCGTGAAGTGCTTTAAGACAGTTGAGTGAGCAGTGGTGTACAGAATTAATAATGTTTCAGGTGGGATGAAGAGACAGATTTGAAGTCCAGGGAAAATCTTTTTGGTGGCAACTAGGAAGGACCAGAGGGGAAATAATATAATCTAAGAAGCCTCAAGGTTACCAAGGAGGCTGTAGACAAAATGGCCAGCGAAGACTCTGGTTGGCAGGGCCAGCCGGGGTGCCAGTCTGAGCTGGCAGTGTTTGTGCCTTCAGAGCCACTTGTTTGCCCCAGAAGCAACCTTCTTCCTCTTCTCAGAAACTTCTTGGCTTCTCCAGCCTGCACTGTGTCCTTCTGGTATCACAGGTAGGTCTGGAAACCTCATTCATCCTTGGGTCTCTGGAACTTGTAATCCTGAAATGTCTTGCCTGGTATGGAATGCCTTTTCTATTTCTCGCCTCTCAGAAGTCCAAAGCCTGTCAAATTATCTTTCTCTAGCTCAGGAGTTAATCATCAGCTTCTTCTTATGAAAATCAGAACAGGAAAGTCTTGCTTGGTCCGTTCCTATGAAAATATTGTTCTGATGCTCTTCTTCAGTAATTCTGCTGCCTCTGCCTGCCTATTCAACGTTTGCCTGTTAGCAGGAAGCTCATTCTGGCTCCCGACTGAAGCTCTCTGAGGCCAGCAGCCACTGTGGATGTTCACGGAGTTTAGGCAGCAGCCAAATGAATGGGAATTGGGTGCACCCAGGCCAGATCCTAATGTGGGCTATCTGGGTCCCTGCAGCTGCTACCAAGGGTGAGATATCCAGTGGGAGAGGAAGGCTCTCAGAAGATGGGGTTGGGGGAGGATTTTCCACTGGTAGAAATGAAGTTATTTGTCAGAGGTGTCTGAGGGTCCGTGGAGAGCTATGTGATACTTTGCTGGCACCAATGTCCTGGTGTTGCTGAGAAGCCAGAGCTTCCTTCTTGGAGTGGGTATTGCATGGAAGACCCAGGTTCTGTCCTTGGGTTGCTCATTCCCAGCAAGGGGCTTAGAGGGGCTCTATCCTGAGTCCTGGGGAGGCGAGAGGAACAGAGCCTGTGCTTCTGCACTCCAGGCTCAGCAACAGGATTTTCAGTAATGAAATATTAGAAACAGTGCCAAGACACCCGGGTCCTGCTAAGTAAGTAGCTGGGCAGTTTCCTTCCTAAGATTCCACGTTCTGTGTGGAAACTGAGACGCTTGCATGCCCAGTCTCCCAAGGTGCCATCTTCATGTTCCTGGAAGTGTATGGTTGATTTCAGGTAGCATCTGCATGAGAATTTTCAATTTTCACCTGTGAATATTCATATGTATTCAAAAGTAGATACCTAACTCACCAAAACCCACAATTCCATAGATGTTGTTGCTTGGAAGTCTTCTGGGTAAAAATTTAAAAGGAGTTTATTGAAATTAAATTTTAAGAAAAAAATTAAAAGCCACTAATCATGCAGGTGCTACACAGATGTGCCAGCAATGGTGCTGGAGGGTGTGGAAGGGACAGAAGTGTAGGAACCCCTAGGAAGATGAGTTTGTGGCACCCCATGATCTACAGAGTTTGGCATGTGTCCATCCTGTAGAAAGAAAGAGCTCTTAGCAGAAGGGAGATGGGTTCCCAAGTGAATGGGGAAAATCCTGTGGCTCGGTTGTGCTGGGCTCTAGGGGGAAGAAAGTCAGTGCTGTCATAAGGTTGACTTCTACAGCGATCTTGGAAGAAGCCGCAGACATGGATTCACGGAAAGGGAACCTGAATACCGCCAGCTGCACAGCCTCCAGGTGAAGGAAGTGTGTCCCCATTGGGGATCTCCAGGCTGGGCCATGGCCCTGCTTGTCCTCAGTCTGCTCCTGACTCCTCCCTTGTGTTCCCTCAGGGCCTTCTGCTGAAGGGCCACAGAGGAACACCAGGCTGGGATGGATTCAGGGCAAGCAAGTCACTGTGCTGGGAAGCCCTGTGCCTGCGAATGTGTTTCTTGGAGTCCCCTTTGCAGCTCCTCCACTGGGACCCCTGCGTTTTACAAATCCGCAGCCTGCATCACCCTGGAATAACCTGCGAGAAGCCACCTCCTACCCTAATTTGTAAGACCAGGTTCAGGCCCATGGGTGGGTTGTGACTCTGGGAGTTATGGGAATGCAGGTCATGCAGCCCAGTGGGAAAGAAGAGGGGTTGGCGTGGGTCCAGGAGGAGGGAGAGAGAGGGCTTGAGACTCAGGCAAGTGGTTCAGTAATCCCTTGACTCCCAAACCTGTTGATGGCCAGGTCGCTGGAGGCATCTTCAAAAATATGCAGATTCTCTGGGCTCCCTTCTGAACTTCCTGAATCAGAATATCCCAAGCTGAGCTCGGGAAACTATTATCTGAACACTCTCTAGAGCAGGGGTCCCCAAACTTTTTACACAGGGGGCCAGTTCACTGTCCCTCAGACCATTGGAGGGCCAGACTATGCAACGTGTGACACCCTTCACAGCCAGCACTGCTGCCTCCACTATCCCAGACAGCGGTATCCAGTGTCACAGGCCCAGCACCACCTCCAGTGTGGTATACAGGGATGGCGGTGATCAGCCTGTGACACTGTGTATACGGCGTCCTGGACATCTGCAGCAGCTGGTTTCCCCTATTATAAGACACCTTCTAAAAATAAGACAGCCCCCATCTTTTGGGGGTAAAATTAATATAAGACAGAGTCTTATAATAGGGGAAACATGGTGTGTAATAATGTGGGGGGAGACTTTTGGGTAAAGGGAGGTTATAGGGGCCATTATGTTGTTGTACATTTAGGGGGGTATGGGGGCCATTGTACTGTGTAGTAATGGTTATAGTGCTTTGCTTTTCTTCCTACTTCTGCTGTTATTTCACACTGCTTCTGGTGATGTGGGGCGCTGCAGCAGCAGGCCAGACGTGCATCATATGACGCGCTTCTGGAGCCGTGACATGTGCATCCTGCGTCACCGGAAGTAGTACTGTACGTGAGGGATGCCGTGCTTTGCGGCACCACCACATACAGTGCTCCTCTCACTGACCACCAGTGAAAGAGGTGCCCCTTCCTGAAGTGCAGCAGGGGCCAGATAAATGGCCTCAGGGGGCCACATGCGGCCCACGGCTGTAGTTTGGGGACGCCTGCTCTAGAGACTCTGATCACCAGCTAGGTTTTTGGGAAGTGCTGAGATGGGCTTACTGTGTCCTTTTGTCAGAAGGAACTGTCCCAGTGTCTTCTTCTGAACTGTCACCCAAGCTTGGCCTCTAGGTCAGACTGAGTGAGGGTTTTATTGGGAAGAACCACACTAGAAGGGTGTTAGCTCCAGCAGTCCAACCTGGCCTATGGTGAACGCCATAAATACCCGTGGAATGAATGTATGGATGTGTCTCTGTGACACAGGCACTCTGGGAGGTAGGGAGCTCCTGGTCAAGCTTGAGGAGGTAACCCGTTACCAAGTTAATTGTGGAGGGATGAGGTGAGACTAACGGGTGGGCAATGAGACTTGAAAATCCCCTAGAACCTTCCAACTTTTTAGATTCTGTCAAGTTCTCACATTGGGACACATGAGTGATCCCAACGTGAGAGCTGCTCGGGTGATCAGTTTTTCTGATTGATTCTCCAGAAGAAATTCTGGTGCCAGGATATTCCCTGAGCCACAGAAGATGACCCCATGTGGCCCAAGGACTGAGGACATTAAGCTGAAACTCATTTGTTCCTGCATTCATTCATTCATCCAACTAATATTCATTGACAACCAGCTCAATAGCTGGCTCTCCATTAGGCCTGGGGACATGGCAGGGGGTGAGTCACAGCTGTCCTCAGGGAGCATGCAAATAAGTGATGGTGGCAGGAATGAAAACAATAATCGATGGTTAAAGTATAAGATGGCAAGGAAAACCATGAGGGTATCAGACAAGGGTGCTGAGAGGAAACAGACACTCAGCAGCCTAGCTTTGATGAGAGGTCAGAGATGGCTTTGCTGAAAGTGCTGAGGCCTGATCAGCAACATACAAAGGGGCAAGGATGCATGAAAGCCTGTCAGGAGAAGATATGCAGCGATATTGCACATTATTCTATTAACAAAGCAACTGGCATTGATTGCACATGGAGTATGGTAGAAGCATTCACATTCACAGCCTTGCTTAATCTTAAGGTGTATCACACTCTGTGCTGGCGCTCTGAGGTACAGAGGTGATTAATACAGAGTCCTGGGCTTTTAGCTGCTCACAGTCGAACTGGGGATGATGATAACTCACATTCACAAGCTTAGGACACATTCTGGGAAAGAACGAAAAAAAGGTAGGTATTTCCAAAGAAGAGCTGTGGTCGAACTGGAGAAATCTCAGAAGGCTTCTGGGAGGAGGTGGCAAGTTGGAGTGAAGCTAAAACAAAGGGAAGAATGTGAGCATACAGATATGGCGAGCGAGCAGTCCAGGCAGAGGGCCCAGCTTGAGCAAAGCCTGGATGCAGGAGTCTCCCTGCCAGTCTATCTCGGTTGGTTCCAGGTAGAGAGGCCTGGAAATGTTTCCTTGCTCTTCTGGGGACAGAACAGGGAGGCACAGGGGCAAAGCCCTTGATATTCCACTGTGTCTTGCCCTCTGTGGTTGGGGAATTGTTGGGCCAGCTCCCGTCATTATGTGTGTCTGTTTTGCGGTGGTGGGTGTAGGCATGGGAGGGTGGCGGGGGTAATGGTACAATTGTTCTACACAGTGTTCTTTCCCACCCAGGAACCAGATCAAAGATAATGATAGTTTGCTTGCTTGTTTGTTTTGGAAAGCATGGGGATTTGGGCATGATTGGACTTTGTACCAGTAGCTGCCTCTTCTGCTCAGGCAGAGATGTCCAGGCCTCCCCGCTGTCACCAGAACTGGCCCTTCCCAGGCAAGTTTGCTGATAACTTTTTCTGAGGGTTTTCTCCTTTCCGTCTCTAAGGTGCCTCCAGAACTCAGAGTGGCTGCTCTTAGATCAGCACATGCTCAAGGTGCATTACCCCAAATTTGGAGTGTCAGAAGACTGCCTGTACCTTAACATCTATGCGCCGGCCCACGCCGATGCGGGCTCCAAGCTCCCCGTAAGGCTGCCTGCTGTGTGTTTGGGGCTCCAGCTTGCAAGACCTTGGCCTGGGATCCAGGCAGGGCAGCTGCATGTCTGGAATTGGACCTACCGCCTGTTGCGTAAAAGGGAAATGTAATCACATCAACAATTTTAAAAAATTATTAGCGTGATAGATTTGGGTGATCAGTTTTTCTGATTGATTCTTTATTGGCAGTGACTTGACATTTAATTTTTATTTTGTTTGTTTTTCCTCTCTGTTGCATATTTAGTGACCTGTAAACTTTCAGAAAAGACGCTGCTTAAAAGGAATCTGACTTTTTTTTTTTAAATTTGGGGAATCCTTTTTCAAAGACGATAACTTTATCTTCCAACTTTTCTGTTTATAATGCAGACAGGTAATCATGTTAAGTGTTTCCTTTAAGAACATAAAATATCCCTGTGTCAGTGAGCAGGGGAAAGGCATACTCTATTTTTCAGCCACACCCTCACACCCTCCTCTCTTCCCTGTGCCTCTGCCAAGGGAAATTGGCTCTCTTGTAGCATAACAGCAATGCCTATTAAGTGCTTGCTGTGTGCCAGGCACAGTACATCATATCATTTAACTCCCACACTAACTCAGTGGGTAAGGATGATTTGGACCCATTCCATAGTTGGAGAAGATGAGGCACAGGAAGGGCATAGCTGACTTGCTCCACGTTGTACACACAGTAGGCGCTAGATCCTGGTACCAAAGCCAGCGCTTTGTCCACCTCCCCTTTCCTCAGAGGGTTTCCTCTCTTTACCTGTCCCAAAGATGGGTAATATCTAATATGACCTTAAGAAAGAAAATGGAAGGAATTTGTTATTAAATGTATAAATAGAGGTAATGCCATTTAAATAGTGTTTTATGTTCCCTGGTCCCAATTTTTCTAATCAATTAAGTTTGTACTCTTCCCTTATTTATTTGTTTGTTTATTTATTTTTGAGACAGCGTCTCAGTCTGTCGCCCAGGCTGGAATGCAGTAGTGCAGCCTCGGCTCACTGCAACCTTTGCTACCCGGGCTCAAGCAACTCTTGTGCCTCAGCCCCCCGAGTAGCTGGGATTACAGGTGCCGGCCGCTACACCCAGCTAATTTTTTGTTTAGTAGAGACAGGGTTTCACCATATTGCCCAGAGTGGTCTCGAACTCCTGAGCTCAGGCAGTCCGCCCACCTCAGCCTCCCAAAGTGCTGGGATTACAGGCATGAGCCACTGCACCTGACTCTTCTTTCTCTTCTTTTTCTTCCTTTCTTCATCTTTCATCCTTTTTCCTCCTTCTTTTCTTCCACCTCTTCCTCCTTCCTCCTTCTTCTCCCTTCCTCCTCCTCTTTCTTCTTCTCTTCCTCTTTTTCTCCCCTCCCCTCCCCAAACTCCCTCCCCTCCTCTCCTCTCCTCCTCTCTCTCTGAAAGTAGAGAGCGTTTCTGTGTTTGCCCTTATATATGGCTTACGATGATTTCCATCTTCCTGCACGTCACAGGCTCACTGGTATTTAGTGAACAATTTCTGAGCACTTGAAACTTGAAATGTGCGATCACTCACTATTCTATGAGCTCTAAACGCAGAATTTTGTTTAAACCTCATGGTAACTTCATAAGTGAGATGCTTTCCTTCTTCACATCTTACAGATGAGAAAAATGAGCCTTAGGTTAAGTAATCTGGCCAAGGTCACACAGACAGTCAGTGGCAGAGCTGGGAGTCAAACCCAGGCACTCAGGTGCCAGAGCCTACATGCTTCACCCTGGACCTTCTTCAAACGACAGGCCTCGCACCCTGCTTAGCAAGTGGGACATTTATATTTCCCCTGAAGAACGTATGCCCCAAACTGCAAGAGGAGGGTCGGTGGGGCCTGGTGGGCTGACTGGATGTTCCTCTCCCCTCCTCAGGTCTTGGTATGGTTCCCGGGGGGTGCCTTTCAGACTGGCTCAGCCTCCATCTTTGATGGGTCCTCCCTGGCTGCCTACGAGGACGTGCTGGTTGTGATTGCCCAGTACCGGCTGGGAATATTTGGCTTCTTCACGTGAGTCTCTCCCAGTGATCGACACCCCAGATCCCAAAGGGGCAGCTGTGCAGTAGCCATAGACAGAGCCTAGCAACCCAAGAAGGGGTGAGCCTTCTGTGACATTGCACAAAGCTGGCCCTAATTACTTTGGTAATTTTTGCAGCTGTAGCAGATAAATCCCCAAATTTTGGTGGCTTAAAAGAATAAAAATCTCTTTCTCACTTGAGTAAAGTTTAATTGAGCATCCCTGATTGACAGACATCCTTCCCCATGGTCAACCACGGATCTTGAGCTCTGATGTGGATTCTCTAGGGCCCTGGATTGTCTGCATTTGGTGGGTGGATGGAGAGAACGTGGAGGAACATGCAAGGGAGGGTCTCCCGGCCCAGCCTGCAGGCGGCACTCACCGTTTCTGTTCACTCACCACTGGCAGAACTCAGTCACGTGGCCACATCCAGCTGCAAGCCAGCTGAGGCAATGTAGCCCTGCAGTGTGCCCTGGAAGACGAGGGCACTGTTTGTGTGAGCAGTTGGTAGTGTCTACCTGAGCCTCACCCCCAGCATCCTCGAATGCTCACCTGAGGATCATCACTCCATCACAGTGGCTTCCCTCCTCCAATCACGCCTGACATGTGCTGAGCACTCACTGAACCAGGCGCGGTGCTGTACACTTGCCAGGCATTATTTCAACTCGCCAGCAAAATAATCCTTCAAGGAAGGTTGTCTGCTGTTCTTCTCATTTCACAGCTGGAAAATGGAGGCCCAGAGAGGTCAAGCAACATCCCAGGGGTCACAAAACAGAGCTAGGTCTCTTGACCACATCTATTATCCTGCCTAAAACGTGGCAGGAGAAGTCATGAGCAGGGTCCAATGTGAGTAAAGAGGAGTAGTGAGAGGCAGGGCCAGGATCATGCCTGGGGGGTCACAGTCACACACTATGGGAAAAGCAGCAAAGATTCTAATATGAATCCTGCCCTGCAGAGGCTCCTGACTATGGGGGACATAATGCAGGGACAAAAATATCCACTTTCCAAGCAGGACATGGTTAATTCTCCAAGAGTGCGATACCATGGGGCTGTGGAAACAGAGGAAGGAGATGCAAGGAATCGGGAGGCTTTGGGAGAGGGGTGGCATTGGAGCTGCACTCGAAGGATGTGGTTGGGTTTGAGAAGGGGTTGAGAGAGCATGTGCTTGGCAAAGGGTGATACCTGTGCAAAGGCTAGGAAGTGAGAAGGGAGGTAGCAACACATGGGGTTGAAGCAATACTTTTGCAAACCGCACTGAGCCCGTAGCCCTGGGATGTGGCTCTGGGAGTGCTGGGCAGGCAGGACAGGCTGACGGGTGCCCTGACCAGGGCAATTACACTTCTGGCTGCTCTATCCATTAGGATTCTGCATAAGATTCCTTTGGTAGAAAAGTTTTCAACAATTGTTTATCCTATCTGGGTTTGAGCATAGGTTGAGAAAGCTACAGCAGGAGAAGGATATGAAAGGCAAGGACAGGCCCGATAAGGAAAGGCCTTGAATGCCAGGCTGTACACAGAGTTTGGGCTTTATCCAATACAGATTGAGGGACCAGTAGTACCTTTCTCAGAGTAGCGTACCAGAGACTTCACTCCAGAGCAGAATGGAGGCTGAGCCAGGGATGCCTAGCTGCATGTGGGGAGCCCCACTGGTAGGCACTGTCTTGATGCAGGCCATGGGGTGGTTGAACCACAAAAGCATTAGCTACATGGGTGTATGACGTTCTTATTGTCTGCCTGGCACTGTCAAGCTTCGCAACCATGAGGAGCGGGCACTATCGTTATCCCCATTTTATACGTGAGAATCATTGAGGCAAAGCAGGTTAAGTGACTCGCCCAAGGCCACCCAGATAATAAGCGGCCCAGCTGTGAATCTTGTGCCAGAAGCTGAGATAGTAACCAGTGAGGTATAATGCTTCTCAGGATAAACAGAGATGGAGAAACGGGGACCAGGGTGGGAGCCACAGTAGAATGGAACATAGGTAGATTGAGGTAAAATTGGCAGGGCTTGACTCTTGATCAGATGCAGGGGCCTGGGGGAGAGAAGGTGGGGTCAGAGCCAGCTCAGTGGTCATGGATGGAGGAAGGGACCCAGGGGGAGGAGCAGTCTGGGGGACTGGGGAATGGAGGGGAGTAGAATGTGCCCCGGGATGACGAGCATATATGGTGTGCACTGCTTGCATGTTTTCAGTCTAGACATTTCTTTGATTCTGTGGCATTTCCACTTGCTTCATTTGTTCTCCCATTGATTCCATCCTGGGAAACATGCAGTTGTGCAGGGGCAGCAGCATGGGAACATGGGATCCCAAATCTGTAGCTTTGTGGCTGTTGGGCAAGAGGGTTTAACCTCTCTGTGTCTGAATGAAAGAGTTGATATCTACATTGGTCTCCCGACAGCATGCTCACAAGTTTAGTGGCAGAGGGTTGGCATGAGCTGCTGCTGTGGAGAAATGCAGTCTCTGCCCAAGCACTTGCCAGCAGAGAGGGAGCATGGGGTGGTGGGATAAACATCCCAGTCTCTCTCTAGCCCACCCTCACGGCACACGGGTGAAGCCTGGGTGATGTCATTCCTAGAGGTCAGCTTTGGGGAGGCAGGGCAGAGAAGGGTGGAGAGGACCCTAAGAAGCACAGGGAGAAACCCCAGCAACACTCACCTCACAGGTGTGAGGACTGTAGGAGTATTAGCCTTAAAGCCATCAGAACAGTGTCTGGTACATGTTGTAGCTGCTATTATTGTTACTATATTATTAATTTAGTGAAAAATTCTGTGCTCAGGAAACTCTTGCTTTCTTGTACAGACCAACTCTCAGGAATGGATTCCTGGATTCCAGACCAGCCTGGGCAACACAGGATTCCTAGATTCTGAGGAGCCTATGAATACTTGAAATTGCACCTACAATATTGTACGTGCATTTTTCTTGGGTGCATAGCTTTCATCACATTTTCAAAGAAATTCAAATCCCAGCAAGGTGTGAGAACTGAGCCTGGTTTTCCCAGCTCCTCCAGTCTGCTGACTCTTAGTCCCCTCCCCACTGACACCTGCCCACAGCCTCTGCTGAGAACTTCTGGGGCTGTGGGAAACACACCATGGTCGACTGAGAATTCTCACGCTGCCTCCTGTCCTCAGCATATGGGATCAGCATGCTCCGGGGAACTGGGCCTTCAAGGACCAGGTGGCTGCTCCCTCCTGGGTCCAGAAGAACATCGAGTTCTTTGGTGGGAACCCCAGCTCTGTGACCATCTCTGGCAAGTCTGCGGGAGCCATAAGTGTTTCTGGCCTTGTGAGTTCTCTGCTTTGTGATTTGAATGAATCTCAGTACGGGAGGTTCCAACAATGATGATGATGAGTCACTAACATTTGATTGGTGCCTTCATGTTGAACAAACACGTTAATACACATGGTCGGTCTCCCACAAGCCACACAAACACATTGTGAGTTAGGGGCTCCGTCTCATCTCATGGACAAGGCAGCTGCCACTGGGAAAGTTTAGATAAATGACCTAAGGTCACATAGTGAGTAATAATTTGAGGAAAAATCCCTTATCTTTGTAGAGGAGAAGCCCTAGTATTCAATTACCAGAGTGGTAATTACTTGTTTAATAGAAAACTCAGCTAAAGCATGAAATACCACAAGATGCATATAAATATTTTATTTTAATTTAAACCATAAAATGTACAGTCCCTCACCAACAGTTTGATACAGGGCCTTATGTTTGCAGAGTTGGTCTGCTGGCTCAAGTTCCAACATGGGTTATCTTACATAAACCGCCTGCAAAATTCACTGTCCTCAAATTGCAGTTTCAATTTCTTTGCAGTGGCACAAACTTAAAGAGCCTGCAAAGTAGTCTGACTTTAGCGCATTTGGAGTTTTCTACTTTTCCTTTTACTTCTTTCTTGTCCACACATAATTTGACAGCAATATATTCTTTTTTGAGACAAGGTCTCATTCTGTTGCCCAGGCTGGCATGTAGTGGGGTGATCATAGTTCACTGCAGCTGGAACTTCTGGGCACAAGCAGTCATCCTGCCTTAGCCTCCCAAGGAGCTGGAACTACAGGCACGTGCCACCATGCCCATCTAGTCTTTATTTTTTTAATAAAAATGGGGTCTTGCTGTATTGCCCAGGCTGGTCTTGAAATTTGGGGCTCCCGTGATCCTCTTGCTTTGGTTTCCCAAAGTGCTGGGATTATAGGCATGAGCCACTATGCTTGGCCAACAGCAATGTTTTTTAACCGTCCTTTATCAAGAATTTTTTTCCAGACACAATTTGATTTTCTTTTTACACATACAGTACATTTGTTCTCATGATATTTCATTGATTATGTAATTACAATAGCAAGTGCAACTGACGAAACATGTTTGGAAGCAAACGCATCTGATTCTTGACAAGAAACTGGTGAGAAACCGGCTAGAAAATGGTCCACTGGCTCAGAGTGGGCAGCACTTCCTTGGCATCAGTTGGGAGGTTAATTGCAGAAATCAGTGACATGGTGGTGAGTTAAGAGAGCCTCTGCTGTATAACACTTGACAATATATGTGGTCTTTTAGCATCTTCAAAATGACCTTCTAAGGTGGATTATATTAACCTAACTTTTCATATATTATAACAGCCACTGTTTCACTAGCGAAATTTGGCCAGACCCTCTGTGAAGACTTCTATGTTTATTACTTGTCCTGCTCCTCACAATGGTTCTGTGTTACGGGCTTGATCTTTACTCCAGTTTTACAGGGGAGTGAACTGATGCTTAGGAATTTTAAGCAGCTTGTCCGAGGTTATCCAGCTAGGAAGTAAAGGAGCTAGAAATCATATGCCTGAATATTTGACATCAAGGTTCATGAAGAGCCAGAGGCTCAGAGAGGTTTAGTAAGTTGCCCAAATCTTCACAGCTAGTCCTTTAACCCCCAAACCAGGGCTCTTTTCTACTCTAAGCTGAGAGCTTTTAAGGAAGCTTCCTGAGAAGGTTTCTTTGAAGAGGGAAGAATGGTATGTGTGATCGGTGGGGAGTCCTCTGCTAACCTTTCCTGAGTCTTCTGTGTTCTCTCTCGAGATGCTGTCTCCCATGGCCAAAGGCTTATTCCACAAAGCCATCATGGAGAGTGGGGTGGCCATCATCTCTTACCTGAATGCCCAAGATTATGAGAAGAGTGAGGATGTACGTATACCGTGAACACCTTTCCAGCTTCCTCTTCTCAGTTAGGAGAGAATGTGGTTGGGCAGCTTCTCACCATGTGCTTGGCTTTCCTTAGTGACCATGCCCAAGGAACCTCATGCTGGCCCAAGTGAAGCTTGTTCCTCCATGAAAGGCCAGGTTCAACAGGAAATGGGTCCAACTACACAAGGCCACACCACTGGTGTGCATGAGTGTTTGGTTCTTACGTCTTACCCATTATTCTTTGCTTGTGGTATATAACTCAGTCCCCTGTATTCTATACAGCTCTTCTCCTGTACCTACTCTACTCCACTGGGAATGGATACCCAGGGCACCACATTAAGAAAGATTCAGAGGCTGTTTCCAGCTCAGTGGGAAATGATACTGTGACTGATTAATGTTGTCTGGCATGGGACTATAAGGGGCATCTATCCCACCATATCTGTCATCTGTCTCTTGTCTTAATTATCTACTAGAGAGTGAGGCCCTAGGGACCAGGAGCTCTCTGTCCTTCAGGTCCCCAGCATAATACCTGGTATATATCAGGCAGCCATAAATGTTCTGGATGAACGAGTTAACGAATGAGCTATATTTCATTCAATGCATATTAATTAAGCACAGGGCTGTGGAGCCATCTCTTGAGTATTAATCATTTTTGCGGTAAATTTTCTTAAACATCTTATGGAAAGTAACAGTATATACCAAGAGCAGAAACAGAGTTATAAAATTATTTAAAAAGTACCCTTCAATACATGGAAACATTGATTTCGGTTACGTTCTCCATAAAGCTGCTTTCAGTTTGGGCATATATTTATTCATTTGATATATGTCACTGAGTGCCCACTATTTTCCCTGCTCTGTTAGAACTTTGAGATTTATCACCGGAGAAAGTATATGCTAAACTTGAGGGCAATGTAATATTTTTATCACCTGTCCATGGAGAGGATTAAATCCTGGAATCCATGGATGGGTTTCGGAGGTGGTCCCACAATTGTACCAGCTTCTACATGCTTGTGCATTGTCCCATGGAGAGGGCCTGCAACTTTGGATTCTCAAAGAGTCATGACTCCCAGAAGATTAAGGACCACCACTTTCAGGGGATGAGTTCTACAAATATGGATGGTTCGGTGGCAAGGAAATCAGGTGTTCAGCAATGGGCTAGGCTTGGAAGGTGGAGAACATCGAGCTGATAAGAGATTAGATGAGGATGGGGTTTCTGGGGGCTGCGATACCCTGAAAGGACATTGTGGAGGGCAGGACTTGGGCCTTAAAGAATGAGAAGGATTGGTATAGAGACAGGAAAAAAGACAGGCAGGACATTCCAGGCTGTGAATGGGCCTGGGGCTTGGGCAGAGCTAACAAGCTGAGAATCTGATCTGGAGCCCTGCCTCTGCTGACAGTGGAGGAGCTTGCAAAGCTGCTCCTTGCTCTTGGTGTTTCTGTCTTCATTTTGCACCTCAAGGTTGGGCTTCTAGGCTCCGGAAGGGCCAAGTGGCAATGCAGCCAAGCTCACAGGACTGATCTCTTTGTGACCAGGAATCTTGATTCCGTTCCACAGCCACAGACTGACAAACTCCCATCTCAGCTGTGGTGTTTGTTAGAGATGACAGGGAGGCCAGGCAAGAGAGTGGGGGCGATGCAGTGCCAGCCTGTCCGTCACGTGCACCTTCCATTATAGGGGCGTGGGGCTAGGCAGGGGTAGCGGGATGGACTCACAGATGGAGGACCAGCCTGTGGCTGACCGGAGGGCATTTTCCAGCTTTCATTTTCCTAGATGCTTTCAATATCATGCTCTAACCTGGTCCTCCTCTGGAAATAGCTGCAGGTGGTGGCGCGTTTCTGTGGGTACAATGCGTCAGACTCTGAGGCCCTGCTGAGGTGCCTGAGGACAAAATCCTCCAAGGAGCTGCTGACCCTCAGCCAGGTGAGGGCAGAGGGAGTAGTTTGGGGGGCAGGGTTGCCCTTTGAATGGAGAGGTGGACAAATCCTACCCTTTTGTTATTTATTCGGATTTGGAACATGGAAAAGAGGAGGACTGGGGATACATGGTAACAGCGGTAAACAAAAAAAATACATGGGGGTATAGAACCCTTGTAGATAATTTAAGAAAATTGTTGGGGCAGGGGTGCAACTTAGCCTGGAGAAGCTTCAGCAAAGCACGAGGCTTGTCTGTAAGTCCCTGAAGGCATCTCACTGGAGGGAGGGGCCACATTGATTACATATGCTTCCAGAAGCTGAAGTCAAGATCAGGAGCTGGAAGTTCTATTAAGAAGTCATTTTAGTTTAGTGTAACTGAAAAATTTTCAAGACCTCCTTCAGAAGATGGTGAGATGCCAATCTCTATGGGTATTCAAGCAAAATCTAGCTGACTACTCACAAACTTTCAATCACTGACAGTTAATTGGACTGGGTGATCTTTTATGTCCTTTCCAATCTTGAGAGTCTTTGAAGACCGTCTTTGAACGAACAAAATCATTATCTTTCAGATTTCAGCATTTGCTAGTTACGTGGTGTGTACTGAGTGTCCAGTGTGAGCCCTGCTAGACTCAGTGAAATGGATAGTAAGTCCTAGACCTGATGTTGTGTGGAACTCTTTGACGTGCTCCTTTCTGCCCAAATCTCAAAACAGAATCCTAAAGAAACCATGATTAGAGATGAGTTTTGCTTTCTGAGACCCAAAAAATATCCAGTCACGTTCAGGGCATTGGGTCTCAGGGAGACATCGGAGGAAGGTGTTCACACCAACCCTTACAGTCCTGGCCACTCCGTCTACTCCCATTTTTCCCTTTGCATTTTGCCAGTGGTTCTCAAACTTGAACATGCATCAGGCTCACCTGGAGGACTGGCCAAAAGGGAGTTCATGGGCTACACCCCCATCCCAGAGTTTCTTAAAGAGGAGCCTGAAGTGGGCCTGAGAATGTGTATTTCTAACAAATTCCCAGGTGATGCTGATGCTGCTGGTCTAGGAACCACCCTTTGAGAATCTCTGAGCTAGGTTGTATTAGTTTCTTCTCATGCTGCTAATAAAGATATAGATGAGACTGTGTAATTTGTAAAGGAAAGAGGTTTGATAAACTCACACAGTTCCACATGGCTGGGGAGGCCTCACAATGATGGTGGAAGGCAAAGGAAGATCAAAGTACATCTTACACGGTGGCAGCCAAAAAAAAAAAAAAAAAAAAAAGCTCAGGGAGCGCCCCTTTATAAAACCATCACACCTTGTGAGATTTATTTATTCACTATCATGCAAATAGCACAGGAAAGACCTGCCCCTATGATTCAATTACCTCCCACCGGGTCCCTCCACAACATGTGGGAATTATGAGAGCTACAATTTGAGATTTGGGTGGAGACACAGGCAAACCATAACACAAGCCATTGTTTTACTTCGGTAGATATTATTATTATTCCCATTTAGCAGATGAGAAAATAAGGCACAGACCAACTTAGCCCCCTTGCCTAAGGAGGTGGCAGAGCTGCCAGGAACTGATGTATTGAGCTGGGCCCATAATGTTTGTTTTTACTTTTTAAGGGCATTTAAGCCAGTGTTATACTGGGTTGGCTTTGCTTGGCCAGGATTTGGGACGGCAGATTTTGTGAACAGAAATAGCTGCTGATTTTTTTTCTTCCTTATTACAGAAAACAAAGTCTTTCACTCGAGTGGTTGATGGTGCTTTCTTTCCTAATGAGCCTCTAGTTCTATTGTCTCAGAATGCATTTAAAGCAATTCCTTCCATCATCGGAGTTAATAACCACGAATGTGGCTTCCTGCTGCCTCTGGTAAGAATCCCGGCTGGCCATACTGCCCCTCCCTCAACCATGATGCATCTCTTTGTTGCAACAGCTGGGCATTTCCAAAGATGACACCAGGTGTTGTAAGCACTGGAGCCCCCCAGTGCTTGCCTCTCTCTGAAAGAGAGAAAGTGAGGACCGGGCCAGTCACAGCAAGTGTCTGCCTTGCTCCTCATGCGATGAGGTTTAGGGTGGAAGAAACAACTATATAAAAAGGAAAGAAGAGACGGGTCCATTTGGTCTTTGTTCAAAAAATATTACGAATGATTGTTTCCAAAAAAGGCAGTTACTATTTCAAAGCTGACATTCAAATAGGTTTGAAAAACTTCAGTCCTTTAAACTTTTCACGACTAGCCTTGGTTCTGGCATTTTGACAGCCAAGAATGCTAAGGTTGTATAAGTTGCGAAATTGTTAAATCATTTTATTTATTCAACAAGTATGTACTGAGCATGTATTACAGGCTTATGAAAACAGACCAGTCGGCAGCGAGCATGGTGCCAGCTTACACTTTGGTGGGGAGAGAGAGAGAGACGAGACATGAAGCTGAAAAGATGATTTTGGAGAGTGACAGACGATATGAAGGACACAAGTGGGGAGAGAAGGTATCTTTAGGGAGGATAACAGGTGATGCAGAAAGGCTCCTTTGGGGAGAGATTGTTGGGATTACAGATGTGAGCCTGTGCTCGGCCTAGGCTCTGTCTTTAAATGCCGAGTTCTCTGCTTACCTGCTGTGTGACATTAGGTGAGTTGCCTACCCTCTCTGACCCTCCATTTTTTCAACGGTAAAATAGGGCTAATCTTAGTACCTGCCTCGCAGGTTTACATCAAACAGCCTGGCATAGAGTCAGTGCTTAGTAAATACTGTTACGCTGGAGTTATTCAAGTGACAGAATCTGCAGAGCTCAAAAGCCTGTGTGGGTGCTGAAATTCCATGTGAATTTGCAGTTAAGCCCATTGCTAGCTGTTACGGACCACAGGAATTCCCCCAGAAACAAATCTCAGCTCCTTAACGTACAGAGAAGGTTTTTAGTAGTTAAAATATGCTTACAGGTAACTTGAATGACTCTGAGGGTTCCCTGCGATCCCAGGAGACAGGTATGTTTAAGCATCGGCCCCAGTGATTCATTATCCCAAGATTTTCAGCAAAAAATGTACCAAGAAAATTCATTTGTCAGGTGGACAGTATTTCTGCCGCCTCATGTTTTAAAGCCGTAATTTTGCCAGAAAATGGTAATTTAACAAATAATCACGTGAATTGCTTACTATGTACCAAGCACCATTGTAAGAGCTTTACAAACATCAACTCGCTCAGTTCTCATCACCGCCCTGGCAGGGGGTACTTGTTGCAAACTCCATCTTACAGAAGAGGAGCCTGAGGCAGGAAGAGTTGAGTCCCTTGCCAAGTTCACAGCTGGCGAGGGCAGCACAGGGAACCTGTGTTCTCAGCCACCAGCCTGACTGCCACTGCCCCACCTCCCACTGTGGCTTCTCAGAGGTCTCACCTGCAAAGATCTCTAGAAGGAGAACAACAAACACCAGTTTTGAGATTTTCTGGCTTCTGTTTGAACTAGGGATCAAAGCCAAGTTGGAGCCTCTTAGGCAGTTAGGGCTGCCATAATAAAATAGCATAGACTGGGAGGCTTAAAAGACAGACATTCTTGTTCTCACAGTTCTAGGGGCTGGAAGTCCAAGATCAAGGTGTTGGTATCGCTTTGTGTGTCTAAACTGTCCTTTCTCATAAGGACATCAGCAGATTGGATTAGGGCCCACTCTAACAGCCTCATTTTAACATAATCACCCCTTTAAAAGTACTATTTCCAAATGGTTGCATTCTGAAGTACAGGGGTTAAGGCTTCCATGTGTGAATTTTGAGGGGACCACAATTTAGCCTATAATGGGAGCCTTTCAACAAGGTGGCCACTTGGGCCCCACAAGGCTGCAGGTGGAATGACAGGGAACAGTTGCCTTTTATCAAAAGTGAGAAGAAGAAATTAACTACCTGACCGGCACACGGAAGCTACTTCCACACGTGGCTGCCTGGGGTTGAGGGTTCCTGCCCTTCCCAGCTTTCCCTGTGAAAGTCGGGTGCCCAGGCCCTTGGGGAGATGGGTTTAACCTTCTGATGACCAGATAGCTCACAGAGGGCACTGCTTCTCTCCACAGAGGGAGGCTCCTGAGATCCTCAGTGGTTCCAACAAGTACCTTGCCCTCCGTATGATATACAATAGCCCGGTGAGTAGCTTGGGAGGCCGCAGTACACCAGAGACACATGCACTTAACAGATAGCCCTGGGTCACATTCAGTGGGAGGAGCTGGGGGCACAGACACTCCTCACTCAGTCACTCAAGAGACCTTTGCTAAGTATAGGTGTATTAGTCCACTCTTGCACAGCTACTGAGAAATACCTGAGACTGGGTAAATTATAAAGAAAAGAGACTTAATTGGCACAATGGTTCTGCAGGCTGTACAGGAAGCATGACGCTGGCATCTGCTCAGCTTCTGGGGAGGACTTAGGAAACTTACAAACATGACAGAAGGCAAAGAAGAAGAAGACATGTCTTACATGGCCAGAGCAGGAAGGAGAGAGAGACGGAGGAGGTGCCACACACTTTTAAACAACCAAATCTTATGAGAACTCTATTATGAGAACAGCACCAAAGGGATGGTGCCGACTATTCATGAGAAACCCCCACTATGATCCAATCACCTCCTACCATGCCCCACCTCCACCATTCAGGATTACAATCCAACATGAGATTTGCTGAGAGACAGAGATTCGAACTATATCACTAGGCCCACAATCCATAATCCACAACTCCCAAGCTGGAAGAGCTCCAAAAACCCAGAGGCTTTTTGCAACCCACCCAGCAGCCTAACTGGACCTTGACTGATTTGTGGTTCTCAGTCATTTTTGTTCCCACACATTCATTCATTTTATTTATACCACTGTTCAGATGTTTCTCTGTGGATGCATTAATGTGGGTGTTGGGGTGTTGCCCCCACCCATAGCATGTGTCATAACTCACAGCATAGGTGCTATATTATCTACCTACAGTTTGAAGAGCTCTGAATGCTGAAACATACATGGACTGGGGACCTGTATTCACTACATACCAGCCAGGCATTGGCCCAAGTTCTGGCAAGACCAGTCATTTATCATTCACTTACTTATTTACTGTTTCATCACTAATTCATTCATTCACCGCACAAACCTATCAGTATCTGGTCTTACTCCAGACTCTAGGATATGGAGATGGATTGCTTTGCTTCCTTTCTTTTCTCCTTTTGACATCTTCTTTCCCATAAACGTTTGTTCAGTGTGGACTCAGGGCCAATGTTCTATTCACTTGTCCATGGAACATAATTAGTGAGAGTCCACATGCCTCTGCACTTCCCTGGGCACTGGGGTGCAATGTGGGGTGGACGGAGATGATTAGACCACTTCAGTAGAGTACACATAAAGCCGAGGAATGACCAAGGCCCTGTGGTGTCCACAGGAGGGGACAGGCGGCTCCCTTGGGGAGAAGGGTTTGGAGGATTGATGGAGCTTGTCTGGTGATGAAAGGGGTGAGTGAAGAAACTGGGAAGAACCAAGAGGACCAACTGGGAGCTGAGGGGTGTGAAGAGATCAGCTGAGGGTTGGCTGCAGCGGGAGAGAATGCTTTCAGCTGTTATAAGCTATGTGATGAGTATAGGCTTCATTCTAAAGACTGAAAACAGAAGGAAGAAGGACCTTATTTGATTTCTGTTTTAGAAGAAGCCCTCTGAAACTGAGCACAGTGGCTTACACCTGCAATCCAAACACTTTGGGAGGCCATGGCAGGAGGATTGCTTGAGCCCAGGAGTTTGAGACCAGCCTGGGAAACATAGGGAGAGCTTGTCTCTACAAAAAATAAAAAATTAGCCAGGTGTGGTGGTGTGCATCTGTGGTGCCAGCTACTTGGGAGACCAAGGCAGGAGGGTTGTTGAGCCTGGGAGTTTGAGGCTGCAGTGAGTCACGATCTTGCCACTGTATTCCAGTCTGGGCAACAGAGCAAGAGACTGTCTCAAAAACAAACAAACAAACAAACAAAAACAAAAACAAAAACAAAAACAAAAAACAAAAAAACAAAAAAGAAAAAGAAAGAAAGAATGAAGGAAGGAAAACAGAAAGAAACACTACAGGCAGGGATCCCTCACGCCCCCTTGGAGGGATGTTTGATGAGTTGCAGCTGTCTGATGATAAATTGGGACTAAGGTTTTGATATAAGTCACACAGTGGAATTCTCAGGTGGATTGGAGATGGCCTCATGGAGAACATGGTCACTGATCTGAGCCTTAGGGGAGTGGGGAACAACTGAGCCAGAGGACTTTTCAAGTAGAGTGGAAGTAGGTTGCGCAGGAAGATGCAAGAGGAATGGAGGGGCATGTGTCTCTCCTAGGCATGGTAGCATGCTAGGGGCTGCTTTTCAAACAGTAAGTAGTTCTCTGACACAGAAGGCATAGCCTTGCTCCAGAACCCTAGGACTTTTTACTCTGACTGTCCTATGGGGGCTCACCTGAGCATCTATATCCACGTTGGACGCCTCCCGCACCATGGGGTCTGCTGGTCATATGATCAAAGAGACCAGGCACTTACACCATCGACTGGGCCTGCTGTAGAGGTCTCCCTTGCTCTGGTCTGATAAAAACCACCAGCCTCCTGAGCACCCGATAAACTAGTCCGAGCAGCACTCCCCAATGTGGGGTACACTGCCTCACCTCCAAATTCCAAAGAAACTTATCAAGGGTTGTGCTGTGGTAGGGGTTTGAGCTGCAACACTTTTCCAGCATTTCCCAGAGCACCAGATACTTGAATCTTCATGAAATTTACCATGCACTCTCTGCCGTTTGTGCTTGGGGAAAGTTGAGAGGGAGAAGTCTAGGACGTAGGCTAATGCCAGATCAGAGAAGCATTGAATGTCCTATTAAGGCATTTAGCAGTGGGGCTCGGGGGAACCAACAGGACTGAAGACCTGCTCTGGGCCAAGCAGCTTGCTTTTCCCTTCACATCTTGTATAATCCTCTACATTCTTACAGATGAAGAAACTGAGGCTGCAAGAGACCAACTAGCTAGGTAAGAGAATAGTTAAGGGCTGGAGGCAGCGCTGGTACTAGGAGCAGGGCTGGTTTCATGGATGTGCTGCCTGTGTAGCCACAGAGGACCTTGTTGATCAGAAGGGTCCTACATTTAGTTTAATGCTCTGCTGCCACCATTTTGAAATTCGTAATGATTTTTGAGCAAGGAGCCTGTTTTTGCTTTGTGCTGAGCTCCACAGATGATGCAACCGGTTCTGCCCGGGAGTGACTCATTCTGAGACATGAAAGACAGGCCTGTGGTCAGGAGCATGGGATTTGGATACAAATACACTTGCGAAAGAATCATGGTTCTTCCAGTTGGGCCCAACCACTCCACCTCTCTAAGCCTCAGTTTCTTAAACTGGGAAATGGGGCTAGTTTTGATACTTGCGTCATAGGGTTGCTGTGTGGGTTAAATGAAGCAATGTGGGTAAAGCATTCAGAATCATACCTGTGCAGGTGAGCGTTCAACGTGTTGGCCATTGCGGTTGATCTGGATCTCCTATGACTACGATTTTTTTATAGCACGTCCCGCCCCAGTATTTGCACCTTGTGGCTAATGAATACTTCCATGACAAGCACTCCCTGACTGAAATCCGAGATAGTCTTCTGGACTTGCTGGGAGATGTGTTCTTTGTGGTTCCTGGGCTCATCACAGCTCGGTATCACCGAGGTGAGTCTCTGAGCACCCCGCTCCAGGACTGCAGCCCAGCGAGGCTGGTGGACACGGAGATCCATGTTGTCTACTGACTGGCTGCCTCCTCTTCCTCTGTTCCTTCATGGAGAGGGCATTCCCAGGTGTGTCTGGATGGAACCGTGCCATGGTGACCTGCGCCATTCACCTGCCTTTCAGAGTTTGGGAATGTTAATCAGTTGTTGTTTCTGTTCCCCTTCTTCAGGACCATGTAGAAAATTCCCATCTCCCTATAATTTTCTGGAGGCCATCCCCCCCGAAATTTCTTCTTTCTAGAAATGACTTCTCCATCATCTTAGCCATAAGTAGTAATGGAACAAACATCTTAGCTATAAGAAGTAATGGAACTCCTAAAGTAATATACTTTAAATCAACTATTTTAAAGGCAGCCAAATACTCCAGACGTAACATTAGATTCCACATTCTTCTCAAGTGCACGTGCAACGTCTTTCAGAATAAATCATATGTTAGGTCACCAAACAAATCCCAATAAATGTAAGATGATGGAAATCACAGAGAGTATCTTCTTCAACCACAAGGGAATAAAATTAGAAATAACAAAAGGAAATCCAGAAAATTCATAAATACTTATAAATAAAATGGCATACTCTATGTTAAATTTTAAAAGTTATGGTTAAATATACTTAATAAAAAATTTACCATTTTAACCATTTTAAAGCATATAGTTCAATGGCATTAAGTACATTCATATTGTTGTACAACCATCACCACTATATGGCTTCAGAACTTTTTTATCATCCCCAACTGAAACTCAGAACCGATTAAAAATAACTCCCCACCCCTCCTTCCCCCAGACCCCAATAACCACCATTCTGCTTGCTGTCTTTATGACTGACTTTTTAGTTACTTAGTGATTTTACTTAGTCAATGTAAATGGAATCACACGATATCTGTCCTCTTGTCCGGCTTATTTCATGTAGCATAAGATCTCAGGGTTTCCATATGTTGTACTATACATCAGAATTTCCTCCTTTTTCAAGCCTGAATAATGTTCCATTGTATGTCTATATCGCATTTTGTTTATCCATTTATTCATTAATGTACATTCAGGTTGTTTCTACCTTTCAACTATTGTGGAATGAACAATTGGCTAATGGCTACAGTTGGCTATTGACTATAATGCTGCAATGAACACAGTCGTAGAAATATCTGTTCAAGTTCCTGTTTTCAGTTATTTGAGGTATATGCCAGAGGTAGAATTGCTGCATCATATGTAATTCTATGTTTAATTTTTGGAAGAACTGTCATGTTGTTCTCCATTGTTCTGCACCATTTCACATTTCTACCAGCAATGCACAAGGATTGTAATTTTTTGACATCTTCAACATTTGTTATTTACTGTTTTTGTTATTTGTAATAACAACTATTCTAATGGGTTTGAAGTAGTATCTCATTATGGTTTTCATTTTCATTTTCCTAATTATTAGAGATGTTGAGCATCTTTTCATGTGCTTATTGGACATCTGTATATATGGTTTTGGAGAAATGTGTATTCAAGACCCTTGCCCATTTTTTAGTTGAGTTGTTTTTTGTTGTTGAGTTTTAAGAGCTCCTTACATATTGTAGAATATTAATCCCTCATGAGATATATGACTTGCAAATATTTCCTCCCATCTGTGGGTGGCCTTCTTACTCTGTTGATAATGTACAAAAATTGCACAATAGTTTTAAATTTTGATGAAATTTAATTTACCCACCTTTTTGTTGCTTGTGTTTTTGGTGTCATAGCTAAGAATCTATTGCCAAATTCAAGCCTATGGAAATTTACCAGCATATCTTCTTATAAGAGATTTACAGTTTTAGTCTTACACTTAGGTCTTTGATCCATTTTTGAGTTCATTTTTCTATGTAGTATGAGGGAAGAATCTATCTTTATTATTTTGCCTGTGTTGTATACTAGGTGGCTATATTTTTTTTTTTAAAAGAAAAGGACTAAGAACAAATGTGAAGGGCATAGAGAAACCAAAACCCTCATACGCTGCTGTTGGGAACATGAAACATGCAGCCACTGTGGAAAACAGTTGCGGCTGTTCCTCAAAAAGTTAAACATGGAGTTTCCATATAACCTAGCAAGTCCAGTCCTAGGGGTGTACTCAAGATAATTGAAAACAGATGTTCAAACAAAAATTACATGTGAATGTTCATAGCACCCTTGTTCATAATAGGCCAAAATGGTAACAACCTAAATGTTCATCCACTGATGAATTGATAAACAAAATTCTGTATGTACTTACAATGGATTATCATTTTTCCATAAAAAGAAATGAAATAAGGATGCATGCTACAACACAGATGAGCCCTATAAACATTATGCTAAGTGACAGAAGTCAGCACAAAGGGCCACATGTTGTATGATCCCATTTATATGAAATGTTCAGATTAGGCAAATCCATAGAGACAGAAAGTAGAATTGTGTTTTCCAGTGGCAGAGAAGAGGGGTCAATGGGGAGTGACTGTTTAATGGGTCTGGGGTTTCTGTTTGGGGTTATGAAAATGTTCTGAACTTAAATAGTGGTGATGTCTGCACAACATCCTAAATGTACTAAAAATCACTGAATTATATACTTTAAAATAAAGTGCCAGATTTCACTTATGTACATTTCGCCTTAAAAATATGGCTAAGAAAATGAGAGGGCAAACCACAGACTGGAAGAAAATATTCATAATACAAGTATTTGACAAAATAATCATATCCAGAATAGAAGAACTCTTACATTTCAGTAATGAAAAGAAAGTATTTTCCAATAATGGGTAGAAGACTTGAACTTGAAAAGACACCTCACAAAAAAAGTTTCAAAGTCCATGAAAAGGTATCCAAAATAGTCATCAAAGAAATGGAAAATAAACTAAAATGAGGGAACCATTTCTATCTAGTGAAATGGCTAAAATAAAAATACAAACCATACCAAGATGAACTGCCAAGAATGTGGAAAGTTCAGAATACTGAACGTTCTCATGTACTTTTCGTGGAAAAGTAAAATGGTGCAACTCTAGAAAACTGGTAGTTTATTGAAAGCCAAACATACACGTACGTTGTTACTCAATCATTCTGCTCCTAGGCATTCACCGAAGACAGGTTAAGGTGTATGTCTTTACAAAAGACTTATATAGACTGGGCATGGTGACTCATGACTGTAATCCCAGCACTTTGAGAGGTCAAGGTGGGTGGATCAATTGGGGACAAGAGTTTGAGACCAGCCTGGGCAACATGGTGAAACCCCATCTCTACAAAAGAAAAAAAAAATATTTAACTAGGTGTGATGGTGGGCATCTGTAGTCCCAGTTACTCGAGGGTGGAGACTGAGGTGGGAGGATTGCTTGAGCCTGGGAGGTTGAGACTGCAGTGAGCTGTGATTGCACCACTGCACTCCAGCCTGGGTGACAGGGTGAGCAGCTTTAATCATAATAGTGCCATATTGGAAACAACCCAAATGTCTATCATAGATAATGGAGAAATAAACTGTGGTAAAATCATGCACTAGCATACTACTCGGTGATAAAAAGGCATCAACTGTTGGCCGGGCGCGGTGGCTCAAGCCTGTATTCCCAGCACTTTGGGAGGCCGAGGCGGGTGGATCACGAGGTCAAGAGATCGAGACCATCCTGGTAAACATGGTGAAACCCCATCTCTACTAAAAATACAAAAAAAATTAGCTGGGCATGGTGGTGCGTGCCTGTAATCCCAGCTACTCAGGAGGCTGAGGCAGGAGAATTGCCTGAACCCAGGAGGCGGAGGTTGCGGTGAGCCGAGATTGCGCCATTGCACTCCAGCCTGGGCAACAAGAGTGAAACTCCGTCTCAAAAAAAAAAAAAAAAAGCATCAAATGTTGATACACCTGACAACATGGATGAATCTCAAAAACATTAGGTTGAGCAGAAGACGCTATAGAGTACACAACAGAGTACATATTGTATTATTCCATTTGTGTGGAGTTCAAGAATAGGTAAAATGAATTGATGGTGATAGGAATGAGTATGGCTTTTTCTTGGGAGAGTGATTAGAAAGCGACCTTTCTGGGTGAAGGAAATTCCCTGTATCCTGACTGACTGGGTTGCTGATTACATAAACACATTTGTAAAAATCCTCAAACTCTACTCTTAAGATCTGTGCTTCGTGCTGTTCATAAGTGGTACTTCAATTAAAGGAGAGAGAAGAAGGGAAGAGGAAGTGGAGACAGTAAGTATAGGGCAACTGTATTTTGAGGTCTTCCTGGGAGGAATGCAGAGAAGTGAGCCAAGTAATTAGAGGCAAAATGGAAACTCTGTGTGTGTGTGTGTGTGGTGTCCATGTGTATGCACCTGTGTGTGCTCATGCATGTGTTCCCATGTCTGCATGTGTACATGTCCATGTGTGTTGGAAATTACAGAGCAAAGACCGTCAGCAGAAGACAAGTGAAGGAAGGTAAGACAAATATGCATGGATTGTCTTGAAAGCCAGAAATTAGCCTTTTTTTGTTGGTCTCCAGTCGATTGAACCAGGGTCAATGAGAGAAAGTCCCAACAAGGTAGATCTTGGCTGAATACAGTGGACTTTTTTTGAGAAGTAGAACTATTGCCTTCTCAGACGTGAGTTATTCATCACTAGGGATGTGAGCACTGCTGTAGCAGAAAATTCCAGCCTCAAGTGAGGAAGGAGGAAGTGAGGCTGGCTTAGGTAGCCTCTTGTCTCTGAGCTGTCCCACCCCTGGATCTAGACATCCAAGACTTGATAGGTGGGGATGCAGAGGCAGCCCTCTGCTCCACGCTGCATGCATGCCTGACCCTCCCTGACCCTTTGTCAGATGCTGGAGCACCTGTCTACTTCTACGAGTTTCAGCACCGGCCTCAGTGCTTTGAAGACACGAAGCCAGCTTTTGTCAAAGCCGATCACGCTGATGAAGTCTGCTTTGTGTTCGGTGGTGCCTTCCTGAAGGGTGACATTGTTATGTTTGGTAAGGGACTGGCCATTCCCCACAGTTCACATGAAGCTCTCTGCTTACCCCACCTCTGTGCAAGAGCCCAGAGGACTTCAGGGTTGGCATTTAATCACCTCTCTGGTTTACAGGCAGACATAACCTTTCTCTGGAAAATGCCCTTCTATTTTTAGAAGCCAAGATGAAAAAGCTCTGTGACAGTTGCTTGATGAGGGCTTCTCTTTGTACTGAAATCTGAAGGTGTGGCCACTTCAGGGCACTCGAGCAATCTAAATAATTTAAAAAATATATAGATTAGGACCATTTTCTTCCTTTTCTTTGACCACTGGTCTTACCCTCCCTCCCCTTCCCAGAAATCCCATGAATCTACAACCTGGGGCTTTAGGAGGCAAGGACCATGTTTTTCATAATTCCAGCTCAAAGTGGTCTGCACCCAGATGAGTTTGCGTAAATGCTTGTGAACTGTTACTTGTGATGTTAGCTCATTTATTCTTAAATTTATGACATCTTTGGTGCCTAAAATAAACCAATCAGATGAGGTTATCAGTAGAAAAAAAATTACAGGGAAAATTACACACAGAAGCAATCACTAAAATATTTAGTTTAAAACATTACAAATACAGGCTCTTAACTTACTCACACTGGCCTCTTGACCACAAGGACAGAACATCCTATGTAGAGTGTGTTTGTGCACTGTGGATTATTTCAGTTTTTCATTCTTATCTTACACAACACATAATAACAGAATTTCCTCCTAGGTTGTCATAAGGATTAAATGAAATAAGCCCCATAAAGTATAGAGTGAATATTTAATAAATATCACTGTTATTACTCATCAGCCATTCCTGGGGCCATTCTATGTAATGGTACATGGACTCCCTAAATTGGAAAAAGTGAACAACAACATATGTATCAAAGGGTTAAGTTCCTTGATGTCTAAAGAGCTCCTAAAATTAATAGGAAAAGAACAACCTAATTGAAAACTGGGTAACAGATATGAACAGTTTATGGAAAAAGAAACACAACCTTCCTCATAACAAGAGAACTGCAGACTGACCTTAGCTGAGGAATTATTTTTCATGAATCAAGGTTGGATAAAACAAAGCACTTAAAATAATGTATTCAAGCAGGTGTGAGAAACAATTTTATACATTAATAGAGAAGTCTGTCGACATTTAAAATGCACATAAGCCTGGGCATGGTGGCTCACACCTGTAATCCCAGCACTTTGGGAGTCCGTGGTGGGAGGTTTGCTTGAGTCCAAGAGTTCCAGACCAGGTTGGGCAACAATGGTAAGACCCCCTCTCTACGAAAAAATAAATAAATAAACAAAATGAGCCAGGCATGGTGGAACATACCTGTAGTCCCAGCTACTCAGGAGGCCGAGGTGGGAGGATCACCTCAGCCCAAGAGTTTAAGGCTGCAGTGAGCTGTGATCATGTCCCTGCACTCTGGTCTGGGCAACAGAGTGAGACCCTGTCTCAAAAATTGTTTTTACTTTCATAAAATAAAAAAATGCATGTAGTCTTAACCAGGTGTGGTGGTTCATGTTCATGATGGCAGGAAAAATTGCTTGAGCCCAGGATTTGGAGGTTGCTGTGAGCTACGATCATGACACTGCACTTCAGCATGGGTGACAGAGTGAGACTCCATCTTTATAGAAATAAATAACCTAGAATAAAATGCATGTAGTTTTTAGCCTGGCAATTCTACTTCTAGAGTTTTTGTGTAATTATACTTCCATATGTGCAAAAGTATATGTGCACACTAAAATATTGCTTTTACTCGCAAAAGATTGAAAACATGACACATAAATTATAATTATATATAATTGCATATATATTTATATAGCACATGCTCATAAAACAACAAATGGCAGTTTAATAGGTGACAAGTCCTACACATGAGATAATTTTAATAGAAAGAGCAATATGTAGACTATGTATCCAGTCTACTGCCACACCGTGTAGAACGGTGTGTCTGCTTACACCTTGGTACCTGCAGAGCCTGTCTTTGGGAAGGTGCCTCTGAGGCTCATCACTGGGTGTCTGGAGGGAGGAGATGAAAGGGAAACATTTTCATTGTGTATTAGATGCTTTTTCTGCATTTTGGACTTTGCACTTCTTAAATAAAGAAATACAGAAAGTAATTGTAAAAATACGTGTGGGAGGAGGGAGGCAGAGGAGAGAGAAAGGAGAGAGAAAAGGAAAGAGAAAGAGAGAGAAGGATGAGAGAGAGAAAAGAAAGAAGGGAGAGAGGGAGAAGAAAAAGAGAAAGAGGAGAGAAGAGAAAGATGGGGAGAGAGAGAAGGAAGAAAGGAGGGAGAGAGAGAGAGAGGAAGAGAGAAGGAAATGAGAGGGAAGACAGAGAGAGGGAGAGAGAGAAAGAATAGAGATAGAAGTAGAGAAAGAAGAGAGAGGGGGGAAAACAGAAAGAGACAGAGAGAGGCAGCAAGCTGGTCTGTGTCCCCAGGGAACCTGTGGCCTCATGGGACTGTCTGCAGGTACACGGGGTGGACAGGGAAGACGTGTGTTCAGCTTCCACCACTTGGAAGCCACGCTTCCTTGGGAAGGTCCCAGTTGCTCTGAGCCTTGGTATCTGCATGTATAAAATGGGTACAGTGACTTGGTAGGTTTGTAAGGAGCCAATGGGAGAAGGGGTGTGGAAGGGATTCATCAAATACAGGGCACTCAGGGCTTCCCCAGCCTCACTGAGAGCCTCAGCGTTTTGTGATGATCTTCAGAAGGAGCCACAGAGGAGGAGAAGTTGCTGAGCCAGAAGATGATGAAATACTGGGCTAACTTTGCTCGAACCGGGTAAGTAAACCTCCCAGTCTCCCCCATGCCAGGGCCTGGGATGTGAGGAGGAAAATCTCATCCCTGTTTCTGCTCTCCCTTCCAGGAATCCTAATGGGGATGCCCTGCCTCTGTGGCCAGCCTATAATCTGACAGAGCAGTACCTGCAGCTGGACTTGAACATGAGCCTCGGACAGAGACTCAAAGAGCAGCGGGTGCAGTTTTGGACCAGCACCATCCCCCGTTCCTGTCTGCCTCGGACACGCTCCACAGGCCTCTTTCCTCCTTAACCTTCCTCTCTCTCCTCCAGCCTTTCTTTTTCTCTTGCACTCCTTGAGAAGTCATCTTTCTGTGATTTTGGTTTTCCTTCTCCTCCTGCAGTTTTTCCCATGATCATTAGCTTCTTTCCGAGTTCAGCTGCTTTCTATGGGGATCTTTGCAGAACAAGCCGCTTTCGCTGATATTTTATGGACTTAGGAATGATCGTTATGGAATTCTTTTCAACATGAAAAAATGCCATTTATCTTGGAAGGCAACAAGATTTATTCAATAAATTTGGAGGAGGGCTGGCTTATTAGTTGTCATAATAATGGTCTTGTAACTCATATGAAATAAAATCAGAATGTGAACTATGTATAAGGGGGCAGAATTTAATTATCTGCTGATAACTCTTCCCCCACCCCCAGAACCCACTTTCTATCAGAGAAGGTGTCTGTGTATGTTACCCAAAATGTGAGTCCTCCAACCCCAACCCACAGGCGCTTCAGCCACAAGCCTAGTATGGATGTCTTGGACATCACAGGTTTGAGCTGGGTCTCTTCTCTGGCTCAGTGAGATGTGTGGGTGATGGGGTTTCCTCAGCCATCGAAAGCTGACATCATCCAAAACCAAAATTCTAGAAGTGAAATTCCAGGCGTCAAGGATCAGATCAGCAATGCCAAGAAGAAATGAAGCTTCCCTGATGGGGTCAAGATAAAGCTACCATTCCATAAATCTACACTGGCTGGACGTGGTATCTCACAACTATAATCCCAGCATTTTGGGAGGCTGAGGCAGGTGGATCACCTGAAGTCAGGAGTTCAAGACCAGCTTGGTCAACATGGTGAAATCTTGTCTCTACTAAAAAAAATACGAAAATTAGCCAGGCATGGTGGTGTGTGCCTGTAGTCCCAGCTATTCAGGAGGCTGAGGTGGGAGAATTACTTGAACTCAAGAGGTGGAGATTGCAGTGAGCAGAGGTTGCGCCACTGCACTCCAGCCTGGGACAGAATGAGAATCTGTCTAAAAAATAAAAAAGGTAAGATAATAAATTAAAAATAAATCTACACTGAGCACCTGATGTATACCAGGCATATCCTCACGGGGGATACGGCAGTGAGAAAAGTTTGGCTCTGCCAAAGAGTGAGCAAACGGACATTCAGCAAACATTCACAGAAGTGGATATCTTACAGTGTAAATTTGATAGGTGTGACTCAGGAGAATAAGGTGTTTTAAGAAAGTGGAACAGCGGGAAGCTAAGTTAGATTAAAGTCGTATGAGGCTCTCTCTGGAGAAATAGCATTTACATTAAGAAAGGACAAATCAAAGTTAGTCACAGGGTAGAGAGAATGTTAAACACCATCTTTCAAATGATGCACTCTTACTTTGAATAGCCGCATAATCCATACTATATCCACTTAATTCACCAGGGTAATTTGTTTTTCTTCGTGATGGCTTCAAGATTACATGAGATGCACAGAATAGAAGGGAGATGCCAGTAACTCATCTGGACGAGAGATCTCCAACTCAGAGCTTGAATCTGACCCCCTGAAGTGTTTCGTTTGGCCCACACAACGTTAAACATGTTTTGGAATTTGTTGCAGCAAATTTTAAATTCGGAAAATCTCACATTAAATGGCATATTTCCAACTTCTTCAGGAAACAATAATAACAAGAAAACCCAGAAGATATTATTACAGAGCTGCACTCCCACCTGGTACCCAGGGTTTCTGGCGGTCCATATGGCACCTTTTATGCAAATTAGAAGGTGCCCTTTCCTTAAAACCTTCTACAGACATCTTCCAGGAAAGCACCATGGATAGATATCTGCGTCTATGATGCAAATGACACCTCTTCTAAAGTGTTACCCTTTTGCAGTGCACTACCTGTGCAACTGTCCTCAGCAAAGATAGAGTAATCTGCAGGAAATGAGTGGTGGCTATCTCATTTACAGAGGCATATGTTCTCAACTTGCCACAGTCTGCACCATTCTTTGTGCTGTGCCTGGTCCATTTTACTCATTGATATTACCCAACCTCTGAAGGTGTTTAGGTTTGGACCCTTGACCTCTCATTTCATAGTGAGCCTCAGAGAGGTCAAAAGATTCGCCCAAGATCTCTCAGCCAGTGTGCAGTGTCAGCAAGTTAGCAGTAAGTCAAAACTACGCACTTAAGGCTCTTGTCGCTTCAGAGCAGGACTCTTACTACCATACAGCTACCTCTCCCACCAGATGGTCCAAGGCCTTCGGTTGTCTCTGGCTCAGGTGGTTGTGGGAGGGGTGGATCAGAGATGCTTTGGGCCACTTTATGGCTCTAGGCCACATGCAAGCAAGCTGGAAACAGAATTGCCTCTGCAGCTGCAGAAGACTAATTTCTATATTGATATTTGGAAAAGCTAACAGCTAGAAAACACCACTCAACTCATTTTAAAAAATACGATCATATTAAATGACATTACATGCATCATTTATATATTGCTTCCAGTGCCAGCATCCTCAAATACGGTTCTAATTTTGGTAGATATCTTGCTAAGGGGAGCACATTTCTAAGTTATCCAGATATAGGGCCCTCTTTCTGTCTCCTTCTGTCCACATGCAATCAGATGCTTTGTGGAGTTAAAGTTGACATTTATTTAAATGCCACTTGGTGCCTGGTTTTTCCCCCTTTAATTTAGGATTTTCTATCTGGGGTGTAAGTAAAAGAATCGCTTGGAGGGCTTTTCCAAAGTACCAATGGCCAGGCCACTAGCCAGTCAACTGGAAGCAAAATCTCCTTGGATGGGACCCAGAAGTCTTTTCAGTTTTCAGGCATTTTAATGATACCCCTGATTAAGAACCACCGGGTCTTAAGAGTGTGGCATATGTATTTTTCAAGTTCCTAAAGGCTCTCCAAAGCAAACAAAAATCTGCTTTACTCTCTGCCTTGTGTTGATGTGTCAGTCTTTTTAGCCATTAGTCTGATCCTGGATATGTATGGACATAATTTTATGAGCAATGTTGGGAATGAATACTTTTTTTTTTTTCTTCGAGATGGAGTCTCACTCTGTCGCCCAGGCTAGAGTGCAGTTGTGCCATCTCTGCTCAACTGCAACCTCCACCCCAATACTTTTATTTTAAAATATTATGTATGGCATCCAGGTTTGCATAAGATGGACTGGGTCAATGGCCATGACCTTTTTAAATAACTATTCTTAAGTTCTACAAATTCACTTTCCTAAAGAGCCAAATGACATCCTACTCACCGGCAATGAGGGTACACATCATTTTCTTTATTTCTTTCTTTCTTTTTTGAGATAGCATATCCCTCCATTGCCCAGGCTGGAATGCAATGGTGCAATCTCGGCTCACTGCAACCTCTGCCTCCTGGGTTCAAGCAATTCTCCTGCCTCTGCCACCTGAGTAGCTGGGATTACAGGCACACACAATCATACCTGGCTAACTTTTGCATTTTTAGTAGAGACAGGGTTTCACCACATTGATAAGGCTGATATCGAACTTCTGACCTCGTGATCCACCTGCCTTGGCCTCCCAAAGTGCTGGGATTATAGGCTTGAGCCATTGCGCCCCAGTCATCATTTTCTAATTTTCCACCATTACAAAAAATAAAATATTCAATCACTTTCTTATTGTAAAACAAACAATTTACTTTTCCAGAACCCACTGACTCCCTCCCCGACCCCACCTTTTTTTTTTTTTTTTTTTTTTTTTTTTTTTTTTTCCAAACAATCTTGAACCCTATCCATTAGATCAAATCAAAGCAAAACTTTAGGGATAAACGACGTGTCTTCACCTGTGAATTTCCTAACGTCCAGCAGAGGGCACCATTATCACAACGGAAAAATGCTTCTCCCTACTCTGAGGCTCCTGGGATGCTGGTGGTGTGACATGGCTGAATTTGTACTGAAAACAAAACCATGCAAAATAGTTAAATTATATGCAAACCAATACAAAATAGTGTTATCCTCTTCCTCTGTAACATTTGGAAAGAGGAAAAGGTACAATTCACACCTTGAAAAGTCTGACTGAAAAGACCGAACTCACGAGCAGAACAGGGGTTGGGGCCAACAGTTTTTCCTTTTCCCACGTCTTGAATTTTCCCATTAAGTCTCCAGGAGCCTGCCTCAAAGGGGCATCACGGATTTCCTCTCCTTGGACCAACTCGGTCCAGATTCCCCCTGGGCAGAGTTGCAGCGGAGGGAGGGTGGAAAGAGCACCCAGGCCCTGCACCTGGGTAGCTGCCTCACCTGGTGCTGCCCCAGGTAAAGCATCTATGAGACGAGCCTCCCTTCCCCCAGCAGGGACAGAACCCCCTCGGTCCTGCCTTGTGTGCTCTGCTAAAAGTCTGCACCGAGAGTGTGCCTCATTATTTCCCGGAACGGGAAGGGCTGGGGGGAGAAAAAAAGCCTACCTTGCCACTTGATTGTGTCAAAATACAAGGGAATTCATTGCAAAGAGCTCGCTGTGCTCCATAAATGGGGTGAGCTCAAGCCTGAAATTAAAGGATGGGTAGGAAGGGGGATGGTCAGCCACAGCGTGACCTTGAGCAGTGGTGGCAAGGGGACCAGCCCACAGGCAGCAGGGCTGGTGTTGGCCACGTTGCTGGAGCACACCTTGGGTACCTGGGGGATAGCTTTTCTACTTTGACCTGTGGCAAACAGACTTCTCTCTTTACAGGAAGATAATGCCATAAAATATGAATCAATCAATCAATCAATCATCTATCTATCTATCTTCTATCTAATCTATTTATTTCACTTTATATAATTGTATTTCAAGCTCTGTTTACCTCCTGAACTTTTCACATGTGAGACCACATTTATTGAATATTTGCTTCAGGTAAGTTTCATTTTAATTTCTCTTAGTACATATGATAAAGTCCTGATTAAAATCATTGCTGCGTTTGATCATTCATATTCTGTCCTATAATTTATATGATCACCAGTAATTTTATCTGTATCAATCTTGTCTCCTGTGTTAGATAATAAGTTCTTAAGGCCTGGTATAAACATTTAAGTTTTTTAATTAAATATAACATGCATATAAGAAAATATGTATGTATACATACATATATCCACACAAATACACACATGCAATGTATATATTATGACTTGATAATTTCACTAACTTGACTGTGTAATTAGGACCCAGATCAAGACACAATATTAGCAGCATCCTAGAAGCCATGTGGAGCTCAATTCCAGGCCCTGTTCCCTGTCCCCTCATTGCCTAACTACCCAAAATGGTCACCACAGCTTACTCAACTGAAATTCACATTTGTATAGTTCTCGAGGCTAGAAGCTCCAGATCGAGGTGCCAGCTGACTTATTTCCTGGTGAAGGCTCTCTTCCTGGCTTGCAGACAGCTACCTTCTCACTGTATCTTACGTGGCTTTTCTTCTGTGCATGAGCAGAGAGACAGAGAGACAGAGAGAGGGAAAGATTGTGTGTGTGTGTGTGTGTGTGTGTGTGTGTGTGTATGTGTGTGTGTGAGAGAGAGAGAGAGATTGAGAGAGAGAGAGAGAGAGAGAGAGATTGAGAGAGAGAGAGAGAGAGAGAGAGAGAGCCCTCTGGTGTTTCTTCTTCTAAGGACACCAGATCCACTGGACGAGAGCCACACTCTTATGACCTATTTAACTTTAATTACCTTCATAAAGGCTCTATCTCCAAATATAGTCACATGAGGGATTGGGGCTTCAACGTAGGAATTTTGGGGGGAACATAATTCAGTCTATAATAGATAGTCTCTAGTTTTAGATTATTGTAGTGTTATGAAGAATATTCTAGGACATATCTTTTAGTGACCACATGAGTGCATTTCTCTTGGATATATACCTAAGAGTGGCTTTGCTGGGTCATAAGAGCTTCAGGTATCAGCTTTAGTAGTTACTCCTAAAAGTGTTTTAGAGTAGTTGTACCAGGTTGCACTCCTACCAGCAGAGTAGGAGATGTACCATATTGTTGTTAATGCTTGATGTGGTGGTTAATTTTAGGTGTCAGCTGGACTGGATTGAGGGGTGCCTAGATGGCTGTGACACATTGTTTCAGGTGTATCTGTGAGGATGTTTCTAGAGGAGATTTGTGCATGAGTCAGTTGATCTTTGTGCAGTCCAGCTTTTTGGAGAAGCTTCCATCATTTATGCTTGCTGAGTCCTGTGTAATCCCAAAATTAAGCTTTTACAAGCATAGGACGGAGGCACCTTTGAAAAGAAGTTTACCTTTTACCCTCCCGATGAGAGTGTAGAAGGTTCCCCTTGAGATTAACCATGTGTACCTCCAGATGTCTTGGCTGCTTCTGCCAGGCTCTACTTCCGGAAATGCCCTTTCATCGTGTCATTCCCAGGATGAAAGCCTTTCAGGGTCTCCCCATTATGCAGGGATGAAGTCTCTGCCCTCCATTCCCTTCCTGTCCAACTGCCGTCCCCAAGAAGCCCCTGTACCGATGCCAATTTCTTCTCTGCCTCGCCAAATTTTGCCCATCTGTCAATAACCAGTACCATCAAGAGACATCACAGTTTTGGGCATTAACATATATAAACATTGATAGTTCTCAGAGCAAGAAAACGCACAGAACAGGCCTCTCTGTGGAGGCTACTCTATTCACCTGGATGTTTATAATATCATCTACAGTTTGAATTTACAAGGCTCTTTCCAGATTATAACTCAATCTTAACTTTTCTAAGTTTTTACATGACTTTCTGAATCATCTTTTTCCCTGTTTTATTCTTAACAGGCTAAAGGAAGGCTTAATAGGGTAGCTCCAATGAGTAGGATCTGGGTCTATAATCAGGCTTTTGTGGTTTGAATCAAAGAAATACAAAAACTTCCTGTTTGTCAGAGTGTAGTGCACTTACTTTTGGAGTTAGGCCAGATCATTTTAGATGGCATACAAACTATAAAGCACTTATATAATGGTTGTGAATTTATATTGCTGTGTATTAGGAAAAAAAAAAACACCTTACTATCAAGTCCATGGTTTAATGGGTGTTACCTGTGGTAAGGATTGCTGGCAGTCAGTTAAACTCTGTCCCACCTTCCTCGGTACATGGCCAGATTACATTTTCCAGCCTTGGTGGCAATTAGATTGATCATGTGAATAAGTTCTCACCAATGGACTCTGAGTGGGAGTGAAGAGTGCCCCAGCCAGATCTGGCCCATAAAATGCCCCACGGTCACACTTCTGCTCCTTCCTCTTCCAGGTGACAGGGAATTGACACCTATGGCAATTTTAGAAACCATGAGTTAAGGATTATGAAGTGATCATAGTCTAGATTCAGGAGTGAGCAAACTACAGCCTAAGGGCCAAATCTGACCCACTGTCTTTTTAAAAATAAAGTTTTATTGAAGCGCAGCCATGCTCATTTGCATAGATATTATTTATGGGCTGCCTTTGCTACCATAGCAGTTGCCACAGACAGCCCATGGCTAGCGAAGTCCAAAGTACTTACTATCTGGCCCTTTATAGAGGAAGTTTGCCAACACCCTAATTGAGATCTCTGAGTGGTCGTATGGAAGACAGCCACCTTGTTGACCTGAACAACACTCTAGTCCTTTACCTAAGTGAAAAATAAGCCACTGAAATTCTCCACCTGTTTGCTACCCTAGTTTTCCCTAATCTCACTAATAATTCTTGCTTAGCATTCATAGGGTGACAGCCTGATGAATGTACATGGCCTGATTTCCAGTTGTTTGACTCATTGACGGTGACTAGTTACGCCCATAGCCTCACCCATCACAATCTGCAAGATCATTGTGAACCAGAAATGAGCTTCAGAGGCTTCAGCCAGACCCAGGCAAAACCTAGGAGTGACCGGCTCTCTCCTCTACGATCCACCGCCAGGCCAGAATTTCCTCCAGATGCTCTGACCAGTCAGTCCTACGACCTCATTGACCCCAGGGAGTCTGATCCCCTAGTTATAACCCAGCATCATAAGCCTGGGAAGGTGTAAACATAATACAATTCCTGCCAAATGAACTGAATGATAACAGGGAGACATTCCCTGAGGCTCAAAGAAATGACTTTGGTGACAACGACTCTTGCCAAAGCCAATGCCTCATCTTCTACCTGGTGGTCATGATGGCGATAAAGGCTGTCCCTGCTTTCATGTAACTAACTGGCCTTCGATGGTTCACTTTTCCCATTGAGGGCTTTTTTTTTCAGTTACACACTTTTGTAAACTAGCAGGGTTTTTATTGGCATTCCTTTATGCACTTGTTTAGTTTTACCATCATTTTAATTTTAAAAAACGCAGTCGCACATTTTCCATGCATTCCTCTAATTCATAGCAGGTTATACAGGTCTTGCACTGATAGAGATGGTATAAAGTCTCCTTTTGGAGTGAGCAAGTTGAAGTAAAAAGACTTACTTCATTTAAAGAAAACTGCCCATAGAAGTACAGATGATATGCTGATAAGGCAAAAACCATGATATTAGCATGAGAATAACGGAGGTTTCAGAAACACTGCATATCCCTAGGCTGCAGAGGAGAATGTCATGGAATCCTGGGTTCATAGAGTGCAGAGCCGTGGTAAAGGGTGCGTGAGAGACACCTCCCCCAGAGCCACCCCCCTCTTTCCACAAAGAATCCCCAAATGTCACTCTGTGGATTCCCAGACTTCTGTCTCCCAGTTCAGTGTTCTCCATCACAAAATCTATCCCCAATCAATCCCATGGTTCACAGACAAAGCCGAGTGAGGGTCCCAGTAGGACGTGGGCTTGCTGCGGCCCAATGCTGGCTCTAATACGTGCTTTCCATACATCTGCTGAGTAAACTGATGGAGGTGGAAAGGTTTGGGGGATTCATTTGAAGCCCCAGATATGCCCACTCTCCCAAGTCCCACCCAACTGCTTAGAAATTAAGGCCAGTTCCTAGGATTTTACTTTTCACGTCATAGAGTTCCACATGGGAAAACAGAGGACATTCCCCGGGGAAAAACAATAACTCCAACCAACTGCCACTTAAGTAACAGACGTATTGCTTACAGCTGAAGTGATGCAGGGGAATTATATTTATTAAGCAAAAATGAGATCTATTGTGAGGCTTGGTAGGCTCCAGCCTCACGCATCGCAATCTGCAAGGTCATGATGAACCAAACATGGGCTTTACAGGCTTTAGGGAGACTCAGGCAAAACCTAGGAGTGGTCAAAAAACTCTCTGTTTGCAGAATTGGCTGGTGTCACAAGCGGCCATGTGATTGAGCGGCGGATTAGGAGAAGAATTAATCCTTATTTATTTTGCAAACACAGCACCGTAAAGTTTTCATAGGCCAAGAGCCAGGGCTGTTACCCAGGTTGCAAAGGCCAACTGACTACGGCAAAAGGCAGGATGGTTAACAGGCATGTGGGTGTGTGCTGTACTGAATGAGTGGCACTAGCCTTGCTTTCTACTTAGAAGGACCACCCAGATGGTCTCTTGTGGAGAGAGATAGGAATACTTTTTATTAGCCTGGTGTTTATCAACCAGATTTCTGTCCTGGATAAAAGTAAGGGAGGAATCTTAAAGCTCAGGTCAATCTTTGTAGAATCCAATAGCTCTAGAAACTGATTCTCAAGCTGTCACAGCATCCTCATTCCCATCACAGAATGCCCCTCACCAGCCTGCACGTGGCTAGAACGAGTGCTATTGAGCATCCCTTTTTGAATTTGGGGTTCCAGAAGCTTCACTTCAACTACAACCCATGGCCCTGGGCAAGAACCCATCAGCAGCTCTGGAACTGTCATATGCTTTATGGCTACTGGTTACTGAAACTTTTCCTGATGCCACTCATGATCTGGCCTGGACAAGGGCAGGCTTGCCAAGTGACTGGGAAAATACAACATGGCTCCCCAGGTACCTGGCTCTCCTCCCTCCCTCCCTTCCTTCCTCCTTCCCTTCCTTCCTTCCTTCCTTCCTTCCTTCCTTCTTTCTCTCTTTCTTTCTTCTTCTTCCTTCTTTCTTTTTCCTTCTCTATCTCCTCCTCCTCCTCCTTCATTTTCTTCCTCTCTTCCTCCTCCTTCTCTTTTTTCCTCCTTCTCCTCTTCTTCCTCCTTCTTCTTTTTCTTTCTCTTCCTTTTCCTCCTCTTCTTCAGATGGGGTCTTACTAGAACTCCTCTCTCAAGCAGTTCTCCCAACTTGGCCACCCAAAGTGCTAGGATTACATAGGGGATGGGGGTTGCCACTGTGCCCAGCCTGCCCGGCCATCTCTAACACTTCAGCCCTACCATTCCCAGCCTGGGTCAGTGAACTGACAAGTCAACTTGCCTTAGATAAGGCTACCAATTAGAACATCTCCCTGATGTATTAAAGTGACAGAAATGGCTTCCAGCCACACTATGCCGGAAAGTCAGAAGCCTTGAGTTCTGGTCCTGACTTTGCCATTCGGTTGCGGTGTGACCTTAGGCAGTCCCTCCCCGTCTCTGGGCCTTAGATTCTGTGGGGAATGAGGAGTGGAATTGGATTGAGCCTATGTATTAGTCTACTTAGGCTGCCAGAACAAAATATCACAGATTGGGTGGCTTAAAGAACAGAAATGAATTTTAGATGGTGAGATAGCATTAATCTCACGGGGTTATTTTGAGAACTGAGATCCTGCATACAAAACTCTCAGCACAGTGCTTGCCACACAGTAAGGTCTCAGTAAATATTTATTGAATGTATGAAGAAATAAAAGTGGAAAATACAAATAAGTAAAAACGCTGACAAGATTGCAGCCAGGAAATTGCTATTGTAATACTAATTAGATGTATAGTCTTCCAGTATTTTCCTATGCAAATGAAGACATATGTCACTAGCAAAATGGGACCATATTATACCTATCTAGATTTTCAAAGAAATCTCATTATTTTATTGAAATATAAGTCACACACCGTAAAGTTCACCTTTTTAAAGCGTACAATCTGGTGGTTTTTAGTATATTCCTAAAGTTGTGCTAATATCATTACTATTTAATCCCAAAATATGTTTACCACCCTCAAGGTAAACCTCATGCCCATTAACAGTCACTCCTCATTCTCCTCTCTTTCCCCTTCCAAAGGCCCTGGCAACCCCTTTCTGTCTCCGTGGATTTGACTATTCTGGAAATTACACACAAAAAGGATCATACGCATGTGTCCTTTTGTGCCTGGCTTCTTTCCTTTACCATGATATTTTCCAGCTTCATCCGTGTTGTAGTATGTTGTTCTTATGGCTGGATGATATGCCTCTGCACGCATAGACTACACTACACATTCATCAGGTCATGGACATGTGGGTTCTGTCCACGTTCTGGTACACATGGCTCTTTGTGTACAAGGTTTTGTACAAACCTGCTTTCAGTTCTCTTGGGTAGACACCTAAAAGAGGAATTGCTGGGTCATATGGAAACTTTATGTTGAACTTTTTGAGGAACTGCTTATCCGGCACAACAGCTTATAACCTGTTATTTTCTCCTTTCACAACAGATTCTGACTGTCTTCATTGTTAATAAATAGATGTGCACATACTATATTTCGAGTGAATACGTCATATTTCCTTAGCCAGCTGAACCAGAGTGTGTTTAGTGAATTCCCTATTGTTGGACATTTAATGTTCCCATGAAAGAGGCTTTAAGTGACTTCCTTGTGTCCCCAGCAGCTCGTAAATGACAGCTTTCCAGGTGTGCCCAGAGCACTCTGTATCCTCCTGATTTGGTGATTTCACATTGCTTTGACCTCACCCCTGCTGCTCCTCCCCACCATTTGTCTTGTCTACCAATGGTAACCCCTTGAGAAGCTGAACCATATCTTGAGTTGGTCTTTGTATCCATTATATGTGGCCAGGTGCCAGGCATTTTGGTAAATGTTCGCAGAATGGATGGGTACATGGATGGATGGATGATTAGAGCCAGGGGCTTTGGAGAGACGGAATTCATTTTTACATTCTTTCTAAAAATCCCTGCCTTGGAAAGCAGTGAGTCCTCTGACACTGGAGGTGTGTGACAGGAGGCCAGGTCAGTTGGCAAGATATTGTGAAGCTATTTCAGGCCTCAGAAAGGGGAGTGGATGAAATTTAAGATCGCTTCCAAACGTGAGAGCCTGGAACGCTGTAAAACACAAGCCCTGGGAGCTGAGATGTGTGCTAAGTTACCCAGCCAAGCTGCGGGGCTGTGACCAGCTCTAAGACCTTCAAGCTGTTTCCTAGGACCTCAGACCAAAGCTTCTCTTTGCCTAAAAGCATCTGCCTGCTACCTGTGACGGCCCCACCCTGTTTGGGGGCCGTCACAGCGCACAGAGGTTAGAGGCCTGCAAGGGAGAAACCCTTTTGTAACAAGCAGTTGGGCGTTTGTAGCTCTCTGTAATCTGAGAGCATAGTCCAACCTGCTTTAATAAGAGAGGGTAAACTGTGGGTGGGCGTGGCTTAAGGTCCCCATAGAAGCCCAGGGTGATCTGGGGAAAAGGGCGTTTCTGTTATCTGACCAGGAGGCAATGGGCAACGCAGGGCAGGGCTGCGCTCTGGGGCTGAACAGTGCAGTTCCTGAGTTGCACGGAGACCTCGCAGGCCCCGGGAGCTGTCGCCCTTCCAGGATGTGGCTCCGTGCTCTTTTCCTGGCCACCCTCGCCGGTTCCACGACTTGGGGTAGGTCTTTCTGAAATAGACATGTGCGGGGCACGTTTGGGAATCCTTGTTCTGGGCGGACATGGGCTTAGACGCATAGGCACAACAGGTCTAGCTCGGCGGGGTGCGCGCCCTCCGGACTAGGACTTGGACTTGAACTTGGAGCAGCTGAGCCCGGGCAGTCCGGGCCGCGCGGAGACGCAGGGAGGATGGACACTCTTGAGACCGCCCTGCACTGCTCGCCCCGACGCAGCCCGGCTGCCGGCCAACCTCACACCACACACAGGAGGAATTTAGGCAGCTCAGTTTACTGTCCCCTAATGAGTCAGTCATGGCCGGATCACGGACCGCGGCTTAGCAGAATATTAAGAGCATCGAGACCCTGAGCCAGAGTGCATGGGTTTGAGTCCCGGCCGGGCCCTTCCTCGCTGTGTCCTTAGGCAAGGGACTGAGCGTTTCCGTGCTTGGGTTGTCCCCTCTCTGAAATAGAGGTGGCAGTGCTACCTACTTCACTGGACTCTGGTGAGGAGGAATGGGTCGTTGTTTCTAAAGCGCTCTGGACAGCGCCTGGGGTGGAGAAAGCACGGAAAAAGGGGTGGATAAATAAAGGCGTTGTTAAAAAAAAAAAAGTAGTGTATGAATAGAAAATATGAGCTGTGGTCAGGCCACTATATCAGGACCTCTTGCCATTAAAAAGACAGTTCCTTACGAATGTTCCCAACAGGAGGGGACACCAGTGAGGTGGGGGATGGGGCACAAGGGAAAGCAGCAGAGCAGGGGAAGGGGGTGGGGCAGATCTGAGGCCAAGCGGCTTTTACTGTGGCTTCCATTAGAAAGAAGAGGCAAGGCAGGGCAGGCAGGCTGAGGACTGGTGAGTTGGGATAATTTAGGGGGCTCGGGGGCACGGGGGCTGCCCCTAGTTGTCCCTGGCCCTGGCGTGATTACGGCAGGTGGGTAGTGGCCAGGGCATGGCAACTGGATCAAAGACATGGTTGGGGTGTGGGCTCTGGTTTGGCGGGACCCTGGGAAGGAGAGTTTCTCCAAGGTCAGCAAAGCCTCAGATGTCCGAATACAGAAAGCAAAACACATGGTACATTCAGGGGTGCAGGGAGGGGCCTCTTAATACCCCCAGGGCCATTTTATAGACGGAGAAACTGAGACTCACACAGGGAAATGCACTTGCCCAAGGTCAACCGGGAAATCATGCTGGGTCTGTCTCTGGGTCGTAATCCTGACAGCCCAGGCCCCGTCTGCACCCTGTCCTCCTTCTGGCAGCCTGACACTGGGAGAGCCCTGAACTGTGTGAAGGCAGAGGAAGAGAGGAACCCTATTTGGAGCTGAATATTCCTTTACCTCTGGTTACTCCTGGCCATGCCATCCATTTCCTTCCTTAGGAAGTCCATACCGGCTGCTTCCACTTCCTCAGTTTCCTCCTCTGTAAAATGGGAATATTGATGCCTACCCAGCAGGGCTTTTTTGAAGATGCGTTTAAACAAACTGGAATGCATGCCTGGCATGGAGTAGGCACCCACAGGGTTCGTGTTTCATATCACATCAGCGGCAACTGCTCTTGTTCCCACTCTTGTTTCTGCCTCCCCCCATTCACCCACTTTTCCACCCTTGGCAATTGGCTGCCATCTACACAATGTTGTTGAAGGGAATCCTGAGCTGAGAAAGGCCAGCCCAGTGGTTTCCGCTCAGCCTTGTTCCTTCTCCACCTCTCTGAAGCTCTCGGCACTCGTAGCCAGCACCTCGCCTTCTTCCTCCCTGGGCTTCCAGGACGCCGGGAGGCTCTCTTGTCCCCACTCTGATAGATCTTCTTTCTTGGCTTAGTGGACCCTGTGTTTGATCTTTGTTTTTTTTTTTCCTTACCTCTCACACTGGCATCTTTGATGAAGGCATACGCCTCCACGGTGTGTGCCTTCACCATCTAGGAGAGGATCCTGCTTCTTCTCCAGGCTTCCTTCCAGTCTTGCAGTGTGCTTGTCCCGTGGCACTATCTTGCCAGGATATCTCACTGACATCTCCACTGAGCCCATGTAAACAGGGACCCAGCATCACAAGTCGGCTCTTTGGCCTTCTTTCCCTTCCTTGTCCTCTGCATCTGGTCAGGGAACGAGTCTTTCTTTTTTTGGATGGAATCTCGCTTTGTCACCCAGGCTGGAGTGCAGTGGTGCGATCTTGGCTCACTGCAACTGCCGCCTCCCAGGTTCAAGCGATTCTCCCGCCTCAGCCTCCCAAGGAGCCAGGATTATAGACACACTGTACTAAGCCGGGTTAATTTTTGTGTTTTTAGTAGAGGGGTTTCACTATGTTGGCCAAGCTGGTCTTGAACTCCTGACTTCAAGTGATCTGCCTGCCTTGGCCTCCCAAAGTGCTGGGATTACAGGGGTGAGCCACTGTGCCTGGTCTCCAAGTCTTTCAAAATACTTTTTAGACATCATCATTTTTTTCATATTTTTTTCTTTTTTATTTAAAATTTTGAAGTAATTAACATGTGGTGGGGAGGATTTCAGGTGAAGACAAGAAATCCCATACATTGCAAAACACGTGGAAATCATCCAGATAACAGGTCACCCCCAATCCAACCACCCATTGCTATGTCAATAAATATGCTTCCAAGGACATTCATCTCACAGTTACTTGTAATTAGCAAAAACAACAAAAGAAAACAAGCTAAAACTGGCATTCTGGGGTTGGCTGTTAATAAGATGAGACATGGATGCTGTTGTGTAACTGGGCTTTGCATAAGGGGTTTCCACTGCGATTGGATATTCCACTGTAGATCCAAATCTGAGTTGTTCTGTCCTATTTTAGCCTAACACTTTGAGAGAGGTGTTGACGTCTTGTCTGCATCCAAAACAGAGCAGCTGGGAGGACAAGAGGCTGGAAATCATTTCCTAGGAGGCAAGCTTAGAAAAATTGAGGTCACTGGAGACAGATAGGACCAGATGGGTGGGTGGCACGATCAAGTGTCTGAAAAGCCACAGGCCACAGATGAGATCAGGCCACCACAGTCCCATGGCTGGTAGACCAAGGACTGATGCATAGGCTGTTGGAAATGAATTTCAGCTCAATGAGGAAGCATTGTCTGCACTGCAAGAATGGAGCAGCCCTGCCTAGGGCCACCAGAAGATTCTTCCTCGATCTGATCATTTTCTTTATCCAGAACAGTTCCTGCTGTTTATTTGCCCACTAAACAAAACTCAAGTGCTTAAACCAGTATTTTAGGCCCTCCCTGACATGTGTTCTCTCATTCCAGGAATATTTTCCAAACCCCTCAGACTCCACCTGTTGCACTTGGGCCACGCCCCCCCCACCCCCTACCAGGCAAGCTCTGCATACTGCTGCCTCTGAGCCTCCGCACATTCCCTTCCTTCTTTCTGCTCTGTACCACTCCCTGCTTCTCATCTCCCTGTATTCAATCCTTCCCTACTGCAAGTTCCAGCTTCTCCATGATGCCCACGGTCAGAAGGCCTTGCCGTCTCTTCTAGTTCCTGGACTGCCTTACGGGTACCTCTTCCAGGACACAGCCACTTCCTTCCAGCTGCAGGGTCAGGTGTATATGTGACCCTTCCCTATCAGAGTCAGTGCTTCCGAGAGTACAGGGCAACTCTTGTTTATCCTTTCAGCCAGCTCGCGGCTCAGTGCCAGGATTCTAATGGATAAATGTTTCCAGAAGCTTCTAAGGTGGAAGCTAAATGTCTTATTCTTTCCTGGTAGCTCCCCTTCTTGCATTGATTTTTGGCTGAATGTTTTCATGCCTCCAATTCTAATTTGCTCCTTAAACCAGCTCAATGAGTTAGGAAGGACAGTGATCCTCATCCCTATTTTACATCAGGAAAAACTGAGGCCTAGAGGGTTTAGGTGACTTATTCAAGGTCACACACCTAGAAAGTGGCAGACCCCACCTGGAACTCTGGTTCAGCTTTTGCCTCTGATGCGTTCTGACTTCTTCTCCATGTCCAGCAGGGCACCCGTCCTCGCCACCTGTGGTGGACACCGTGCATGGTAAAGTCCTGGGGAAGTTCACCAGCTTACAAGGATTTGCACAGCCTGTGGCCGTTTTCCTGGGAATCCCTTTTGCCAAGCCCCCTCTTGGACCCCTGAGGTTTACTCCACCGCAACCTGCAGAGCCATGGAGCTTCGTGAAGAATGCCACCTCCTACCCTCCCATGTAAGCCAGGGGTGGATTTGGCATGTTTCAGCGGGATGTTCGCCTCAACGTGATGCAGGAAGGAGTCAAGGCAGTCCCCCCATGGGCTGATACTTTGCTCTGGAATCCTGAGATCATTGTAGATCCTTAAGAACATTCCAGAACTCTCACAGCATTCTAGAGTCTATTATTTAACACATGTTTATTGAGCACCTACTGTGTGCTGGGCATGTTCTGGATTCTTGGGATCTATTAGGGAACAGAGCAAAGATCCCTAGGTTCATGGAGCGTGCATTCTAGCATGGGGAGACAGGTAAGAAGCAACATGCAAGTTACTCCATGGATGATGTGATATGTTAGAACAGGATACGTGCCTTGGAAACAAGGAAGCAGTTGAGCAGGTGAGGGAGATCAGAAGTAAGGATCCCATGAATTCCCCTGTCTTGAACTTTGGCATAGCTGGGGAAAGGGATGAGCCAGGAGGTGTGTGGGTGGGAAGTGTACTGAGGTGGCCACTCAGCAAGTGCTCAACTCTCAGCTGTGCCCAGCTCCCTGTTCCTGAGGAGAACAATGGCAGGCGTGTGCAGTCACCCTGGCCAAGCTGGGAAGAAAACCCCAAAGGTTCTGACTGGCCTCACCACCACTCCCCCAGGGTACCAAGGACTCTTATAGGAATCAAACCAGACCCCATTCATCTCTGCAGCCAGGTACTTGGGGGGTTTCCAGCAGCCCACCTATGGCTGTGTCTTTTCTTTGCTTTTTTAAAAAAGTAATATTTACTATTTTTATTTTTTGACTGCAAATGTAATATATACTTCTTAACACAAAATTTAGGAAATACAGAGAAGGAAAAGTAAGAAAATTAAAATCACGTACAATATCTCACCACTCAGAGACAACAGCTAGCAATATTTTAGACTGTAAAGTGTCATCATCTAATTTTTTTTTGTTTTCCAGTTTTTTTTTTTTTTACCTATTTCTATTCTTTCTTCCTTTAAATTGGAATGCTATACTCAGATAATTTGGCTCCCTGCCTCGCTTATTTATAAGTATATCATGAGCATCATTCCATGCCATTATAGCACAGCCTGATATTAACAGCAGCATTACATTTAGTATTGAAGCATAATTAATTTTCCCCAAGCTTCTATTTGTGGTCATTGTTACATATCTTGTTTTTAATAATATAACATCATGAATGTGAAATCTTTATGTACATGCATGAATATTTTAAGGTAAGTTCCCAGAAATGACAGTTCTGAATCCAAGAGTATATATCTTTTGTTAAATTTCCCTCCCAAATTTTCCAATTACACTCCTCCCATTGATGGATGAAAATCTCCATTCAGCAGACTCTTGGCAACGCTTGGAGTAATTTAAAAATGATTTTGGCTAGTGGATAGGCAAAATAATAATAACTGCAATATTATTTTCCACTTTAGTTTGCATTAACCTGAAGACCAGTGAGGTTGAGTTCTTTTTGCCTTTCTTCACATTAGAATGTCTTTTTTATTAATGATTATCATGCCCCTTACTCTTGGTGATATGTGGGGAAATGTCCCTGGATGAGAATCAAGAAGTCATCTTTACTGGCCCCAATTCTGTCACTTGACAGTTGTTATCCTGGAGACTGAGTGCCTCAGTTTCCTCATGTACGCAGTGGGGGCAGTGATGTCTTCATCCTGCTACATTGAGATCTGGGACTTTTGCTTATAATATACTTGTGTGACCTGTAATCCCAGCACTTTGGGAGGCCGAGGTGGGTGGATCACGAGGTCAAGAGATCGAGACCATCCTGGTCAACATGGTGAAACCCCGTCTCTACTAAAAAATACAAAAAATTAGCTGGGCATGGTGGCGTGTGCCTGTAATCTCAGCTACTCAGGAGGCTGAGGCAGGAGAATTGCCTGAACCCAGGAGGCGGAGGTTGCGGTGAGCCGAGATCGCGCCATTGCACTCCAGCCTGGGTAACAAGCGTGAAACTCCGTCTCAAAAAAAAAAAATATATATATATATATATATATATATATACTTGTGTGTAAGCACCACATGGCATGGGTCTTCCTGGCTATGTGATGCTGGCCAGGTTCTCTAGCCTCTCTGGGCTTGTTTTCTCATCTAACATTGAGATAATAGAACCTATGTAATGGGACTGATCTGAGGCTTGGGTGAGTTACTATACAAAGAGTGCTTAAAACAGTGCCTGGCGCACTGGGAGGACTCAGTAACTATTGCACATGTTCATCTATGTCGGATCTTTGAGCCCCTTCAGCACTTGCCTGGGATGGGTTGATGGTCAAATCTTGGCATGTCAGGGCTGCAAGACCCATGTAGAAATACTCCCCTCACTTAGACCTGGCAGATTGGGACCCAGAATGTGAAAGGAATTCACCCAAAGTCGCCTAGTAAATGCATAGCAGAGAGAGGACTAGAGCACAGTTCTCCTGATGTTGTCCCACAAAGATTTCACTCCTGAGCTATAGCAGGAAATGTCACCTCCCAGGGAGGATCAGTACATTGGTTGTCTCCTTTCCTTGATGCTGGAAGTCCCAAAGTCTTCAGGAAGGGAAAAGGTGTGAAGCTCTTCACACTCTGCTTGGTCTCAGGAGACCTTAGTGAGTCCTAGCGTCCCCCTTGAAGGCCCTGATAGCCTCCTACCCATATGTTGGACCTCCCAGTCCAAGGCCCTTTCCCAGAAGACACCTGGCTTAGATCTGGCTGAACTTTCAGGGGTTTTTCTTTCTCCATCCCCAGGTGCTCCCAAGATGCCGTGACGGGGCAGTTTCTCTCCGAGCTCTTAACCAACCGTAAGGAGAACATTCCTCTCAAGTTTTCTGAAGACTGTCTTTACCTCAATATTTACACTCCTGCTGACTTGACCAAGAAAAGCAGGCTGCCGGTAAGCCGTGGGATACCCTGGTTGAGGCGTGTCAGTTCCAGTTCCCTAGATTTTCTGGGCCACACCAGAAGTGGATGAAGGCAGCTTGGGGAGGGAGCTGCAAAGGCCAGGATTGTTTCAGAGACCCCAGGGCCTCCACGGGAAACACAGGTTTTCCATGCCTCAGTTTCCCCTGTGACACAGGGCCTCTGGGGGAATCTGCTGTGCATCTTTAATGCACATCTTAATCGTTCCAAGTTCCCTTATGCTAATGAAGGATGAGAATGATTACTTTTAGTTACTAGATTAAAAATCTGATACCCAGAGTGGGTAAGACATGATTTCCAATGTTAGAAGTGGAAGGGACTTAGAGAAAAGCCAACACCCCAACTCTTCCTTTTCAGATAGAGAAACTGAGGCCCAGAGAGAGGTCACCCAGTAGGATAATTTTCACTCAAGTCTTCTGATCTTCAAACCAGTGCTTTTTTTTTTTTAATTGCTTTTTAGGTTTTGGGGTACATATGATGAACATGCAAGATTGTTGCATAGGTACACACATGGCAGTGTGCTTTGCTGCCTTCCGTCCCCTCACCTGTATCTGTCATTTCTCCCCATGCTATCTCTTCCCATCTCCCCACCCCCCAGCCCCTCCCCCATTTCCCCCCAATGGACCCCAGTGTGTAGAGCTCCCCTCCCTGTGTCCATGTGTTCTCATTGTTCAACACCCGCCTATGAGCGAGAATATACGGTGTTTGATTTTCTGCTCTTGTGTCAGTTTGCTGAGAATGATGGTTTCCAGGTTCATCCATGTCCCTACAAAGGACGTGAACTCATCGTTTTTGATGGCTGCATAATATTCCATGGTGTATATGTACCACATTTTCCCTATCCAGTCTATCATCGTTGGGCATTTGGGTTGGTTCCAGGTCTTTGCTATTGTAAACAGTGCTGCAATGAACATTCGTGTGCATGTGTCCTTGTAGTAGAATGATTTATAATCCTTTGGATATATACCCAGTAATGGGATTGCTGGGTCAAATGGGATTTCTATTTTTAGGTCCTTGAGGAATCGCCACACTGTCTTCCACAATGGTTGTATTAATTTACATTCCCACCAACAGTGTAAAAGTGATCCTATTTCTCCACATCCTCTCCAGCATCTGTTGTTTCCCGATTTTTTAATGATCGCCATTCTAACTGGTGTGAGATGGTATCTCAATGTGGTTTTGATTTGCATTTCTCTGATGACCAGTGATGATGAGCATTTTTTCATATGTTTGTTGGCCTCCTGTATGTCTTCTTTTGTAAAGTATCTGTTCATATCCTTCGCCCATTTTTGAATGGGCTTGTTTGTTTTTTTCTTGTAGATCTGCTTTAGTTCTTTGTAAATTCTGGATATCAGCCCCTTGTCAGATGGGTAGACTGCAAAAATTTTTTCCCATTCTGTTGGTTGCCGATTCACTCTACTGACTGTTTCTTTTGCCGTGCAGAAGCTGTGGAGTTTGATTAGGTCCCATTTGTCTATTTTGGCTTTTGTTGCCATTGCTTTTGGTGTTTTGGTCATGAAGTCCTTGCCTACACCTATGTCCTGAATGCAAACCAGTGCTTTTGACATGGAGTAGGGCATTGAGCTCGTATGTGGCCTTTCTCTAGCACAGCCACATCGATCTGGGGTAACTTTCACTGTCTGGGTATGGGTGTTGGGGGCGGAGCCTGGGGCAATCCCAGGAGTACTTCCTTTTGCCTTTGGCCAAATATCTGGGATTTTGTTGTACCTAATTTCCTCCCTAATTGCTTTGGCAAAGGCTGATGATCCAGTGAGTTAGCATTTCTCAAATGAAGGACAGGAGATGGGGCAGGCTGCCAGTTGTAGCTTGGAGGGTGGGAAGGGTCTACTGGCAAAGGAGGCCACCCCAGGGTAGAAGAAGAAAGAGTGTTGCATCCAGCCAGTCTCCCATGGGCACCGTGGCATGATCCCCAGGAGTGAGAGAGCAGGTCTGCAAACTTGGGCCTAAAAGTTGTCCCTACATGTGCTTGGCAAGAGAGAGGAAGTGGGAGAGTTTTACTCATTCATTCATTCACTCATTCATTCTTCTATTGTGTACTCGGGGCCCATATACACAGTTACACCTGGGGCTTCAGGGGAAAGAGAAACATTAACCTACTTCACGCAGCCCCTGCCTTCAAGGATCTTGCCATCTGGGCCGTAGAGACATATGCTTCCTTCAGCAGGTTATTGCAGGCCAGCCCTTGGGTCAGCCTTCATGCAAAGATGGATGCACGCTCAGTCCCTCCGCAGGAGGCAGGCAGGCATTAGAGGTGTGGGAGAAACAGGGCTCCGGGAACCCGGAGGTGGGAGAACCTCCAGGAATGGCCACAGGTTCTAGAACTACATGGTCAGGGTTTAAATCCTGGTTTTGCATTTGACTAACTGAGAGTCTTGGGCGTTTCTTAACTTGTCTAAGGCTCTGTTTCCTCAAAATGGGATTAATCACATATGATCAGTCAAGGGTGACCACGAAGCTTGATCTCAGCTCCCAGCTAAGCAGGTAGAGGCAGGCTTGTACTCCTGTAACTAACAGTGGACTCGCTTCACTGTGGCCGGCTCCTGCAGTGTGTTGTGCAGCTCAACATGTGGACACTGGAGCCAGACTGCCTGAGTTCAAGTCCTGCTTCTACCATTTTTGAGTTGTAGGACCATGGGGAGGTTAAGCGCCTCCATTTTCCCACCTGGAAAATAAGACAGTATTGGTACTTACCAAGTGGATAGTTTATTTTACCGTGCTTAGGACGACACATGGTACATAGTTTATGTTATGAGTTCTTTTATGTTTTATTGATATTATTACAGTATTATTATTTTAGCCACTCTCACTTCTTCCCTGCTACGTGGACTTTTAAAGTGCGAGAACCATGTGTTAGGAATTGTATCCACTCTCATCCCCGGGTATTAGCGCAGTCCCTGGCACATGGTAAATTCTCAGATAGTGTTAGTCCACTGATTGAAGGCACTCTGGAGGGGTAGCACCCCTCCATTGATTGAAGGCACCCTGGGATCTGCAGGATGGATAGGAATTGGGGATGCAGAGGCATAAAGGAGGCATTTGAGGAAGAGACACCATCACAGGCATCTGTGCTTCTCAAGACAATCACTCATGCACAGAGAAGTTTAATTCACGCTGAGAGTCAATTGAGATGAAGCTGAGATACACGGGCTGCCCTGTGGGTATGCTGAGCTGCGTGAACAGTCCAGGCTTGAGGGTGATAGAAGTGAGGCAGAGACCAAGACATCCTTAGCCTTTGCTATGCCTGTGATGATGAAGAGCCTGGGGACAAGCACTGGAGGCTGGATAGTAAGAAGGGGCAGCCACAGTGTGCGTAGTGGGGTGGTGGCTTGGGCCCCAGTTGGGAGAATTATAGAGGAGAGAGACTACCTTTTGCAACCTTGCTGGGTGCTGGTGAACTTTGGGTAACATCCTTCTTCAGTTGTGATCTACAGGCACATCACCAAACAAGAGACCCTCGAAGTGCTCCCTGGCTCTGCGTCCTGCAACTGATCTGTTGCTTCCCCTTCTGCCCAGGTGATGGTGTGGATCCATGGAGGGGGGCTGCTTTTGGGTGGAGCATCAACGTATGATGGGTTGGCCCTCGCTGCCCATGAAAACGTGGTGGTGGTGACGATTCAGTACCGTCTGGGTATCTGGGGATTCTTCAGGTAAGAAATTGGACTCTCCTCATTGTACTTTGGCCCCCAACATGAGGAAGCTAGTATCCAGCTCTGGTCATGTCAGCCCTCAGGGGACCTTAGCTGGGTTCCTCAGTAAAGTATCAAAGCACCTTCATAAGTGAATACTACCTACTCTCTCACTCCGTAGCTACACTCATCCACTTGCCTCTGAGCTTTTGCGTGTGCTGTTCCCTCTGCATGGAATACCTATTCTACCTGATGAACTCCTCTTCACCCTGCAAGACCCAGCCCCCAGTTACCTCCTCTGAAAGACTCATCTCCTTTTCACCTGTGCTGCCTCCACATGTGGCATTTTTCTGTCATAGCAGATAACAGGCAGCCCAGGCATTGAGGGTTGACACATCTGACTTCTCATGAGAAAGGAGGGAAGGGGCAGTCACAGAGGGAGCTCAGTGCATGTTGTGGGTGAAGGAATGGGGGCTGCAGACGGTGGGGTGTGGGAGCATCTGTCCCCTTCCCGGAGGAGTGTTGGGGCCCACTCACTCCATTTTCTGCTGGAAATCTGGCAAGTGCAGGAAGCAAGGACGGAGTCTTCCCCATCAGATTTCCATGGGGACAGGTGCCATGACTCCTGCAGGGTGGAATTCCTATGAACCTTTTCTAAGTGTGTCCCCCCAGCACCCCAATCCTGAGCGAGTAATGGGAGGGCTGTGGGAGGGATTCCACTCACCGATGGGAAGACCTAGGGAGATGGAGGATGGGTTCTGGTCTACCTGTCCTGTCAGCAGGGCGCCCCAGGCCAGTCTTGGCCATATCCCCTTCGTGGGACTCCACATCCCTTTCAGCCACCGCCTGTATCTCTGCTCCCCGTTACAATAAAGCTGCCTCATGATCTCTCTCCACTTCCTCTCCTCCGTGTGTCTCCTCCACCCATGCCAGTCATGTTAGCTCCTGACCACACCGCTCAGCTGCTCTCATCGTGGTCACCAGTGACCGCCGCTGCTCTCCACCCAACCGCACGGGACCTCCCAGCCGATGGCCACTCAGCCTCTGTGAAATGCTTCCTCCCCAGCCCTGTCCTGGTGCCTCCACCTCCCTGTCCACAGGCCTCTCTTGTCTCCCTCTCCCTCTCCACTAATTCCCAGTGATCCCAGGGAGCAGCCCAGAGCCCCCGTTTCCAGCCCACCTCTCCTTTGAAGCCCACGGGCGTCACTCACTGCCTCCTCTCTGCCCCTGGCTCTTTAAAGGGTGCCCCAGTCTCCCTGGGGACCAGCTGAATCCTTGACTCCCTCCCTCCCCAGCAGGGACCCCCTCCTCCCCACATGGAGCCTCCACTCAGCTGCTGCTGCCCCATCCTCTCAGGGGCTCAGGAGAAGGCCTCTTGGGCAGCCTGGACTCTCTTTTCTCACAAACTTCATGGCGCCACCTTCAGAATCCACTCAGATCTACGACTCTGCACCTCCTCCCTGGCTCCTACTCCAGCCCGAGTCTTCTGTCTCTTACCTGGATTAGGATCCTAACACTCAGTTTCAGATCCCTGCCACTTTTATGCTGGGGCTGAGCTGCGCAGTAGCCAGAGCGATCGCTTAACACATGCATTGAATCACGTGATGCCTCTGCTCAAAGCCCTGCAGGGGCTTCCCATGTCCCCTGTGGTGACAGCCGAAGTCCTTCCCAGGGACCGAGGGCCCTGTCTAGCTGTACCTCCCCACTCACACTTTCTTCCCCTGGGCCCCAGGGCCCTCGCACTTGCTTTTTCTTCTGCCTGGAATTCCTTTCTTTGGTTACTTGCAAGGCTCAGGTGCTCATTGTGCTTGTTCGATGAAGGTCTTTGGCTCCAAGACCTCAAATGCCACTGCCTCCAAAAGGCCTTCCCTGGCTGCGATCTGAAATGGCACCGCCTGTCCCACCCCTGTTTTTTCTTTACCCCATTGTATTTTCCTCAATGCTCTTTCACTACCTGACATCGTATCTGTTTATCTGCTTATGATTTGTAGTGTGAGCTCAGTGTTGGCAGAGGTTTTGCCTGTTTTGCTCTCATATGTGCTCCAGCTTATAGGACAGTGTCAGGCAGATAGTAGATGATCGGTAAATAGTTGTCAGTTGAATGTATGTAGAATCACACACCACAGCAGTGCTGTAGGAATGTCAGGCAGGGTCTCATAGATGCTGAAGCACAGCCTTATGTGAAAGGCTCACTGAGAGCCCCCAGCCCCATCTGTGGTCCTGAAGGTCCTGTCATGACATCTCTGATCCCCACCCTCCACCTGTTTTCTTCCTCACAGCACAGGAGATGAACACAGCAGGGGGAACTGGGGTCACCTGGACCAGCTGGCTGCCCTGCGCTGGGTCCAGGACAACATTGCCAGCTTCGGTGGGAACCCAGGCTCTGTGACCATCTTTGGAGAGTCAGCGGGAGGAGAAAGTGTCTCTGTTCTTGTGAGTGATCCTGGCACCAGCCCCAACCCCACGCTTGATGCGATGCTGATGGGGCCTCTTGGAGACCTGTCAGTCTGGCTATGGATACCTCTGTTTACAATACCTGAGTTCAGGACTGACCCTGTTCACTGACTATCATCAGGGGATGGAGAGCTGAAGACCAAGCTCTCCTTGGCCCCCAGGAAGCTCAGAGCTCAGTTTAGTGTCCTGTGGCTAAAAGAATCTCCATTTGCAGCCTGCAATGGTGGCATTGTCCTCTTCTAGCTTGGTTGAGTTCTGTCTCTCTCTGTCTTTCCCACTCATTTTATCATTCCCTTCTCTTGATAAGCAGGAGTAGGCATACATTATGAGTAGGGCAGGCACAGACAGAGGTGGACAGAGGTCATTGTTTGGATCAAGCCTGAACTATGTGTGGAGGGGACCTGGATACTGTGAACAGTCTAGGACTTTCCCTTGGATGGTCTGATGACTGGTCCTTGCCCAAGAAGAGGGCAACCATCTCTGTGACTGAGGGTCCCAGTGGGTGACAGGAAGGAGGGATGGAGCTGGGGATGGGGAACACAGACAGAACCTGGGGCTGTGAGGGGTCCTGCTGGGGTGGGGGGTTGGGTGCAGGAGACAGCAGGGGAGCTGGGATGAAAAACCAGATGAGAAGGTGCTGGGAGCTGTAGGAGCCCTCCAGCTGCCTCGAGGTGGGCAGAGGGTCAGTCCCACTACGGTATTCTTCAATCCTGTGTTGGTTTTGTAGTTGAATACTCAAGGGAAAACATTTTATACTTTTGAAAGTATGGAAAAAGGAAAAATACAGATAAGCCCAAGAAAGATAAAAGCCATTCACCATCCCGCCACCCAAGGATAGTCACTGTGCTGACTTTGACATGGATTTTTCTAGTCTTGTTTCTACAACTTTGTATCTGTTTATTCACCTATCCATCCATCCACCTATCATCTATAATCTATCTTTGTCTTTTTTAAACTAAAGTACTTTCCTGATTATTACAACACAACGCAAATATTTTACTAAATATTAAGTGCTCTCCCTTAATAGTGTCTTTTACAGTGGACAGTGTTCCATGATGAGAAAGAGAAGCTATTAATTTGTCCAATCTTACAATATTGGAATTGTGAGTTTTGTCTAGTGCGTGCCATTGTAAACAGCAGGAGCATTCTTAGAAATCTTTGTGTGCCTCTGGGATCATTTTTTAGGATAAGACCTGAGTCATGGAGATGCTGAATTGGAAGTTGTGGCTAGGCGATGCTAAGCTACCTTTCCAATACGTTTGTTGGTTAGGCTTGGCTGTGCCCACACCTCATTATGTCCCTGCCCTGTGCCCTGTCCCGATCCCACTGGGGTTCCCTTGGGTGTCCAGGTGGGCCGTGATCTTGGCAAGCAAGTCAGGCCAGGGTCTCTTGGGTGAGAGGTTCTCTTGGGTGGGAGGTTCTCTTGGGTGGGAGATTCTCTTTGGGATGAAGTTCTCTTGAGTGTGAGGTGAGCCCAGCAAGAAGGCCAAGCCAGGTGAGGAGCTGTTATGTCCACTGAACCCCAGCGTGTCTGGGGAACAGGCCAGGGCAGAGGTGCAGTGGATGTAGCCCAGAAGAGTGAGCTAGTCACTGACCCTACACCTGAGCATGAACTCTCCTCCTCTGTATTCTGCTCCCAGGTTTTCTCTCCATTGGCCAAGAACCTCTTCCACCGGGCCATTTCTGAGAGTGGCGTGGCCCTCACTGCTGTTCTGGTGGAGAAAGGCGACATCAAGCCCCTGGCTGAGGTAGGTCTCCCACTGGAGGTCCCCACCCTTTTGGCTCTGTGCTCCTGAATTCACAGGGGTCACTCTTGCTGCGGGTTCTAGCTGATGTTCTCCTAGAATCACTAATGTGCCAAAGGCTGAGCAGGAAGGGCAAGGAGACACCTTGATTAGCCTCCCGGTTTCACAACCAAGCAAACCGACACAGGGCTTGGAAAGGATTTGCCAAGGGCAACAGGTGATCAGGGCAGAGCCAGGACTCCAGCTCACGGCCCTAGACAGCAAGCAAGTGCCCTGTATGTGACCACACTCCTCCTATGTGCCAGGGCCTGGTGCCACGTCAGGCAGTAGGCAGTGGGTTGAGATGATGTCTTGTGTTTCTCAGGGTCCGAGTTCCATGGACCCACTTGTGGGATGTAGGCCTGGAGCAGTTCCACACTGAGCACCTTATAACCAGAGTTGGTCCCTGGAGAATTCACTCATTCATTCATTTGTTCATCCAACAAAACTAGGTGAATAAGTGCAGGCCAAAGCAGGAGGTGGGCAGAGGTCACTGTTTGGCTCAAAGCTGGATGTCCATGTGGAGGGGACATAGACACCATATGGTTCTACGTGGCTCTGCATCCTAGCCAGACACGTAGCACCTCCCCAGGCTTCCACTGTGATGTAGGGACAGATGAATAGTTACAGAATCGCATGATTAGAAAGCATCACTTATGACAAGAGCAGTGGAGGACATGGTCTTGAAGCCACAGCAGAATCTAAAGAAAGCATTGAGTCCCGGGGCAGGAAGAGGTTACCAGGCAAGGCTTGCTGGAAAAGTGAACAGTGAGTCAGGAGCAAAGAAGGTCCAGGGAGGGGAGCAGCATGTGCAGGTGTCCTGTGGCAGGAGCACGCACCTGATAGTGAGTGAGAGAGAGAGGGCCCACGGGGCCAGAGCAGAGAGAGCAGGGGGAGCGTGGCGAGCGCTGAGGGCGGGGACGTTGGCAGGGGCCATGCCGCACAGGACACTGGCAAGGATTTTGTCATCATCTGGAGAGCGATTGGAAGCCAAAGGAAGAGGTGATCAATAGGAATCCAGACCTAGGCTGAGGAGTGCCCACTGGAGCCAGTGGTGTGGAGGATTTCGGTAGATTTGAGAGCTTGTTTGGGGAAAGCATCCAAACTTAAAGGGCTGATACATAGGAGGAGAGAAAACGGGGATACCAAGAATTTTTAGAATTTTTGATTTTTTTTTTAGAATTCTTTGGTTATTAGCAACAGTTGCCCATTGACCAGACTTAAGCCAAGAAGGAGTTTTAGCCTGCTGTGGTGGCTCATGCCTGTAAACCCTGCACTTTGAGAGGCCAAGGCAGAAGGATTGCTTGAACCCAGGAGTTCGAGACCAGCTAGGGCAACAAAGTGAGACCTCGTCTTTACAAAAAACAAAAAATTAAGCGGGGCATGGTGGTGCAAGCCTGTGGGCCCATCTACATGGGAGGCTGAAGTGGGAGGATCGCCTGAGCCCAAGAGATCTAGGTTGCAGTGAGCTGTGTCTGCACCACAGGACTCCAGCCTGGGCAACAAAGCAAGACCTTGTCTCAAATCTCTTTTAAAGGGATAGTTTATTTTTCAGTGAAATAGAGACCTGGGATGAGGCTTGGCTTTGAGAAAAAACAAGAAGTAGAAATTACAAAATGAGAGTCCTAGACTCTGTTATTCTTATTCCCACCCCACTGTCCATCCCTCGTCTGTCTTTTTTTTCTCTCTCTCACCCTCTACTTCTCCCTCTCTCACCCTCTACTTCTCCCTGTCCCTGTTTATTTCTTCGAGAACCATCCTGGGCCTTGATTCTGTCCCAGATTTTGCACAGGGCTGTGGGGTCATGCACACTCGCCAGGGCGCCCCCACCATGGAGCCTGCTGCTCTCCCTTTGTGCCTGTTTCTCTGGCGACACTTTGCTTCCAGTCTGCGTGAGCACCCCCTCTGCCCCTCAGCTTCAGGACTCACCTTTGGTTCCAGAAAGCTGTCAGATTGTATTTTTCGTTGTGAAAAACTAGGGTTTTTACATTAGCAGCTCTCCGCCCCGATTCCAAATTACTTAGGAGAGAGGTTCACTGTCCCATCTTTGCTTGGATGTCCCTGAACTCTTAGAAAAGTAGGAAACCACAGTGTGCTGGGCAGACTGACCCCAATCCCCAGGACAGGCAAAGGGAGCTTCTCCCTCAGCAGGCCTTTTTTTTTTTAAAGATGGAAAGAGGTTCTTGGTGCATTAATTGGGGTTGCTCTGTGGCTTGATTCAGGACAAAGATGTGCAGACCGTGGCCCAGAGCCAAATCTGTGTCTATGCTGCATGGCCTTTCAGCTAAAGATGAGTTTTTAAATTTTTAAGTGATTGAAAGGAATCAAAAGAAGAACACTATTTTATGAACCATAAAATTATATGAGATTCAAATTTCAGAGTCCATAAAGGAAGTTTTCCTGGAACGTAGTGGCACTTGTTCATTTGTCCCGTGTCTATGGCTGCATTTCATGCCAACAGCAGTGTTGAGAAGTTGCAGCAGAGACCATGTGATCCACAAAGCCTCAAATATTTACCGTTTGGCCTTTGATGGGCACATTGCTGTCCTGTGCCCTAAAGAGTAGTGCTTGATTATTGCCTGGGACTCCAGTACAGAAATGTGCAGGTGGAAACTCCTAGCTGTGCCACAGACGCCTCACTCAGCTGAGAAGCCCCGTCTATGTATTGCAAGGGATAACATCCTGCTTTTCTTCCAAACTCACCTTTAAATCACATTCGTTACTTACTGAGGTGCCTCTGTGTGAATCATCTTATCTAGGTCTTCTGCAATTCTGCACATGTTTTATTGTGTGAAAGACATGGCACTCTCCCACATGTACTAACTCATGAGGTAGGTGCAGTCATTATTCCCACCCATGGGTGGAGAAACCAAGACCCAGAGAAATCAGGTGGACTGCCTGTGGCCAAATGACTGGTAAGTGGAACAGCCAGCAGAGAAGTAAATTCAAGATTCTATTGCCTCAACCTCAGCTCCACCTCGCCTTTCTTCACACGTTCAGCTTGTGATCATTATGTCCATTTCAATAGAGATAGGGTAGCAGAAATGAGAGACTGAGTAATTGGCTCATATCACAATTAAGATTAATAACAGAAGCAATGCTCCGTGGGACCCAGAACCCACACCTGCAGGTCTAGAGTATCTTCTGCTGCCCCCTGCCACCTTTACAAGTTAGGCTTGGGATAGAACACCTCTTTCCACATTGATGGAGGGAAGGGACTTTGCTCTTGAACTCGTTGCCTGTGATCTTTGCAGCAAATTGCTACCACTGCTGGGTGTAAAACCACCACCTCAGCTGTCATGGTTCACTGCCTGCGACAGAAGTCGGAAGAGGAGCTCTTGGAGACGACAATGAAAATGGTAGGTGTGCCTGTTCCTGTAGCCCCCAACCTGTAAACTTTGTCCTAGACTTCTTCATTTCAGCTCTCCACTTGCCCTGGGACAGTTACCTGGGACAGTGTCTCACCTTTCAGGAATCTCAGTATCTGAATGGGAAATCTGATTTGTCTTTTTCTATTGTAAAATACCACAAATGTAAAAATGAAAGTCCAAAAATAGCAAGATAAAAACATTGTGTAACAATGCCCAAGATTGCCCAAAATTTAATATTTTGCCATTCTTATTTTCAGACGTATTTTTGAGAAATTAAACATTACCTATTCCCAGGGAACACCGTCATCCCGAATTTAGGAGATGGAGATATTAAGTTGAAAGGTTTTCAGAAAGATGTCACAAGTTATCTTGGTTGACTTAGAAACTGTTTGTATTAGACCTGGTGGTGGTCCAATATTCTAGATATTCTGAGACTCTGACTCAATTGTCCTTCTAGGATACTCATCAATCCAATTCATTAATCCATCTATGTATGATCTTCTTATCCATCTATGTTTTCACTAATCCATCCAATTCAATCTAACATCAATCTAATATCAACCCATTTGTAACTTTTTATTTATCTATTTTCAGTTCATCCACCATTCATGCATCATCCAGCCACCTTATATCTTCACTCTATCACCCATTCTCTGGGGTGGTGAGACTCCAAAACCAACAATTCAGTCATCATCTGTCTGCTAGTTTTCACCCATCTATTCATGTATCCATCCTATTCAACTTACTCCATGTATTGACTCCCTCTATGTATGTATCCATTCATGACAAGTATGTGGGGGTGAGTATTAGAGGTAGTGATACAGATATGAATTGGACATAGTCCCTGCTCACAAGGAACTGTTCAAGCAGAATCATATTTATATACTTTGCAGGTTGAGTATGATGTCAGCACAGAGGGGGAGGCATTCATTATAGTTATCAGGAATGCTTCACAGAAAAGGTGGAGGAGCCAGGGTTTGAAACCAGACAGTGGAATCTGGGATTTCATGCCTTTAACCCTGACTCCACCTTATATTTCTTGAGAAATTCAGCTTTGAGGTCATTGTGCCCGTTTTAATAGTGGCAACAGAGACAGAGAAATTTTGTAATTGGCCCATGTCACAGTTCTAATTTGTCACAGAGACAACACTGTGGGACCCAGAACCCACACTTGAGGGTCTAGAGTATCTTCTGCCACTCCTGCCATCCTCATGTATTAGGACTTGGGGACATGTAGGATTGATAGATGGCCATAGCAGTCTCTTATCACAGGGAAGCCCAGCAGGACAAGCACTCAGAGGTCACAGCACCCAGGACCATTGGAAATTATTCCTCTTGAAGGAGAAGGGTGTGAATGCCAAGCTCTGGAGTAGCCTGATCTATGGATTCTCTCCTTGGACCTGAGGCTACTCCAGAGTCCCAGGGCCAGCACTATTACTGGACTCTGCTTGTGTTTCAATGGATTGAGCCCTATGTGGTCTTGGGGCTTAGATCTTGGTTCAGGATCTAAATGACCAAAGTGTTCAAGGAATGAAAACACAACTGTTTTCTAATACCTGGAAGGAGGCAAATATTCTAGCAATTCTGCATATGGCATTAGAGTACCCAGCTCACAAAGGAAGAGTTAGGGGTTCAGGAAATTCCAGCCCTAAGATTCTAGGACATCCTTTTGAGATTTTCTGAGATCTTGTGGAAGTGCTTGCATGATTACCCACTGCCTCCAGTACACACATATGCAGGCACACAGGCAGACACACACACAGAAACACACAGACATACACACTCACACACACACACAGACACACACAGACACCCTCACAGAGACAAACATAGACAAACACACACATAAACACAAAGACAATCTGACACACTGACATACACAGACACACACACAGAAACACAGACATATACAAACTCATACACACACACACACACACACACACACACACACACACACACTCCTGGCTAGTGGGACTATAATCCTTAATGAAGGGACTCACACTGGTCACTTGCTGTGCACAAGTCAGACCTTTGAGCTACAGTGAAACACTACAATCACTGCAATCTTGGTGAACACACACCAAAGAGAAGTGTGTGGTAGGATGAGTTTCAATGAGCTTGTGTGAGTCAGAGCTTTCTAATGGGAGATGGGAAAATGCCCCCAAGGTGCCTTGAACAGAAAAAGGAATGTGCTGCAATAGCATCCCCATGTTAACTGAAAAACCCAGGAGTTGATGGCTTCAGGCATGGCTGGATCTAGATGATCATAGGATTTTATTGAGAATCTACATTCTCTATCCTTCAGCTTTTCACAACTCTGTGTTGGCTTCACTTTTAGGCAGATATGTCTTCTGGAAAGGTTAAAGCCAACAGCACTCTAGACTTATATCCTATCTGCCTGGAAGCCCTCTTTCTAAACAATTCCTGCAAAAGTTTTGGGGAAAGCTCTACTGGAATGACATGAGTGTATGCCCATCCCTGAGCTAATATCAGTGTTCAGGGAGACGGAGCACCTCAGGTCATATATAGATGCCTGAATTCATGGAGTGATGGGGGAAGAAGGAGGTCTCTGAAGGAGAATTAGAGTGTTCTTCCCAGAGGAACAGGAATGGGAGAGGACTCGGGGCTGGGCAGCCTCAGTGGGCATCCTCTCCAGAGCTCCATAAACCTTGGCTCAGAGTCTACAGCCTACGGTTCCTGCGCTGGTGCCCCCCCCAACCCCCAATGCCTTTGCCCTGGGCTCAGGTCAAGTAGAGCCAGAGTCCTCCCACTTCCTCTTGGCCCAGCCAGCTCGGTGCCAGGAGGCAGAACCTGACACCCCTGCTGCCCGGTTAACCCAGCTCAGTGTTTCCTGGGAAGCCTCACACCCACATTCTCTGCCTTTATCTTCACAGAAATTCTTCTCTGTGGACTTACTTGGAGACCCCAGAGAAGTAAGGACCTTCTGTTTCTTGATTGCAGGTTTTGAGTCTTAGCACCTTTAAGCTCCAATTAACTATGGATGAAACTCCTGTGTGTTTGTTGCTGAGGCCTAGAGGGGACAGAGACTCGCCTGATTAACACAGCCAGGACTAGTGGCAGGCCTGGAACCCATTTTCCTGACTCCCATTCCAGTGCTTCCAGGCATCACCTCTGTGCACCTGGGCTCTTCCTACTCCCTTTCTTTTTTAAACTTTCCGCTCCCCAAAATGGCGTTATGAGTGGAGGCTGAACCAGAACTTTCCACTATCAGGAGGCAGAGATAACAAGGATCATTAGCCATGGAGTGGGGAAGCCTAAATCTCAGACCAAGGACACCCCCATCCTCCCAGCACACAGGAAACTCCAACAGTATCCTCCCGATCTCCTCACCCACTCTCCACCTCCCAATGGGTTGACAGTTTTTGTGACATCACCTCTGCGACATCTTACGATCCTGTCCTCTCTGCTGCCTCCCTGGAGGTCACAGCACTCTCCTCAATGGTCACTTGTCACCGTTGCTGATGGCAGTCTCCCCGCATGGCTGCCGCCCAGCTGGGTGCTCCAGTCTCTCTCTTCAACTTTTATCCTCTTCTGCTTCACCTTCCCTCCCCATTTCCATGTCTCATGGTGCAGCCAGACTGGCCTTCCTTAACAGAGTTAGAGCACATCACCCCAATTCGTAAAAGCCTGACCTACCTTATGAGTCAAATCCACTTCCCTCCATGGAGTTCATCCTTCAAAACACCTGAGTGCCCGCTATGTGCCAGACTGTGCAGAAGGTAGGCTGTGCCACCGGTCCCTCCCTCTGGCCCTTACCCCACGGCCTCCCTCTTGGGTGTTTCTGGAATTTACCCTGAATGGTGCCACAAGTGTTCCTTTGCTCGTGCTGTTCCCACTGTTTAGAAATGAATTGGCCAATTTCCTTCCTTCCATTTATAAATTCACCTGCTTGCTGAAATGTCCTTGTGACCCCGTAATCGATACTGACGGCATTTTGGTCACACACAGGCAGGCGCAGAGCAGGGGACGTTGGATTTGCATGATGGGCGCGTTCCGTCTGAGCTCCAGCGAGGCAGTCTCTGTCTTCTCATTTCATCTCTCATGCTAACAGGTGTCCTCTTTGTGGTCTATTTAGTGCCATGTGTTCTGCACTTCTGTGCTTTTTGTGGTGATGTCACTGTTTAGAGTGGCCCCCAGGAGTAGCGCTACTGTCTCGCGTTCCCGAGCTAAGCAGGCTGTGCTGTGCCTTAGACGTGCAAGGCGCCCGTGTGAGCTAAGCTTGGGTGAGGCAGGAGCTGCAGTGCATTCGGTGTTGAAAAATCCACAAAACAGCACGTCCAGAGAAAGGAGAAGGAAATTGGCCGATTCATACATGAGGCTGTGATGGGAAGTGCTAAAGAAACACCCATTGTCTGTGATGGAGCTGTGGAAGTGTCTTTCCACAGAAACCCACGCATAAAAGAAGGTTGATGAAAATGTGACCAGAGGTTTGCAACAACCTAACCCAGTATTTCCTCTTTGAGTGATGATTCTGTATTCTCTAATTCAGACTCATGGGAGCTTTATCAGAAACAACTGCTGAGACTACCGAAAATCAACTGTGGATGCAGAGAGGGGAATGCGTGCACCTCAAACTGAAATATATACACATGCACTTTTATACAGATGTGTATAATTTTGTATAATACATGTATTTCAGACTGAGTGAAGGCTTCTTTCTCTCCCCATCACCTGACCACTGCCAGCCTCTGCCTGAAGTTCTACCCCTATGTCACACACAGCTACCCCCCACTGAAGTTAGGAACCCAAGTGTGTGTAGCCGTGGCCTATGGCCATGCCAGTCTGTGATGTTGGTCTCACCCTCAGACAGGCAGAATCAGGGAGGATGTGACCAGGGAGGGAATCACAGACTCTGCGCTGCTCTCTCCCTCAGAGTCACTTGTTGTTGCCCACGGTGATTGACGGGGTTGTGCTGCCAAAAGCACCTGAGGAGCTGCAAGCTGCAAGGAAATTCAACCCTGTTCCCTACATGATCGGAATCAACAAGCAGGAGTTTGGCTGGATTCTTCCAATGGTGAGAAGGCGCAGGCCTCTTGGAGGGACTCACCACCCTCCGTGAACCCTCCCATCTCTGGGCCCAGGAGTGCTTCCCTCTCCAAGCCCCACTGAGTCCTGGGCAGCTGTTCCCTACAGCAGGACTAACATTTTCATGGAAACCTCCTCCAGGAGGGCTCAGGTGTAACTGGGTGTCAGGGCCCTGGAATCCCCTCTCCTCAGACTCCCTGATTGTCTTCCTATTGAAGAATCCTGAAGTGTCTGTGCTGGAGGGAGAAAATAATTGTGCAGCTGGGAAAACGGAGGGGATCTAGAAGGGAGAAGGAGCTGAGGAGTCTGGAGAGGCAGGTGGGGGCTTTCTAACTTGGGCTGGGAATGCGTAGTTCTCCCATAAATCACTCATGCTCTTCATCGCTTCATAGGAAATATCCAACGAAGGTGGCTTCTTTTGAGTTACCATTGACTTCTGGGGAACAGTAGACACCTGGGTCTACTTGAGGGTGGAGGGTCAGAGGAGGGTGAGAATGGAAAAACTACCTAATCAGGTGCTATGCTTAATACCTGATGACAAAATAATCTATACACCAAACTCCAGAGACACAATTTACCCATGTATCAAACCTGCACAGGTAACCCCTGAACCTCAAATAAAAGTTGGAAAAAAATGGAAAAAATGATTGACTTCTAAAAGTAAAGAAGGGTTCTCCTTTCAGTTGAAGATGAACAAAGCTGACCCTGGTTATAGCAGTAGGATGGGTTTATTCAGTAACATGATTGCAATAGGGGAAACAGTCCAGTGTGGACTGGACTCACATCTCAAAGCAAAAACAAAAGCCTGGCAATGTTTCATAGGCCAGGTGTGTTAAGGAAACACACTTTGGGCTGTGGGGAGAGGGTTGGTCCATGTGGCTAGACCACGTGGATCTCTTCATCCTGGCTCACCTGGGGCAGAAACAAACTCCTCTTATCTTCAGAACAGGACGCCGTGTGTTGGACTGCAGGAAGAACCCACTGAAGTCAGGTTCTACTCTTTCCACAGGGACTGGGAAGAGCAAGAGTGAGCTTCCTGAATGTTTGCATTGCAAAGAGAAGGCTCTCAGGTCCTCGAGGAAACATGGTTGGGTGGTAGATTCACAACCCAAAGGGCAGGGAAAGGGCTTAACATTGCAGGCTTCCTAAAGTAACTGCTGTAGGAGGGTTCAGAGGCCTGTCTGCTTCTCTCTAGGTTTTGGCTGGAGCAAAGAGTAAATTCTCCTGGCAGCATTGAGCCTTCACAGGCAGGCATGTTTAGGACGCTGGCTGCAGTCATTCTAGGGACAGAACCTTAAGCTGCTGGAAGCGATGCTAGAGTTTGGTTGAGTCTCTGAGTGCAGAGGTTTGGTCAGAGTCATTTTGTGCAGAGAGATGTGCTGTTTACCCCTCAGAAGGATTTCAGAGGTTTTACCAAAGACAGAATCCATGAAGGCAGGATCTGGGGCTTTCAGTGTCACCTGTGACAGGTGGTGGTACTTGGGAGATTTCTGTCCTCTTCCCCAGAGCTCCCTATTCTACACTAGCCTGGCAGAAATCTTCCCTCTTCCTATCACTGACCACTGTAGGGATGCCAGCCTGACACACACACACACACACACACACACACACACACACACACACATTGAAAACACTGGCACAGCTCCTCCAATTTTTTTTTTTTTTTTTTTTTTTTTGTAATCTTTGCAATGCTTGAGTTTCTGGATATAAGCCCATTTGAGTCACTGATTTTTCCCATTTCAGTAAAGACCCTTGTCCCTGAAAGCCCAGCAAAATTAGAGGACCTTCAGACTGCATTGGTTTGATTTGTTGGTCAGTTTGTTTCTTCTCATTAATTCCCAATGATCCCTAAATCCCTAAATGCTTAATTTTCTTTCTTTTTTTTTTTTTTTTTAAAAACAGTCGATGGGCTATCAACTCTCCGAAGGGAAACTGGACCAGAAGACAGCCATGTCACTCTTGTGGAACTCCCATCCCATTGTTGTAAGAGTGGCGGAATCACGGAATTGTCTGAGACCATGGAATGAGGGATGAGTACTTGCCCCAAATCATAGAGAAATTCAATGGCAGAAGGAAGACTGGGACCTTGGGGTTTCCCCTATCTTTTCACCTTTCCCACTTCACTTCTCACCCTGGGGGTAGTTGCACAGGACCTGTGAAGTTCACCATTGAGGCAAGCCTTCCTAGTGGGCTGGAGATGCTACATCACTCACCAGGAAGTGATGCTCACTTTATTGATCTATTTCAGAAAATTCCTAAGGAACTTATTCCAGAAGCCACTGAGAAGTACTTAGGAGGAACAGATGACCCTGTCAAAAAGAAAGACCTCTTCATGGACTTGGTGGGGGATGTGATATTTGGTGTCCCGTCTGTGATTGTGGCCCGAAACCACAGAGGTGAGTCCCAGAGGGTCAAACAGGGGAGGGACACGAACCACACCAACTTCTGTATCTGACCCGCCTACCTCCCAGCATAGACAGACATGGAAACAGCCAAGGGATAGGCCTCAAAGGCTGATTCCATATGGCATGGGGGGAGATGCTGTCCTATTTGGTTTATGCCTATAGAAGACTGAGAAAAAAAAAATCCAGAGGCAAGTGGTTTTGTAAGGTGATGATCTCAGATAACAGCAGTGGGGAGGTGGGGAAGTGAGAGAGGAAAGAGATGGAATCCAATCCATGATGCATTGCCAAGGGAGTATCCACTGTGGACAACTGCAGCTAGGAAAATCAAGGAAACATGGAGAAGACAGTGCTCAGGTGCTTCCCATCTGAGCAGCAAGGGAGCCGGGGTATTTATCCATCAGCTTCCACTTGTCATTGGTTGAAGGGTGTTCCCAGGACTTGTTAATTCCCTGTGACTTTGACCTGCTAAACACAAGGGCAGACTAGTCTCTTGTGACCAGACAAAGGCCTTAGGCCAGGAGCTACAGATGCTGGAGGTGGAAGTCAGGCTGGCATGCCCAGAAACAGGGGATATGGGTGAGACACTGACAGCATCTGCTGCAAGGGCTCCATGACTGGAGTTATCGTGGGACGTAGGGCTGCTGTAGGACAAATATTGAAAGATGAATTGTGGAAGGTTTTTTAAGATCCAAACTTGCTGCCAACAAGTTTGTTAAGTATTGGAGCTGGGGAAAGAGTAGGAGCTCTGCACAGGATCCAGAGGGTTGTCCAGGACCCAGAAGGCCAAAAGGAGAAGCCATGGTGGGTGTGGGGTCGGTGGTCTAGAGGAGGGCAATGCCTGAGGCTGGCTTTTGTGCATCTTAGTGTGCGTAGGAACAGGTAGCCAGAAGGCCAGGGCAAGGTCCATGCAGGACCTTCTACCACTGACCCAAGGCAGTGTGAGTGGGTGGTGAGGTTAGGGATGCATGAGCTCACCTAGAGAAGTGTGTACTATCTTGGGTGCCAATCACTGACCCAAGGCAGTGTGAGTGGGCCGTGAGGTTAGGAATGCTTGAGCTCACCTAAAGAGGAGGATATTATCCTGGGTGCCAATCACTGACCCAAAGCTGTGTGGGTGGGGCATGAGGTTAGAGATGCATGAGCTCACCTCGAGAGGAGTGTACTCTCCTGGGTGCCAATCACTGACCCAAGTCTGTGTGGGTGGGTCATGAGGTTAGGGATCCATGAGCTCTCCTAGAGAGGAGTGTCTTCTCCTGGGTGCCAGCTAGAGGAGGTTCACAGGACTCTTTTTCTTCCAACTCTCATTCACCTAGTTTGCAAGACAGGAAATGTCCTCTCTCTAACCATGCTGGAAGGGTTTTTAAATGTGGAACTTCATAAGCAGGATAAAAACGAGCTAAAGCTGATCTAGCAGGTGCCCACACACGATTGCACAGGAAGGTGCAGGTGCTTGTTAACTCTCACTTCTTCACAGGGTCCTGATAAAACCCTTTAACCAGGACCACTGAAGTTGAATCTGTTCTTTCTTAAACTAGGCTTTGCCCCATGCTCTGCGTCTGATTTATACATAGTGTTCCCATCTCCATCTTCTGATGGTTTGAGCAATACTGAACTTGTGTTTTTCATCTGATTTACCGTGACTTTCGGTTCAGGTTTTTTTTGTTTTTTTTTTGGCTACACAGGTCTTATCTACTTTCACTTTCTGTTGTATCTCACTCTTTTTGATGGAAAGACCATTTCTCAATATAAAGTTAATATGTTAAATTGTAAAAAGTTTCAAAAATATGGAAACACATAAAGAAGAAACTAGGTGTCACTCATAATTCCACTACATGGAGGCAAGTGCTATAATTTTTTTGTTTTCTTCTAAACATTTTCCATGTCCTATATACTTCAAAAATCAATTTTGTATTTTGCTTTCATTCATAGAACACTAAGTCGTGAGGAATTTCTGAATGTTGATACAAACTCATCAAAACATCCCTTATTCCATGAAATGACTGTATGAAATTGACTTTGATATTCCTACCTATTAGACATTTAGCCTGGCTGCTCACGTTCTGATGCTACAATAACATTGTGCTCAGCCTAATGTTCATAAGTCTCTAAGCACATGTCTAATACTTTTCTTGGGATTATTTTTAGAAGTGAATAACTTGACTGGACCACAGAAAGGTTTTAGAAGTTTTGGCAAATATTGCAAAATTGCATTCCAGTGCATAAGAATGTGAATTTCTTAACTCCCCTTTTCATTTGGGATACTAAGACTAAAAGTTAATGCTGCCAATTTGTCCCCACCAAAAAGAAGCACATCACATTGTTTTCATTTGCATGTTTTTCATGACAAGCCCTCTCACTGTCTGTGCTTCTCTTATGGTGCCTAACTGTCATTACCCAAATGTGCACCCTAGTTTTCTCTGAAGACTTGTATTGTGACTGTAGGAATTGTATGAATATCAGTCACTTTAGCCAAAGAGTTTTTACAAAGTAGGTTTTGGGCAGCATGCTGCCTATAATAAGTTCTCTCATTCACAAAAGCTCTTTCCTCTGTGGTTGACTCTGAGTTCCTCTGGAAAATGTTCGAGTTGCAAAGGCAAGGTCAAACCCTCCTTTAAGCACTTTTTGCTTGACCTTGAAGCAGCCATTTAACAGGTGGATTACAGAGCCACAGAGGATGGCTTCTTCCAAACCACGCTTCCTGCGGAGCCGAGGGTGCAGTGAAGGAGGCTGATAAAGATGAGTAAAGAGACTGTTCTTCTTTTTCACGTTTAAATGACACATGTGGGGTGCGGTGTGATCCCAAATTGGTAAATCCTTCTGTGGATGAATATTTAAGGATGCTAAGAAATGATGGCTGGAGGTGATGGCTCATGCCTATAATTTCAGCACTTTGGGAGGCTGAGATGGGAGGATTAAAGATCAGCCTGGGCAACATAGTGAGATCCCATGTCTACAAAATAATTTAAAATGTCAACACAGTAAATACAAACTAACATATATAATATCCCAAGTTTATGTAAATCAAAGAGAGATATGCTAAAATAAAAAAGAAGCATTCCCTGAGTGGTAGAGGTGTGAGTGATGTTTTAAATTTGATTTTTACAATTGATTTTCAAATTATATAGGATATGGAAAATTTTTAGAAGGAAATACCAAATATTTATAGCCCTTGCTTCAGTTAATGGAATTATAAGTGTTGCCTACTTTCATCTTTATGTGTTTCCATATTTTTGTATCTTCTTCTTATTCCTGTTTCAATTTTATTTTCCAAATTTCTTACTGGAAATTTGAGGTCCAATAAGCTGGACAGTTAAGTCCATCTTACTATTAGTAATTGCTTTTACTTTGTTTTCCAAATTTCTTACTGTACCCGAAAGGAAAGAAGTTGTAAATTTTCTCCAGCAGGCTGGCATGGCCCTGACCCTTTTCTTCTTAGGGTCCTTCTTTGTGGGTATCATGATCAATGCAAAATGCTGAGTCACAGGGCTGGGTGGCCCACGAGGAAGCCCTGAAGGAGCAGCGATCTGTGGCTCCAATGAACCTGACATCTTCTTGGGTCTGGGACAGGAGAGCTTTGTTGGTGGGAGAGGACAGCAGGGGAGAAGGAGAAAGGGCAGGGGAGAGGCAAGGTCACCCTTGCTCAGCCCCTTCTCTTCTCTGCCGCCACTTTAATGCCTTAACATCTTAACACTCCCAGGCCAGGTAGGCAGTGAGACACGTGCGGAGAGTGAGAGGTAAAGCCCTCAGTGTGCAGATTCCTCAGACACAAGAGACAGGTTGTTCACACTCCGCATATGTTTGTATTTAAATAGCCTCACATTCAGACAAGCAACCTGGATTTGCTTGAGTCTTCTCAGGAAGGGTGAGAAAAATACTGGAAATGCTCAAAACTAGGCAGATCAGAAGACACCTGTCAGGGTGGAGACGTCATCCCAGTGAATGAACGCGAGTCTGCTATCAACGAATGACATCCCGTGTAACCAGATGTAGAGAGATTGTCTTGTGTGAGAATGTGCCAGCAGGCAAAGGGGTTTACGTGACTGAGCCAGTGTCCCTGTAAAGGCAGTTATTGAAATGAATTGACCCAGGGTTTCCACATTCATTTATTCAACATTCATTCACTAAACAAACTCCTGGCTCCAATTCCGGTTCCACCTCAACCAGCTGTGCAGCCCGGAGCATGTCACTGAGCTCTCCTGCAACGCTGTTTCTCTACTGTGTTGATATTAGGGGTTTCCTGCAGGGCTGGAGACCTTGGTAGCCTCCAGGTGTGTGTCCGGCTACATGAACTGTGCATGAATCCTTGTCTTCTCAGATGCTGGAGCACCCACCTACATGTACGAGTTTCAGTATCGTCCAAGCTTCTCATCAGCCATGAAACCCAAGACGGTGATAGGAGACCATGGGGACGAGATCTTCTCTGTCTTTGGGGCCCCGTTTTTAAAAGGTAATGGCTCCTTGCTGGCCCTGAGCTTGGAGTTAGGAGATCTGGCTTCCAGTCTTTGTGTGGTGGATTTCAGCAAGTTTGTCCTCTCCTGGTCTTAGTTTCCTGATTACTATGACACTGTTGAATGTCATTGGGTGACACCTGGCTTTCTCCCTCTGTAACACTCTTGAAGGAGGATGTGAACTCATATGCCCTATGCACAGAAACCCAGAATCCTGGCCTGTGACATCAAGACAGTGGGGATGTCTCCCGAAGGATTCACTGTAACAGGGTTGAATGTCAGTGGGCTGTCCCCAGCTTCCTCCTGCTCTAATAGGTGAGGGAGGATGTGTATTCATGTACTCTCTGCGACAGACACTAAGAATCCTGGCCTGTGACATCAACAAGACAGGCAATGGGACACATGCAGGACCCTACTGTAAGTTGAGAAGCCACCAATCAATTTCCCTCTCCCAGGAGTGCCCAGAATGTGAGTGAGGGTCAGGTTAGCATTGGTGTTAGCCCTGAGTCAGGTCTAATGTGTGTCTGTTTCTCTTTCTGTCTGTCTAACAAAAACTCATAAACCTTTAGATTTAATACAGTTAATAACTGTTAATTTAGAAATCACAGGATGTATGAATTTGGGGTAGGAGAGCAGACTTTATTTTTGGTATGGTTTACAGTCAGCAAGGTAGCCATCCCATAGGCTGGGAAGGTGCGTCCAGCCAAATCCAGACATAGGCTCAACATTGAAGGAGGAGGGGTTGGGTAGGAGCTCTATGTGGATGGGTTGGCTAAACACACACGTTCAATAGGTTGCAGTGGAAGGAATGAATATTCATAAAGACAGTTCTAATCCCACGTGTATTAAACAAACTTGCATGTAACGTGACCTGTGGGTCATGGGGTGGAGACATCATGTTTAAATGTATTTAAATGTATTACAATTAGGGTTTATAAGTCAAAAGGTCTTCTCAGGACGCAAAGCCCAGCAACTGAGGAGCCTCTGTACACCGGCCAAGTCCAGTCCATGGTTGGTTGTCTTCTTATCTGGAGAAAGTTACTGAAATCAGTCTCTTACGCAATCAAAGCCATAGTTAAGACTGGTGGGGCAGTGTTGTTTCTCCGAGTCTCCAAGCTGCTGGAGTTGTAACTATTTTCATTTTGCTTAACTCCAGGACAGTGCTAGTTTAGCTGCCAGAGAAACAGAAGCACCTCGCAGCAGTGAGAACGGAGTGGATTTTCTAAGGGTAGAGATGCAGGCCTGAACACTTGCCCAGCATGACCTTAGGTCTTGATTTTAATTTGGTGTTTTATTGCCACAAAGAGTGTGATCTGTCAGAATGATGGCCTTCATTGTATTGCTGATGCTGGTCAGTGGTGTCTAAATCACAAAAGGGAGGGAGTACTATGAGACGTGTCTGACCTGTCTGTTCCCAGGCAGGAACTCAGTGTAGGGTGTTTTGGGCTCCCCTTAGCCCTGAGGGGTTCTGTTCAGTCAGTTGGGGGTGTTAGGATTTGTTTTTAGTTTACATCACACAACATTTAAAAGAATCCTTCCACAATGTCTTTTAAACCTTAACTCTCAGCAGGTACAGATCTCAAGGGACTCACCACACGGCAGCTCTGGACGCACCAGCGCCTCTGGGCCTCTCCCAGTTGTGCACCCGAGGAGACTTGAGCTCTGTTATTTTTCAGAATATGAATTGTGGGTGTGTGCCAGGGAGGGAGAAAAGTCCCAAGGCAGAGCAACCCTGGGAGGTGGGGCTGCTGTAGAGGAAACCCTGGGGTGTGGCATTGCCTGTGACCCTGAGCAGGGAGGAGGCAAGTGAGGGTCACAGGAGACAAAGGCAACCAGCACATGGGATCACATATGCCATTGCTGAGCCCTAGGTCAGCCATGCTCAAAGGTAAAGTGCACTGAAATCCACCAGGATCTTCTTAAGTTCAGAGTTCAGCTCAGTGGGTGTGAAGCATGGGCCAAAAATGTGCTTCTACCAGGCTGGTACATGATGATGCTGCTGCCGGTCCGCGGACCACACTTTGAGTAACAGATGCTTTTTTTCTTCTTCCTAACAGAGGGTGGCTCTGAAGAGGAGATCAGACTTAGCGAGATGGTGATGAAATTCTGGGCCAATTTTGCTCGCAATGGGTGAGGCTGGTGGCCAAGACTGAGCCGGGCTAGTGATGGTGGGGGGACAGAACATGTCTATCAGGAAGGGGCAGCTTCTAAGGTTCTAGTGATCAAACTCCTGACCTTGTGACCATAGCACTCTGACAATGAGAGCTCTCTAAAAATGGATAGGCTGCCCCAGGAGATAGTGAGCTCCCCATCTCTGGAGGTATACAAGCCTCTTGACAGAGATAAGCTTGGGCATCCTCACGCCATCTCAGAGGATTATTCAGACCACATAGCAGCTTTGGGGCATTTCTATTTGATTCTGTTTCAGAAACCCCAATGGGGAAGGCCTGCCCCACTGGCCAGAGTACAACCAGAAGGAAGGGTACCTACAGATTGGTGCCAAGACCCAGGCGGCCCAGAAGCTGAAGGACAAGGAAGTGGCTTTCTGGACTAACCTCTTTGGCAAGAAGGTGGTGGAGAAGCCAACTCAGACAGAACACATTGAGCTGTGAATGGAATGTCCAGCCAGCCTCAGGAGCCTGGAGGAACCAAGAATGGGGTCTTTTGAAAAAGGGATTGCAGGTTAAGAAGGCATCTTATTGTGGCTGGAGAATTGTCTTGTGGTGGGGGATGTGGAGGGGGCAGAGGCCATGAAGAAGCAAGTTTTATATTTGTGACCTCATCTTTGGGAATAAAGGACCTTTTGGAGGCCTAATCAGTGCTTGTGTCTTGGACTGGAGATTCATCCATCCTCCTAGAGACAGAACGATGATGAAAGAGGCAATGTGAGAAGGAAGGTGGCTTTGCTGGGGATGGCTTGGCCTCCGGACAAGTAGAGCCCAGAGGGCTGGGCCATGGATGGTGCTCAGGGGAGCTCTGAGCATCCTGCATGTTTCTGGCTGCCAGCAGTTTCCAACAGTAGGATTTGGGATGGCCAGAGTGCAGCATCCCTACCCTCCGTTTGGAGCTGCTTGTGGAGTTGGAGGTGGCCCACGCTGAGAATGTGCCTGGATCAGTGAAAGAGAGAGGCATGCCAAGGTGATCCCATGGCATTGTTGCATGGCCCTTATTGCCGCGTTCACAGGCCTGAAACACCTTCCTGAATATGTACAATAGCCTCCCAGTGCCCTCTCTGAGCCTATCTCTTCCATCAGCTGGTCAAAATTCCCTCTGTAGCCTGGACCACTCCTGGTGCAGGTAGTGACCACCTTGGAGTAAGACTCCAGATGGTCCTTCTAGTAGTGTTTGTTTCAGAATCCCAAGGGTGATTTCTGGATTCTTCCAGGATGTAGAAAGTTCTAAGGAGTGTCACTCCTGCCTTCACAGCAAGTGAAGGCTGGATTGTCCTGAAAATCATAACTTTTCATGCGCCAAAGAGCTGAAGTTGTAAGGCACATGATTACCCTGAAATCGAAGGGAAGACAAGCACTTGGGGTAGGGATGGGATGTGAACTCTGCCTTACCTCTCACCTGCAGGCAGGAGATGGGGTGACCATAACAAGCAGAAATACTATGAATTTTAATCAGTGCTAAAGGCCAGGTGTGGGCCACTGTGAGTATTAAATCTCTGGGAATGATAGACCCATGGGGGAGTTGACTCCCATCACAGACTCTACTCCATGGACATCTATCAGGGCCCATGAGAAAGACTGCAGTATATAGTAAGACTGGAGAAAGCCTACCTTCAGGGGTACAGGCATGAGCCCTGCTCACACCCTTCACCCTTAAAGAACAATATCCTTCAACCAATGGTGAATGGCCAGCAAATCTTGTCTTCTTCAAGGCACTGGCAGAGACATATTGAGGTTGAAGATAAGAAACACTTTAAAACTCTAGACTCCTGGGAGAGGGACAGGGAATCATATTGAGCACAGATAATTGGTCTTTTACTGCTAGGGATGGTCAATATCTCTGACAAGTCCCCAACTCCAACACCAACAAACAAAGGTCCTGCCTAACGTTGAGACTGGACCAGGACAAGAGAAAGCACTCCTCGTTGCTACCATGGAGTTGCCAAGTGCCAGGTAACAGAAATCTATGCTGAGGAGAGAAGGCATGCAGAGAGACCCTCTCAGAACAGCAGGTACACAGGACAGACCTAAAGCTGAGGGTGGAACGGGACATTAAAAAAAACCCTTCAGAAAACCAGTACTTACACAAGCGTGCTAGAACCAGCACAAGGTAGCACTGGAAGCACCTGAGGCAGATGGTGCATTTAAGATAACCATAGCAACAACAAAACTATTCCCTCTCACCACACTTGAAATACAGGTATACACACACACACACACACACACACACACACACACACACACACACACAGTCTAGCAGCAGAAGAAAGGGTATGGCCATTTCCTGTCACTGATATTACTTACTTCAATTTCTACTTTCTTATCCATGATGTCAAGCATTGTATGCAAAATCGCATACCTTAAAAAGGAGGCAAAACCTATTAACAAGAGACAAAGCAGTTGTGCACAGGGATGCATGCCTGTAGTCCCAGCTACTTAGGAGGCTGATGCAGGAGGATTGCTTGAAACTGTCTGTTCAAGGCTAGAGTGCCCTGTAATTGTACCTAGGAACAGCCACCTGCACTCTAGCCATGGCATTGTGGTGTGATAGCATCCCTTAAAGTGAGAAAGAGAGAGAGACAGAGACAGACAAAGCAATCAATGGAACCAGATTCAGAGATAACCTAGGTGTTAGACTAACAGACTGGAAATTTAAAATAACTATATGGAATGCTTACATGAACAGATGGGTAGTTTCAGCAGAGAGGTGGAGACTGTAAGAAAGAAGCAAATAGAAACGTTAGAAATGAAAAAAACGGTGACAGATATGAGAAATGTCTCTAATGGATTCATCAGTAGATCTGACACAGCTGAGGAATGAATGAGTGCACTTGAAGATAGGTCCATATAAATTACCCAACTTAAAATGAGAAAAATGAGTGAAAAAAACCCAGATAATCCAAGAACTGTGAGATAATATCTAATGGTCCAACATATGCATAACTAGAATCCCAGAAAGAGAAGACAGAGCAGGCAGAACAAAATATTTGAAATGATAATGGTGGAGAATTTTCCTGATAGTGATGAAAAACATCAAGGCATAGATCCAAGAAGCTCGGAAAACCCAAGCAGGATTCAACAACTACAAAAACAACATACACAGTTAGACACACACTAAGAAATTATCAAAGGCAGCCAGAGGAAAAAGCCATTGCATACAAAGAAAGGGATTAGGACAGACTTCTCACTGGAAACTACGCAAACCATAAAATAATGGAATGACACCTTTAAAATATTCAAAGGAAAAAGTCTCTCAACCCAGAATTCTATATCCAGCAAAAATACTGTTCAAAAATAGAGGGGAAAAATCTTTCGGAATCGCAACAGAGAGAATTTATAATTACCACATCTGTGTTACAAAAAGTATGAAAGAAAATTCTGTATGTACATAGATAGTATGTCTAAGACAAAAACTTGGATCTTTATCAAAGAAGTGAAGCTCTACAGACAACTTTAAAATAAAGGTAATACATTTTTCCTTATATTTAATTATTGTTTAAAACAAAAATAGCACCAATAAACTGTGAATGTAGAGCATAGGTAAGAACAAAATATATGACAAAAATAATATGAAAGATGAGAGACAGGCATTTGAAGTACACTTTTATAAGATTCTTATACTTTGTTTAATTGGTAATATATTGTCTGAAGGTAAAAGGTGATTAATTAAATATGTATATTGTATACTCAGGAAAACCCATAAAGATTTTTAAAAAGTTATGAATAAGAACACAATAGAAGAGATAACATGAAATCCTAAATACTGCACAAACAAGCAGACAGGAGAACAAAGACACAGGAACAAATGAAAAAGTACTGATGAAATGACAGATTTTAATCCAACCATATCAATAATTATGTTAAACAAAAATGATGTAAACACACCAATTAAAAAGGATTTTCAGATTGGATTAAAGAATATGCAAGACCCAACCAAATGCTGTGTCATAATGAGCTTGACTTCACTATTTGGTGTTTGACTCCTGATGGCTTTTAAGCCTCAGCCTTTTCTTGTCACCTCTTGGTGACACCTGGAAAGCTGAGAAAGCCGGGGTGCTTCCTTTTTGGTGCTGGAGGAAAATTCAAAGCTTACCATGAGAAAGCTTACCACAGCCCCAGTGCAGAATCCTCATGCCACATCTGGTCATCCTGTCCAAGACAGCATCTCAGAGCTCCCTGAGCCTCAGTGAGGGGAGGAAACAGCATATGTTTTCCTTTTGGTCCAGAGAGAAGGGGAGACACTACAGATCAGGGGTCAGCAAGGTGCAGCCCATAGGCCAAAGCGCAGACTGTGGGATCCTTGGATCAGGACCAATGTCAACCTCATTTTGGGGCTCCCCAATAAGTGGTGGGCAATGGGACCTGGATGGACTGAGAGCTGCTAAGCAGATGGATCTGTACCCAGGGAAGTGCATGCTGGCCTTTGATGATCAGTCCATAGTACTCTTGAAATCTATAATAATAGCAGCACTAGTCCAGGCTCAGTGGCTCATGCTTGCAATCCCAGCATTATGGTAGGCCGAGGGGTGGATCACCTGAGGTCAGGAGTTCAATACCAGCCTGACCAACATGGTAAAACCCCATCTCTACTAAAAGTACAAAAATTAGCTGGGCATGGTGGTGGGTGCCTGTAATCCCAGCTACTCAGGAGGCTGAGGTGGGAGAACTGCTTGAACCCAGGAGGAAGAGTTTGCAGTGAGCCAAGATCGTGCCTTTGCACTTCAGCCTGGGCCACATGAGCGAAACTCAGTCACAAACATAAAATAAATAAATAAATAAATAAATAAATAAATAAATAAAAGCAGTAACAGTAGTAAGTAAAAGTCACTGCATAGTTATTATGTGTTTTATTATAAACAGTCTCCATATTAACTCAGAGAGTCTTCACAGAAACCCTATGAGTGGTTCACTTGGTATCAATCAAGTGACGTCAACACGAGGCCCAAGAAGACCGAACTAAAATGAACTGCTGTGGAATTTGCTGTGCAAAACAAAAGCAAAAACAAAAAACAAAAACAATGCAGGATGCTCATTCTAACTATTCTGAAGAATTTCAGGACACCAGCAGCCCAGCGTTAAAGCCACTTGCAGCCCTCCTGACAGCAGGGCCCTGTGACTGCACAGGTTTCAGGCCCAGGAAAATGGCTCTGGTCACAGACAGAGCTGGGATATGAACCTGTGCAGCCTGGATCTAGAGCCTGAGTCTTTAAGTGTGAAGCAGTACTTCCTTCTCACCCAGAACAGCGTTTGAAAGCCCTGTCTGGGCCAGTCCTGGTCTCTAATTGCAGGAGCCTCATTCTGGCCAAGGGCACTCATTTGGCAGCCAGTCTCTGCTGCCCCTCGTGCGCAGTGTCAGATAACCACCCTGCTTCTGGGGAAGAGTCAGGACCACAGCCCCAGGTCCAGGCTCCTAGCAATGTCCGCAGACAGTGGTGCAGATGCCTGGGCTGACACATCCAGAGACAGCATTAAGACTGGTCTCTTGGTTCTTTCGGCCTCTACAGTCATCACCACAGACGGGCTGTTTGGGTGGGAGTTTCCCAAATCTTATTCCTCTTTCAAACCAAGATTAAATGCCTTCTAACTCAGGGTTCCCCCCAACGTCTCACACAAAACGGTTCCAGTTCCTGGCATCTCAGAAGTGTTCAGGAAACTCCATCTACCTAGAATTTTTCTGCAAATGGTCCATCTCTTTTCTTTTCCCTGGACCAGTCTAAAACTTGCAAATTAAAAAACCCAACTGTTTTTCCTCTCCACGCTCCCACAACCTCAATACCTCTGACACCAGATGTGTGAGCTTTTCCCACACACCAATTCTCTAGTGCACGCCCACTGAATAGCCTCGAATGCAGTCCCATCTGACACCATCTGCCTGGAGACAGTGCCAGATCCCACAGCCTAAGGGCTCAGTCCCACAAGAATGCCCCCATGTCAGAGGCCAGTCAAAAGTCCCTCACAGGTTGTAACTGTGAGGCAGGTTCACCACAGGTCGGTTCCCAGCCTATCTGGGTCTGGTGAGACACAACAGACCAACACCTAACACCTCTATGAAGCAGCATTATTACTTGTAGCAAGAAGGGGTTCTATCTCAGTTTGAAGCTGGAATAAGAGATGGGAAACTCCCACCCAAACACATAGGCAGCAAGGGACAACAGAAGGCTGCCTGGGGCAGATGGAGTCTTAGTTGCACATGCCCTGCTTGTCCTGCAGCTGCGGGATTGTGAAGACAGTGCGTCCTGGGTTTCATCCTTTGGGGGAACCATGACATGCTGGGTTAAAGTGCTGAAGAACGTCTTGGTCCCAGGGAGGGATGGGGACAGAGCTGGGGCTGTTATGGCCAGTCCCTCCACATCAGGACATTGCAGCCTAGCACATTCTACAGTTACTCTCGAGTACTACAAGTGAGAAAAGAGGGACCCCTGGGCTGTGGTTCTGACTCTTCCCCAGAAGCAGGGTGGCTATCTGACACTGCGCACGAGGGAGCAGCAGAGATTGGCCGCCAAATGGGTGCCCTTGGCCAGAATGAGGTTCTGCAATTAAAGACCAGGACTGGCCTGGACAGCGCTTTCAAACGCTGTTCTGGGTGAGAAGGAAGTACTGCTTCACACTTAAAAAGACTCAGGCTCTAGATCCAGGCTGCACAGGTTCATATCCCAGCTCTGTCTGTGACCAGGGCCAGTTTCCTGGGCCTGAAACCTGTGCGGTCACAGGGTCCTGCTGCTAGGAGGGCTGCAGGTGGCTTTAACGCTGGGCTGCTGGTGTCCTGAAATTCTTCAGAATTGTTAGAATAAGCAGCCTGCATTGTCTCATCTTGTTTTTTGTTTGTTTGGATGCTTTTTGTTTGTTTGTTTGTTTTTCCACAGGGAAATTCCATAGCAGGAAATTCCATAGATGGAAGAGATAGGCTCAGACTACCTTAGGATTATTTGTTTTTCTTACTCAAAAAAAAAAAAAAAAAAAAAAAAAAAAACAGGCCAGGCACAGTGGCTCACTCTTGTAATCCCAACACTTTGGGAGGCTGAGGCAGGAGGATCACGAGGTCAAGAGATCCAGACCATCTGGCCAACATGGTGAAACCCCATTTCTACTAAAAATACAAAAATTAGCTGGGCGTAGTGGTGTGTGCCTGTAGTCCCAGCTATTCGGGAGGCTGAGGCAGGGGAATTGCTTGAAGCTGGGAGGTGGAGGTTGCAGTGAATCGAGATCATGCCACTTGCATTCCAGCCTGATGACAGAATGAGACTCCGTCTCAAAAAAACAAAGAATACAAAAAATTGGGAGGGCGTGATGGTGGGCGTCTGTAATCCCATCTACTAGGGAGGCTGAGGCAGGAGAATCACTTGAACCTGGGAGGTGAAGGTCGCAGTGAGCAGAGATCAGGCCATTGCACTCCAGCCTGGGCAACAAGAGCAAAACTCTGTCTCAAAAAAAAAAAAAACAGAAAAAGGCAACACTTTATTGATGGCTAATATATTACAAAGAAGTGACTAACACCAACTGACAGCTCAGAAAATATTACATATTGAGCACAGCCAGTAACCTTACCCAGCTCAGGGAAGAGCATGATGAGTGTCCTGGAGTCCCCATCCTGTCCTCTTCCAGTCAGTAACACCCTCACCCCCAGCCCAGGGCACACCTCTCCTGACTTCTAATCCTTTAGGTCAGTTTTGCCTGTTGAATTTTATATGACTAGAGTCAGAGGCGCTCTTCTGGATCTGACTTCTTTCTCTCAGCATTGTGTGTGAGAGCCATCCCTCTGGGGGTAATTGCTGTATAATACTTCCCTTAGGCCAGGTGCAGTGGCTCACATCTGTCATCGCAGCACTTTGAGAGGCTGGGGCAGTTGGATCACCTGAGCCCAGGAGTTTGAGAAAGGCTGGGCAACAAGGAGAACCTCAATCTCTACCAAAAGAATATAAAAATTAGCCAGGCATGGTGATGCACACCTAATTCCCAGCTACTTGGGAGGCCAAGGTGGGAGGATCACCTGAGCCTGGGGAGATTGAGCCTGCGGTGAGCCGTGATGGTGCCACTGAACTCCAGCCTGGGTGACAGAGTGAGACCTGTCTCAAAAAAAAAAAAAATACTCCACTTTATAAATATATCCTAATTTATCTATTCCACTGTTGATGAATGTTTGAGTACTTTATGATTTGGGGTTATTATGAATAATGCGGCCATAAACATTCTAGAGAATGTCTTTTTGGTGAACATGTGTACAATTTTCTATTGAATCAATACCTAGGGCACAGGATAAGCATCCTTTTAGCTTTAGTAGCTGTTCCTCAATAGGAGAAATTTTCACTTTTGTCTCAGTCTCTAGACCAGGGATTCTCAGATTCAGCAATATGGACCCTTTGGGTGGGATCATTCTTTGTTATTGGAGACTGTCCTGTATGTTTAGTGGCACCCATAGTCTCTATGCCAGTCATACCACCTCTCCTCAAGTCATGACAATAAAAAACATCTCAGACATTGCCAAATATCCTCTGGGGGGCGGGGGTCAGGGGCAAAATAGTCCTCCCTCCTGCTAAGAACTGCTCTTTACAGTGTGAGTTCTATGAGGATAGGAACCTTCCCTATTTATTTCTCCATGGCCAGGCAAGCAATAGGCACTTAGGAGATTTTTGTCTGTTAAAAGCAACCATGAACTTGGAATCTCCCCATATGATTTGCCTCTTCCAGGACAGAGTGGTCAAGGGCACAGGCCATGGCTGACCAGGGCAGACCCATGTGGCGCATGGCAATGGCTGGAGCACCCGAGTTAGGGGAGAGTGGTCAGGTCCTGTCTCCATCAGCGTGCATTTGCAGGGACTTGCCTGTGGTCATGGCCTCTGTCATCCTCCCTAAAGTCTTTTACCCTGGTCCCCTCCCCTCCCCTCTGGGCAGGCGTGGCGTCTTGCACCTTCACGAGAGCAGCGGGATTCATGACATCGGCCTGCCCCAGTGGCAGCTCTTGCTGTGTCTGATGGTCGTCGTCATCGTCTTGTATTTTAGCCTCTGGAAAGGGGTGAAGACATCGGGAAAGGTAATATCTCTTTGTTTCTCTTTCAGTTGGGAAATCAACCTTGGGGGTGTGTGTGATTATTTCTAGCAATAATTATGTAGTTGGTGAACAAAAAAGATGGAGCTGGAAGTGCAAAGCCTGGGCTCAAGCCCCAGTTCTGCCACTGACTTGGACAAATGCCTTCCCTTCCTCTCCCTTCTCTTTCCCAAGTCTGTCTCCCCAACAATAGATTGAAGGGGTATAAGTGGATCAGAGTTCCTCATACTTTCCTGCCAAAGCTTCCCTAATACCAGAGGCCAGGGACTTGGGTATTCCCAAAGGCCTCAGGACAAAGCCTAGAGATGCCATCCACATGCCCTTGATAAATCTGGAATCTCAACCTAAATCTTCATGCAAATGTTGTGTGCCACTCTGGAATATGACTATTTGCTTTATCATAAGATCAATAAATCCCCTTCTGAATTTTTGAGAAAAAAAAAAAAAGAATGCTCTAGAAGACATCCAGATGTAAGCTGAGTTTTGTGTTTCCTCGGATACAGAGGTAAGTGCCCTCAGGGTCCCAGGTGCCTTGGAGAGAAGAGCATACTTTAGATGACCCATGAGGGCCAGTCCAGAGTTAGTATTCTAAACTTGGGTGACACCGTCCCCCTGTAGCCAGCCTCTCAGGGTGGGGAATATTCAGGAAATGGCTCCTATTGATTTTTAGCCCAGGTAATATCATGGGAACAACAACCCCATTTGGGCTCTACAGGGTCCATTTAGTAGCTTGACTGTACTAAAGAGGATATGGATGGGAAATGTTCTTTCCAGTGTTCTGGTTAGCTAGTGCTCTGTAACAAACCACCCCAAAATGTAGTAACTCAAAATAACAACCATTTTATTGTTTCTCACAATTCTATGGGTTGACTGGGATCAGCTGGGTGATTCTTCTGCTCCATGTTATATACCCTGGACTACATATCTGGGGGCTCGGCTGGGCTGAATATTCTAGATGGTGCATACACACTGCTGGCAGTTGGTGCTGGCTGGGAGCTAAGTTGGAGCTGCCAACTAGAGCATCTTGGGATGTTTCCACATAGCCTTTCTATGATGCTTGAGCTTCTCACAACATAGTGGCTGAGTTCCAAAAACATATCCCAGGCAGACAAGTCTCAATGATGTACAAAAAGCTCTTCCAGTCTCTGCTTGCATCATTCTTGCTATTGTCCCAGTGGCCAAACCAAGTGTTGTGGTAAAACCCAGTATCCGTGTGGGAGGGAATTACACACAGGTGTGAGTTCACTGGGGGCCACAACACACCAGTCTATCTTAATCAGGCGGGTGTAAATTTTTGAGAAACCTCAGCAGGCAACTGATTTTGGAAAGGAGGTGTGCACTAGAGTTCTCTCTGATACTCCTGGAGTTTTTGGTCATGCCATTGGGAACAAAGACAGTAGCAGGGAAGCAGCAGCCACTAGGTATGAAATCCATCAAGAAATGGAGATGGAACTTCCTACCAGCATGTTGGGGACACAGTGTCTACCCCAAGAAAGCACACAAACAAAATGCAAACTAAGGCTTGGAGAAAGTCTAAGGTGGAGAAAAGCCAGGTTAGGACCACTACCATTCTGATGCCTGACACCTAGTTGGTCTTCAGTAAATATTTATTGGGTGATTGAATGATGGGTGGGTATATAAATTTGGGGAACTTCATTGAGTGTTCTTTGAATTTAATTCAACATATACAACCATTTATGGACACCTACTATGTACCAGGCTTGATGCTAGTACTAGTGATGCAAGAATAAGACAGGTTCCTTCTTCAATTGCTTTAGTCTATGCATATTGTAGGCAGGTTATGGGTCAGCCAATGTCACCAGCTTCTTGGATCTCTGTCCAGAGACATATGTGTGTGTCCCCATTTAATAAAACCCAGTGGTCACAAACTATGTGCACTATTATACATCTTGCTTTTTTTTAAGCTTAACTTTACCTTGGAGATAATTTCACATGCAGAAGTCAGATTACATTTCAATAGAAATACAAACTGTGAGTTTAAAAACTGTCATTAAATCAGCTTAATGAGTCATCACATACACTTTTTAAAAACGAAAAAGTCTAGATAATAAGAGATCATTGCACATATTAAAGTAAGAGCTGTCTCTTGGAATTTTTGTTTCTGTTACAGCAGTCTGTAAGTTTATGTGTAGTTTGTCTTGATATTGAAGGTATTTCTTAGCATGCTTCATGGTCAAAAAGTGTGAGATGCTGCATTAGTGGAGAAAGGAAGCTCTTTCAACTGAAAGTATCTCCAAAGACCATAGGGAAGGTGGCGTTCAAGCTGGATCTATAAGGTCAGTCACAGGTAGAGGTGGGAGGGAGGGAAGGGATTCTCAGCAGAAGAAACTACATGAGCAAAGTGGCGGAGATGTGAAAGCACCAGACCAGCCTTATCTAGCACTCTCTGCACTTTTCCTGGCTACTAGAAACTGGGCTCTCTTGGCCTCTGCAGGCACAGACAGAGGCCTTGAGGGGAGACAGGGCCCATTCCTGTGAATTGCAGAAGATGTATGAGCTTTATACTGCTTCTGGCCTTGGCACAGGGCCACCACAGACTTCTAATATTGCACCCCAAGATTAGGTTCCCCACAGCCATCACCAAAGAGGGTAGAGACTACCCCATCTAGTTTAGCTCTTGGCTAGAGGAGAGTATATGTTGCCTGCAGGCAGGCTGATGCGAGAGAGACCAGGAAGAGTCGAGCTGAGCATGCTCAGTTCTTTCCAAAATGCACCTCCAGAGAAGGTAATGAGGGGTGAACCTGGGTGTTATGCTAGGAAAGTCCCCCATGTAGAAACACGATGAGAGAGGAACATGAGTCCCCTCTGCGTGTGTCATCCGAAGCCACAGCCCACATTTTGCGTAAGTCCCTCAGTGTTCTGACCACTAATAGGCATGCCATAGGCAGTCTATGGAGAGGAGATTTCTAGAATGGGGAGCTTCACTGAGGACATTCCTGTGCCCCAAAGTTAATTGTTTTTATAAACTAGCGTATGAGAAAACCAAGAGTGTTGCTTATTTCTTTCCAGACTGAACCTGGCACAGGACACTGAGCTTTCCTTAGCAGGCTTCCATAGCCTCAGAGCTGGCCTCAAATGAATTGCAAATGTTCATACCTCTGGTCTTGGCAAGTAAAGGCTGTGCTGGTCCTGGCTTGCTTTAGTGACTTGCTTGGACTCTATTATAATGAACACCATCGTTCACATATGAGTGAGGCATATACTAAAATATTGTCGTCTGGGGTTTTTCTCAGTAACATCAGTGCATACCCTACACCCCGTAAATCCTTCTTTTTCAAATTATATCTTTTTTTTAATTAGTGAAAATGTCCCTAAAACTCAGTTCAGAGGATCACAAATTCTAAATCAGTAAAAGTTAAATTAACACAGATTTACAGTGGTAAAGCATGGACATTTATCATCTCTGGGTCCGAGTCAACCTTAGAGTAGTTCCTGGGCAGTGTTTTTCAAACTCTCATGCATGTAAGAATCACAGAGAGGTCTTGCTAAAATTCAGATTCCTGGGTCCCTCCTTGAGAGAGTCTGATTCAGTGGGGATGATGCGAGAATTTGCATTCCTGACAAGCTCCTAGGTGAAGCTGATGCTGCCGGTCTATGGACCTCACCTTGATCTAGGCAGCCCTTTGCTTGATGCCTGAATTCAGGCTTGCACAACTTCAGTGACAAGCATCTCACCACCGTCCTGGGCAACTCTTTCCCTTGAGAGAGCTCTATCAATTTGAACGTGCTTTCTTTTATGGAGCCAAGATCTTCCTCATTTTGATTATGGGCAATTGGTTTGAATTTGGTACCCTGGAATCACACAAATTATCCATAGAAACACCAGCAAGTATAGATTTAAAGTGACAGAAAGCAGTGACCTCCCTTAGGGGTTTAAGGACACTTGTAAGACTAATGTGCTGCTCATAGCATTCTTCATCTTGTTCTCAAAATTGGACCAAATCTAGCTTCTCATGGCCAGAGCTGTGTTGCAAGTTGAAATTCTGAGAGCTGAGAAGCCTGGGGTAGAGATGACAGAGCCCAAGCCTTTCTTCTGTTTACCCATTGTGCATTCAGGGCACATGTGAGCATGAGTGAACTGTTGGCCAAAGATCCAGGAATCTCCCTTTCAACACAAGATCTTAGGCAGCTGAACACCCTCTGTCAATTCTGAGAATCTTCAGCAAGACTCAGATGGTCTAGCTTTGAATACATGGGCACAGACAAAACAAGTTTCCTGCTTTCTTGATGCTTGACTATAGTCAGGGTTTCAGATCAGTCATGTCCTAATGCATTCCTTAGGGAAATTGCATCCATGGCCATCAAACATGGCCAATGCAGGGCCACCTCCAGGACTCATGGGAGATTCCTTAGAGTCAGAAGTCAAGATACTGTTTTCTGATGGGAAGAGTGTGGTCTCACCTGGTTTGCTGGGCTAGGCATTGCACCTCGGCTGCAGCTGTTGACATGAGCGTTAAGAGACCAGAGCCATTAGGACTAATTACAAGGAAATGTGAGAGCTCCTCCTTGTACCTTTTGCCAAGGGCTTAGACCTATTCATCTCAGTTCAGGGGACCGATTCCAAGATTTATTAACATAAGGTCACCTAGATGCAACAGCTTCACTTTCCAAGGCATGTTTCCCTCCTTATTTGTTATGCCAATTTGTCCTTCCTGTTCTTGCCTCCCTGAAAGAAAACAAGTGGAAATCCCATTTCCACAAAGACCTTCCTAGAACAAGGGAGTGATGGAGAAACAAGTGGACAACATGAAACAGAGGAGGCTTTCCTGCCTGATTCCTTCTGAGCCCAGATGTGACTGCCACTATGCATTTACTCACTCCCGTGCTGACTCAGTTATTCATTCACTTGCTCACACACTTATTCTTTGACTTAGTCATCCACTAACTCTCTGATTTATCACTCACCCACTCATCCATCCATCTACTCAATGCTCCACCCACCTAATCATCTTATCCATCCTTTTAACCATCTACTCAATCATAGTCCAACCATCCCCTCATCCATCCATCCATTTACCTAACAATCCAGTCATTCATCCACAACACTGTCCAATCATTCATATGATAAACGTATTAGGATTCACATATGCCGGATGCTGGGATACAAGTTTGAAAAATATAGAATTTTATTTCTAAGGGGGCCATGATCTAGTGGGAAAGACAAGTAAAAAAAGAGGATAAATCCCCATCCTTAAATATAAGTATGAAAAACATATGGCTTTATTTTCTATATCTCCATTTTTGTTTAGCACCCACATCTTTTTAGCCTGGCAAAGAACTTTCATGTTTCCAGGTTTCCACTCTCTCCTTAGGGATGTGTGAAGATTCTCAGGGCTTCATAGTTCCAGAGCTTTGGGGATGTGGAACCATCTAGCATTTAAGTGATAGCCCTTTTCATGTTTCAGCTGCGTTCTCCTTGGGTCTGACTGCCTTAACCTTAACCAGATATTTTTACTTGGGGCACAGCATTCTTTCTGCAAGGCTACCTATGACTATATCTCCCTAAAGTAGTGATTTCTCACTTTGGCTGCACAATTTTATTACCTGGGGAACTTTAAAAATATATACTGCGTTTCAGGCCCAGCCCAGACCAACTAAATCGGTAACGCCAACAATGAGATCTGAGCTTTCACATTCTTACCTGTAACTTCCCCCAGAGTATTTGAATGTGTAGCCAAGGGTGAGAAGGAACAGCAAGGAAATCCATATAACACCTGCGTCCCTGTACCTACATTTCTTTTCTGTTCCTCCAACCTGGGCACGGGGATAGAGTGTCTTTTTTAGTCTGGAGTAATCTCTCCTTTCGTATATTTCTGAACAAGACACGTTGCCTGTGTGTGTCCCACATCTGTTCCCATCAAGATGAAGAATGGACAGAGGTTCAGCTTTCTGCCCAGCCACATCCCTTCCTGGGCAATGTGCTTAGGAAAGAAAACTTGCTTAAAAGAGGGTAAAGAAAAAGAGGAAGAGGTAAACAAAAGGGAGAGAGTGGAGGAGAGGGAGAAGAGGGAGGGAAGATGGAGCGAGAGAAAAAGAGAGGAGAGAGAGAGACAGAAAGAAAGAGAGACAGAAAGAAGGAGAGAGAGACAGAAAGAAGGAGAGAGAGACAGATTTCTAAATATCTTGCCAGCCAGATAGGTGCATGCAGCAACCAGTAGCAATGGTGTGATGGACACAAGACTGACGGGGAAAGGGGAGAGCACAAGGTGGATGTACTTAGTTCTTCCTGGTCCATGAACCACACCTTGATCTAAGCAATCCTTTGCCAATGCCTGTATTCATAGTAACAGTTGCATAACTTCAGGGACACGTACCTCACCACTTCTTTAGGCTCTTTTCCTTTAGAGAGCTCTATCTATGGGAAAATTCTTCATTTTATGGAGTCAGGGGTCTTTCCGTGAAGGAGTCAGGAGGGGTGGCTTTGTAGATGAGGAGGCATCCGGTGCTATGAGAACCTAGTCTTTGCCCTCGGTGCCCTTGGTTTCCATCATGGTGCTATCCCCAGTGTGGCTGACTCTCGCCCTGGGTTCTGAGCTCCTCTAGGGTGTGCCCTGTGTCTGTTTCCTGTTCTGGCCCTGGATTCTGGATCCGGGCCTTGCCTAGAGCTGGAACCTACAGCATGTGCCTTGGGTAAAGGAAGGTGGGAAACAGCATGACTGGCTCCCTGGGAAAGGGCTCTGTGCCCCACCAGCGCCCCATGGGGTTGGGGCCAGAGCGAGGCTCTCACCCAAACTTATCCATTGCCCAGGTGGTGTGGATCACAGCCACGCTGCCTTACTTCGTGCTGTTCGTGCTCCTGGTCCACGGTGTCACGCTGCCCGGCGCCTCCAATGGCATCAATGCCTACCTGCACATCGACTTCTACCGCCTGAAAGAGGCCACGGTTAGTGCTCAGTGACCACCCAGCCTTGGGCCAGGCTTCTGGGAGGGTTTTCAGGAGCAGGTGACAATGGAAAATCTGGTCCCAGCTCTGCCACAAACGTACAGCATAGCCTTGGACAGGATCCTTCCGTGTCTGAGCTGCAGCTTCCCCATTTGACAGTGCAGATTTGCACTGACAGTCTCCATAAGCCCACCCAGCTCTGGAGGCCTGGGATTCTGTGGATTCATCTGGTGACCTTCACAAACTACTCTTTTCGAGGAGAGCAATACCCTGTGAAGAGGACGTGATGTCCTGGTTTCTTGCTCCTGTCCTCCCTCGCTCACCCTAGCCATCCCTGCCCTCTTTCTACTCTGTGATCCCCACACCTGATCTTTACCACGATCCTGTGATGTCAGCATAAGGATAGATTCAGCCATCAGGGAGGCTCTGCCAACCCTCTTCCCCAACACCCTCAGCCAACCACTGCCCCTGACCAAAGGCTCAAATTATGGTCAAAGTGGGTGAATCTGGTAGTGGAGTCCAGTGCAGAGCAGTGAGGGTGAAAGCAGAGACAATGATAAAGATACTCATTACCTTGAGCACCTTCAGGTAACTGCGGAGATTACTTCCAACCCCCTCTTGCAGTGCCCCTCAGTGAGAACACCTTAACATGCTGTCTTTCGATGCTCCATGGCTTCTTTATTTGAACCCACGATAATTCTGGCAGGCCCCAACAGCGCAGGATTGGGAGACATGCATCCCAATATGCATCTCCATGGTTGTAATGCCCCAACACGCTGCAATGTTACAGACTAGTAACCAAGAGAAAACCAATTTTTGTAGTAGCTACCAGAAAGATAATAGAACATAAGGAAATGAATCAGCCTTGTAAATTGCAAAACAAGTCAGACTTCTTTTTGTTCTGTGACTGTTGATGCCAAACCTTTTAGATGTGTAAAAACTAAGCCCTCAGCGCAGTCTCAAGGAGCAGATCCGTCTTCCCTCATCAGATGGTCCTGCCCTCTGTTTGCACAGCTGGGGAAGCCTGGACTAGTACCAGCGAGGAGATGACAGACATCTCTCAAATCTGAATTGGAAGGCCAGGCGCAGTGTCTCATGCCTGTAATCCCAGCACTTTGGGAGGCCGAAGCTGGCAGATCACTTGAGGTCAGGAGTTCAAGACCAACCTGGCCAACATGGTGAAACCCTGTCTCTACTAAAAATACAAATATTAGCCGGGCATGGTAGCACTCCAGTGTAATCCCAGCTATTCAGGAGGCTAAAGTGGGAGAATTGCTCGAACCCAGAGGGCAGACGTTGCAGTGAACCAAGATCACACCACTGCACTCCAGCCTGGGTGACAGAGTGAGACTCCACTTAAAAAAAAAAATCTGAATTGCATCTCTTTGAGTGGTGAAGTAGAATTATCCCCATTATACAAATGAGAAAACAGAGAGAAATGAACTTGACCAGGGCTAGAACATGAGCAAGAGAAGTTGGAAAGTAATTCAGATGTCCAGGCCTCCAGCCATTTGCTTTTATCACCCAAAGGATGGAATAAGCGAGCCCCACTGGCCCCCAAGCTGTCACCATTGTCTATGGCTTGTAGAAGCCTATTAGGAACAGTCCTCCCCTTCTGAAAATGCCACCTCTGCAACTCCTAAGATGGCCATAACCCTCTGTTCTTGCCCGTTCACACTCTAGCCTAGAACTTTTAGTATGGTTAATTTTCTTTGAAAATCAGGGCATGAAATTGAGTGAATGAGTTCCTACAGGGTCAGCTCACTCACAGCTGCTACCCAAGGCTGGGAGTTGCGAGAGAAGCCCAGGCTCTCTCTGCAGTTGTTTTGTACAAGATACAGGGGAGGGAGTTGCCAGGGCTGCCCATCTGTGGTTTAAGCTGTATTTCCTCTGGTCTCAGAGCATCCCCAGGGTTTCTCAGCCCTTCCAGAAAAGTGAGGTGGTCCCGTGGTATAGGAAGCAGAGGTTGATGGCTTTTATCTGCTGGTTTCAGGTATGGATTGATGCTGCAACTCAGATATTTTTTTCCTTGGGGGCTGGATTTGGAGTGTTGATTGCATTTGCCAGTTACAACAAATTTGACAACAACTGTTACAGGTAAGACCTTCCTCAGAACTCTGGGATGCTCTCAATCCTGGGGTTGACCCTTGCATGAGTGGCAGAGAGGGTTCTTATCTGGAAGCCAACTCTCCCTGGGCAAGCCACATTTTCTTCTTGTGGACCATCCTGGGCGTTCTATAAACTGCAATGTGGCCTCTGAGGGTCCCAATAACCACATTTCATTTCAGGATGCCTCTTAAACAGAAGTGAGATGTGGAACTGGGAAAGTTGAAGTCACCAGCATTGGGAGATGGGTAGCTGGGACAGAGGAGAACTGTGCAGATTTCAGTGTGGACAGCATTGGCTGACTCTGTCCATCAGATGCCCAGGCAGGCAGGGGTAGAATATCCCTGCTGCTGAGGGCCTGGCAGGATCAGAGGTGAGATTGTAGGGCAGACTGAGACTCACTCAGAGGACCATGATCTAGCTCAGTTCAGGAAGCACTCAATGCTGCCTCCTGCTGGCCCAGTGCTCTGGGGACTTCAGGCACGGGCACAAATTTAGGTTCACTTCCGTTACACCATCCAAGGCTTAAGGCAGAATCATAGTGTCTTTGGTACATGGCAGAGTCCGATGAATGCATACCAGTTTGACAGGCTATAGGGAGGTAAGGAAATGGGGTGATCAGCCGCCTGATAGAAAACAAGCCAGTGCATGGAGGTGAATTTGCGATGAACCCTGGAGGATAGTTAGGATTATGCTAGGCAGATGTGGAGTGGACAGCACACACTATGGGAGAAGGGGGACAGCACAGCCAGATACAGGGAGGTGGTTTGTTTATGGACCAGCGAATTGACTGGTTTCAATTCACTGTTCAGAGTACACAGTCGTACTGTTCAGAATACACCTTGAGAGTCATGGAAGATAAATCTATAAGGAAGGTTGGGTCTTCCTAGCAAAGCTCTTGCATGACAGGATGAGGAGCTGGAAGGCACTGGGAAGCAACCATGGAAGGTATGTTGAAGGAGGCTGGTGAATTAATTTCCTGGCAGGAGTTTGCCAGTAGACTCTGGTATCGGACTGTTCCATCCATATGTGGTTAGCCTACTTCCTGCGCCAGTGATGGTGGGGCCCTGGATCCATGTGGCAGCAGGAGCTACTGAAGGAGGCATGGCCTTTGAGGCTGGGGCCAGGCTGCGGGTTCTATAACTGGCCCAGCAATCAATGCACAGGGTTGAGGGTGTCAAGGAGCTTGACCTCATTGTGATTCTTCCCCCAGGGATGCCCTGCTGACCAGCAGCATCAATTGCATCACCAGCTTCGTCTCCGGGTTTGCCATCTTCTCTATCCTTGGTTACATGGCCCATGAACACAAGGTCAACATTGAGGATGTGGCCACAGAAGGTGGGTGGGCAGCCCACCTGGGCCCCAGCTCACTGAGGAGGGAGCTGAGAAGCCCGCCTTATTCTTGGCTGCATGGCTCTGCCTTTGGCTGTAGGATCACTAGGCTGTCTGTGGAGGTATCCAAACCACTCATATGATTGACTTTCCCTTGAGGTTATCAGTGAGAATTTCAGGCAGTCCCAGGCCCCATGTATGTAGCAGAACCTTCCTCTGAGTCAGGCTGGGAAGAAGAGATTTTGGAATGTCCTCTCTGTACCAGTCCTGGGCTAAGCACTTGACATACCTCCACTTAGTGCTCACAAGGCTGCCAGGCAAGTGTCAGTAGACTCACTTTACAGATGAGAAGACTGAGACGCAAGCCAAATAAGTTGTCTGGCATCACCCAGCTAGTAAGCAACGGTACAATAGTGTTCATACCCCAGGCAGTTCAGCTCTGGAGCTTGTGTCCTTCCCTGCAGTTTCCCATATTCTTATGGCCACAAAGAAGCTGAGACCTAGGGAAGGGCTACTTCTGATGCATTCCGAGGACCCCAAGCTTTTGTAAGTAAGAGTGAATGCCTTGTAGAGTATAGGAGGTGGGGTATGCAGTATGCAGTCTGTAGCTTACCAGGCAGAAAACTGCTCTCCAGTCTGGCTGTTGGGGGCAACCTCTCCAGTGCGCAGGTGAGCTGTAAGTTCATGCTGACTTCGTCTGTTATCTCTAGACCTGTGGTCTGCTCCACCCACACATGACTGACCCATCTGGGGTAGGGGGCCCCCAGATGCTCCCCTGCCACATGCAGCTCAGAACAATGGTTTCAGCCATTGATGAGGTCCTTGATGTTTCTTGCAGGAGCTGGCCTAGTGTTCATCCTGTATCCAGAAGCCATTTCTACCCTGTCTGGATCTACATTCTGGGCTGTCGTGTTTTTCGTCATGCTCCTGGCGCTGGGCCTTGACAGCTCAGTAAGTGACCCTGCTCAAGATACCTGTCCCCCATCCCCCTGGGCCTGACCCCTCCACCAACACACAGTGCTGGGCCTGAAGCTCCCACTATTCAAACACCTGGTTAATAGTTGTTTCCAGCAGGCCCTATTTAAATGTAGGTCAAAAAAAGTGAGTCCTGACTCAAAAAGATAAGACTTAGGCCAAAGCCAAGAGCCATAGGAACCCCTTGGTATCTTGGAAATACAGATGAGAAGAGACTTCGGATAAGCCAGCCCAACACCGTCCTCTTGCAGGTGGGGAAATGATTCAGAGGGGACACAGATAGAGTCTTGTTCTGTAAACAGGCATTCTCTCATTATATTTTATCATCAACAATCAACAGGCCGGGAATGGTGGCTCATGCCTATAATCCCAGGGCCATGGAAGGCTGAGGTGGGAGGATTGCTTGAGGCCAGGAGTTTAAGGCCAGACTGTGCAACATAGGGAGACTCCCGTCTTTACAAAAAAAAATTAAAAAAAAAAAAATAGCTCAGTATGGTGGTATGTGCCTATAGCCCTAGCTACTCAGGAGGTTGAGGTGGGAGGGTCACAGGAGCTCAGGAGTTGGAGGCTGCGGTGAGCTATGATTACATCACTGCACTCCAACCTGGGTTTAGTGAGATCTAGTTTAAAAAAAAAAAAAAAAAAAAAAAAACGAAATGAAACTCAAACCCCAAACAAACAAAAACAGTTTGAACCTCAGTAGTTTCTTACATCCTTTTATTTTTTCCAAATGTAAGACTGGGTTTAATGATGTCTTTTAAAATCTGTGTCTGCCCTTAGTACATCATGCCTGGAAGTTTGCAAAAAATCTTATGGAAGGGCTGGCACATGGGTTTCCTCCCACTGCCTTTTGCTTTCAATCAGTAGATCTGCCAGGAGCAGGGTGTTAAGGAGGGTTTTGAGGCTGCTTCTGGGCTTATAATGGAGAATACTAATTTTGATTAACAGCGTCTGCCAAGAGGAGAGGAGAGGAGAGGAGAGAAGGAGGGAAGGGGAGGGGACAGTGGTAACTTTCATGCCTGTCTGGCCCTCACAGTGGCCTCATAAGGAAACAATAGAGCAGTGGATGTGAGACCCTTTCAGACTCTAAGAGTCTGGAGTTTGAAGTGACCACTTTGCTCCATCATTAGAAAAGCAGCCCACAATCCTTATTAAAAAAGACTGTCTGAAGTTCTCATCACCAGCAGCTCGTCCGCAGGAGTTGTTTCCAGAGACCCTTATTGACATAGAAACCTATGACACGGGTTTTTGTGTTTTACTGGTTTCACTCCGCTATCAGCTTATCTGTACACACTCGGGCTGAGTGAGGAGGCAGGAGACAGGTAGCTGCTGAGCAGGGAGCTAGGGGAGACAGGAGTTGACTTAACCCTCACCCTCTCCCACGTAGTTTCTGAGTTCTGAGTTTGCCTGAGAACAGGACAGAAATGGGGCAAGAAGATGGGGAGGAAGGAAGGATGTGCTGATTTCTCAAGAGAGGAAAGGCAGCCTGCGGAGTCCTGGGCTGCAGGAGGCCCTAGGAACCCCGGGGCCTGAGAATGAGGTCCAGAGAGACCCTCATTCCCACATCCCACCCCTCCTGGTTCCCTCCAGATGGGAGGCATGGAGGCTATCATCACGGGCCTGGCAGATGACTTCCAGGTCCTGAAGCGACACCGGAAACTCTTCACATTTGGCGTCACCTTCAGCACCTTCCTTCTCGCCCTGTTCTGCATAACCAAGGTGAGTCGGAGCTGGGCTCTGGGTCACGTGGGGCCTCTGGGCAGATTCTTGGTCAAACACTGGGGCTGAGCTCAGGGAGAACAATGCAGGACTCTGCACCCTCGACCCGGTGGTCTCCTTCCACCTCTGATGCTGAGGATTCCACTCAACCCTGTTAATTGTTTATGGACCTGAGGGGCAGCAAAAGTCCCTTTGAAACCCATCTAACTCTTTGGCTGAAACTGAGGTGACTGTACCATAACTCCAACAGCACCACACCCCTGCGGCCTGTGGTCTCAAACAGGGTTCTGAGCAAGCAGGACAGGGGCAGGTAAGAGTTGAGGGACACAATAGTCAGTGCCCACGTTTGGCCAGAAAGGTCCTCAGGCTTCTTCTTCTCTCCCTGGCCCAGGGTGGAATTTATGTGCTGACCCTCCTGGACACCTTTGCTGCGGGCACCTCCATCCTTTTTGCTGTCCTGATGGAAGCCATCGGAGTTTCCTGGTTTTACGGTATGTGAGTATGTGGAAAAGCCTCAGCCTGCCATTTCCAGGACAGCCACCTAAAATTCCAGAGTCCAGCAAGTTGCTTCTTGGGAACAAATCTCAATCCTTGGCTCATCTTTGGATGAACCCACCCTTAACAGGAGGCTACAAAGGCCCCTGAGGGTATCCGCATCAGCTTCTAAAAGAGGAACCCTTAGGAAAATGCTGACCCCCAAGTCATACAATTCATTCTACCTAGGGTTGCCAGATTTAGCAAATACAACTCAGGTTGCCTAGTTAAACTTGAATTTCAGATAAATAACGAATCATTATTTAGTATAAGTATAGCCCAAATATTGCGTCAGACATACTTATGCTAATTTTTTCCCATTATTTATGTGAAATTCAAACTTAACTGAGTATCCTGTATTTTTTTCTGGAAAACTTATTCTGGAAGGGAACTGAGAGAATATTTTACAAACCTTAAATGTGTTAATTGTTTGTTTCCCGCCCCCCCCAAGTGTCACACCAACATGTTAGTTCTGTTCTCACTCTGCTACCACTCAGAGAGAGAATCAACGGAAGAAGCTGGGCTCTGCTAGCAGATTGAGGTCAGGGAATGTGCTGTATGTATAGTTGCATCTGTTATTTTCAGAGCGAGCATAAGCAAGAGGAAAGAGCTGGGCTTTGGAGTCAGACCAACCAGCTGTGGAATCTGGGGCAAATCCCCTCACCTCTCTGAGCCCAGGTTTCCCTCTGACAAGTTAAATGGGGTGGCACATGAAAGTGGATATTGGTCTGGAGTTTGTCCTCTCCCTCATTCTGCATTACAAAGTGCCCATCCCAACTCTCCCGAGTCCCAGGATGTCAGCAGCTTGCCCACTGCCCTGCTCTCCACCTGGGGCCAGGACCTCATGGGAGGCCCTGGCCCTAGTTGTTGCGGGGGCCGCTGTAACAGGCCTGCCCTGTGTGTGCACAGGAGTGGACAGGTTCAGCAATGACATCCAGCAGATGATGGGGTTCAGGCCGGGCCTGTACTGGAGACTGTGCTGGAAGTTCGTCAGTCCTGCCTTCCTCCTGGTGTGTAGTGTCTGCCGGGAAGCCCTGCATGTGGGGAGTGGGGTGTGCCCAGGATGGAGCTGGGTGGGGATATTTGCTGCTTAGGGGGGAGGCTCTGGGATACAGAGGCCCTGGTCATGTAGAGGGGTCACTTGGGATGCTTGGCCCTGTGGATAACATGGTAGGCATCCACCTTACTGGGGGGTTCCCGAGCGGGGGCCGGGTCCCTGGGGGCTGTTATGTCTGCTCCAAAGTCACCTTTTGTTCTTCCTCTTTGCTTGTTCCCTGTCATCTCTGCCTCCTTTTGATTATCACTTGCTTCCTGAATTCTTGATTCTCCATCTCTTCCTCTTTCCCTCCTTCCTTCTTTCCTCCCTTCACTGTGATGCTCACTGCTCTTCATTTCTCTCCCACCTTTCTCCCACCTCCTTCTCTCTTTCCCTTCTTGTCTCTCTTCTGCCCTGTCTTCCTTTCTCTCCCTTCCCTGCCCATCCCTAGTTCGTGGTCGTGGTCAGCATCATCAACTTCAAGCCACTCAGCTATGACGACTACATCTTCCCGCCCTGGGCCAACTGGGTGGGGTGGGGCATCTCCCTGTCTTCCATGGTCCTGGTGCCCATCTACATCATCTACAAGTTCCTCAGCACACAGGGCTCTCTTTGGGAGGTGAGCTCTGGGCCTCCCCTGGGGAACAGGGTGGGAGGTGGCCGAGGGGGACGGAAGGACTCTCATTCCTGTTGGGTGGGGGAAGGGAGACAGGACACAGACGCTAGGGTCAGACTGATTCACCTCATTGGCCAGGTTATTTACCCTGATGAGCCTCAGTTTCCACATCTATATCCTGATGATAATACTACATCCGAAAAGAAAAAGGAAGCACTTAGCACAGTGCCTGGTGCACAGCTGGGGTTGGGTACATGTTCCTTGGGGGTGCACTCAGCCCTGAAGCTCACTCAGGATTGATTAGACAGACTACCTGAACCCAGCTCACTCTCGTGTCCCCATCTAAGCTTTGTCATTTCCTCAGATGTCCCAGCTCTCCCCATCCAAGCCCACTGTGATCTGCTCCACCTGGTTCTCACCTGCCTCTTTCCAGAACCTAATCATCTGATCAGCCTAAACCAGAGATTTCTGAACCAGAGATTTTCTTTCTATGCATTCTGCATATATGTCAATATTTATACATGTGTATAAATATATATACACATATGTACATATATATACACACATACACATTTATATAAATATTTAGGAAACAATGGCCTTTATCCTGAAATTATGCCATTCCTATTTGATTAAAATACCCTTTCTTTTATAAACTAATAGTGATAGTCTTATTCATATCCTTACTTTACAAAACAAAGATTTCATTCCTTCATTCCTTTATCCACTCATTTGGAAGGTTATTTATTGGGACCCAGATATATGCTGGGCAGTATTCGAGGTACTAGACAAAAATTCCTGCCCTTATGGAGTTCACATTCTAATGAAGGGCAGGTAAACAAAATGGAAGGCAATGAGCCCAACGGACAGTCCCCACCCTCATTGTGAGAAGTTTCCTGTCTGTGAAATCCCTAAGTTGGAGGGGGGCCTCTGTTCTGGGTCCCTGGGAGGACCAGTGTTCAGTGACCTCATTCTAGACATGGGAACTGGGACCTGGCTTTCTATTCTCTACACTTCGGGCAGGGGAAGGCTTCCCACTATCAGTGATCAATTGTTGGTTCAGAACACATGGCTTGAAACCCTGAAAGTGCCCCCACTGCAGGAGGGCTTCCCTGATTCCCTGCAGGGCCAGAGGCTTCCTTCCACACTCTCCCTGCTGCACTTTCTCCAATCTGGGTCTAAGACAACGTGTGTGTTTGTTCATTGCCAGTCCCTTACATGGGCTGTAAGCTCCCCCACAGTAGAGACTGTGTGCGTCTCCTTCAAGTCTGGATCCACAGGGCCTAGCCCATGTCTGACCACAGTAGGCAGCTCAAGAAACACTGGTTGGATGAATGACTCAATGAACCAGCTCCACAAACAAGGCTGGAGGTGTCTTGTACAGACTACGAATGCTGTCCACATGGGGCTGCAGGGCCAAATAGCAGGCGGCCCTCATCTGGGGGTGTAGCTGGGTTGCCAGAAAGGTATCCCTGGGCCAAGCTGAGGCCTCCTCTCCTCCTCCTTTCAGAGACTGGCCTATGGTATCACACCGGAGAACGAGCACCACCTGGTGGCTCAGAGGGACATCAGACAGTTCCAGGTGGGTGCAGCCCGGCCCTCTGGGGTGGGGATCATAGGGACAGGCCCTGGCTGTTCCCTCCTGGGCACTGCCCAAGGCTGGACCTCACAGCCAGAAAACCCAGAAACCCAGTGTGAGCTGTAGCCCACAGGGGTGTGGTGTCAGGATCAGAGCAGGAGAGGGAGCGTCCTCTGCCTTCTATCAGCCCATGCCTGACCCTCTGCTCTTTGATCCTGGGATGCCAAATGCCATCTTTCCTATCACTCTGCTTAACCCCTATGAGTTGTTGCCATGGAGTGTCATCAACCATGCTGAAAATTCCTTATCTTGAAGGAAGAGCTGCAATACCTTGAGCAAGTATTAGAGCATGCAGGGCTAACATATTGGCCAAAGGGGAAAAGGATGGGGGACAGGGAGGTCCCTGCAAGCCCATGGCTTCAGGCTTGCTATGTGACTTTGGGGAGGTTCTGCTGCCCTTTCGGGGCCGCTGTGACAGTTAGTTAATTGACCTGCATGTTCCCTGAGGTCCATGAAGGAAGGGGGTGTTTTTCTGCCTCCTCTGCTTCCTGCTGCCCCCACCAGCTGGCCCTCACTCCTGTCGGTCCCCACCATGTCAAGTCCTTGCTGTCTTTCTCTGCAGTCAAAACACTGGCTGGCCATCTGAGCCTGCCGAGAGGAGGAGGAGGAACCCCCATGCCAACGCCCGGATCACAGCCAGCTGCTTCACCCCCACCGCGGACACCATCTTGGGATTCCTCTGCTGGAAGCTGTCCTTCTGATCTTCTCTTCTTTTACCAATTACAAATGATTTCATGGCTCTAGTTTTTGTTCGCCTTCTGTGTATCTGGCCTGGGGGCTATTAGCTCAGAGGAGAGGAGCAAACAGGAAAATGACTTCTGTTGCATCCCCTTTGTTTTGGGGGAAGTCTCTCCTACTTTGGCAGCCTGCCGAAGCTAGGTCCTTGAGGTCGGAAACCCCCATCACATTTGCTTAGACTTGGGGCACAGAAGTTCTTAGTTGACCAAATCAGAGAGAGGATGGGTTTTTGATCAGACGCCAATAAAACAAAAATCAAACATGAACTCCCGCTGAGTTTAGTGGGGTGGCTGGGAAAGGTACATAGACCCTCCTTTTCTTGCCTACCCAAGGCAGCCCTCTTGTGTCTAAGCCTCAGCCCAGGAGTTAGATTTATTTGCCCCTAAAATGAAGTCAGTGGATAGATGCTTTGAGGGATTTGGAGTAGAAACCTTCATAGTAGAAACTTTCATATTTGATTTTCACTCTGGCCAATCTGAGTTTGATGCATGTGTTCTGGAACATTCCTCCAGCTTCTGGTGGTCAGATGGCCCAGAGTTATGGGGGCCAGGGGGAAGAGGGTAAATGAAGCATAGTGAGCAAGTTCTGGGAGGTGCCTACATCAGACAAGCTGGTGGAGGCCACGAGGCAAGCCATGACTACTGAGGCCTCATGCTGCTCTTGCTCTGTGAGACACACGGAGCCCAGAAACCCATTTGGGCTTCCTGAGACCTGCCTGGAGAAACAGAGACAGGGGCAAAGTGAGGCCGCACGTGTGTCCTCACCGCGCTGTCCTCACAGGGCCAGGTGGGTGCCCAACGGCAGCCTGACAGGCTGTTGTGTTAATTTCTTGTTCTTGGACACCTGCACAGCCTCCCCCTGGGAATATCCTGGAGTGGAGCCAGGGATCTTGAGAAATGGAGAGTTGACTGTAAACACTCTCATGCACTAGATGCGGCCCCTTGGAGGGCAGAGTGAGACAAGCTGTGCAGAAATACTCTCTCAAGTGGAGGGGAGAGTATTATGAGTGGATGGGACAGGTTGGTGGTTTCAGAGAAAGTTTCTAGGTTTACTTCTGATACAAGCTTGCACTTGGTGCCCTCTGGTGGTGGCGGTGGTGATCAGTAGGAGAAGTGATTCCTACTTTGCTGAATTGGTGGCATCTTTGGGAGGGGTTTCTGTTTACGGTTAGAGTCTCTCACGCCCTGGTTGGAGGGATTTGTATTCTGACTGTGGGAGCTCCTGTTGCAGAATCTTGGGAAAAAATAAAGAGGCCGCTGCACTCGCACGTGGAGAAGGTGCTTTGCGTAAAACGAGGATGTCACTGAGCCTGGTGAATCCTGCTAGCAGAGGGTTATGAGGGGACCAGGGTCGGGCAGGGAGATGGTTGTGTCTCCCAGGGTCCTGAGGTTTCCTTGCTGGGTCAGGGTCAGGCTCCTCAGGTCATTCTGCAGAGAAAAAAGGGGAATTCAGGAGACTTTGAATCCTTCCGTGTAAAAAAGGTCAGCTGAAAGCCTGAGACGGCACAGGAGGCAGGTGTCTTGAAGCCCTATGAACAATGAGGCTTGAGAATGGAGGAGAACAATCAGGTCAGGGTCTGGGCCCCATTGGTAATTTCCAATCCTCCCATGAAGGGTAACTTCTTCCTAGATGTTACCTTTTTTTTTTTTTTTTTGTAATAAAGCACTTTTACGTACATTACCTCCCATCTGCCCAGTGGGAACTGCAGGGCTAGAGCTTCTGTCTCCCAATTTCCCAGGTGAGAAAACCAAGGCTCAGCATTTCAGTCACTCTTGCTCAAGGTTTCTCAGCAACTGAGAGATCAAGTTGGACCTTCGATTCAATTCACATCCCCTGACTCTCAGCCCAGAGCATTTTGAAACTCCCTGCACAATATGGTTCACCTCACCCAGCGCTGTCTTTTTTAAAAAACTCATTCAAGTGCCAAGGGAATATTTCTTAGCAAAAGAACAATGTGTTGGAGGATGGGAAGAAGTGAGAGAATGCCGTGTATTTTCCTCTAGCTGGTTTCCAGAGAGGAAACTATTCAGCTGCTCTCTTTTGATGAATGTAATCACTCTTCGGAACAGGTGGACGTGAAAAGCTGGGTATACTTGGCTGAAATGAGAGCAAGCAGTCAGCAAAGCCCATGTGCATTAGAGCAGGGGCATGCTTCCGAGAGAGCCTGCCATTTCCTCTTTGCCATCTGCATGTGGCCCCTTCAGCCTCCAGACATTTGTCCCAGGGGTGAATCAGAGATGTGGTGCTAGCTGAATCAACCCCGAACCAATGCAATGGTGCTGCCTTGCGGCAGAAGTTGGCTCCTGAATCTGGTGGGCGGCGGGGGCGGAACCTGGCTCCAAGTCCAGGCCCCCCAGCGGGGTGGGGGTACCCAGAAAGCCCTTGGAAGTTCTCGGGGAGGTGCTTAGAGACCATTTGGGTTTACCTTCCCCACCCACATGTAATGGAGAGAGAGTATGTGCTTTCTGTTATGTTAAGTCATCTTTGACTTCCTTTTTGTAGCCTTTTTTAAATAGCAGAGGTCACCCAGGACAAGGGTGCTGTGTACTGTATATGACACTTGACACTTTTGATATTTTGTCAGGTTTTTAAAGAATTATTATTTTTCATGAAATGTAAAGTATCAGTTTGAGACCATCACATTTACATCTGCTCAATGTCTAGTTATTTAGCAGCCACCTGCTAGCCTACATTCTAGATGAAGACAAGACGAGGGAGAAAGAGGGCTGCCAACTCTTGCCAGATAACCTGCTAAACAGAAATCCCCGAAGCTGCCTTAATTCTCAGAGGGACTTGCTGCTCAGATGGGAGCCAGTTCCTGACATATGATCTGTTTTCCAGCCTCGCTAATGTGAGACTGAAGCAGTCTTACCAAAGAAGTCATTTCTTAGTAAAGAAGCCCACTGAACTCACTTCATTTGTTTATTTCCTTTGAAAGCTGCAGAAGAGAGAAAAACAGAGAGGGCACATAGTGTGGTGGAAACAGAAGAGTATGCAGAGTTTTACAGAATTGGATGTGCAGACCACTAGCTGGGTGGCCTGAGGATAGTGGCTTCATCTTTGGGGTTTCAAGATTCTTTGTCTTTAAAATCAGGAGTCATATCAGACCATCAAAGTTCCCATTCCATTAAAGACATCCTTGCATGTCTCCATACTGATGTTCTCCTGTTACATTTACAATGAAGGAAACACATCACCTAACTTTAAAAATTTTCCAGAATGAACTGATGACCAATGATCTCTCTATCAGAGAAATGTCAGATGTCTAGCCTTCAGAACTTTGATTTTTCTGGACATTCAATAGTTCCTCTTTCTCAGTTATTTTTAGGTGATTCCAGAAACACTTGGTATTTGTTTTTAATCCAACCCTTTTGTTTTGAGGCATTGGAGGGTAACACGTTGTCATGCCCTGTGAATCCCAGGATCCACAGCTCTGCTGTGGTTGCAGAAGCCACTGAAACATTGGTGAATGTGAAGTCACTTTTGGGGTACCTGCCCTCATCCCTTTGTCTCTCTGCTTCTGTGTAAATAAAGACTGTTTCTATTGTGTCCTCTCTGTCATGGACTGTTCCAATGTCATGCAGATTTCTGTGTCTGATTTGGATTTATTTTAAAAGCTGTTTTCTCTCTGTAGAAATATAAGTGTACAGAATAATAAAGAGTTTTTCCTGGGCTATGTATCTGGTAGTGGAGTTCCGAATAGTTTCTTTCACGAAGGTAGAATGCTACAAATTATGTAAGGCAAGTGGGTGTGTCTTTGATCAGCTTCCAGCTAGTAAAGAAGAGCTTCTGGTCGTAATGACCCACCTTTTAATCAAATAACGCTTTTTAGAACCTATGGAAAAGGAGATTGGAAGGGGTGAAACCTGTAATCTTAGCTTTGAGATCAACATATATTTTTAAATAAAAAGAGGGCACCAAGTAATAACAGGTTTAGTTTCGTTTAGTTTTCATTTCTAAAGCTGAGTTTCAAGGGGCTCAGAACCTCCTGTTTGATTGAATTAAATACACAATTTAGTGCATGTGTGAATTTTTCTGGGGAGAGAGATATGTTCACATGTAGACCCTTAGAAGATCTAAGTCTCTGTTTGGGGAAGATGTAAACTGAATGTTGTCATTGTTTGGAGAAGATGTGAACTTACAGGTAATTATTTTTAGTACAAGCCAGCAAGCAGATAGTGACACCAATATAAAAGAGGTGTTGCCAAATAAGTATTCAGTCAATGTCTTCAAATATGTAAAGGCTGTCAGAGAGCGTGTGGTGGGCCCAAGTGCTGAAATACTGCCAATGGCACAAAGTCCAGGAAGATAGCTTGCAAGATTTGACCAGAACAGAGAATGGGCTGTTGCTGGAAGTGGTAATTCCATCTTTGGAAATACGCAAGCAGATAGCAGGCAATATCTCCTGGGGATGCAATGTCAACTGGAATTGAGGGAGGGAGGTTACGCAACCCTAAGGTCCCTTCCATTTGGAGCTCTTAGGGTTTTCTTTGGACAGTTGTAAGCCAGCCTAGAACAGCAGCACTGGGAGATGCAAATACATTCATGCCAAGGATCCTGGGGTAGGAGTGGTTTGGCCTCACAAATTGGAGTTGGGCAGACATCCCAGAGAGGCTATTATCATTCGGATCATTTTGTTTCAACACAGAATTGGAGTTGGGCTTTATTATAGTGAATCAAACAGAAGGCAGCTGTGCTTCTGGCATTCCCTTGTGCCTGCCGAGATCTAGTGAGCAGTGGTCCTGTGGGAGGAGGAGAGGGAGGCTGGTTCAGATCTTTTGTGGGGGTGATGAAGGAGCTGGCTGCCCAGGCTTCCACTCTTCCCTTAGGCTGACAATGCAGTAGGAGAAGCTGGAGGAACACAGGTGAGCCTCACTTTAGGCATCTGGTCGGCTTCTGAATTTTCCCCAACTTAATTGCACCCCATCCTATTTCTGGAGATTGGATAGCTTCATTTTTATTTCCTTCCCAAAGGCACTGATATATGTAGTCTCTCTCTGGGGCTCAATTTTTTCCTCTGTACAGTGGATCAGGAGTAGTCAGAACTAAGTATTCATGAATGGGCTTCAAAATTTTTCAGAACCTTCTGAGATTAAATGCAAATTTTTGTTTGAATGATTTAGAGCTCAGTTTTGGGGAAAGAGGGTCCATATATTCATCAGATTTTCAAATGTTTTAAACCCACGAGTATATATCATCTTTGGGGGCCTCTCTCTTCTGATGATATATGGCTTCAGTCTCTGCCCTTCAACCCAAACTAAATGAGAATGACAATAGACCTTATTTCTGAATCTCCATCACCCTGCATTATGTCGACTTTGTTTATTTGTTTGTTTGTTTCTGAGACAGGGTCTCACTCTATCGCCCAGGCTGGAGTGCAGTGGTGTGATGGCAGCTCACAGCGGTCTTGACCTCCTGGGCTCAAAGTGATCCTCCCACCTCAGCCTCCTGAGTAGATGGGATTACAAGTACATGCCACCTCAGTTGGGTAATTTTGGTTTTGGTAGAGACAGTGACTCACTAGGTTGCCCAGGCTGGTCTCAAACTCCCGGCCTCAAGCAAGTCTCCTGCCTCAGCTTCTGAGTAGCTGGGATTACAGGTGTGGGCCACAGGGCCTGGCTTGACTTTTCATATCAATCATCCCACAGCAAATATCTCATTTTTACCCCTAACAATGATCCTGCAAGATAAGCAGCAACAGGAACACCGTGCCCACTGGACAGATGAGACAACAGAGGCTGGAGTTGAGAAGTGACCCGCCCAAGGTTGCACAGCTACCGAAGGGCAAAGTCAGGTCTCTTACATATTAAATTCGGTGTCCTATGGAAATATGGTGGGGTGGGGACCAGGAAAGTCCTGACAGACACCACAGAACTGTGGGAAGGGACTGCAGAGCTACAAGGACTTGGTCACCTAACTGGCGCTTCTTGCAGCGTACTGTGAGCATTGCTTTGTCACACAGTCTCAAACAGGACTAGAAGGATCAATGTTGTTAGAGACTAAAGCTCTGGAAAAGTTTTGGCCCCCTTAGTGTCCACTTGAGACAAGCTACTCTGGTGTGATGATTGGGTCATGTTGGACAAGTCATTGCTAAGCCTTGGCTCTCCCAGCTGTAAAATGAGAATGTTGGATGGGGTGATTCTGTAAAGTCTTTTCTGTTTCTGACCCTATGAGATACACTCAGAGACCTGGCATAAAGTTGATGGGCTAATTCATATGAAGTCGTAGATGGCTACTTTGTCAGGTAGAGACAGATAAAGGCGGGAGTTGCTGCCTTTTGTTCATCCTGTGAGTTTCGTGCAGGGCCTGGCAAACTATTTCTGTAAAGGTCTCGGTCGCGACTTCTCAACTGCTGTCGTAGCATGAAAGTCACCTTATTTGTAAATATCAAGTGGTGGGCTGGATTTGGCCTGAAGTCTGTGGTTTGCAGACCTCTGGTTTGGTGGAAGAAGTGAAGGATCCAGAGTTGACCTAAGCCTGGGTTTGAGTCTCAGCTTTACCACTGACTGCGGTGGAATCTTGGACAAGTTATATAAAACTTTCAAAGGCTTTCGTCTTTCTGAAGAGTGAGAATAAGATTGCCATAAGGGAGTTTTCAGGAAGATGAAACAAGGTAATGTACACTTAAACAGTGTCTGGATTCAAACCCTTGTTCCATCACTCCACAGTGTGAATCCCTGGGCAAGTTACATAACTTCCCTATGCATCCGTTTATCATCAATAAATGGGAATGACAGTAATGACCCCCAATAGGGTCACAGGCAGGATTAAATGTTAATATTGTATTCAGAATAGTATCAGCTACACAGCTTATCCTATTGCATATTCAGTCAATGTCAGCTACAGGATGAATGTTTCTTCCTCTCACCACCTCTGCCTATTTCAAAGGCAACCCAGCTACCACTGTTTTTCATAAGGCCAAATCAGTGTCTGTTTCCTTGTCTTCTCAGTTCCCCTCCTTAGGATGGTGCTCTCCTTAGGATGATGCCCTTGAGTTTGGGTCTGGGTAGTCAAATCCAAGTTTCCCTGGATCTGAGTGCATGCAACCACCTGGGCAGGAAGTTGAAGCTTCTGGAAACCCCAAGCTCCACAGACCTTGCCTCCTGCAGGACCCAGCTGCCCCATAAGCCCTCGGTTGTCAGCCCACATTAGACTACTAGCATGAGAGATGTTAATCTAGGCCAACCCTGGTCTTGGTTGTGACCCAGAGGAGGAGACAGAGGCAGACTCCTCAAACAGCTGACAACTGTCTGGGTCCTGGTGCCCTGCCTATCAGCTACTGGTTCTGTCAGACTCAGGCCTGACTAGAAGGGCATAAGGGTAAAGTTTGGGCTGCAGGATATCAAGTGGAGGCCACCCTGTCTCCAGAGAAAACTCAGCAAGAGCCACAGCCTGGAATGCCCAGGAGCCACAGAGCCACCATCCCTGCAGCAGGGGATGGTTGTTAGGTAGGGAGCACTCCTCACACCTCTGCAACTCCAGGCTGTACTCCAGACCCCAGCCCAGGAGGGGCAGACACAGAGTCAGAAGAAGAGATGCCTAACACCACAGCAGCCCCTGATCACAGTTGGACCAGCAACAGGGTGCCTGCCTGCCGTCCACCTCAAGCCATTCCCAGGACCCTGATAAACCTCTCTTCTTGCACCATGGCCATCAAACTACCCTCTAGTAGTTGCCATTGACCCCTGACCCACAACTGCAGTCACTTGGTGGTAACAATCCCCTATCAAGGGGAGAAGGGACAAGGTAGGGCATGCATTTGAGGCATACTCGCTCACATAAGGAGAGCACTACAGCTCCAGTCAGTCAAGTAAGCTGCAGAGTCAGACCAGGGAATGTCAAAGACAAGATTAGGGGATCTGGGGCTCCACAGTTACATTTGTGGAGCCCTTGTCCTTGAGTTTTGGAATTGGAAAGACAACAAAGCACAAGGAGTGCCTATCTTCATTAAAACACTCAGTTGAGAGGATGAGGCCACATTGCAGCCACACAAGCCATGGAGTTCCACAAGGACCAAGGCTTTCGGCGCATCAGCACCTTGGACAAGGCCAATTGGCTGAGCGGCCTTCAGTTAGTGAACAGGTTGGCTTGCCTTGCGTCAGTTACTGTTGTGAGTTCTTTGCAAATGTCAGTCACTGAATCCTCTTTATGACTCCATGGGGTAGCATGATAATTAGCATGAGTATTCCCTTTTATAAATGGGGAAACTGAGGCACAAATAGATGAAATAACTTACTAGTTGATGGAACTGGGATTTGAACCCAGGAAGTCTGGTTCCAGTCTATGTCTTTAACCACTGATCTACCCCCTTCCCTGGTTCTTGACCACATGGGAATAACACATTCAGACTGGTATGGACGTGAGTCCTCCTCTACTTCCATCCCTTCTTCAATTGCAAATGCATAATACTAAAAAAAAATCTTCACTTATGTGTATACATATATAAGTTGTACACATATATGTAATTTAACACACATAATATGTGTTATACACATATATGCCTAATTTTAACAAAAATATGTGTGTATATATGTATATATATATGTGTGTGTGTGTGTGTGTGTATGTGTGTGTGTGTGTGTGTGCCTACAGTGTGCTAGGAAGCAAACAACTTACCCTAGATCACATAGTAAGAGTTCAGTTTGGACAGTGGCTCCCTGTCTCCCAGGAAAAATATCCTGGCTTTCTCCAAATCCCACCCCCCAATCCTGCAGTCTCTGGTTCCTTATGCCAGATACAAGTTCTGTCTGGGCTCACAAGCCAAGACAAACATCAGGCACATATATATTAGTATGCGAGTGACTGCATCTAACAGAAACATAACTATGGCTTCTTCATAAATGGGATTTCCTTAATCTCTTATCACAAACAAGCAGTGGGTCAGGGACAGGGTGGTGAGCAGGAAGAAGAGGGAGAAGTAACCTTGGTCGTAGAGAAGGACTTCAACAGGGTCCCCTGCCTGGATGTGTCCAGAAGCCTCTGATGGCTCTGGGGCTGCTTTAAAAAGTAATTTAAAAATTAGATGCCTTCTAGCTTCTTGTTCCACTACGAGTTGCCTGTGGTGCTCATCCTCATGGAGAAAAGATGGTGAATCCACCTGCGGACAGCTGGCCCACCTTTCAGGCAGGAGAAAGGGGAGGGAGAGAGAAAAGGTAAAGGCAGAAGGCAGCTGAGTCATCTCTTGTCATTCTGGAGGAGAGGAGCTTCCATGGAACCCCTCCACTGTCTGCCTACATCCCATTGGCCAAATTTGTACAATACAGCAACCCCTGACTATAAGAGAGTCCGGAGAAGTAAGAACTTTTGTTGGATATGCTGCTACCCTGAATAGAATCATAGTTCTCTTAGGGAGAGGATTGGAAAGACATTGAGGAGATGCTGATCACTGTCTCCCTCTCTGCAGCTTCATTACCCCAGATTCCCTCATCTGCTGAGAACAAGAGTGGAAAGCACCCTGAACTGAGAGGCCACGCATAAGGTATCTATGTCTTATGGTCTGATATTAGTTACTCCCTTGGGCTCAAGTTATGGGGACTCAGGACTCAAGTCTGTCAGGAGGAAGACAAACAGACCTGGGGCTGGCATTTGCAGAGGCACCACTGAGCTGTAGGATAGATAAATCTATTGAGCGGAGTGTTTCTGCCCATTCCCTGGCCTGACAGTAGCTGCCTTAGCAACAGTGTAGGGAGATTTCTAATTGGCAATATGAGCACCGTGGCCACCAGGTGACGCCAACACACACTTCTGCTGCTATGCCGAGGCTGAGCCCAGACCTTTCTCAGAGCACGTCTGAATCCTCAACACTCTCTGGAACCAGGGGATTAAAAAGCAGTTTTGTATGAATGAAAAGATCCATTTTGTTTTGTTACTATCATATCTTGGATGCACTTATTCATTCATTCATTCAGTGATCAGGATCCTATGTGGTTCTACAATGTTCCAGGAAAGAACTAGGAAAAACAGAGAAGGAATAGTCCTGCTCGGAAGGAGCTCTAAGTCTAATGGGGAGAGGAATCGTGTGTTGATAAGGAAACATTTATTGAGCACCTATTGCCTACTCATGGAAAGCCCTTTAGTGGTTCCTCATTGCCTTAAAAGTAAATTCAAGTCCTCAGCCTCTCTTTATCTTACCCCACCTCTTTGCACCATCACCCTACACTAGCTGCACGTAACTCAAACACACCCTGTCTCCCTGAGCTTCAACCTTGGGCTCTTCCCCCTCTCTCATCTCTTTGAACCTGAATAACTCCTGTCTGTCACTCAAGATATCAGACCCTAAAAAAATGCCTAGCCTATCCATCACCACATTTGCCACATTGATTGAAATGATCTTTCAGGGGATCAGCAACTTTTGAGGCAGGAGGCAATAACTGCTTGTTCGTATTTTTATGCTTGGTGCTTAGACGTGAATCTGGCACATGTAGGCCTTAAGGGGATGATTGGGTTTATAGAGATGAATGAGACAATGTCATCTCATAAGCTGGCAGAGAAATCATGCACAGGGCCCCATGTGGGGAGATCAGAGCAGTCTCCCCATAACAGGTGGTGCTAGAGTTGAGTCTTAGGGAAATTCTAGGTCATGAGAATAGCAAAAGTGACAGTACAGGGGCATGAATCTGTAGCAGTGAGTACAAGAACTGCAGAAATTTGCACGGTCCAAGCAGAAGAGTATAAAATTCAGAATATGAGAGACATCCTGTGCTAAGATAAGGAAGTAAAACTTTTTCCAGAAGGCAAAAGGGAGCCAAGGGTTTTAAATGGGCGGAGTGGTGTAATCACACTTGGTTGTGAAATGGTGCATTAGTGAACTACTGTGGTGTAGCAAAGTACTCCCAAACTTATAAAGACAACCATGTACTTAATTTGTAAATCTGTGGCCCATCTAGGAAGTTCTGCAGATATAGACCAAGCTCAGCATCTTGGTTGGGCTTCATGTGTCTGTAGCTGGGGGGTCAGTTGGAAGCTGGTTGATCTCAGATTGCCTTCCCTGGGATGCCTTCCTTCCATGAAGTGTTTCATTCCCCAGCAGACTAGCTCGTGCACGTGGAAATTATGTATGTTAAAGGGAGTAAATGGACATGTGCAAGGCTTCTTAAGGCACACTGTCACATCTGCCATGTATTATTTAAAATCATATGGCAAAGGTTGATATATGATGAGGCAAAAACAATTGTGCCCATTCAGATGGCTCACTCTGGCTCTGTAGAGGGGAGAGCAGTGATACAGAGACCAGTCAGGAGTCTTACACCAGCCCAGGTGGGAGACAAAGGGTGGGTTTAAAACAAATATTTTATTTTACTTTTTAATTTCAAATTTAACTTTTAATTGACGTAGAATATTAGGTTGGTGCAAATGTAATTGTAGTTTTTGCACCGTTGAAATATGCCATTTGATATTGGAATACATCCTTAAATAAATGTGGTTAAGCTATATATCATTTTAATGCACATCTTCACTTTATGTCTTGTTGCTAATGACTTATTAGTTGCTGTTTATTTCATATTTATTTTAGACTATGGAAATAATGTTAGACAAAAAGCAAATTTGAGCGATTTTCTTATTTGAGTTGCAAATGGGTCGTAAAGCAATGGAGATAACTTGTAACATCAACACATTTGGCCCAGAAACTTCTAATAAACATACAGTGCAGTGGTTGTTCAAGAAGTTTTGCAAAGGAGACAAGAGCCTTGAAGACAAGCAGGATCACAACCAGCCACTGGAAGTTAACACCAATCAATCATCAAAGCTGATCCTCTTATAACTACAGAAGTTGCTGAAGAACTCAACTTGACCATTCTACGATTGTTCGGCATTTGAAGCAAATTGGAAAGGTGAAAAAGCTCAATAAATGGGTGTTAATGTGCTACACAAATTTTTTTTAATCATCTTTTTAAAGTGTCCTCTTTTCTTATCCTGTGCAACAACAATGAACCATTTCTTAATCAGACTGTGACGTGTGACGAAAAGTGGATTTCATAAGGCAACTGGCAATGACCAGTTCAGTAGTTGCACTGAGAAGAGCTCCAAAGCACTTTCCAAAGCCAAACTTGCACCAGAAAAAAAAAAAAAAAAAGGTCATGGGCACTGGCACTGTTTGGTGGTCTGCGGCTGGTCTGATCCACTCCAGCTTTCTGAATCCTGGCAAAACCATGACATCTGAAAAGTATGCTCAGCAAGTCAACAAGATGCGCTGAAAACTGCACTGCCTGCAGCCAGAATTGGTCAACAGAAAGGGCTCAATTCTCCATGACAATAACCAACTGCACGTCACACAACCAATGCTTCAAAAGTTGAACGAATTGGGCTATGAAGTTTTGCCTCATCCACCATGTTTACCTGATCTCTAGCCAACTGACTACCATTTCTTCAAGCATCTTGACAATTTTTTGCATGGAAAATGCTTCCACAACCAACAGGGTGCAAAAAATGCTTTCTAAGAGTTCGTCAAATCCTGAAGCATGGATGTTTATGCTACAGGAACAAATACACTTATTTCTCATTGGTAAAAATGTGTTAATTGTAATAATTTCTATATTGATTAATAAAGATGTGTTTGAGCCTAATCGCAATCCAAAAACCACAATTACTTTTGCACTAATCTAATAATTGTACATATTTATGGGGGTACATAGTGTTGTTTCACTACGCATAATGTACAGTACTAGATCAGGGTAATTAGGATAGCTATCACCTCAAGCATTTAATATTTCTTTGTGTTGGGAATATTCAATATTCTCCTTCTAGCTGTTTGGAACTGCATACTATATTATTGTTAACTATGGTCATCCTAAAGTGCTTTAGAACACTAGAAAGTATTCCTCTTATATAACTGTAATTTTGTCTCCTTTAACAAATTTCTCACTATGTTTGCCTTTCCTACCCTTCCCAGCCTCTAGCATCCTCTATTCTAGATTTTTTTTCTATCAGATCAACTTTTTGAAGTTTCTCAGTATGAGTGAGAACATGTGTTGTTTGACTTTATGTTCCTAAAACAAAGGATTTAATAAAACACTACAAAAGGTCAGGTAGAACAAAGGTACCTCAACATTAAGGCCCCCAAACGAGTCTGATCTATTTACCCTAAAAGCCCGAAAGGAAACGTTGCAATGAGAAACCCGACCAAAAATTGCCTGGGGCTATGATCAGGCAGATTAATCAATTGGCAAAAGGGCCAGGGTCCCTTTGCTAAACACTCAAGCTTTGTGCGTAAGGGTGGGTGAAACGGTCAGGGGTTGGAGAAGGGAGACTCCAGGGCTCCTTCATCCCAAAGCCCCATGTGCTGTAGTGAAGCCCTGATGTCGGCTATGGTTAGATTCAGAGAATATACATTTGTAAAGGTTGATAGGATTATGAAAGTTGGAGTGTTTAAGCAGGAAGGGAGGAAGGAAGGAAGGAAGGATTATCTCCTTTGCCTGAGTGTTTTGTGGGAATGGATATCATGTCTGGCTGGAGAACACTTCCCCTACCTAGCATTATAAAACTGAAATCTGTTAAGCTTTAATGGAGACTGCAGTTAGGAATATAAGAGTTGAGGGAATTAAGGTGAAAATTTGGATGAAAGCTAATATGTTTGGGCAGGCTTTGTGTGAGGTGGTTGCATCTCCTTTACATGACTGTATTATAGGAATAGACATTGTATTTGACAGAGGAATGTTTCCACTATGTAGTGCTGTACAGAAGGCATATATATCTGACCTCCAAGCAATATTAATTGGACATGCTAAATGGGAACCAGAAAGATTGCCTGAGCCCAGACAGTTTAGACTAGAAGCTGGTGTGGTGGTAGGAGCAAATTCTCAGTGTGATAGCCCTGGGGGGAACATAACCAAGACTTATGGCAAAAGCCTGTGAGTGCCTCCCAGTGATGACCACTGGGACGTTGAACTAGAGAATTTCCACTTGAGGGTCACTTATAACCTTGTGATTGGACATTAATTGAAGCTACCTCAGTGCCTAAAGGATACAATAATCTTAAATCCTGAAATACCCATAATATCTTGGGTGATGTCAGAGAAACACTCTACTGCAGTTAGGGGGATGATAGTGTTTAGAAGTGTTCCACAAAAATGAGTTCAATGGAAATAGAATTCAATGGCAATGATTTATACAGGATCATGCTACCTGGGGAGTGCAAGGAGGAGACACTCACAAACAGAGAGCCTCTTTCACCCTAGGAGTGACTGCAGAGCTGTGTGAGGAGCTGCTACATTATGTTAGTTGTACAGTGTCCTATAAACCATTCTTAACTTAGCACTAAGAGCTGCTTGTTCTGTGGACAGCAATTCCAAGGTGAATGGACATCCTGTTTGAAAGCCCACCACTTTGATTGAAGGAGGCAAAACCAAATCAGATTAGTGGGTTGAATTGCATGCTGTTTACCTAGCCTGATGGAAGAATTGAACAGTGCAAATCCCTCATGTTGGGGCCAATGACCTGGCCACACAGGCCCTCAGGCAGGAGGGCAATGGAAATCTGGCCTAGTAAAAGGGCCTGATGGGGCAGATTGTGCTCTGATCCCATCTGGAAAAATTGGGGTTCACTGTAAATGCATCTATATTTTACCAGGTGGTAGAAATAGCCTACTAGTTTTGCGCCTATGTGAGTTTACCCTATCTGAATGGGAGTGGATTAAGGGGGAGGCACTTACTAGACTAACATTGCTGCCTGAAATCTGAACCAGCACAGTGACCAAAACTAACGTACCTTCCCAAAACTGGAAAGTTTCGGCAAAAATGGGGAGAAGAGGAAGAGTAACTGAGGCAAAGGAATGAATAAATTGGCTGTGTAATGATGGAAATCCAATATACACTAACATCTCAAAAGAGGCTCAGAGCAAGTGATGATATTGTCTCTTATCTCAATCATACCAGATGCCTAAAAGGCTAAAGTTGTATGTTTGCAGAGTCCAGGCCTGCTTTTAACTCACCCAGGAGTTATTCAGGAGTAAGTTGTTTAATGTCCATGTATTTTGTAGTTTTGAAAGATGTTCTTGATAATATTTCTATTTTCATTTCACTGTGACCTGAGAGTGTGCTTTATATGATTTCAACTTTAAAAAATTCTGAACACATGCTTTATGACTGAGCATGCACTTAATCTTAGAATGTGTTCTATGCGCACATGAGAAGAACATTTGTTCCAAGGTTGTTTGGTGGAGTGTTCTGTAGATGTATATTCAGTCTAATTGGCCAAGAGTCGAGTTTAAGTCTAGAGTTTCTTTGTTTTCTGCCTCAATGATCTGTCTAATGCTGTCAGTAGAATGTTGAAGTCTACCAGTATTATTATGTGATTATCTAACTCTTTTTGTAGTCCAAGAATTGTTTCATGAATTGGGGTGCTCCAGTGATTTTAGTAAGGTTTCAGGAAACAAAATCATCATACAAAAATTAGCAGCATTTCTCTATACCAATAACATCCAGGCTGAGAGTCAAATCAATAACACAATCCCATTTACAATAACCACAAATAAATGAAATACCATACCTAGGAATACAGCTAACCAAGGAAGTGAAAGATCTCTACAAGGAGAACTACAAAATATTGCTCAAATAAATCAGAGATGACACCAATAAGTGGAATAACATTCAATGCTCATGGGGTAGGAAAAATCAATATCATTAAAATGGCCATACTGCCTCAAGCAATCTACAGATTCAGTGTTACTCCTATCAAACTACCAATGCCATTCTTCACACAGTTAGAGAAAACAATTCTAAAATTCATATGGAACCAAAAGACCAAGAATCATCAAAGTCATCATAAACAATAAGAACAAAGCCAGAGGCATCACATTACCCAACTTCAGACTATGCTATAAATCTACAGTAACCAAAACAGCATGGCACTAGTTCAAAAATGAACACATAGACCCATGGAACAGAAGAGAAAACTCAGAAATAAGGCCACACACCTAAAACCATCTGATATTTGACAAGGTCAACAAAAACAAGCAATGGGGAAAGAACTCCTTATTCAGTAAACGATGCTGGGATAACCAGCCAGCCATATGCAGAAGAATGAAATAGTTGAAACACAGCCATGCCTATTTGCATAGGTGTCATCCATGGCTGCCTTTACTATCACAGTAGTTGCCAAAGAGGGCACATGGCCTCCAAAGCCTAAAATATTTACTATCTGGCATTTATAGAAAAAGTTTTCTGACACTCTAATTTGGATCACTGAGTGACCATATAGAAGACAACCACATTGTTGACCTGAACAACAACACTCTACTTCTTTACATAAATGAAAAATAAGCCATTGAAATTCTGGGCCTATTTGCTACCATAGTTTACTCTACTTTCACTAAATGTATTATAAAGTACAACATGTGTCCTTTGGTGCCTGGCATCTTACTTTACCACGGTGTTTTCCAGCTTCATCCACTTTGTAACAGATTCTTCTTATGGCTGGATGATATGCCTCTGCATGCATAGACCACATCTTATTTACACATTCATCGTGTCATAGACATTTGGGTTACTTCCACTTTTGGTTAGTATGAATGACACTGCTCTTTGTGTACAAGTTTTTGTAGGAACATGTTTTCAGTGCTCTTGTGTAGATACCCAGGAAGGGAATTGCTAGGTCATATGGTAACTCTATGCTGAACTTTTTGAGGAACTGCCAACTGCACACAACAGTTTATAACTCGTTATTTTCTCTTTTCACAAAAGATCCTGACTATCTTTATTGTTAATAAATAGATGTGCACATCACTATTTTGAGTGAATAGCCAGCTGTATCAGAGTGTGTTTAGTGAATTCTCGATTGTTGGACATTTGAATGATCCCATGAAAGAGGCTTTAAGCAACATCCTTGTGTTTCCAGCAGCTTGTAAATGACAGGTTTCCAGGTGTGCCTGGAGCACTCTGTATCTTCTTTGATCCTGTTGCCATGCCCTGGCAATCTGGATCAAAGAAGTGGTTAGGGCACGGGCTCCGAGTTGGCAGATCCTGGGAGGGAGAGTTTCTCCAAGGTCAGCAAGACCTCAGATGTCAGAACATCAGATTTCACATTGCTTTGACCTCACCCCTGCTGCTCCTCCCCCCCATCTGTCTTGTCTACCAATGGTGACCCCTTGAGAAGTCGAACCATGTCTTGAATTGGACTTTGTATCCATTATATGTGGCCAGGTCCAGGCATTTTGGTTAAAGTTCGCAGAATGAATGGGTACCTGGATGGATGGATGATTCGAGCCAGGGGCTTTGGAGAGATGGAATTCATTTTTACATTCTGTCTAAAAATCCCTGCCTTGGAAAGTGGTGATTTCCCTGACACCAGAGGTGTGTTACAGGAGGCTGGGCCAATTGGCAAGACATTGTGAAGCAAATTCAGGCATCAGAAAGGGGACTGGATGAAATATAAGATCACTTCCAAACTTGAGAGCCTGGAACGCTAGGAAACACAAGCCCTGGGAGCTGAGATGTGTGCTAATTTACCCAGATGAGCAGTTGTGGGGCTGTGAGTGGCTTTAAAATTTTTAAAAAGCTTTAAAGCTTTTTCTTTGGACCTCAGACTAAAGTTTCCCTTTGCCTAAAAGCATCTGCCTGCTAGCGCAGCCTTTGGGGGCCATCACAGCGCACAGAGGTTAGAGTCCTGCAACAAGTAGTTGGGCGAGTTTATAGCTCTCTGTAACCTGAGAGTACAGACCAGATTGCTGTGATGAAAGAGGGTAAACTGTGGGTGGGAGTTGCGCAGTGAGACCTGGGGAAAGGGAGGTGTTTCTGGTTACATCTCACGATGGGGGGATTAGGCAATTGGCAGCGCAGGGCAGTAGGTGGGGGCGGGGCTGGGGGCGGGGCGGGGCTCCGGGACTGGACCGCGCAGTCCCTCTGAGGTGCACGGAGACCTCGCACGCCCCGGGAGCTGTCACTCTTCCAGGATGTGGCTCCGTGCTCTTGTCCTGGCCACTCTCGCCGGTTCCATGGCTTGCGGTGAGTCCTTCTGAAATACAAACATGCGGGGCACATTGGAAATCCTTGTTCTGGGCCGCGGTGGGCGCAGATGCGTAGAAAGGCAAAGGCACAACAGGTCCGGCTCCGCGGGGTGCGCGCCCTCCGGAGTTGAACTTGGAGCAGCTGAGCCCGGGCAGCCCGGGCAGCGCGGAGACGCAGGGAGGATGGACATCCTGAGACCGCCCTGCACTGCTCGCCCCCACGCAGGCCGGCAGCCGGCACACACAAGGAATTTAGGCAACCCAGTTTACTGTCCCTTAAAGAGTCCGGTCATGGCCGCATCACGGACCGCGGCTTAGCAGAATATTAAGAGCATCGAGACCCTGAGCCAGAGTGCATGGGTTTGAGTCCCGGCTGGGCCCTTCCTCGCTGTGTCCTTAGGCAAGGGACTGAGCGTTTCCGTGCTTGGATTGTCCCCTCTCTGAAATAGAGGTGGCAGTGCTACCTACTTCACTGGACTCTGGTGAGGAGGAATGGGTCGTTGTTTCTAAAGCGCTCTGGACAGCGCCTGGCACGGAAAAAGGGGTGGATAAATAAAGGCGTTGTTAAAAAAGAAAAGTAGCGTATGAATAGAAAATATGATCTGTGGTCAGGCCACTATATCAGGACCTCTTGCCATTAAAAAGACAGTTCCTTACGAATGTTCCCAACAGGAGGGGACACCAGTGAGGTGGGGGATGGGGCACAAGGGAAAGCAGCAGAGCAGGGGGAGGGGGCGGGGCAGATCTGAGGCCAAGCGGCTTTTACTGTGGCTTCCATTAGAAAGAAGAGGCAAGGCAGGGCAGGCAGGCTGAGGACTGGTGAGTTGGGATAATTTAGGGGGCTCTGGGGCACGGGGGCTGCCCCTAGTTGTCCCTGGCCCTGGCGTGATTACAGCAGGTGGGTAGTGGCCAGGGCATGGCAATTGGATCAAAGACATGGTTGGGGTGTGGGCTCTGGTTTGGCGGGACCCTGGGAAGGAGAGTTTCTCCAAGGTCAGCAAAGCCTCAGATGTCCGAATACAGAAAGCAAAACACATGGTACATTCAGGGGTGCAGGGAGGGGCCTCTTAATACCCCCAGGGCCATTTTGTAGATGGAGAAACTGAGACACAGGGAAATGCACTTGCCCAAGGTCAACCGGGAAATCATGCTGGGTCTGTCTCTGGGTCGTAATCCTGACAGCCCAGGCCCCGTCTGCACCCTGTCCTCCTTCTGGCAGCCTGACACTGGGAGAGCCCTGAACTGTGTGTGAAGGCAGAGGAAGAGAGGAACCCTATTTGGAGCTGAATATTCCTTTACCTCTGGTTACTCCTGGCCATGCCATCCATTTCCTTCCTTAGGAAGTCCATACCGGCTGCTTCCACTTCCTCAGTTTCCTCCTCTGTAAAATGGGAATATTGATGCCTACCCAGCAGGGCTTTTTTGAAGATGCGTTTAAACAAACTGGAATGCATGCCTGGCACAGAGTAGGCACCCACAGGGTTCGTGTTTCATATCACATCAGCGGCAACTGCTCTTGTTCCCACTCTTGTTTCTGCCTCCCCCCATTCACCCACTTTTTCACCCTTGGCAATCGGCTGCCATCTACACAATGTTGAAGGGAATCCTGAGCTGAGAAAGGCCAGCCCAGTGGTTTCTGCTCAGCCTTGTCCCTTCTGCACCTCTCTGAAGCCCTCCTCACTCACAGCCGGCGCCTCGCCCTCTTCCTCTCTGGGCTTCCAGGACACCGGGAGGTTCTCTTCCCTGAAAGTCTGATGGCTCCTCTGCCTCAGCTATAGTGGTCCCTCTGTTTGATCTTTTGTTTTTTCCCTTTCCTCTCACAGTGGCATCTTCAGTGAAGCCACACACATCCACGGTGTGCACCCTCACCGTCTAGGAGACGATTCTCCCCTGCTCCCTTGCCAGGCTTCCTTCCAATATTGAAGTGTGCTCGTCCTATGGTGCCATCTTGCCAGGATATTCCACTGACATCTTCACCAAGCCTGTGTAAACAGGGACCCAGCATCACAAGGCAGCTCTTTGGTCTTTATTACCTTCATGTCTCCCTAAACAGGTCAGGAATCAAGTCTTGTCTTTTCTTTTTTTTTTTTTTTTTTTTTTTTTTTTTTTTTTTTTTTTTAGATGGAGTCTCACTTTTTCACCCAGGCTGGAGTGCAGTGGTGCGATCTTGGCTCACTGCAACCTCTGCCTCCTGGATTGAAGCTATTCTCCTGCCTTAGCCTCCTGAGTAGCCAAGATTACAGGCACACGCCACCACATCCAACTATTTTCATAGTTTTAGTAGAGACGGGGTTTTACCATGTTGGCCAGGGTGGTCTCACACTCCTGACCTCAAGTGATCTGCCCTCCTTAACTTCCTGAAGTGCTGACATTAGGCCACTTACCTAATGGGTGCTGGTAATTGCTATGTTGTTACATTGTTAAACATCTTTCCAAGGAACATCATCTCAGCGTCATTTATAGTTAGCAACAACAATAAAAAAACAAGCTGAATATTCTCAGTATGGGGTTGGCTGTTAATGAGACATGGATGCTGTTGCGCAACTGGGCTTTGCACAATGAGTTTCCATTGCGATTGGATAGTCCCCTGTAAAATCAAATCTGAATTGCTCTGTTCTGTTCTGGCTCCACTTTGATGGAGGTCTTGATGTCTTGTCTGTATCCAAAGCAGAGAAGCTGTGAGGACAAGAGGCTGGAAAACATTTTCTAGGAGGGAAGCTTAGAAAAATTGAGTTCCCTGGAGCCAGATAGGACCTGAGGGGTGGGTGACACAATCAAGTGTCTGAAAGGCCACAGGCCGCAGATGAGATCAGACCACCACAGTCCCATGGCAGGTAGAACCAGGACTGATGCATAGGCTGTTGGAAATGAATTTCAGCTCAGTGAGGAAGCATTGTCTGTGCTGCAAGAATGGAGCAGCCCTGCCCAGGGCCACCAGAAGACTCTTCCTCGACGTGATCGTTTTCTTTATCCAGAACAGTTCCTGCTGTTTATTTGTCCACTAAACGAAGCTCAAGCATTTCACCTGGCATTCTAGGCCCTCTCTGACATGCGCTCTCTCATTCTAGGATTATTTACTGCTCCCACAAGACTCCACCTGTTGCACTTGGGCCACACCCACCCCTCCTCCAGGCAAGCTCTGCATTCTGCTGCCTCTGAGCCTCCGCACATTCCCTTCCTTCTCTCTGCTCTGTACCACTCCCTGCTTCTCATCTCCCCGTATTCAATCCTTCCCTACTGCAAGTTCCAGCTTCTCCATGATGCCCACGGTCAGAAGGCCTTGCCGTCTCTTCTAGTTCCTGGACTGCCTTACGGGTACCTCTTCCAGGACACAGCCACTTCCTTCCAGCTGCAGGGTCAGGTGTATATGTGACCCTTCCCTATCAGAGTCAGTGCTTCCGAGAGTACAGGGCAACTCTTGTTCATCCTTTCAGCCAGCTCGCGGCTCAGTGCCAGGATTCTAATGGATAAATGTTTCCAGAAGCTTCTAAGGTGGAAGCTAAATGTCTTATTCTTTCCTGGTAGCTCCCCTTCTTGCATTGATTTTTGGCTGAATGTTTTCATGCCTCCAATTCTAATTTGCTCCTTAAACCAGCTCAATGAGTTAGGAAGGACAGTGATCCTCATCCCTATTTTACATCAGGAAAAACTGAGGCCTAGAGGGTTTAGGTGACTTATTCAAGGTCACACACCTAGAAAGTGGCAGACCCCACCTGGAACTCTGGTTCAGCTTTTGCCTCTGATGCGTTCTGACTTCTTCTCCATGTCCAGCAGGGCACCCGTCCTCGCCACCTGTGGTGGACACCGTGCATGGTAAAGTCCTGGGGAAGTTCACCAGCTTACAAGGATTTGCACAGCCTGTGGCCGTTTTCCTGGGAATCCCTTTTGCCAAGCCCCCTCTTGGACCCCTGAGGTTTACTCCACCGCAACCTCCAGAGCCATGGAACTTCGTGAAGAATGCCACCTCCTACCCTCCCATGTAAGCCAGGGGTGGATTTGGCATGTTTCAGCGGGATGTTCGCCTCAACGTGATGCAGGAAGGAGTCAAGGCAGTCCCCCCATGGGCTGATACTTTGCTCTGGAATCCTGAGATCATTGTAGATCCTTAAGAGTCTATTATTTAACACATGTTTATTGAGCACCTACTGTGTGCTGGGCATGTTCTGGATTCTTGGGATCTATTAGGGAACAGAGCAAAGATCCCTAGGTTCATGGAGCGTGCATTCTAGCATGGGGAGACAGGTAAGAAGCAACATGCAAGTTACTCCATGGATGATGTGATATGTTAGAACAGGATACGTGCCTTGGAAACAAGGAAGCAGTTGAGCAGGTGAGGGAGATCAGAAGTAAGGGTCCCATGAATTCCCCTGTCTTGAACTTTGGCATAGCTGGGGAAAGGGATGAGCCAGGAGGTGTGTGGGTGGGAAGTGTACTGAGGTGGCCACTCAGCAAGTGCTCAACTCTCAGCTGTGCCCAGCTCCCTGTTCCTGAGGAGAACAATGGCAGGCGTGTGCAGTCACCCTGGCCAAGCTGGGAAGAAAACCCCAAAGGTTCTGACTGGCCTCACCACCACTCCCCCAGGGTACCAAGGACTCTTATAGGAATCAAACCAGACCCCATTCATCTCTGCAGCCAGGTACTTGGGGGGTTTCCAGCAGCCCACCTCTGGCTCATCTTTTTTTTCAAATAATGTTTACTATTTTTATTTTCTGATTGTAAATGTAATATATACTTATTACAGAAAATTTAGGAAATACAGAGAAGGAAAAGTAAGAAAACTGAAATCACATAAAATATCCCACCACCCACAGAGAACAGCTTGATAGATTCATAGTGGATATTTTAGGTCATAAAATATTATCATTTGATATTTTGTTTGTATTCCAGGTTTTTTTTTTTTTTTGCCTATTGCTATCCTTTCTTCCTTTAAAACAGAAAGCTATGTTCAGATAATTTAGATGCCTGCTTTGCTCATTTATAAGTATATCATGAGCATCATTCTATACCATTTAACAGCACAGCCTACATTAGCAGCTGCATTACATTTGGTATTGAACCATAATTAATTTCCCTAAGGTTTTATTTGGGGTCATTAAGTTACATATGATGTTTTTGATATTATAGAGAGCACTGTGATGAATATTTTGTAGTGAAACTTTTATGTACATTCATAAATATTTTAGGATAAATGTCCAGAAATGACATTTCTCAGTCAAAGAATATATATCTTTTGTTAAATTTCTCTGCTAAAATATTCCAACTACACTCCTGCCATTGATGGATGAAAACCTCCATTCAGCAGACTGTTGTCAATGACTGGGGTAATTTAAAAATGTTTTTGGTTATTGGGTAGGCAAAACAACAACAATAATAGCTATATTATTTTCCTCTTTAGTTTGCATTTATCTGAAGACCAATGAGGTTGAGTTCTCTTCCCCTTTCTTTGCATTGGAATGTCTTTCGTTTATTATTGCTATGCATCTTACTCTTGGTGATCTGTAGGAAAATTTCCTGGGATGAAAAGCAAGAAGTCATCTTTACTGGCCCCGATTCTGTCACTTGACAGCTGTCATCCTGGAGCCTGAGTGCCTCACTTTCCTCATGTACATAGTGGGGGCAGTGATGCCTGCCTCTTGCTACATTGAGATCTGGGACTGTTTCTTATAATATACTTGTGTATAAGCACCACATGGCATGGGTCTTCCTGGCTATGTGATGCTGGCCAGGCTCTCTAGCCTCTCTGGGCTTGTTTTCTCATCTAACATTGAGATAATAGAACCTATGTAATGGGACTGATCTGAGGCTTGGGTGAGTTACTATACAAAGAGTGCTTAAAACAGTGCCTGGCGCACTGGGAGGACTCAGTAACTATTGCACATGTTCATCTATGTCGGATCTTTGAGCCCCTTCAGCACTTGCCTGGGATGGGTTGATGGTCAAATCTTGGCATGTCAGGGCTGCAAGACCCATGTAGAAATACTCCCCTCACTTAGACCTGGCAGATTGGGACCCAGAATGTGAAAGGAATTCACCCAAAGTCACCTCGTAAATGCATAGCAGAGAGAGGACTAGAGCACAGTTCTCCTGATGTTGTCCCACAAAGATTTCACTCCTGAGCTATTGCGGGAAATGTCACCTCCCAGGGAGGATCAGTACATTGGTTGTCTCCTTTCCTTGATGCTGGGAGTCCCAAAGGCTTCAGGAAGGGAAAAGGTGTGAAGCTCTTCACACTCTGCTTGGTCTCAGGAGACCTTAGTGAGTCCTAGCCCCACCATCTGAAGGCCCTGATAGCCTCCTACCCATTCCAGTATCTTCACTTTGTAAATACCAAGTCATTTTCAGGCTTAAACCTCCAAGTCCGTGGTGCTGCCCCAGAAGACTTAGATCTGCTGAACTTCAGGGGTTCTTCTTTTCCCCTCCCCAGGTGCTCCCAAGATCCCATGGCAGGGCAGTTTCTCTCCGAGCTCTTAACCAACCGAAAAGAGAATATTCCTCTCAAGTTTTCTGAAGACTGTCTTTACCTCAATATTTACACTCCTGCTGACTTGGCCAAGAAAAGCAGGCTGCCGGTAAGTCGTGGGATAACCCTGGTCAAGGCGTGTCAGTTCCGGTTCCCCAGATCTTCTGGTGCAGACCAAAGAGGGTGAAGGCAGCTTGGGGAGGGGGCTGCAAAGGCCAGGATTGTTTCAGGGACCCCAAGGCCTCCAGGGGAAACACAGGTTTTCCATGCCTCAGTTTCCCCTGTGACATAGGGCCTCTGGGGGAATCTGCTGTGCATCTTTAATGCACATCTTAATTGCTCCAAGTTCCCGTATGCTAATGAAGGATGAGAATGATTACTTTTAGTTACTAGATTAAAAATCTGATACCCAGAGTGGGCAAGACATGATTTCCAATGTTAGAAGTGGAAGGGACTTAGAGAAAAGCCAACACCCCAACTCTTCCTTTTCAGATAGAGAAACTAAGGCCCAGACAGGAAAGGAGAGGTCACCAGTAGGGCAGTTTTTGCTCAAGTCTTCTGATCTTCAAACCAGTGCTTTTGACATGGAGTAGGGCATTGAGCTCGTATGTGGCCTTTCTCCAGCACACCCACATCGATCTGGGATAACTTTCACTGTCTGGGTATGGCTGTTGGGGGCGGAGCCTGGGACAATCCCAGAAGCACTTCCTTTTGCTTTTGGCCAAATATCTGGGATTTTGTTGTACCTAATTTCCCTCCCTAATTGTCTTGGCAAAGGCTGATGACCCAATGTGTGAGCATTTCCCAAATAAACAGGGCAAAAGGTGGGGCAGTCTGCCAGCTGCAAGTTGGAGGGTAGGGTGGGTCCAGTGGCAAAGGAGGCCACCCCAGGGTGGAAGAAGAAGGTGTGTCACATCCAGCAGCATCATGGCATGGTGCCCAGGAGTGAGAGTGCAGGTCTGCGAACATGGGACTGGACGTTGTTCCCACATGTGCTTGGTACCACACAGGAAGTGGGAGAAAAGTTTACTCACTCACTCATTCATTCATACATTCATTCATTCGTCTATTGTGTACTCAGGGCCCCATATACACAGTTAGACTCGGGCCTTCAGGGGAAAGAGAAACATCAACCCACTCCACACAGCCCCTGCCTTCAAGGATCTTGCCATCTGGGCTGTAGAGACATATTCTCCCTTCAGCAGGTTATTGCAGGCCAGCCCTCGGGTCAGCCTTCACACAAAGATGGATGCACACTCAGTCCCTCCCCAGGAGGCAGGTAGGGATTAGAGGTGTGGGAGAAACAGGGGCCCTGGTTACCTGGAGGTGGGAGAACCTCCAGGAATGGCCACAGGTTCTAGAACTACACATGCTTAGAACAGCACTTGGTACATAGTTATGAGGTCTTTTATATTTTATTAATAATATTATTACAATATGATTATTTTAGCCACTCTTCTTCCTTGCTATGTGAACATTTAAAATGAGAGAACCTTGTGTTAGGAATTGTATCCACTCTCATCCTCGGGTATTCGTATAGTTCCTGATGCATAGTTACATCTCAGATAGTGCTAGTCAAATGACTGAAGGCATTTTGGAGGGGGTTGGTTTTAGGGTGGGATTTTCAGGGTGGGTAGGATTTGGGGATGCAGAGGCATAATGGAGGCATTTGAGGAGGAGACACCGTTACAGGCATGTGTGCTTCTCAAGACAATCACTCATGCACAGAGAAGTTTAATTCACGCTGAGAGAGTCAACTGAGATGAAGCTGAGATACAAGGGCTGCCCCATGGGTACGCTGAGCTGCATGAACAGTCCAGGCTTGATGGTGATAAAAGTGAGGGGGAGAATACAACATGCTTAACCTTTGCTATGCCCGTGATGATGTTCTCCATGTGAAGAGCCTTTGGTAGAGGTGGCACTGGAGGCTGGGTAAAAGGAAGGGGCAGCCATGGTGTGTGTAGTGGGATGGTGGCTTGGGCCCCAGTTTAGAGAATCACAGAGGAAAGAGACTGCCTTTTGCAACCTGGCTGGGCGCTGGTGAACTCTGGGTAACATCCTCCTTCAGTTGTGACCTAAACAAGACATCCTCTGAGTGCTCCCTGGCTCTGCTCCCTGTAACTGATCTGTTGCTTCCTCCCTGCCCAGGTGATGGTGTGGGTCTACGGAGGGGGGCTGTTGCTGGGTGGGGCATCAACCTACAATGGGTTGGCCCTCGCTGCCTACGAAAATGTGGTGGTGGTGATAATTCAGTACCGTCTTGGCATCTGGGGATTCTTCAGGTAAGAAATTGGACTCTCCTCACTGTACTTTGGCCCCCAACATGAGGAAGCTAGGATCCAGCTCTGGTCATGTCAGCCCTCAGGGGACCTTAGCTGAGTTCCTCAGTAAAGTATCAAAGCACCTTCATAAGTGGATACTACCTACTCTCTCACTCTGTAGCTACACTCATCCACTTGCCTCTGAGCTTTTGCATGTGCTGTTCCCTCTGCCTGGAATACCTATTCTACCTGATGAACTCCTCTTCATCCTGCAAGACCCAGCCCCCAGTTACCTCCTCTGAAAGACTCATCTCCTTTTCACCTGTGCTGCCTCCACATGTGGCATTTTTCTGTCATAGCAGATAACAGGCAGCCCAGGCATTGAAGGTTGACACATCTGACTTCTCATGAGAAAGGAGGGAAGGGGCAGTCACAGAGGGAGCTCAGTGCATGTTGTGGGTGAAGGAATGGGGGCTGCAGACGGTGGGGTGTGGGAGCATCTGTCCCCTTCCCGGAGGAGTGTTGGGGCCCACTCACCCCATTTTCTGCTGGAAATCTGGCAAGTGCAGGAAGCAAGGACGGAGTCTTCCCCATCAGATTTCCACGGGGACAGGTGCCATGACTCCTGCAGGGTGGAATTCCTATGAACCTTTTCTAAGTGTGTCCCCCCAGCACCCCAATCCTGAGCGAGTAATGGGAGGGCTGTGGGAGGGATTTCACTCACCGATGGGAAGACCTAGGGAGACGGAGGATGGGTTCTGGTCTACCTGTCAGCAGGGCGCCCCAGGCCAGTCTTGGCCGTATCCCCTTCGTGGGACTCCACATCCCTTTCAGCCACCGCCTGTATCTCTGCTCCCCGTTACAATAAAGCTGCCTCATGATCTCTCTCCACTTCCTCTCCTCCGTGTGTCTCCTCCACCCATGCCAGTCATGTTAGCTCCTGACCACACCGCTCAGCTGCTCTCATCGTGGTCACCAGTGACCGCCGCTGCTCTCCACCCAACCGCACGGGACCTCCCAGCCGATGGCCACTCAGCCTCTGTGAAATGCTTCCTCCCCAGCCCTGTCCTGGTGCCTCCACTTCCCTGTCCACAGGCCTCTCTTGTCTCCCTCTCCCTCTCCACTAATTCCCAGTGATCCCAGGGAGCAGCCCAGAGCCCCCGTTTCCAGCCCACCTCTCCTTTGAAGCCCACGGGCGTCACTCACTGCCTCCTCTCTGCCCCTGGCTCTTTAAAGGGTGCCCCAGTCTCCCTGGGGACCAGCTGAATCCTTGACTCCCTCCCTCCCCAGCAGGGACCCCCTCCTCCCCACATGGAGCCTCCACTCAGCTGCTGCTGCCCCATCCTCTCAGGGGCTCAGGAGAAGGCCTCTTGGGCAGCCTGGACTCTCTTTTCTCACAAACTTCATGGCGCCACCTTCAGAATCCACTCAGATCTACGACTCTGCACCTCCTCCCTGGCTCCTACTCCAGCCCAAGTCTTCTGTCTCTTACCTGGATTAGGATCCTAACACTCAGTTTCAGATCCCTGCCACTTTTATGCTGGGGCTGAGCTGCGCAGTAGCCAGAGCGATCGCTTAACACATGCATTGAATCACGTGATGCCTCTGCTCAAAGCCCTGCAGGGGCTTCCCATGTCCCCTGTGGTGACAGCCGAAGTCCTTCCCAGGGACCGAGGGCCCTGTCTAGCTGTACCTCCCCACTCACACTTTCTTCCCCTGGGCCCCAGGGCCCTCGCACTTGCTTTTTCTTCTGCCTGGAATTCCTTTCTTTGGTTACTTGCAAGGCTCATGTGCTCATTGTGCTTGTTCGATGAAGGTCTTTGGTTCCAAGACCTCAAATGCCACTGCCTCCAAAAGGCCTTCCCTGGCTGCGATCTGAAATGGCACCGCCTGTCCCACCCCTGTTTTTTCTTTACCCCATTGTATTTTCCTCAATGCTCTTTCACTACCTGACATCGTATCTGATTATCTGCTTATGATGTGTAGTATGAACTCAGTGTTGGCAGAGGTTTTGCCTGTTTTGCTCTCATATGTGCTCCAGCTTATAGGACAGTGTCAGGCAGATAGTAGATGATGAGTGAATAGTTGTCAGTTGAATGTATGTAGAATCACACACCAAATGTAGGAATAGAAGGCAGGGTTTCAGATATGCTGAAGCCCAGCAACCCCCCCAGCCCCATCTGTGGTCCTGAAGGTCCTGTCATGACATCTCTGATCCCCACCCTCCACCTGTTTTCTTCCTCACAGCACAGGGGATGAACACAGCAGGGGGAACTGGGCTCACCTGGACCAGCTGGCTGCCCTGCGCTGGGTTCAGGACAACATTGCCAACTTCGGCGGGAACCCAGGCTCTGTGACCATCTTTGGAGAGTCATCGGGAGCAGAAAGTGTCTCTGTTCTTGTGAGTGATCCTGACACCAGCCCCAACCCCACGCTTGATGCAATGCTGATGGGGCCTCTATGGATACCTCTGCTTACAATACCTGGGTTCAGAACTGACCCTACTCACTAATGAGCATCGGGGGTGGAGAGCTGAAGAGCAAGCTCTCCTTGGCCCCCAGGAAGCTCAGAGCTCAGTTTAGTGTCCTGGGGTCATAAGAATCTCCAGTTGCAGCCTTCAATGGTGGCATTGTCCTCTTCTAGCTTGGTTGTGTTTCTCTCTCTCTCTCTCTCTCTCTCTCTCTCTCTCTCTCTCTCTCTCTCCCCCTCTCTCTCTCTCTTCCTCCCGCTCTTACTCTCTCTATCTTTCCCACTGATTTTAACTTGAGGACTCGTTTCCCTTCTCTTGGGAAGTGAGGCTAGGCCTAAGTTATGAGTAATTATAGGCAAAGACTAGAGGTGGACAGAGGTCATTGTTCAGCTCAAAGCCGGATCTACCTGTGGAGGGGAGTGGACACTGAGCAGGTTGGGGATTTCTCTGGCATGGTCTGATGATTGGTCCATGCCCAAAAAGGAGGCAACCATCTCTGTGACTGAGGGGCCTAGTAGGCTAGGGGAAGTGGGCAAGAGGAAGGAGGGATGGAGCTGAGGATGGGGAGGGATGGGACAGGGGATGTGAGACACAGACACAACCTGGGGCTGTGAGGGGTCCTGCTGGGGCAGGGGATTGGGTGCAGGAGACAGCAGGGGAGCTGGGATGAAAAATCAAATGAGAAGGTGCTGGAAGCTGTAGGAGCCCTCCAGCTGCCTCAAGGCGGGCAGAGGTTAAGTCTCACTATGGTATTCTTCTATCCTGTGTTGGTTTTGTGGTTGAACACTCAGAGGAAAATATTTTTATACTTTTTAAAGTAAAGAAAAAGAAAAAATACAGTTAAGCCCAAGAAAGATAAAATCCATCCATCATCCCACAACCCAAGGGTAGTCACTATGCTGAATTTGAGATGGATTTTTCTAGTCTTATTTCAATGACTTTATATCTATCTGTCCATCCCTCTATCCATCCATCCACCTATCAATCGATCTACCTATCATGTCACTATTATCTATCTTTGCCTTTATTTTTACAAAAGTGCTTTCCTGAACATGATAGTACAACATAAATATTTTACAAAATATCAAATTCTGTCCTATAATAGTATCTCTTATAATTGCACAGTATTCAATAATAAGAATGAAAAACCATTTATTTGCCCAATCTCATAACATTGGACCCTTGGGTTATATCCAGCGCTTACCATTGTAAACAGCAGGAGCATTCTTAGAAATCTTGGTGTGCTTCTGGGATCATTTTTTAGGATAAGATCTGAGTCATGGAGATGCTGAATTGTAAGTTATGGCTAGGCGATGCTAAGCTGCCTTTCCAATATGTTTGTTGGTTAGGCTCATCTGTGCCCACACCTCCTGTTATGTCCCTGCCCTGTGCTCTGTCCCTATCCCACTGAGGATCCCTTGGGTGGCCAGGTGAGAGGTGAGCTTGGCAAACAGGCCAGGCCAGGTTCTCTTGGGTGGGAGGTTCTCTTGGGTGGGAGGATCTCTTGGGTAGGAGGTGAGCCTGGCAAGAAGGCCAAGCCAGCTGAGGAGTCATTGTGTCCACTGAGCCCCAGAGTGTCAGGGAAACAGGCCAGGGCAGAGGTGGGGTGGATGTAGCCTAGAAGAGCAAGAGAGTCACCGACCCCACTTCTGAGCATGAACTCTCCTCCCCTCCATTCTGCTCCTAGGTTTTCTCTCCATTGTCCAAGAACCTCTTCCATCGGGCCATTTCTGAGAGTGGCGTGGCCCTCATTCCTGGTATGCTGGAGAAAGGCCCTATCAAGCCCCTGGCTGAGGTAGGTCTCCCACTGGAGGTCCCCACCCTTTTGGCTCTGTGCTCCTGAATTCACAGGGGTCACTCTTGCTGTGGGTTCTAGCTGATGTTCTCCTAGAATCACTGAAGTGCCAAAGGCTGAGCAGGAAGGGCAAGGAGACATCCATCCTCCCAGTTTCACAGCTAGGCCAATGATTGCAGGGCTTGGAAGGGATTTCCCAAGGGCAGCAGGTGGTCGGGGCAGAGCCGGGACTCCAGCTCATGGCCCTAGACAGCAAGCAAGTGCCCTGTCTGTGACCACACTCCTCTGATATGCCAGGGCAGAGTGCCATATTCGGTAGTGGGCAGCAGGCTGAGATGATGTCTTGTGTCTCTCAGAGTCTAAGTTCCATGGACACACTTGTGGGTTGTAGGCCTGGAGCAGTTCCACACTAAGAGCCTTATAACCAGGGTTGATTCCTGGAGAATTCACTAATTCATTCATTTGTCCCCCCAAAACTAGCCGAATAAGTGAAGGCCAAAGCAGGAAGTGGGCAGAGGTCACTGTTTGGCTCAAAGCCGGATGTCCATGTGGAGGAGACATAGACACCGTATGGTTCTACGTGACTCTGCATCCTGGCCAGACACGTAGCACCTCCCCAGGCTTCCACTGTGATGTAGGGACAGATGAATAGTTACAGAATCGCATGATTAGAAAGCATCACTTATGATAAGAGCAGTGGAGGACATGGCCTTGAAGCCACAGCAGAATCTAAAGAAAGCATCGAGTCCCAGAGCAGGAAGAACCAGGCAAGGGTTGCTGGAAAAGTGAACAGTGAGTCAGGAGCAAAGAAGGTCCAGGGAGGGGAGCAGCATGTGCAGGTGTCCTGTGGCAGGAGCACGCACCTGATCGTGAGTGAGAGAGAGAGGGCCCACGGGGCCAGAGCAGAGAGAGCAGGGGGAGCGTGGCGAGTGCTGAGGGTGGGGACGTTGGCAGGGGCCATGTCGCACAGGACCCTGGCAAGGATTTTGTCATCATCTGGAGAGCGGTTGGAAGCCAAAGGAAGAGGTGATCACTAGGAATCCAGACCTAGGCTGAGGAGCGCCCACTGGAGCCAGTGGTGTGGAGGATTTCGGTAGATTTGAGAGCTTGTTTGGGGAAAGCGTCCAAACTTAAAGGGCTGATACATAGGAGGAGAGAAAATGGGGATGCCAAGAATGTTTAGAACTTTTGAGAATTTTTCTAGAATTCATTGGTTATTAGCAACAGTTGCCCATTGACTAGACTTAATTCAAGAAAGGATTGGCTGGGTGTGGTGGCTCATGCCTGTAATCCCAGCACTTCGGGAGGTGGAGGTGGAAGGATTGCTTGAACCCAGGAGTTCGAGACCAGCTAGGTCAGCAAAGTAAGACCCTGTCTCTACAAGAAATAAAAATTTAAGCTGGGCATAGTGGTGCAAGCCTGTGGGCCCATCTACATGGGAGGCTGAAGTGGGAGGATCGCCTGAGCCCAGGAGGTCTAGGCTGCAGTGAGCTGTGTCTGCACCACAGGACTTCAGCCCGGGCAACAAAGCAAAACCTTGTCTCAAAATCTTCTTTTTAAAGGGAGAATTAATTTTTCAGGGAAACAGAGGTCTGGGATGACACTGGGCTTTGTGAAAAAACAGGAAGCAGAAATGACAAAATGAGAGTCCTAGACTCTCTTACTCTTGTTCCCCTGCCCCACCCTGTCTCTGTCTTTCTCTCTCTCTCCCTCACCCTCTACTTCTCCCTTTCCCTGTTTATTTATTGGAGAACCACATTTGGCATTGATTCTGTCCCAGATCCTGTACGTGGCTCTGGGCACCTCCATGCACACTGACCCCGGTGCCCCTGCTGTGGAGGCTGCCCGCTCTCCCTCTGTGCCTTTCTCTCTGGCTCCACATTGCTTCCACTCAGCATGAGCACCCCATCTGCCCCTGAGCTTAAGGACTCCACTTTAGTTTTAGAAAGTAGTCAGATTTCCTTTCTGTTGTGGAAAACGAGTGTTTTTACCTCAGTAGCTGTCCACCCAATTCCAGATCACTTAAGAGAGAGGCTCAGTGTCCCGTCTTTGCTTCAATCTCCCTGGACTCATAGAAAAGTAAGAAACCAGATTGTGCTGGGCAAACTGACCCCAATCCCCAGGACAGGCAGAAAGGAGCCTCTCCTTCAGCAGGACGTCGAAAATTTTTTTATTTTTTATTTTTTTTTACATTTTTTTTTAATGGAAAGAGGTTTTTGGTGCATTAATTGATGTTGCTCTGTGGCTTGATTCAGGACAAAGATGCGCAGACCTTGGCCCAAGGCCAAATCTGTGTCTATACTGCATGGCCTTTGAGCTAAGGATGAGTTTTTAAATTTTTAAATGATCAAAAGGAATCAAAAGAAGAACACTATTTCATGAACCATAATGTGAAATTCATAATGTGAAATGTGAAATTCAAATTTCAGAGTCCATAAAGGAAGTTTTCCTGGAACGTAGTGGCACCTGTTCATTTGTCCCGTTTCTATGGCTGCATTTCATGCCAACAGCAGTGTTGAGAAGTTGCAGCAGAGACCACGTGATCCACAAAGCCTCAAATATTTACCGTTTGGCCTTTGATGGGCACATTGCTGTCCTGTGCCCTAAAGAGTAGTGCTTGATTGTTGTCTGGGACTCCAGTACAGAAATGTGCAGGTGGAAACTCCTACCTATGCCACAGATGCCTCACTCAGCTGAGAAGCCCTGTCTATGTCTTGCAAGGGACGGCACCCTGCTTTTCTTCCGAACTCACCTTTAAATCACATTCGCTACTTACTGAAGTGCCTCTGTGTGAATCATCTTATCTAGGTCTTCTGCAATTCTGCACATGTTTTATTGTGTGAAAGACATGGCACTCTCCCACATGTACTAACTCATGAGGTAGGTGCAGTCATTATTCCCACCCATGGGTGGAGAAACCAAGGCCCAGAGAAATCAGGTGAACTGCCTGTGGCCAAATGACTGGTAAGTGGAACAGCCAGCAGAGAAGTAAATTCAAGATTCTACTGCCTCAACCTCAGCTCCACCTCGCCTTTCTTCACACGTTCAGCTTGTGATCATTATGTCCATTTCAATAAAGATAGGGTAGCAGAGATGAGAGATTGAGTAATTGGCTCATATCACAATTAAGATTAATAACAGAGGCAATGCTCTGTGGGCCCCAGAACCCACACCTGCAGGTCTAGAGTATCTTCTGCTGCCCCCTGCCACCTTTACAAGTTAGGCTTGGGATAGAACACCTCTTTCCATATTGATGGAGGGAAGGGACTTTGCTCTTGAACTCTGTCGTTGCCTGTGATCTTTGCAGCAAATTGCTACCACTGCTGGGTGTAAAACCACCACCTCAGCTGTCATGGTTCACTGCCTGCGACAGAAGTCGGAAGAGGAGCTCTTGGAGACGACAATGAAAATGGTAGGTGTGCCTGTTCCTGTAGCCCCCAACCTGTAAACTTGGTCCTAGACTTCTTCATTTCAGCTCTCCTCTTGCCCTGGGACAGTTACCTGGGACAGTGTCTCACGTTTCGGGAGTCTCAGTATCTGAATGGGAAACCTGATTTGTCTTTTTCTATTGCAAAATACCACAAATGTAAAAATGAAAGTCCAAAAATAACAAGATAAAAAAATTGTGTAACAATGCCCAAGATTGTCCAAAATTTAGTATTTTGCCATTCTTGCTTTCAGGTGTATTTTTGAGAAATTAAACATTACCTATTCCCAGGGGACACTGTCATCCTGAATTTAGGGGATGGAGATATTAAGCTGAAAGGTTTTCAGAAAGATGTCATAATTTAACTTAGAAACTGTTTGTACCAGGCCTGGTGGTGGTCCAATATTCTAGATATTCTGAGACTCTGACTCAACTGTTATGCTAGGATACTCATCTCTCCACTCATTCATTAATCCATCTATGTATGATCTTCTTATCCATCTATGTTTTCACTAATCCATCCAATTCACTGATATCTTTTTATCAATCTAATATTAACATGTTCATAACTTTGTATTTATCTAATTTCAATCCATCCACCATTCATGCATCATCCAGCTACCTTATATCTGCACTCTATCACCCATTTTCTGGGGTGATGAGACTCCAAAACCAACAATCCAGTCATCATCTGTCTGCTAGTTTTCACCCATCTATTCATGTATCCATCCTATTCAACTTACTCCATGTATTAACCAACTCCATCCATGCTAAGTATGTAGGGTTGGGTGTTAGAGGCAGCGATACAGACATGAATTGGACATAGTCCCTGCTCACAAGGAACTGTTGAAACAGAAACACATTAATATACTCCACAGGTTGAATATGGTGTCAGCACACAGGGGAAAACATTCATTATAGTCATCAGGGATGCTTCACAGAGAAGGTGGAGTAGCCAGAGTTTGAAACCAGACAGTGGAATTTGGGATTTCATGCAATTAACCCTGACTCCACCTTATCTTTCTTGAGATATTCAGCTTTGAGATCTTTATGCCTGTTTTAACAGAGATAACAGAGAAATTTTGTAATTGGCCCATGCCACAGTTCAAATTAGCCACAGAGGCAACACTGTGGGACCCAGAACCCACACTTGGTGATGTAGAATCTCTTCTGCCACCCTTGCTGTCCTCACATATTAAGACTTCAAGAAATTTAGAATTCATGGATGATCATAGCAGTCTCTCATCGCAGGGAAGCCCAGCAGGACAAACACCCAGAGGTCATAGCATCCAGGGCCATTGGGAACTATTCCCTTTGAGGGGGAAGAGTGTGAATTCCAAGCTCAAGAGTAGCCTGATCTCTGGACTCTTTCGTTGGACCTGAGGCTTCTCCTGGGTCCTAGGGCCAGCCTGTACCACTGGACCCTGCTTGTGTTTCCCAGGGTTGAGCCCAATATGGTCTTGGGACTTAGATCTTAGTTCAGGGCCTAAATTACCAAAGTGCTCCAGTAATTAAAACACAACTGTTTTCTAATGCCTGGAAGGAGGGAAATATTCCACCAATTCTGCATGTGACATCAAAGGACCCAGCTTAAAAGGAAAGAGTTGGTGACTTTGGGAAAACCCAGTCCTAAGATCCTGGGACATCCTTCTGATATTCTAAGATCTCACAGAAGTGCTTCCATCATTACCCACCGCCTCCAGTATACACACATGCAGACATGCAGACACACACACATACACACTCCTGGCTAGTGGGACTATAATCCTTAATGGAGGGACCCGCACTGGTTACTTCCTGTGCACAGGTCAGAACTGTGAGCTACAGTGCAGCACTACAATCACTGTGATCTTGGTGAACACACATCAAAGAGAAGTGTGGGATAGGATGAGCATCAATGCGCTCGTATATGTCAGAACTTTCTAATGAGAGATGGGGAAACTCCCACAAGGTGCCTTGAAGAAAAAAAGGAATGTGTTGCAATAGTATCCCCATGTTAACTGAAAAACCCAGTAATCAATTGCTTCAGGCAGGCTGGATCCAGATGCATCTAGGATGTTATAGAGAATCTACCATTCTCTATCCTTCAGCTTTGCACAAGCTCACCAAGCTCTGTGTTGGCTACACTCCTAGGCAGATATGTCTTCTGGGAAGGTTGAAGACAATAGCACTCTAGATTTATATCCTATCTGCCTAGAAGCCCTCTTTCTAAACAATTCTTGCAAAAGTTTTGGGGTAAGCTCTGTTGGATTGACATGGGTGTATGCCCATCCCTGAACTAATACCCATGATCAGGGAGATGGAGCACCCCAGGTCACATATAGATGCCTGAATTCATGCGGTGATGGGGGAAGAAAGAGGTCCCTGAAGGAGAATAGGAGTGTGCTTCCCAGGGTGACAGGAAGGGGAGAGGGATGGCGGGCGAGGCAGCCTCACAGTGGGCATCCTCTCCAGACCTCCATGGACCCTGGCTCAGAGTCCCCAGCCTGTCCTTCCCATGCTGGTGCCCACCCCTCCATTCTATGCCTTTGCCCTGTGCTCAGGTCAAGTAGAGCCAGAGTCCTCCCACTTCCTCTTGGCCCAGCCAGCTCGGCGCCAGGAGGCAGAACCTGACACCCCTGCTGCCCCGTTCACCCAGCTCAGTGTTTCCTGAGAAGCCTCACACCCACATTCTCTGCCTTTATCTTCACAGAAATTCCTATCTCTGAACCTACTTGGAGATCCCAGAAAGGTAAGGACCTTCTGTTTCTTGATTGCAGGTTTTGAGTCATAGCACATTTAAGCTCCAATTAACTATGGATGAAAGAATCCTGGGTAATTATAGTAACTCCTGTGTGTCTGTTGCTGAGGCCCAGAGTGGGCAGTGACTTGCCTGGGTAACACAGCCAGGAGGACTAGTGGCAGGCCTGGAACCCATTTTCCTGATTCCCAGTCTGGTGCTCCCAGGCATCACCTATATGCACCCTGGGCTCTTCCCATTCTACTTCTTTTTTAAACTTTCCGCTCCCCAAAATGGCACTATGAGAGGAGGCTGAACCAGAACTTTCCACTGTCAGGAGGCAGAGATAACAAGGATCATTAGCCATGGAGTGGGGAAGCCTAAATCTCAGACCAAGGACACCCCCATCCTCCCAGCACACAGGAGACTCCAACAGTATCCTCCCGATCTCCTCACCCACTCTCCACCTCCCAATGGGTTGACAGTTTTTGTGACATCACCTCTGCGACATCTTACAATCCTGTCCTCTCTGCTGCCTCCCTGGAGGTCACAGCACTCTCCTCAATGGTCTTGGGCAGAGTACATGAGATTCATTCAGCAAAGACTTAATAAGCACTTCCTATGTGCCTGGACCTGGTTAGGAGCTGGGGATATAGGAGTGAAACAAGAAAGATTCCCTGCCCTCTTGGGACCTTCCATTGCAGTGCAGGGACAGTGCACTAAAAAAAGCAAATCGAGTATGTATTCTGTTTGATGGTGTACAGCATTAGGATAGAGTTTGCAGGTGGTTTGAATATAAGTAGCAGGGTCAGGGAATGGCTCAATGAGAAGGTGGCATTTGAGCCAAGCTCTGGAAGAGGTAGGAAGCCAGCTGTCAGGAGACCTGGGAAAGCCTATTCCAGGCAGAGGGAACAGCCGCTGCAAAGACTCTGACAGAATGGCCAGTCTGGCTGAGAAGAACCGAGTGTGGGGACAGACTGGCTTGAGGCTAAAGAGGTAATGGGAGGTGAGAAAGAGATCATTTAAAGGACCTGAATTTGGATTCGGAGCAAGATGGGAAGCCTTTGGAGGTTGTGAACAGAAGAGTCACATGATCTTAGATTTCACAAAGCTCTCTGCCTGTGGAGAGGAACAGTGCAAATGCAGCTGACCGGCTGGGCGGGCACTGCACTGCCTTGATCCAGGCAAGGGCTCCTGGCTGCTTAGACAGGGCTGTGGCAGTGGGGGTGGGAGACGTGGTTGGAGTCTGGATATCTTTGAAGGAATGCTGAGAGGATTTGCGGATGGACAGGATGCAAGGGGTGAGAAAGAGAGAGGAGTAGAGGACTCCCTGAGATTCCTGACCCAAACAAGGTCATGGCCACACAGGGCAGCCACTTGCAAACTGAGTGGACAGCAGCCATCACTTGTCACCGTTGCTGATGGCAGTCTCCCCGCATGGCTGCCGCCCAGCTGGGTGCTCCAGTCTCTCTCTTCAACTTTTATCCTCTTCTGCTTCACCTTCCCTCCCCATTTCCATGTCTCATGGTGCAGCCAGACTGGCCTTCCTTAACAGAGTTAGAGCACATCACCCCAATTCGTAAAAGCCTGACCTACCTTATGAGACAAATCCACTTCCCTCCATGGAGTTCATCCTTCAAAACACCTGAGTGCCCTCTATGTGCCAGACTGTGCAGAAGGTAGGTTGTGCCACCAGTCCCTCCCTCTGGCCCTTACCCCACGGCCTCCCTCTTGGGTGTTTCTGGAATTTACCCTGAATGGTGCCACAAGTGTTCCTTTGCTCGTGCTGTTCCCACTGTTTAGAAATGAATTGGCCAATTTCCTTCCTTCCATTTATAAATTCACCTGCTTGCTGAAATGTCCTTGTGACCCCGTAATCGATACTGATGGCATTTTGGTCACACACAGGCAGGCGCAGAGCAGGGGACGTTGGATTTGCATGATGGGCGCGTTCCGTCTGAGCTCCAGCGAGGCAGTCTCTGTCTTCTCATTTCATCTCTCATGCTAACAGGTGTCCTCTTTGTGGTCTATTTAGTGCCATGTGTTCTGCACTTCTGTGCTTTTTGTGGTGATGTCACTGTTTAGAGTGGCCCCCAGGAGTAGCGCTGCTATCTCACGTTCCCGAGCTAAGCAGGCTGTGCTGTGCCTTAGACGTGCAAGGCGCCCGTGTGAGCTAAGCTTGAGTGAGGCAGGAGCTGCAGTGCTGCAGGCCGTGCATTCGGTGTTGAAAAATCCACGAAACAGCACGTCCAGAGAAAGGAGAAGGAAATTGGCCGATTCATACATGAGGCTGTGATGGGAAGTGCTAAAGAAACACCCATTGTCTGTGATGGAGTTGTGGAAAGATGGAAAAGCAGCTACATTGGTGGATTCATAAGATGTTGAAGGAATTTTAGAATTGTGTTGTGATGCTGAAGACTAAGGAAATTTGCAGTCATGTCATCCTGGGTCAGAAAAATGGGAAGGCACTTCCAGTTAGTGTTTTATTCTAAATGATCCTGCATGTAACTGACTGTTTGTATGAAATATGTATTACAAAGTTCTTTCAGCAGAAACCCACACATAAAAGAAGGTTGATGGAAATACTGTGACCAAAGGTTTGCAACAACCTAACCCAGTGTTTTCCCTTTGAGTGATGATTCTGTATTCTCTAATTCAGACTGATGGGAGCTTTATCGGAAACAACTGCTGAGTCTACCAAAAATCAACTGTGGATGCAGAGGGAGGAATGCATGCACCTCAAACTGAAATATATACACATGTAATTTTATACAGATAATACAAGTATTTCAAACTGAGTGAAGTCTTCTTCCTCTCCCCATCACCTGGCCACTGCCAGCCTCTGCCTGAAGTTCTACCCTTGGGTCGCACATACCTACCCCTCTGAAGTTAGGAACCCGAGCATGTGTAGCCGTGGCCCGTGGCCACGCCAATCTGTGGTGCTGGTCTCACCCTCAGAAGGGCGGAGGTGGAGACATGGGTGTGGCCTGGGGTGGGAATCACAGATTCTGCGCTGCTCTCTCCCCCAGAGTTACCTCTACACCCCCACGGTGATTGACGGGGTTGTGCTACCGAAAACACCTGAGGAGCTACAAGCTGAAAGGAAATTCCAGACTGTTCCCTACATAATTGGATTCAACAAGAAGGAGTTTGGCTGGTTACTTCCAACGGTGAGAATGTGCAGGCTTCTTGGAGGGACTCACCCACCCCCATCAACGTTCTTGTCTCTGATACTAGGAGTGCTCCCCTCTCCAAACCCTGCTCTGAGTCCCAGGCAGCTGTCCCCTTCAGCAAGACTAACATTTCCAGGAAACCTTCTCCAGGAGGACACAGTTGTCACCGGGTGTCAGGGCCCTGGAATCCCCCCTCTCCAGACTCCCTGATTGTCTTCCTATTGAAGAATCCTGAAGTGTCTGTGCTGGGAGGGCCAATAGAGAAAATAATTGTGCAGATGGGAAAACTGAGGGGGCCTAGAAATGGGAAGGAGCTGAGGAGTCCAGTCCGGAGAGGCAGGCAGGGGCTTCCTGACTTCCCACCTTGGGCTGGGTAGGTGTAGTTCCCCCGTAAGTCATTCATGCTCTCCAACACCTCATGGGAAATATCCAAAGAAAGTGGCTTCTTATGAGTTATCATTGACTTCCAAGGAACCGTAGACACCAAGGTCTACTTGAGGGTGCAGGGTCAGAGGAGGGTGAGGATGGAAAAGCTACGTAATCGGGTGCTATGCTCAATACCTGGTGACAAAATAATCTATACGCCAAACTCCAGAGACACAATTTACCCATGTATCAAACCTGCACAGGTACCCCCTGAACCTCAAATAAAACTTGGAAAGGAAAAAATGAAAAAAAAGCAAAAGATGGGCCTCTAAAAGTAAAAAAGCTTCTCCTTCTAGTTGAGGACAAGCAAAGCTGACCCGGTTAAAGGAGTAGGATGGAATTTATTCAGTACACGATTGCAAAGAGGAAAGAAGAATCCAATGTGGATTGAACTCATACCCCTGTAACAAACCCATGTGCTGTTTTAAAGGCTGAGCGTGCTAAGGAAAGGGCACTGTGGGCTGTGGGGACAGGGTTGGTCCATGTGGCTAGACCACGTGGATCTCTTCATCCTGGCTCACTTGGGGCAGAAACAAACTCCTCTTATCTTCAGAACAGGACGCCGTGTGTTGGACTGCAGGAAGAACCAATGAAGTCAAGCTCTACTCTTTCCACAGGGACTGGGAAGAGCAAGAGTGAGCTTCCTGAATGTTTGCATTGCAAAGAGAAGGCTCTCAGGTCCTCGAGGAAATATGGTTGGGTGGTAGATTCACAACCCAAAGGGCAGGGAAAGGGCTTATCATTGCAGGCTTCCTAAAGTAACTGCTGTAGGAGGGTTCAGAGGCCTGTCTGCTTCTCTCCAGGTTTTGGCTGGAGCAAAGAGTAAATTCTCCTGGCAGCATTGGGCCTTCACAGGCAGGCATGCGGTGGCTGCGGTCATTCTAGGGACAGAGCCTTAAGCTGCTGGAAGCGATGCTAGAGTTTGGTTGAGTCTCTGAGTGCAGAGGTTTGGGCAGAGTCATTTTGTGCAGAGAGATGTGCTGTTTACCCCTCAGAAGGATTTCAGAGGTTTTACCAAAGACAGAAGCCATGAAGGCAGGATCTGGGGCTTTCAGTGTCACCTGTGACAGGTGGTGGTACTTGGGAGATCTGAGTCCTCTTCCCCAGAGCTCTCTATTCCCCACTACCCTGGCAGAATCTTCCCTCTCCATGTCACTGACCACTGTAGGAATCCCAGAAACCCAGACACACACACACACACACACACACACACACACACACACACAGTCAAACACTGCCACAGCTCCTCTGGATTTATTTATTTTTTTTTTTGTAATCTTTGCAATGCTTGAGTTTCTGGATATAAGCCCATTTGACTCACTGATTTTGCCCATTTCAGTAAAGACCCATGCCTTTGAAAGCTCAGTAAAATTAGAGGACCTTCAGACTGCATTGGTTTGATTTGTTGGTCAGTTTGTTTCTTCTCATTAATTCCCAATGATCCCTAAATTCCTAATTGCTTAACTTTTATTTTTAAACAGTTGTTGAGCTATCCACTCTCCGAAGGGAAACTGGACGAGAAGACAGCCATGTCACTCTTGTGGAGGTCCTATCCCCTTGTTGTAAGTATCCAGGCATCATGGAAATTTGCAGAGACCAAAAGAGGGACTTGCCCCAAATCATGGAACAATTAAATGGCAGAATGAAGACGGGGGCTTCAGGGCTTTCCCCGTCTCTCCACCTTTCCCACTTCACCTCCCACCCTTGGTTGGGTGGAGTTGCACAGGACTCGTGAGGTTCACCATTGAGGCAAGCCTTCCTGGTGGGCTGGAGATGCTGCATCACTCACCAGGGGGTGGTGGTCACTTTATTGATCTATTTCAGAAAATTCCTAAGGAACTCATTCCAGAAGCCATTGAGACATACTTAGGAGGAACAGACGATCTTGTCAAAAAGAGAGACCTCTTCACGGACTTGGTGGGGGATGTGTTGTTTGGTGTCCCATCTGTGATTGTGGCCTGAAACCACAGAGGTGAGTCCCAAGGTCAAAAAGCACGGGGACACGAACCACACCAACTTCTATATCTGACCCGCCTACCTCCCAGCATAGAAAGACATGGAAACAGCCAAGGGATAGGCCTCAAAGGCTGATTCCATATGGCATGGGGGGAGATGCTGTCCTATTTTGATTTATGCCTATAGCAGACTGAGAAAAAAAAATCCAGAGGTAAGTGGTTTTATAAGATGATGATCCCAGATAACAGCAGTGGGGAGGTGGGGAAGTGAGAGAGGAAAGAGATGGAATCCAATCCATGATGCATTGCCAAGGGAGTATCCACTGTGGACAACTGCAGCTAGGAAAATCAAGGAAACATAAAGACAGTGCTCAGGTGCTTCCCATCTGAGCAGCAAGGGAGCTGGGGTATTTATCCACCAGCTTCCACTTGTCATTGGTTGAAGGGTGTTCCCAGGACTTGTTAATTCCCTGTGACTTTGACCTGCTAAACACAAGGGCAGACTAGTCTCTTGTGACCAGACAAAGGCCTTAGGCCAGGAGCTACAGATGCTGGAGGTGGAAGTCAGGCTGGTATGCCCAGAAACAGGGGATATGGGTGAGACACTGACAGCATCTGCTGCAAGGGCTCCATGCCTGGAGTTATCATGGGACGTAGGGTTGCTGTGAGAGAAATATTGAAATATGAATCATGGAAGGTTTTTAAGGTCCAAGCTTGCTGCCAACAAGTTTGTTAAGTATTGGAGCTGGAGAAAGAGTGGGAGCTCCACACAGCATCCAGAGGGTTGTCCAGGACCAAGAAGGCCAAAAGGAGAAGCCATGGCAGGTGTAGGGTTGGTGGTCTAGAGGAGGGCAATGCCTGAGGCTGGCTTTTGTGCATCTTGGTGTGTGTGGGAATAGGCAGCCAGAGGGCCAGGGCAAGGTCTATGCAGGACCTTCTACCTCTGACCCAAGGCAGTGTGGGTGGGTCATGAGGTTAGGGATCCGTGAGCTCTCCTAGAGAGGAGTGTCTTCTCCTGGGTGCCAGCTAGAGGAGGTTCACAGGACTCTTTTTCTTTTGGCTCTCATTCATCCAGTTTGCAAGACAGGAAATGTTCTCCCTCTAAGCATACTGGAAGGGTTTTTAAATGTGGAACTTCATAAGCAGGATAAAAACGAGCTAAAGCTGATCTAGCAGGTGCCCACACACGATTGCACAGGAAGATGCAGGTGCTCATTAACTCTCACTTCTTCACAGGGTCCTGATAAAACCCTTTACCACTGAAATTGAATATGTTCTTTCTTAAACTTGGCCTTGCCCCATGCTCTGCATCTGATTTATACATAGTGTTCCCATCTCCATCTTCTGATGGTTTGAGCAATACTGGACTTGTGTTTTTCATCTGATTTTCCATGACTTTCAGTTCAGGTTTTTTTTGTTTGTTTGTTTGTTTGTTTTGGCTACACAGGTCTTATCTACTTACACTTTTTGTTGTATCTCACTCTTTTTGATGGAAAGACCATTTCTCAATATAAAGTTAATATGTTAAATTGTAAAAAGTTTCAAAAATATGGAAACACATAAAGAAGAAACTAGGTGTCACTCATAATTCCACTACATGGAGGCAAGTACTATAATTTTTTGTTTTCTTCTAAAGATTTTCCATGTCCTATATACTTCAAAAATCAATTTTGTATTTTGCTTTCGTTCCTAGAACACTAAGTCGTGAGGAATTTCTGAATGTTGATACAAACTCATCAAAACATCCCTTATTCCATGAAATGACTGTATGAAATTGACTTTGATATTCCTACCTATTAGACATTTAGCCTGGCTGCTCACGTTCTGATGCTACAATAACATTGTGCTCAGCCTAATGTTCATAAGTCTCTAAGCATATGTCTAATACTTTTCTTGGGATTATTTTTAGAAGTGAATAACTTGACTGGACCACAGAAAGGTTTTAGAAGTTTTGGCAAATATTGCAAAATTGCATTCCAGTGCATAAGAATGTGAATTTCTTAACTCCCCTTTTCATTTGGGATACTAAGACTAAAAGTTAATGCTGCCAATTTGTCCCCACCAAAAAGAAGCACATCACCTTGTTTTCATTTGCATGTTTTTCATGACAAGCCCTCTCACTGTCTCTGCTTCTCTTATGGTGCCTAACTGTCATTACCCAAATGTGCACCCTAGTTTTCTCTGAAGATTTGTATTGTGACTGTAGGAATTGTATGAATATCAGTCACTTTAGCCAAAGAGTTTTTACAAAGTAGGTTTTGGGCAGCATGCTGCCTATGATAAGTTCTCTCATTCACAAAAGCTCTTTCCTCTGTGGTTGACTCTGAGTTCCTCTGGAAAATGTTCGAGTTGCAAAGGCAAGGTCAAACCCTCCTTTAAGCACTTTTTGCTTGACCTTGAAGCAGCCATTTAACAGGTGGATTACAGAGCCACAGAGGATGGCTTCTTCCAAACCACGCTTCCTGCGGAGCCAAGGGTGCAGTGAAGGAGGCTGATAAAGATGAGTAAATAGACTGTTCCTCTTTTTCACGTTGAAATGACGCATGTGGGGTGCGGTGTGATCCCAAATTGGTAAATCCTTCTGTGGATGAATATTTAAGGATGCTAAGAAATGATGGCTGGAGGTGGTGGCTCATGCCTATAATTTCAGCACTTTGGGAGGCTGAGATGGGAGGATTAAAGATCAGCCTGGGCAACATAGTGAGACCCCATGTCTACAAAATAATTTAAAATATCAATACAGTAAATACAAACTAACATATATAATATCCCAAGTTTATGTAAATCAAAGAGAGATATGCTAAAATAAAAAAGAAGCATTCCCTGGATGGTAGAGGTGTGAGTGATGTTTTAAATTTGATTTTTACAATTGATTTTCAAATTATATAGGATATGGAAAATTTTTAGAAGGAAATACCAAATATTTATAGCCCTTGCTTCAGGTAATGGAATTATAAGGGTTGCCTACTTTCATCTTTATGTGTTTCCATATTTTTGTATCTTCTTCTTATTCCTGTTTCAATTTTATTTTCCAAATTTCTTACTGGAAATTTGAGGTCCAATAAGCTGGACAGTTAGGTCCATCTTACTATTAGTAATTGCTTTTATTTTGTTTTCCAAATTTCTTACTGTCCCGAAAGGAAAGAAGTTGTAAATTTTCTCCAGCAGGCTGGCATGGCCCTGACCCTTTTCTTCTTAGGGTCCTTCTTTGTGGGTATCATGATCAATGCAAAATGCTGAGTCACAGGGCTGGGTGGCCCACGAGGAAGCCCTGAAGGAGCAGCGATCTGTGGCTCCAATGAACCTGACATCTTCTTGGGCCTGGGACAGGAGAGCTTTGTTGGTGGGAGAGGACAGCAGGGGAGAAGGAGAAAGGGCAGGGGAGAGGCAAGGTCACCCTTGCTCAGCCCCTTCTCTTCTCTGCCGCCACTTTAATGCCTTAACATCTTAACACTCCCAGGCCAGGTAGGCAGTGAGACACGTGCGGAGAGTGAGAGATAAAGCCCTCAGTGTGCAGATTCCTCAGACACAAGAGACAGGTTGTTCACACTCCGCATATGTTTGTATTTAAATAGCCTCACATTCAGACAAGCAACTTGGATTTGCTTGAGTCTTCTCAGGAAGGGTGAGAAAAATACTGGAAATGCTCAAAACTAGGCAGATCAGAAGACACCTGTCAGGGTGGAGACGTCATCCCAGTGAATGAACGCGAGTCTGCTATCAACGAATGACATCCCGTGTAACCAGATGTAGAGAGATTGTCTTGTGTGAGAATGTGCCAGCAGGCAAAGGGGTTTACGTGACTGAGCCAGTGTCCCTGTAAAGGCAGTTATTGAAATGAATTGACCCAGGGTTTCCACATTCATTTATTCAACATTCATTCACTAAACAAACTCCTGGCTCCAATTCCGGTTCCACCTCAACCAGCTGTGCAGCCCGGAGCATGTCACTGAGCTCTCCTGCAACGCTGTTTCTCTACTGTGTTGATATTAGGGGTTTCCTGCAGGGCTGGAGACCTTGGTAGCCTCCAGGTGTGTGTCCGGCTACATGAACTGTGGATGAATCCTTGTCTTCTCAGACGCTGGAGCACCCACCTACATGTACGAGTTTCAGTATCGTCCAAGCTTCTCATCAGCCATGAAACCCAAGACGGTGATAGGAGACCATGGGGACGAGATCTTCTCTGTCTTTGGGGCCCCGTTTTTAAAAGGTAATGGCTCCTTGCTGGCTCTGAGCTTGGAGTTAGGAGATCTGGCTTCCAGTCTTGGTGTGGTGGCCTTTAGCAAGTTTGTCCTCTCCTGGTCTTAGTTTCCTGACTCACTGTAACAGGGTTGAATGTCATTAGGTTTTCCCCCAGCTTCCTCCCACTCTAACACATGTGAGGGAGGATGTGTGTTCATATTCCGTCTACCACAGACACTCAGGATCCTGGTCTGTGACATCAATAAGACAGGTGGGGTGTCTCCTGCAGGATTCACTGTAACAGGGTTGAATGCCATTGGGCTGTCCCCAGCTTCCTCCTGTTCTAACAGGTAAGGGAGGATGTGTATTCATGTGCCCTCTGCCACAGAGGCTAAGAATCTTGGCCTGTGACATCAACAAGACAGGCAATGGGACACATGCAGGGCCCTGCTCTAGGTTGAGACGCCACCAATCAACTTCCCTCTCCCATTAGTGCCCAGAATGTGAATGAGGGTGAGGTTAGCATTGGCATTAGCCCTGAGTCAGGTCTAATGTGTGTCTGTTTGTCTTTCTGTCTGTCTGTTTCTAACAAAAATTCATAAACCTTTACATTTAATAAAGTTAATAATTGTTAATTTAGAAATCACAGGATGTATGAATTTGGAATATGGGAAGAGACTTTGTTATTGGTATGGTTTACAGTTGGCAAGGTGGCCATCCCACAGGCTGGGAAGGTGCCACCGGCCAGCCCAGATGCCCAGACACAGCCTAGTTAAGCAGGAGGAGTTGGATAGGAGCTCTATGTGAGTCAGTTGGCTAAACATACATGTTCAACAAGTTACAGGGGGAACAATGAATATTTATGAAGGCAGTCCTGACCTATGTGTACTAACCAAACATGCATATAGCCATAACCCATCTTCACTTTAGGGTGGAGACTTAATATTTAAATATATTGCAATTAGGGCCTTTGAGTAAAAAGGTCTTCTCAGGATACAAAGCCCAGCAAGTAAGCAGGCTCTGTAAACCAACCAGGACCAGTCCATGGTTGGTTGTCTTCTTATCTGGAGAAAGTTACTGGAATGAGTCTTATGTCGTCAAAGTCATTGTTAAGACGGGCCGGGCAGGGATGTTTCTCCACATCTCCAAGCAGCAGCTGTTATAACTGTTTTCATTTTGCTTAACTCCAGGACAGTGCTAGTTTAGCTGCCAGAGAAACAGAAGCACCTCACGGCAGTGAGAACGGAGTGGATTTTTTAAGGGTACAGATGCAGGCCTGAACACTTGCCCAGCATGGCCTTTGGTCTTGTTTTTAATTTGGTGTTTTACTGCCACAAGGAGTGTGATCTGTCAGAATGATGACCTTCATTTTATTGCTGATGCTGGTCAGTGGTGTCTAAATCACAAAAGGGAGGGAGTACTGTGAGACGTGTCTGACCTGTCCGTTCCCAGGCAGGAACTCAGTGTAGGCTGTTTTGGGCTCCCCTTAGCCCTGAGGGGTTCTGTTCAGTCAGTTGGGGGTGTTAGGATTTTGTTTTTAGTTTACATCACACAACATTTAAAAGAATCCTTCCACAATGTCTTCTAAACCTTAACTCTCAGCAGGTACAGATCACATGGACTCACCCCACGGCTGCTCTGGACGCACCAGCGCCTCTGGGCCTCTCCCAGTTATGCACCCGAGGAGCCTTGAGCTCTGTTATTTTTCAGAATATGAATTGTGGGTGTGTGCCAGGGAGGGAGAAAAGTCCCAAGGCACAGCAACCCTGGGAGGTGGGGCTGCTGTAGAGGAAACCCTGGGGTGTGGCATTGCCTGTGGCCCTGAGCAGGGAGGAGGCAAGTGAGGGTCACAGGAGACAAAGGCAACCAGCACATGGGATCACATATGCCATTGCTGAGCCCTAGGTCAGCCATGCTCAAAGGTAAAGTGCACTGAAATCCACCAGGATCTTCTTAAGTTCAGAGTTCAGCTCAGTGGGTGTGAAGCATGGGCCAAAAATGTGCTTCTACCAGGCTGGTACATGATGATGCTGCTGCCGGTCCGCGGACCACACTTTGAGTAACAGATGCTTTTTTTCTTCTTCCTAACAGAGGGTGGCTCCGAAGAGGAGATCAGACTTAGCGAGATGATGATGAAATTCTGGGCCAACTTTGCTCGCAATGGGTGAGGCTGGTGGCAAAGACTGAGCCGGGCTAGTGATGGTGGGGGGACAGAACATGTCTATCAGGAAGGGGCAGCTTCTAAGATTCTAGTGATCAAACCCCTAACCCTGTGACCATAGCACTCTGACAATGAGAGCTCTCTAAAAATGGATAGGCTGCCCCAGGAGATAGTGAGCTCCCCATCTCTGGAGGTATACAAGCCTCTTGACAGAGATAAGCTTGGGCATCCTCAGCCCATCTCAGAGCATTATTCAGACCACATAGCAGCTTTGGGGCATTTCTATTTGAATCTGTTTCAGAAACCCCAATGGGGAAGGCCTGCCCCACTGGCCAGAGTACAACCAGAAGGAAGGGTACCTACAGATTGGTGCCAAGACCCAGGCGGCCCAGAAGCTGAAGGACAAGGAAGTGGCTTTCTGGACTAACCTCTTTGGCAAGAAGGTGGTGGAGAAGCCAACTCAGACAGAACACATTGAGCTGTGAATGGAATGTCCAGCCAGCCTCAGGAGCCTGGAGGAACCAAGAATGGGGTCTTTTGAAAAAGGGATTGCAGGTTAAGAAGGCATCTTATTGTGGCTGGAGAATTCTCTTGTGGTGGGGGAGGTAGCGGGGAGAGGCCATGAAGAAGCAGGTTTTGTATTTGTGACCTCATCTTTGGGAATAAAGGACCTTTTGGAGGCCAAATCAGTGCTTGTGTCTTGGACTGGAGATTCATCCATCCTCCTAGAGACAGAACGATGATGAAAGAGGCAATGTGAGAAGGAAGGTGGCTTTGCTGGGGATGGCTTGGCCTCCGGACAAGTAGAGCCCAGAGGGCTGGGCCATGGATGGTGCTCAGGGGAGCTCTGAGCATCCTGCATGTTTCTGGCTGCCAGCAGTTTCCAACAGTAGGATTTGGGATGGCCAGAGTGCAGCATCCCTACCCTCCGTTTGGAGCTGCTTGTGGAGTTGGAGGTGGCCCACGCTGAGAATGTGCCTGGATCAGTGAAAGAGGGAGGCATGCCGAGGTGATCCCACGGCATTGTTGCATGGCCCTTACTGCCGCGTTCACAGGCCTGAAACACCTTCCTGAATATGTACAATAGCCTCCCAGTGCCCTCTCTGAGCCTATCTCTTCCATCAGCTGGTCAAAATTCCCTCTGTAGCCTGGACCACTCCTGGTACGGGTAGTGACCACCTTTGAGTAAGACTCCAGAGGGTCCTCCTAATAGTGTTTGTTTGAGAATCCCAGGGGTGATTTCTGGATTCTCCTAGGATGTAGAAAGCTCTAAAGCATGTCACTCTTGACTTATCAGCAAGAGAAAGCTGGATTGTCCTCAAAATCATAACTTTTCCTGCACTAAATAGCTGAAGTTGAAAGGTACATGAGTATCCTGAAATTGAAGGGAAGACAAGAACTTGGGGGCAGGGATGATATGTGAGTGCTGGCTTACCTCTCACCTGCAGGCAGGAGATGGGGTGACCATAATAAGCAGAAATACTATGAATTTTAATCAGTGCTGAAGGCCAGGTGTGGGCCACTGTGAGTATTAAATCTCTGGGAACCACAGACACAAGGAGGAGTTGATATCATCACAGACTCTACTCCATGGACATGTATCAGGTACCCAGGAGATATATTGGGGTAGATAGTAAGACTGGACAAAGCCTGCCTTCAGGGGCACAGGCATGAGCCCTGCTCACACCCTTCACCCTTAAAGAACAATATCCTTCAACCAATGGTGAATGGCCAGCAAATCTTGTCTTCCTCAAGGCACTGGCAGAGACATATTGAGGTTGAAGACCAGGAACATTTTAAAACTCTAGACTCCTGGGAGAGGGACAGGGATTCATCTTGAGCCCAGATAATTGGTCTTTTACTGCTGGGGATGGTCAATATCTCTGACAAGTCCCCAACTCCAACACCAACAAACAAAGGTCCTGCATAACATTGAGGCTGGACCAGGACATGAGAAAGCACTCCTCGCTGCTACCATGGAGTTAGCAAGTCCCAGATAACAGAGATCTATGCTGGAGAGACAAAGCATGCAGAGAGACCCTCTCAGAACAGCAGGTACACAGGGCAGACCTAAAGCTGAGGGTGGAACGGGACATTTTTAAAACCCTTCAGAAAATCAGTACTTACACAAGCACACTAGAACCAGCACAAGGTAGCACTGGAAGCATTTGAAGCAGATGTTGCATTTAAGATAACCACAGCAACAAGAAAACTATTCCCTGCTCATCTCACTCGAAATACAGATACACATACACACACACATACACACACACACACACACACACACACACACACACACACACACAGAGTCTAGCAGCAGAAGCAAAGGTATACCCATTTCTTGCTACTAATACTACTTACTTCAGTTTCTAGTGTCTTATCCATGATGTCTAACATTAAATTCAAAATAGCAAACCTTAAAAAGGAAGCAAAATCTATTAACAAGAGACAAAGCAGTTGGGCACAGGGATGCATGCCTGTAGTCCCAGCTACTTAGGAGGCTGATGCAGGAGGATTGCTTAAACTTGTGAGTTCAGGCTGTAGTACACTGTAATTTCACCTGTGAACAGCCACCTGCACTCTAGCCATGGTATTATGATAAGATAGCATCACTGAGAGTGAGAAAGAGACAGAGAGACAGGGAGACAAAGCAATCAACAGAACCAGATTCAAAGATAACCTAGGTGTTTGACTAGCAGACTGGAATTTTAAAGTAACTATTTGGAATGCTTACATGAACAGATGCGTAGCTATAGCAGAGAGGTAGAAGCTATAAGAAAGGAGCAAATAGAAATGTTAGAAATGAAAAAATAGTGACAGAAATTAGAAATGTCTCCAGTGGGTTCATCAGTAGATCTGACACAGCTGAAGAATGAATGAGTGCACTTGAAGATAGGTCCATATAAATTACCCAACTTAAAATAAGGAAAATCAGTGAGAAAAAAAGAGCAGATAATCCTAGAACTGTGAGATCATATTTAATGGCCCAACATATGCATAACTGGAATCCCAGAAAGAGAAGACAGAGCAGGCAGAACAAAATATTTGAAATGATAATGGTGGAGAATTTTCCTGCTAATGATGAAAGACATCAAGGCATAGATCCAAGAAGCTCGGAAAACCCAAGCAGGATTCAACAACTACAAAAACAACATACACAGTTAGACACACACTAAGAAATTATCGAAGGCAGCCAGAGGAAAAAGACACTGCATCCAAAGAAAAGGATTAGAGTGGACTTCTCATAGGAATACTACACAAGCAAGCAGACAGGAGAAAAAGAACAAAGAAGAACAAATGAAAGAGTGTGCTGAAATAACAGATTTTTATCCAACCATATCAATGATTATATTAAAAGAAAATGATGTAAACACGCCAATTAAAAGGGATTTTCAGATTGGATTAAAGAAAACACAGGACCCAACCTAATGCTGTGTCATAATGAGTCGGACTACACTTTGGATGTTTGAATCCTGGTGGCTTTTAAGCCTCAGCCTTCCCTTGTCACCTCTTGCTGACACCTGGAAAGCTAATAAGAAAGCCTGGGTGCTTCCTCCTTTGGTGCTGGAGGAAAATTCAAAGCTTACCATGAGAAAGCTTACCACAGCCCCAGTGCAGTATCCTCACACCACACCCAGTCATCCTGTCTGAGACAGCATAGCATCCCAGAGCTCCTTGAGACTCAGCGAGGGAAAGCAGCAGCATATTTTTTTCTTTTGATCCAGAGAAGAGGGGAGGCACACAGAATAAGGGTCAGCAAGGTGCAGCCCACGGAATAAACCTGTCAGACTGTGAGATCCTTGGGTCAGGACCGAAGTCAGACTTGTTTTTGGGCCTCCCCAGTAAGTGCTGAGCAGTAGGATTTGGTGGATGGATGGAGAGCTGCCTGGCCAGATGGATCTGTCCATGGTACTCTTTAAATCTAAAATAACAATAACGGTAGCAACTAAAAATCTCTGCATATTTATTACGTGTTCTATTATAAAGTACTCTCCATATTAACTTAGAGAATCTTCACAGAAAACCTATGAGGGGTTCACTCAGTATCAACCACGTGAACATCAACATGCGACCCAAGAACACTAGGCTGGAAAGTGACAGACAGGACCTGCTATGGAATTTCCCTGTGGAAAAACAAACAAACAAACAAAAAGCATCCAAACAAACAAAAAACAAGATGAGACAATGCAGGCTGCTTATTCTAACAATTCTGAAGAATTTCAGGACACCAGCAGCCCAGCGTTAAAGCCACCTGCAGCCCTCCTAGCAGCAGGACCCTGTGACCGCACAGGTTTCAGGCCCAGGAAACTGGCCCTGGTCACAGACAGAGCTGGGATATGAACCTGTGCAGCCTGGATCTAGAGCCTGAGTCTTTTTAAGTGTGAAGCAGTACTTCCTTCTCACCCAGAACAGCGTTTGAAAGCGCTGTCCAGGCCAGTCCTGGTCTTTAATTGCAGAACCTCATTCTGGCCAAGGGCACCCATTTGGCGGCCAATCTCTGCTGCTCCCTCGTGCGCAGTGTCAGATAGCCACCCTGCTTCTGGGGAAGAGTCAGAACCACAGCCCAGGGGTCCCTCTTTTCTCACTTGTAGTACTCGAGAGTAACTGTAGAATGTGCTAGGCTGCAATGTCCTGATGTGGAGGGACTGGCCATAACAGCCCCAGCTCTGTCCCCATCCCTCCCTGGGACCAAGACGTTCTTCAGCACTTTAACCCAGCATGTCATGGTTCCCCCAAAGGATGAAACCCAGGACGCACTGTCTTCACAATCCCGCAGCTGCAGGACAAGCAGGGCATGTGCAACTAAGACTCCATCTGCCCCAGGCAGCCTTCTGTTGTCCCTTGCTGCCTATGTGTTTGGGTGGGAGTTTCCCATCTCTTATTCCAGCTTCAAACTGAGATAGAACCCCTTCTTGCTACAAGTAATAATGCTGCTTCATAGAGGTGTTAGGTGTTGGTCTGTTGTGTCTCACCAGACCCAGATAGGCTGGGAACCGACCTGTGGTGAACCTGCCTCACAGTTACAACCTGTGAGGGACTTTTGACTGGCCTCTGACATGGGGGCATTCTTGTGGGACTGAGCCCTTAGGCTGTGGGATCTGGCACTGTCTCCAGGCAGATGGTGTCAGATGGGACTGCATTCGAGGCTATTCAGTGGGCGTGCACTAGAGAATTGGTGTGTGGGAAAAGCTCACACATCTGGTGTCAGAGGTATTGAGGTTGTGGGAGCGTGGAGAGGAAAAACAGTTGGGTTTTTTAATTTGCAAGTTTTAGACTGGTCCAGGGAAAAGGAAAGAGATGGACCATTTGCAGAAAAATTCTAGGTAGATGGAGTTTCCTGAACACTTCTGAGATGCCAGGAACTGGAACCGTTTTGTGTGAGACGTTGGGGGGAACCCTGAGTTAGAAGGCATTTAATCTTGGTTTGAAAGAGGAATAAGATTTGGGAAACTCCCACCCAAACAGCCCGTCTGTGGTGATGACTGTAGAGGCCGAAAGAACCAAGAGACCAGTCTTAATGCTGTCTCTGGATGTGTCAGCCCAGGCATCTGCACCACTGTCTGCGGACATTGCTAGGAGCCTGGACCTGGGGCTGTGGTCCTGACTCTTCCCCAGAAGCAGGGTGGTTATCTGACACTGCGCACGAGGGGCAGCAGAGACTGGCTGCCAAATGAGTGCCCTTGGCCAGAATGAGGCTCCTGCAATTAGAGACCAGGACTGGCCCAGACAGGGCTTTCAAACGCTGTTCTGGGTGAGAAGGAAGTACTGCTTCACACTTAAAGACTCAGGCTCTAGATCCAGGCTGCACAGGTTCATATCCCAGCTCTGTCTGTGACCAGAGCCATTTTCCTGGGCCTGAAACCTGTGCAGTCACAGGGCCCTGCTGTCAGGAGGGCTGCAAGTGGCTTTAACGCTGGGCTGCTGGTGTCCTGAAATTCTTCAGAATAGTTAGAATGAGCATCCTGCATTGTTTTTGTTTTTTGTTTTTGCTTTTGTTTTGCACAGCAAATTCCACAGCAGTTCATTTTAGTTCGGTCTTCTTGGGCCTCGTGTTGACGTCACTTGATTGATACCAAGTGAACCACTCATAGGGTTTCTGTGAAGACTCTCTGAGTTAATATGGAGACTGTTTATAATAAAACACATAATAACTATGCAGTGACTTTTACTTACTACTGTTACTGCTTTTATTTATTTATTTATTTATTTATTTATTTATTTATTTATTTATTTTATGTTTGTGACTGAGTTTCGCTCATGTGGCCCAGGCTGAAGTGCAAAGGCACGATCTTGGCTCACTGCAAACTCTTCCTCCTGGGTTCAAGCAGTTCTCCCACCTCAGCCTCCTGAGTAGCTGGGATTACAGGCACCCACCACCATGCCCAGCTAATTTTTGTACTTTTAGTAGAGATGGGGTTTTACCATGTTGGTCAGGCTGGTATTGAACTCCTGACCTCAGGTGATCCACCCCTCGGCCTACCATAATGCTGGGATTGCAAGCATGAGCCACTGAGCCTGGACTAGTGCTGCTATTATTATAGATTTCAAGAGTACTATGGACTGATCATCAAAGGCCAGCGTGCACTTCCCTGGGTACAGATCCATCTGCTTAGCAGCTCTCAGTCCATCCAGGTCCCATTGCCCACCACTTATTGGGGAGCCCCAAAATGAGGTTGACATTGGTCCTGATCCAAGGATCCCACAGTCTGCGCTTTGGCCTATGGGCTGCACCTTGCTGACCCCTGATCTGTAGTGTCTCCCCTTCTCTCTGGACCAAAAGGAAAACATATGCTGTTTCCTCCCCTCACTGAGGCTCAGGGAGCTCTGAGATGCTGTCTTGGACAGGATGACCAGATGTGGCATGAGGATTCTGCACTGGGGCTGTGGTAAGCTTTCTCATGGTAAGCTTTGAATTTTCCTCCAGCACCAAAAAGGAAGCACCCCGGCTTTCTCAGCTTTCCAGGTGTCACCAAGAGGTGACAAGAAAAGGCTGAGGCTTAAAAGCCATCAGGAGTCAAACACCAAATAGTGAAGTCAAGCTCATTATGACACAGCATTTGGTTGGGTCTTGCATATTCTTTAATCCAATCTGAAAATCCTTTTTAATTGGTGTGTTTACATCATTTTTGTTTAACATAATTATTGATATGGTTGGATTAAAATCTGTCATTTCATCAGTACTTTTTCATTTGTTCCTGTGTCTTTGTTCTCCTGTCTGCTTGTTTGTGCAGTATTTAGGATTTCATGTTATCTCTTCTATTGTGTTCTTATTCATAACTTTTTAAAAATCTTTATGGGTTTTCCTGAGTATACAATATACATATTTAATTAATCACCTTTTACCTTCAGACAATATATTACCAATTAAACAAAGTATAAGAATCTTATAAAAGTGTACTTCAAATGCCTGTCTCTCATCTTTCATATTATTTTTGTCATATATTTTGTTCTTACCTATGCTCTACATTCACAGTTTATTGGTGCTATTTTTGTTTTAAACAATAATTAAATATAAGGAAAAATGTATTACCTTTATTTTAAAGTTGTCTGTAGAGCTTCACTTCTTTGATAAAGATCCAAGTTTTTGTCTTAGACATACTATCTATGTACATACAGAATTTTCTTTCATACTTTTTGTAACACAGATGTGGTAATTATAAATTCTCTCTGTTGCGATTCCGAAAGATTTTTCCCCTCTATTTTTGAACAGTATTTTTGCTGGATATAGAATTCTGGGTTGAGAGACTTTTTCCTTTGAATATTTTAAAGGTGTCATTCCATTATTTTATGGTTTGCGTAGTTTCCAGTGAGAAGTCTGTCCTAATCCCTTTCTTTGTATGCAATGGCTTTTTCCTCTGGCTGCCTTTGATAATTTCTTAGTGTGTGTCTAACTGTGTATGTTGTTTTTGTAGTTGTTGAATCCTGCTTGGGTTTTCCGAGCTTCTTGGATCTATGCCTTGATGTTTTTCATCACTATCAGGAAAATTCTCCACCATTATCATTTCAAATATTTTGTTCTGCCTGCTCTGTCTTCTCTTTCTGGGATTCTAGTTATGCATATGTTGGACCATTAGATATTATCTCACAGTTCTTGGATTATCTGGGTTTTTTTCACTCATTTTTCTCATTTTAAGTTGGGTAATTTATATGGACCTATCTTCAAGTGCACTCATTCATTCCTCAGCTGTGTCAGATCTACTGATGAATCCATTAGAGACATTTCTCATATCTGTCACCGTTTTTTTCATTTCTAACGTTTCTATTTGCTTCTTTCTTACAGTCTCCACCTCTCTGCTGAAACTACCCATCTGTTCATGTAAGCATTCCATATAGTTATTTTAAATTTCCAGTCTGTTAGTCTAACACCTAGGTTATCTCTGAATCTGGTTCCATTGATTGCTTTGTCTGTCTCTGTCTCTCTCTCTTTCTCACTTTAAGGGATGCTATCACACCACAATGCCATGGCTAGAGTGCAGGTGGCTGTTCCTAGGTACAATTACAGGGCACTCTAGCCTTGAACAGACAGTTTCAAGCAATCCTCCTGCATCAACCTCCTAAGTAGCTGGGACTACAGGCATGCATCCCTGTGCACAACTGCTTTGTCTCTTGTTAATAGGTTTTGCCTCCTTTTTAAGGTATGCGATTTTGCATACAATGCTTGACATCATGGATAAGAAAGTAGAAATTGAAGTAAGTAATATCAGTGACAGGAAATGGCCATACCCTTTCTTCTGCTGCTAGACTGTGTGTGTGTGTGTGTGTGTGTGTGTGTGTGTGTGTGTGTGTATACCTGTATTTCAAGTGTGGTGAGAGGGAATAGTTTTGTTGTTGCTATGGTTATCTTAAATGCACCATCTGCCTCAGGTGCTTCCAGTGCTACCTTGTGCTGGTTCTAGCACGCTTGTGTAAGTACTGGTTTTCTGAAGGGTTTTTTTTAATGTCCCGTTCCACCCTCAGCTTTAGGTCTGTCCTGTGTACCTGCTGTTCTGAGAGGGTCTCTCTGCATGCCTTCTCTCCTCAGCATAGATTTCTGTTACCTGGCACTTGGCAACTCCATGGTAGCAACGAGGAGTGCTTTCTCTTGTCCTGGTCCAGTCTCAACGTTAGGCAGGACCTTTGTTTGTTGGTGTTGGAGTTGGGGACTTGTCAGAGATATTGACCATCCCTAGCAGTAAAAGACCAATTATCTGTGCTCAATATGATTCCCTGTCCCTCTCCCAGGAGTCTAGAGTTTTAAAGTGTTTCTTATCTTCAACCTCAATATGTCTCTGCCAGTGCCTTGAAGAAGACAAGATTTGCTGGCCATTCACCATTGGTTGAAGGATATTGTTCTTTAAGGGTGAAGGGTGTGAGCAGGGCTCATGCCTGTACCCCTGAAGGTAGGCTTTCTCCAGTCTTACTATATACTGCAGTCTTTCTCATGGGCCCTGATAGATGTCCATGGAGTAGAGTCTGTGATGGGAGTCAACTCCCCCATGGGTCTATCATTCCCAGAGATTTAATACTCACAGTGGCCCACACCTGGCCTTTAGCACTGATTAAAATTCATAGTATTTCTGCTTGTTATGGTCACCCCATCTCCTGCCTGCAGGTGAGAGGTAAGGCAGAGTTCACATCCCATCCCTACCCCAAGTGCTTGTCTTCCCTTCGATTTCAGGGTAATCATGTGCCTTACAACTTCAGCTCTTTGGCGCATGAAAAGTTATGATTTTCAGGACAATCCAGCCTTCACTTGCTGTGAAGGCAGGAGTGACACTCCTTAGAACTTTCTACATCCTGGAAGAATCCAGAAATCACCCTTGGGATTCTGAAACAAACACTACTAGAAGGACCATCTGGAGTCTTACTCCAAGGTGGTCACTACCTGCACCAGGAGTGGTCCAGGCTACAGAGGGAATTTTGACCAGCTGATGGAAGAGATAGGCTCAGAGAGGGCACTGGGAGGCTATTGTACATATTCAGGAAGGTGTTTCAGGCCTGTGAACGCGGCAATAAGGGCCATGCAACAATGCCATGGGATCACCTTGGCATGCCTCTCTCTTTCCCTGATCCAGGCACATTCTCAGCCTGGGCCACCTCCAACTCCACAAGCAGTTCCAAATGGAGGGTAGGGATGCTGCACTCTGGCCATCCCAAATCCTACTGTTGGAAACTGCTGGCAGCCAGAAACATGCAGGACACTCAGAGCTCCCCTGAGCACCATCCATGGCCCAGCCCTCTGGGCTCTACTTGTCCGGAGGCCAAACCATCCCCAGCAAAGCCACCTTCCTTCTCACATTGCCTCTTTCATCATCGTTCTGTCTCTAGGAGGATGGATGAATCTCCAGTCCAAGACACAAGCACTGATTAGGCCTCCAAAAGGTCCTTTATTCCCAAAGATGAGGTCACAAATATAAAACTTGCTTCTTCATGGCCTCTGCCCCCTCCACATCCCCCACCACAAGAGAATTCTCCAGCCACAATAAGATGCCTTCTTAACCTGCAATCCCTTTTTCAAAAGACCCCATTCTTGGTTCCTCCAGGCTCCTGAGGCTGGCTGGACATTCCATTCACAGCTCAATGTGTTCTGTCTGAGTTGGCTTCTCCACCACCTTCTTGCCAAAGAGGTTAGTCCAGAAAGCCACTTCCTTGTCCTTCAGCTTCTGGGCCGCCTGGGTCTTGGCACCAATCTGTAGGTACCCTTCCTTCTGGTTGTACTCTGGCCAGTGGGGCAGGCCTTCCCCATTGGGGTTTCTGAAACAGAATCAAATAGAAATGCCCCAAAGCTGCTATGTGGTCTGAATAATCCTCTGAGATGGCGTGAGGATGCCCAAGCTTATCTCTGTCAAGAGGCTTATATACCTCCAGAGATGGGGAGCTCACTATCTCCTGGGGCAGCCTATCCATTTTTAGAGAGCTCTCATTGTCAGAGTGCTATGGTCACAAGGTCAGGAGTTTGATCACTAGAACCTTAGAAGCTGCCCCTTCCTGATAGACATGTTCTGTCCCCCCACCATCACTAGCCCGGCTCAGTCTTGGCCACCAGCCTCACCCATTGCGAGCAAAGTTGGCCCAGAATTTCATCACCATCTCGCTAAGTCTGATCTCCTCTTCAGAGCCACCCTCTGTTAGGAAGAAGAAAAAAAGCATCTGTTACTCAAAGTGTGGTCCGCGGACCGGCAGCAGCATCATCATGTACCAGCCTGGTAGAAGCACATTTTTGGCCCATGCTTCACACCCACTGAGCTGAACTCTGAACTTAAGAAGATCCTGGTGGATTTCAGTGCACTTTACCTTTGAGCATGGCTGACCTAGGGCTCAGCAATGGCATATGTGATCCCATGTGCTGGTTGCCTTTGTCTCCTGTGACCCTCACTTGCCTCCTCCCTGCTCAGGGTCACAGGCAATGCCACACCCCAGGGTTTCCTCTACAGCAGCCCCACCTCCCAGGGTTGCTGTGCCTTGGGACTTTTCTCCCTCCCTGGCACACACCCACAATTCATATTCTGAAAAATAACAGAGCTCAAGTCTCCTCGGGTGCACGACTGGGAGAGGCCCAGAGGCGCTGGTGCGTCCAGAGCTGCCGTGTGGTGAGTCCCTTGAGATCTGTACCTGCTGAGAGTTAAGGTTTAAAAGACATTGTGGAAGGATTCTTTTAAATGTTGTGTGATGTAAACTAAAAACAAATCCTAACACCCCCAACTGACTGAACAGAACCCCTCAGGGCTAAGGGGAGCCCAAAACACCCTACACTGAGTTCCTGCCTGGGAACAGACAGGTCAGACACGTCTCACAGTACTCCCTCCCTTTTGTGATTTAGACACCACTGACCAGCATCAGCAATACAATGAGGGCCATCATTCTGACAGATCACACTCTTTGTGGCAATAAAACACCAAATTAAAATCAAGACCTAAGGCCATGCTGGGCAAGTGTTCAGGCCTGCATCTCTACCCTTAGAAAATCCACTCCGTTCTCACTGCTGCGAGGTGCTTCTGTTTCTCTGGCAGCTAAACTAGCACTGTCCTGGAGTTAAGCAAAATGAAAATAGTTACAACTCCAGCAGCTTGGAGACGCGGAGAAACAACCCTGCCCCACCAGTCTTAACTATGGCTTTGATTGCGTAAGAGACTGATTTCAGTAACTTTCTCCAGATAAGAAGACAACCAACCATGGACTGGACTTGGCCGGTGTACAGAGGCTCCTCAGTTGCTGGGCTTTGCGTCCTGAGAAGACCTTTTGACTTATAAACCCTAATTGTAATACATTTAAATACATTTAAACATGATGTCTCCACCCCATGACCCACAGGTCACGTTACATGCAAGTTTGTTTAATACACGTGGGATTAGAACTGTCTTTATGAATATTCATTCCTTCCACTGCAACCTATTGAACGTGTGTGTTTAGCCAACCCATCCACATAGAGCTCCTACCCAACCCCTCCTCCTTCAATGATGAGCCTATGTCTGGATTTGGCTGGACGCACCTTCCCAGCCTATGGGATGGCTACCTTGCTGACTGTAAACCATACCAAAAATAAAGTCTGCTCTCCTACCCCAAATTCATACATCCTGTGATTTCTAAATTAACAGTTATTAACTGTATTAAATCTAAAGGTTTATGAGTTTTTGTTAGACAGACAGAAAGAGAAACAGACACACATTAGACCTGACTCAGGGCTAACACCAATGCTAACCTCACCCTCACTCACATTCTGGGCACTCCTGGGAGAGGGAAATTGATTGGTGGCTTCTCAACTTACAGTAGGGTCCTGCATGTGTCCCATTGCCTGTCTTGTTGATGTCACAGGCCAGGATTCTTAGTGTCTGTCGCAGAGAGTACATGAATACACATCCTCCCTCACCTATTAGAGCAGGAGGAAGCTGGGGACAGCCCACTGACATTCAACCCTGTTACAGTGAATCCTTCGGGAGACATCCCCACTGTCTTGATGTCACAGGCCAGGATTCTGGGTTTCTGTGCATAGGGCATATGAGTTCACATCCTCCTTCAAGAGTGTTACAGAGGGAGAAAGCCAGGTGTCACCCAATGATATTCAACAGTGTCATAGTAATCAGGAAACTAAGACCAGGAGAGGACAAACTTGCTGAAATCCACCACACCAAGACTGGAAGCCAGATCTCCTAACTCCAAGCTCAGGGCCAGCAAGGAGCCATTACCTTTTAAAAACGGGGCCCCAAAGACAGAGAAGATCTCGTCCCCATGGTCTCCTATCACCGTCTTGGGTTTCATGGCTGATGAGAAGCTTGGACGATACTGAAACTCGTACATGTAGGTGGGTGCTCCAGCATCTGAGAAGACAAGGATTCATGCACAGTTCATGTAGCCGGACACACACCTGGAGGCTACCAAGGTCTCCAGCCCTGCAGGAAACCCCTAATATCAACACAGTAGAGAAACAGCGTTGCAGGAGAGCTCAGTGACATGCTCCGGGCTGCACAGCTGGTTGAGGTGGAACCGGAATTGGAGCCAGGAGTTTGTTTAGTGAATGAATGTTGAATAAATGAATGTGGAAACCCTGGGTCAATTCATTTCAATAACTGCCTTTACAGGGACACTGGCTCAGTCACGTAAACCCCTTTGCCTGCTGGCACATTCTCACACAAGACAATCTCTCTACATCTGGTTACACGGGATGTCATTCGTTGATAGCAGACTCGCGTTCATTCACTGGGATGACGTCTCCACCCTGACAGGTGTCTTCTGATCTGCCTAGTTTTGAGCATTTCCAGTATTTTTCTCACCCTTCCTGAGAAGACTCAAGCAAATCCAAGTTGCTTGTCTGAATGTGAGGCTATTTAAATACAAACATATGCGGAGTGTGAACAACCTGTCTCTTGTGTCTGAGGAATCTGCACACTGAGGGCTTTACCTCTCACTCTCCGCACGTGTCTCACTGCCTACCTGGCCTGGGAGTGTTAAGATGTTAAGGCATTAAAGTGGCGGCAGAGAAGAGAAGGGGCTGAGCAAGGGTGACCTTGCCTCTCCCCTGCCCTTTCTCCTTCTCCCCTGCTGTCCTCTCCCACCAACAAAGCTCTCCTGTCCCAGACCCAAGAAGATGTCAGGTTCATTGGAGCCACAGATCGCTGCTCCTTCAGGGCTTCCTCGTGGGCCACCCAGCCCTGTGACTCAGCATTTTGCATTGATCATGATACCCACAAAGAAGGACCCTAAGAAGAAAAGGGTCAGGGCCATGCCAGCCTGCTGGAGAAAATTTCCAACTTCTTTCCTTTCGGGTGCAGTAAGAAATTTGGAAAACAAAATAAAAGCAATTGCTAATAGTAAGATGGACCTAACTGTCCAGTTTACTGGACCTCAAATTTCCAGTAAGAAATTTGGAAAATAAAATTGAAACAGGAATAAGAAGAAGATACAAAAATATGGAAACACATAAAGATGAAAGTAGGCAACCCTTATAATTCCATTACCTGAAGCAAGGGCTATAAATATTTGGTATTTCCTTCTAAAAATTTTCCATATCCTATATAATTTGAAAATCAATTGTAAAAATCAAATTTAAAACATCACTCACACCTCTACCATCCAGGGAATGCTTCTTTTTTATTTTAGCATATCTCTCTTTTATTTACATAAACTTGGGATTTTACATATGTTAGTTTGTATTTACTGTGTTGATATTTTAAATTATTTTGTAGACATGGGGTCTCACTATGTTGCCCAGGCTGATCTTTAATCCTCCCATCTCAGCCTCCCAAAGTGCTGAAATTATAGGCATGAGCCACCACCTCCAGCCATCATTTCTTAGCATCCTTAAATATTCATCCACAGAAGGATTTACCAATTTGGGATCACACCGCACCCCACATGTGTCATTTAAACGTGAAAAAGAAGAACAGTCTCTTTACTCATCTTTATCAGCCTCCTTCACTGCACCCTCGGCTCCGCAGGAAGCGTGGTTTGGAAGAAGCCATCCTCTGTGGCTCTGTAATCCACCTGTTAAATGGCTGCTTCAAGGTCAAGCAAAAAGTGCTTAAAGGAGGGTTTGACCTTGCCTTTGCAACTCGAACATTTTCCAGAGGAACTCAGAGTCAACCACAGAGGAAAGAGCTTTTGTGAATGAGAGAACTTATCATAGGCAGCATGCTGCCCAAAACCTACTTTGTAAAAACTCTTTGGCTAAAGTGACTGATATTCATACAATTCCTACAGTCACAATACAAATCTTCAGAGAAAACTAGGGTGCACATTTGGGTAATGACAGTTAGGCACCATAAGAGAAGCAGAGACAGTGAGAGGGCTTGTCATGAAAAACATGCAAATGAAAACAAGGTGATGTGCTTCTTTTTGGTGGGGACAAATTGGCAGCATTAACTTTTAGTCTTAGTATCCCAAATGAAAAGGGGAGTTAAGAAATTCACATTCTTATGCACTGGAATGCAATTTTGCAATATTTGCCAAAACTTCTAAAACCTTTCTGTGGTCCAGTCAAGTTATTCACTTCTAAAAATAATCCCAAGAAAAGTATTAGACATGTGCTTAGAGACTTATGAACATTAGGCTGAGCACAATGTTATTGTAGCATCAGAACGTGAGCAGCCAGGCTAAATGTCTAATAGGTAGGAATATCAAAGTCAATTTCATACAGTCATTTCATGGAATAAGGGATGTTTTGATGAGTTTGTATCAACATTCAGAAATTCCTCACGACTTAGTGTTCTATGAATGAAAGCAAAATACAAAATTGATTTTTGAAGTATATAGGACATGGAAAATGTTTAGAAGAAAACAAAAAAATTATAGCACTTGCCTCCATGTAGTGGAATTATGAGTGACACCTAGTTTCTTCTTTATGTGTTTCCATATTTTTGAAACTTTCTACAATTTAACATATTAACTTTATATTGAGAAATGGTCTTTCCATCAAAAAGAGTGAGATACAACAGAAAGTGAAAGTAGATAAGACCTGTGTAGCCAAAAAAAAAACAAAAAAAACCTGAACCGAAAGTCACGGTAAATCAGATGAAAAACACAAGTTCAGTATTGCTCAAACCATCAGAAGATGGAGATGGGAACACTATGTATAAATCAGACGCAGAGCATGGGGCAAAGCCTAGTTTAAGAAAGAACAGATCCGACTTTCAAGATGGCCGCCTAAGAACAGCTCAGGACTTCAGCTCCCAGTGAAAGTGCAGAGGGTGAGTGGACGCCGCATTTCCAGACGAACTCTTATTGCCCACAGACCAGGAGATACCCAGGCAGAGGGGTCGCCAGCGTCGCAGTCCCAGCCGGTGCGGCTGTTTTGGCCCCCGCGGGGCTGATTCCGCCCGCGCGGCTGCTGTGACCACTCCCTGTTGCTGCCTTTCTCCGTACAAAAGCCACTGGTCTGGGAGCCCTCTTAGCTGGCGAGCAGAGCCCTGAGACGGCAGAATAGCCCATTCATCTGAAATAGTGAGCCAGGCCAGGAGATTCCTAGGCAAAAAATCCGCCAGGAGCCGGCGCCGCGGTTCAAGCCGACTCCGTGAGTCGCAGCACGGGAGATCCCGGCGCCTTTTCAACAAGCGACCTGAACGCGGGGTCATTCAACTTAAAAGAAAAGACTCTGAGTCAGGGAGCCAGGTGATCAGGCTCGGTTGGTCCCACCCCTCCACCCCCAACAACAACGAAAACAAAAACAGTAATTGGAAACCCTCTGGGTTGAGCCCTTCAAACCAAGCACAGCTGAACCGGGATGGTCCGGCTCCGTGGGGGAGGGGCTTCCGCCATTACTGAGACTCTCCACCGCTATGGAGGCAGGCTGCCATTGCCGAGGCAACCCGCCGTTGCCGAGGCAACTTGCCACAACAGAGAGAGTCCGCCATAACAGAGGCGGGGCCACCATTGCCCAGACAGTTCTAACTACACCCATATAAAAAGGACTACAGGGAAGAGCTCAGGGCAGCTGGGTGGAGCCCACAGCAGCTCAGCAAAGCCCCTGCGGGCAGGCAGAGGCTAGGCGTGCTGCTAGCTGGGCGGGTCCGACCTGAAAAAAAAAAAAAAAATCAAAAAAGGCAGTAGTGCAACGGAAACTCATAAAGCTCCAACTCCCTGGGACAGAGACAGACAACAGGTGGATAAACCCACAAAAATGGGTAGAAACCAGCGTAAAAAGGATGAAAACTCCCGAAACCAGAACACCTCTCCTCCTAAAAGTGATCACAACTCCTCACCAGCAAGGGAACCAGACCGGATGGAGAAGGAGGGTGATGAAATGACAGAATCAGACTTCAGAAGATGGGTAGTAAGAAACTACAATGAGCTAAAAGAACATGTTCTAACTCATCGCAAAGAAAATAGGAACCTTGAAAAAAGATTGGACGAACTGCTGACGAGAATGGACAGCATAGAGAGGAGAATAAGTGAATTGATGGAGCTGAAAAACGTAACACGAGAACTTCGTGAAGCATGCACAAGCTTCAACAGCCGAATTGACCAAGCAGAAGAAAGGATATCAGAGGTCGAAGACCAACTCAATGAAATAAAAAGAGAAGGCAAGAACAGAGAAAAAAGCGCAAAAAGGAATGAACAAAATCTTCAAGAAATGTGGGACTATGTGAAAAGACCTAATCTACGTCTGATAGGTGTACCTGAATGTGATGAAGAGAATGAATCCAAGCTGGAAAATACTCTTCAGGATATTATCCAGGAAAACTTCCCTAACCTAGCAAGGCAGACCAATATTCAAATCCAGGAAATACAGAGAACACCACAGAGATATTCCTCAAGAAGAGCAACCCCAAGGCACATAATCGTCAGATTCACCAGGGTTGAAATGAAAGAGAAAATGCTAAGGGCAGCCAGAGAGAAAGGTCGGGTTACCCACAAAGGGAAGCCCATTAGACTCACAGCAGATCTCTCAGCAGAAACCCTACAAGCCAGAAGAGACTGGGGGCCAATATTCAACATCCTTAAAGAAAAGAACTTTCAACCCAGAATCTCCTATCCAGCCAAACTCAGCTTCATAAGTGAAGGAAAAATAAAATCCTTTGTGAACAAGCAAGCACTCAGAGATTTCATCACCACCAAACCTGCTCTACAAGAACTCCTGAAAGAGGCTCTACACATATAAAGGAACAACCAGTACCAGCCACTCCAAAAACACACCAAATGGTAAAAAAGCAGCAACACAATCAAGAATCTGCATCAACTAACCAACAAAACAGCCAGGTAGCATCAAAATGACAGCATCAAATTCACACATAACAATACTATCCCTAAATGTCAATGGACTAAATGCCCCAATCAAAAGACACAGACTGGCAAATTGGATAAAAAGCCAAAACCCATCAGTGTGCTGTATCCAGGAAACCCATCTTACATGCAAGGATACACAAAGGCTCAAAATAAAGGGATGGAGGAAGATCTACCAAGCAAATGGAGAGCAAAAAAAGGCAGGAGTTGCAATTCTCATCTCTGATAAAATAGACTTTAAAGCAACAAAGATCAAAAGAGACAAAGAAGGACATTACATAATGGTAAAAGGATCACTGCAACAAGAAGAGCTAACGATCCTAAATATATATGCACCCAATACAGGAGCACCCAGATACATAAGGCAAGTTCTTAATGACTTACAAAGAGACTTAGACTCCCACACAATAATAGTGGGAGACTTTAACACCCCATTGTCAATATTAGACAGATCAACCAGACAGAAAATCAACAAGGATATCCAGGACCTGAACACAGACCTGGAACGAGCAAACCTAATAGACATTTACAGAACTCTCCACCCCAAATCCACAGAATATACATTCTTCTCAGCACCACATCACACCTACTCTAAAATTGACCACATAATTGGCAATAAATCACTCCTCAGCAAATGCAAAAGAACAGAAATCATAACAAACAGTCTCTCAGACCACAGTGCAATCGAGTTAGAACTCAGAATGCAGAAACTAACTCAGAACCGCACAGCTTCATGGAAACTGAACAACTTGCTCTTGAATGTTGACTGGATAAACAATGAAATGAAGGCAGAAATAAAGATGTTCTTCGAAACCAATGAGAACGAAGACACAACATACCAGAATCTCTGGGACACATTTAAAGCAGTCTCTAGAGGAAAATATATAGCAATGAGTGCCCACATGAGAAGAAAGGAGAGATCTAAAATTGACACCCTATCATCAAAATTGAAAGAGCTAGAGGAGCAAGATCAAAAAAACTCAAAACCTAGCAGAAGACAGGAAATAACTAAGATCAGAGCAGAACTGAAGGACATAGAGACACAAAAAACTCTTCAAAAAATCAATAAATCCAGGAGCTGGTTTTTTGAAAAGATCAACAAAATAGACAGACCACTAGCCAGATTAATAAAAAAGAAAAGAGAGAATAACCAAATTGATGCAATAAAAAACGATAAAGGGGATATCACCACAGATTCCACAGAAATCCAAACCATCATCAGAGATTATTACAAACAACTCTATGCACATAAACTAGTAAACCTGGAAGAAATGGATAAATTCCTGGACACCTGCAACCTCCCAAGCCTAAACCTGGAAGAAGCCGAAACCCTGAATAGACCAATAACATGGTCTGAAGTCGAGGCAGCAATAAAGAGCCTACCACCCAAAAAAAGCCCAGGTCCAGATGGGTTCGCAGCTGAATTCTACCAGACATACAAGGAGGAGCTGTTACCATTCCTTCTGAAACTATTCCAGACAATCCAAAAAGAGGGAATCCTTCCCAAATCATTTTACGAGACAAACATCATCCTGATACCAAAACCCGGCAGAGACTCAACAAGAAAAGAAAATTTCAGGCCAATATCCATGATGAACATAGATGCAAAAATCTTCAATAAAATACTGGCAAACCGATTGCAACAGCATATCAAAAAGCTCATCCACCATGATCAAGTAGGATTCATCCCGGGGATGCAAGGCTGGTTCAACATACGCAAGTCCATAAACGTAATTCACCACATAAACAGAACCAAAGACAAAAACCACATGATTATCTCGATTGATGCAGAGAAGGCTTTTGACAAAATTCAACAACCCTTTATGCTAAAAACCCTCAATAAACTAGGTATTGACGGAACGTATCTCAAAACAATAAAAGCTATTTACGACAAACCAACAGCCAATATCATACTGAATGGGCAAAAACTGGAAGCATTCCCTTTGAAATCTGGCACTAGACAAGGATGCCCTCTCTCACCACTCCTATTCAATATAGTACTGGAAGTTCTAGCCAGAGCAATCAGGCAAGAAAAAGAAATAAAGGGTATCCAAATTGGAAAGGAGGAAATCAAATTGTCTCTATTTGCAGATGACATGATTGTATATCTGGAAGACCCCATCATCTCAGCCCAAAATCTCCTGAAACTGATAAACAACTTCAGCAAAGTCTCAGGATACAAAATCAACGTGCAAAAATCACAAGCATTCCTATACACCAGTAATAGACTTCAAGAGAGCCAAATCAAGAACGAACTGCCATTCACAATTGCTACAAAGAGAATAAAGTACCTAGGAATACAACTAACAAGGAACGTAAAGGACCTCTTCAAGGAGAACTACAAGCCATTGCTCAACGAAATAAGAGAGGATACAAACAGATGGAGAAACATTCCATGTTCATGGTTAGGAAGAATCAACATCGTGAAAATGGCCATACTGCCCAAAGTAATTTACAGATTCAACGCTATTCCCATCAAGCTATCAATGACCTTCTTCACAAAACTGGAAAAAAACACCTTAAACTTCATATGGAACCAAAAGAGAGCCCGCATAGCCAAGTCAATTCTAAGCAAAAAGAACAAAGCGGGAGGCATCACACTACCGGACTTCAAACTATACTACAAGGCTACAGTAATCAAAACAGCATGGTACTGGTACCAAAACAGAGATATAGACCAATGGAACAGAACAGAGGCCTCACAGGAAATACAACATACCCACAACCATCTGATCTTCGACAAACCTGACAAAAACAAGCAATGGGGAAAGGACTCCCTGTTTAATAAATGGTGTTGGGAAAACTGGCTAGCCACGTGCAGAAAGCAGAAACAGGACCCCTTCCTGACACCTTACACCAAAATTAACTCAAGATGGATTAAAGACTTAAACATCAGACCTAATACCATAAAAACCTTAGAAGAAAATCTAGGCAAAACCATTCAGGACATAGGTGTAGGCAAGGACTTCATGACCAAAACGCCAAAAGCAATGGCAACAAAAGCCAAAATAGACAAATGGGACCTAATCAAACTCCACAGCTTCTGCACGGCAAAAGAAACAGTCAGTAGAGTGAATCGGCAACCAACAGAATGGGAAAAAATTTTTGCAGTCTACCCATCTGACAAGGGGCTGATATCCAGAATTTACAAAGAACTAAAGCAGATCTACAAGAAAAAAACAAACAAGCCCATTCAAAAATGGGCAAAGGATATGAACAGATACTTTACAAAAGAAGACATACAGGAGGCCAACAAACATATGAAAAAATGCTCATCATCACTGGTCATCAGAGAAATGCAAATCAAAACCACATTGAGATACCATCTCACACCAGTTAGAATGGCGATCATTAAAAAATCGGGAAACAACAGATGCTGGAGAGGATGTGGAGAAATAGGAACACTTTTACACTGTTGGTGGAAATGTAAATTAATACAACCATTGTGGAAGACAGTGTGGCGATTCCTCAAGGACCTAAAAATAGAAATCCCATTTGACCCAGCAATCCCATTACTGGGTATATATCCAAAGGATTATAAATCATTCTACTACAAGGACACATGCACACGAATGTTCATTGCAGCACTGTTTACAATAGCAAAGACCTGGAACCAACCCAAATGCCCAACGATGATAGACTGGATAGGGAAAATGTGGTACATATACACCATGGAATATTATGCAGCCATCAAAAACGATGAGTTCACGTCCTTTATAGGGACATGGATGAACCTGGAAACCATCATTCTCAGCAAACTGACACAAGAGCAGAAAATCAAACACCGTATATTCTCGCTCATAGGCGGGTGTTGAACAATGAGAACACATGGACACAGGGAGGGGAGCACTACACACTGGGGTCTGTTGGGGGGAAATGGGGGAGGGGCGGGGGTGGGGAGGTGGGAAGAGATAGCATGGGGAGAAATGACAGATACAGGTGAGGGGACGGAAGGCAGCAAAGCACACTGCCATGTGTGTACCTATGCAACAATCTTGCATGTTCATCACATGTACCCCAAAACCTAAAATGCAATAAAAAAAAAAAAAAAAAGAAAGAACAGATTCAACTTCAGTGGTCCTGGTTAAAGGGTTTTATCAAGACCCTGTGAAGAAGTGAGAGTTAACAAGCACCTGCACCTTCCTGTGCAATCGTGTGTGGGCACCTGCTAGATCAGCTTTAGCTCGTTTTTATCCTGCTTATGAAGTTCCACATTTAAAAACCCTTCCAGCATGGTTAGAGAGAGGACATTTCCTGTCTTGCAAACTAGGTGAATGAGAGTTGGAAGAAAAAGAGTCCTGTGAACCTCCTCTAGCTGGCACCCAGGAGAAGACACTCCTCTCTAGGAGAGCTCATGGATCCCTAACCTCATGACCCACCCACACAGACTTGGGTCAGTGATTGGCACCCAGGAGAGTACACTCCTCTCGAGGTGAGCTCATGCATCTCTAACCTCATGCCCCACCCACACAGCTTTGGGTCAGTGATTGGCACCCAGGATAATATCCTCCTCTTTAGGTGAGCTCAAGCATTCCTAACCTCACGGCCCACTCACACTGCCTTGGGTCAGTGATTGGCACCCAAGATAGTACACACTTCTCTAGGTGAGCTCATGCATCCCTAACCTCACCACCCACCCACACTGCCTTGGGTCAGTGGTAGAAGGTCCTGCATGGACCTTGCCCTGGCCTTCTGGCTACCTGTTCCTACGCACACTAAGATGCACAAAAGCCAGCCTCAGGCATTGCCCTCCTCTAGACCACCGACCCCACACCCACCATGGCTTCTCCTTTTGGCCTTCTTGGTCCTGGACAACCCTCTGGATCCTGTGCAGAGCTCCCACTCTTTCCCCAGCTCCAATACTTAACAAACTTGTTGGCAGCAAGTTTGGACCTTAAAAAACCTTCCACAATTCATCTTTCAATATTTGTCCTACAGCAGCCCTACGTCCCACGATAACTCCAGTCATGGAGCCCTTGCAGCAGATGCTGTCAGTGTCTCACCCATATCCCCTGTTTCTGGGCATGCCAGCCTGACTTCCACCTCCAGCATCTGTAGCTCCTGGCCTAAGGCCTTTGTCTGGTCACAAGAGACTAGTCTGCCCTTGTGTTTAGCAGGTCAAAGTCACAGGGAATTAACAAGTCCTGGGAACACCCTTCAACCAATGACAAGCGGAAGCTGATGGATAAATACCCCGGCTCCCTTGCTGCTCAGAAGGGAAGCACCTGAGCACTGTCTTCTCCATGTTTCCTTGATTTTCCTAGCTGCAGTTGTCCACAGTGGATACTCCCTTGGCAATGCATCATGGATTGGATTCCATCTCTTTCCTCTCTCACTTCCCCACCTCCCCACTGCTGTTATCTGAGATCATCACCTTACAAAACCACTTGCCTCTGGATTTTTTTTTTCTCAGTCTTCTATAGGCATAAACCAAATAGGACAGCATCTCCCCCCATGCCATATGGAATCAGCCTTTGAGGCCTATCCCTTGGCTGTTTCCATGTCTGTCTATGCTGGGAGGTAGGCGGGTCAGATACAGAAGTTGGTGTGGTTCGTGTCCCTCCCCTGTTTGACCCTCTGGGACTCACCTCTGTGGTTTCGGGCCACAATCACAGACGGGACACCAAATATCACATCCCCCACCAAGTCCATGAAGAGGTCTTTCTTTTTGACAGGGTCATCTGTTCCTCCTAAGTACTTCTCAGTGGCTTCTGGAATAAGTTCCTTAGGAATTTTCTGAAATAGATCAATAAAGTGAGCATCACTTCCTGGTGAGTGATGTAGCATCTCCAGCCCACCAGGAAGGCTTGCCTCAATGGTGAACTTCACAGGTCCTGTGCAACTACCCCCAGGGTGAGAAGTGAAGTGGGAAAGGTGAAAAGATAGGGGAAACCCCAAGGTCCCAGTCTTCCTTCTGCCATTGAATTTCTCTATGATTTGGGGCAAGTCCTCATCCCTCATTCCATGGTCTCAGACAATTCCGTGATTCCGCCACTCTTACAACACTGGGATGGGAGTTCCACAAGAGTGACATGGCTGTCTTCTGGTCCAGTTTCCCTTCGGAGAGTTGATAGCCCATCGACTGTTTTAAAAAAAAAAAAAAAAAAGAAAGAAAATTAAGCATTTAGGGATTTAGGGATCATTGGGAATTAATGAGAAGAAACAAACTGACCAACAAATCAAACCAATGCAGTCTGAAGGTCCTCTAATTTTGCTGGGCTTTCAGGGACATGGGTCTTTACTGAAATGGGAAAAATCAGTGACTCAAATGGGCTTATATCCAGAAACTCAAGCATTGCAAAGATTACAAAAAAAAAAAAAAAAAAAAAAAATTGGAGGAGCTGTGCCAGTGTTTTCAATGTGTGTGTGTGTGTGTGTGTGTGTGTGTGTGTGTGTGTGTGTGTCAGGCTGGCATCCCTACAGTGGTCAGTGATAGGAAGAGGGAAGATTTCTGCCAGGCTAGTGTAGAATAGGGAGCTCTGGGGAAGAGGACAGAAATCTCCCAAGTACCACCACCTGTCACAGGTGACACTGAAAGCCCCAGATCCTGCCTTCATGGATTCTGTCTTTGGTAAAACCTCTGAAATCCTTCTGAGGGGTAAACAGCACATCTCTCTGCACAAAATGACTCTGACCAAACCTCTGCACTCAGAGACTCAACCAAACTCTAGCATCGCTTCCAGCAGCTTAAGGTTCTGTCCCTAGAATGACCGCAGCCAGCGTCCTAAACATGCCTGCCTGTGAAGGCTCAATGCTGCCAGGAGAATTTACTCTTTGCTCCAGCCAAAACCTAGAGAGAAGCAGACAGGCCTCTGAACCCTCCTACAGCAGTTACTTTAGGAAGCCTGCAATGATAAGCCCTTTCCCTGCCCTTTGGGTTGTGAATCTACCACCCAACCATGTTTCCTCGAGGACCTGAGAGCCTTCTCTTTGCAATGCAAACATTCAGGAAGCTCACTCTTGCTCTTCCCAGTCCCTGTGGACAGAGTAGAACCTGACTTCAGTGGGTTCTTCCTGCAGTCCAACACACGGCGTCCTGTTCTGAAGATAAGAGGAGTTTGTTTCTGCCCCAGGTGAGCCAGGATGAAGAGATCCATGTGGTCTAGCCACATGGACCAACCCTCTCCCCACAGCCCAAAGTGTGTTTCCTTAACACACCTGGCCTATGAAACATTGCCAGGCTTTTGTTTTTGCTTTGAGATGTGAGTCCAGTCCACACTGGACTGTTTCCCCTATTGCAATCATGTTACTGAATAAACCCATCCTACTGCTATAACCAGGGTCAGCTTTGTTCATCTTCAACTGAAAGGAGAACCCTTCTTTACTTTTAGAAGTCAATCATTTTTTCCATTTTTTTCCAACTTTTATTTGAGGTTCAAGGGTTACCTGTGCAGGTTTGATACATGGGTAAATTGTGTCTCTGGAGTTTGGTGTATAGATTATTTTGTCATCAGGTATTAAGCATAGCACCTGATTAGGTAGTTTTTCCATCCTCACCCTCCTCTGACCCTCCACCCTCAAGTAGACCCAGGTGTCTACTGTTCCCCAGAAGTCAATGGTAACTCAAAAGAAGCCACCTTCGTTGGATATTTCCTATGAAGCGATGAAGAGCATGAGTGATTTATGGGAGAACTACGCATTCCCAGCCCAAGTTAGAAAGCCCCCACCTGCCTCTCCGGACTCCTCAGCTCCTTCTCCCTTCTAGATCCCCTCCGTTTTCCCAGCTGCACAATTATTTTCTCCCTCCAGCACAGACACTTCAGGATTCTTCAATAGGAAGACAATCAGGGAGTCTGAGGAGAGGGGATTCCAGGGCCCTGACACCCAGTTACACCTGAGCCCTCCTGGAGGAGGTTTCCATGAAAATGTTAGTCCTGCTGTAGGGAACAGCTGCCCAGGACTCAGTGGGGCTTGGAGAGGGAAGCACTCCTGGGCCTAGAGATGGGAGGGTTCACGGAGGGTGGTGAGTCCCTCCAAGAGGCCTGCGCCTTCTCACCATTGGAAGAATCCAGCCAAACTCCTGCTTGTTGATTCCGATCATGTAGGGAACAGGGTTGAATTTCCTTGCAGCTTGCAGCTCCTCAGGTGCTTTTGGCAGCACAACCCCGTCAATCACCGTGGGCAACAACACGTGACTCTGAGGGAGAGAGCAGCGCAGAGTCTGTGATTCCCTCCCTGGTCACATCCTCCCTGATTCTGCCTGTCTGAGGGTGAGACCAACATCACAGACTGGCATGGCCATAGGCCACGGCTACACACACTTGGGTTCCTAACTTCAGTGGGGGGTAGCTGTGTGTGACATAGGGGTAGAACTTCAGGCAGAGGCTGGCAGTGGTCAGGTGATGGGGAGAGAAAGAAGCCTTCACTCAGTCTGAAATACATGTATTATACAAAATTATACACATCTGTATAAAAGTGCATGTGTATATATTTCAGTTTGAGGTGCACGCATTCCCCTCTCTGCATCCACAGTTGATTTTCGGTAGTCTCAGCAGTTGTTTCTGATAAAGCTCCCATGAGTCTGAATTAGAGAATACAGAATCATCACTCAAAGAGGAAATACTGGGTTAGGTTGTTGCAAACCTCTGGTCACATTTTCATCAACCTTCTTTTATGCGTGGGTTTCTGTGGAAAGACACTTCCACAGCTCCATCACAGACAATGGGTGTTTCTTTAGCACTTCCCATCACAGCCTCATGTATGAATCGGCCAATTTCCTTCTCCTTTCTCTGGACGTGCTGTTTTGTGGATTTTTCAACACCGAATGCACTGCAGCTCCTGCCTCACCCAAGCTTAGCTCACACGGGCGCCTTGCACGTCTAAGGCACAGCACAGCCTGCTTAGCTCGGGAACGCGAGACAGTAGCGCTACTCCTGGGGGCCACTCTAAACAGTGACATCACCACAAAAAGCACAGAAGTGCAGAACACATGGCACTAAATAGACCGCAAAGAGGACACCTGTTAGCATGAGAGATGAAATGAGAAGACAGAGACTGCCTCGCTGGAGCTCAGACGGAACGCGCCCATCATGCAAATCCAACGTCCCCTGCTCTGCGCCTGCCTGTGTGTGACCAAAATGCCGTCAGTATCGATTACGGGGTCACAAGGACATTTCAGCAAGCAGGTGAATTTATAAATGGAAGGAAGGAAATTGGCCAATTCATTTCTAAACAGTGGGAACAGCACGAGCAAAGGAACACTTGTGGCACCATTCAGGGTAAATTCCAGAAACACCCAAGAGGGAGGCCGTGGGGTAAGGGCCAGAGGGAGGGACCGGTGGCACAGCCTACCTTCTGCACAGTCTGGCACATAGCGGGCACTCAGGTGTTTTGAAGGATGAACTCCATGGAGGGAAGTGGATTTGACTCATAAGGTAGGTCAGGCTTTTACGAATTGGGGTGATGTGCTCTAACTCTGTTAAGGAAGGCCAGTCTGGCTGCACCATGAGACATGGAAATGGGGAGGGAAGGTGAAGCAGAAGAGGATAAAAGTTGAAGAGAGAGACTGGAGCACCCAGCTGGGCGGCAGCCATGCGGGGAGACTGCCATCAGCAACGGTGACAAGTGACCATTGAGGAGAGTGCTGTGACCTCCAGGGAGGCAGCAGAGAGGACAGGATCGTAAGATGTCGCAGAGGTGATGTCACAAAAACTGTCAACCCATTGGGAGGTGGAGAGTGGGTGAGGAGATCGGGAGGATACTGTTGGAGTTTCCTGTGTGCTGGGAGGATGGGGGTGTCCTTGGTCTGAGATTTAGGCTTCCCCACTCCATGGCTAATGATCCTTGTTATCTCTGCCTCCTGATAGTGGAAAGTTCTGGTTCAGCCTCCACTCATAACGCCATTTTGGGGAGCGGAAAGTTTAAAAAAGAAAGGGAGTAGGAAGAGCCCAGGTGCACAGAGGTGATGCCTGGAAGCACTGGAATGGGAGTCAGGAAAATGGGTTCCAGGCCTGCCACTAGTCCTGGCTGTGTTAATCAGGCGAGTCTCTGTCCCCTCTGGGCCTCAGCAACAAACACACAGGAGTTTCATCCATAGTTAATTGGAGCTTAAAGGTGCTAAGACTCAAAACCTGCAATCAAGAAACAGAAGGTCCTTACCTCTCTGGGGTCTCCAAGTAAGTCCACAGAGAAGAATTTCTGTGAAGATAAAGGCAGAGAATGTGGGTGTGAGGCATCCCAGGAAACACTGAGCTGGGTTAACCGGGCAGCAGGGGTGTCAGGTTCTGCCTCCTGGCACCGAGCTGGCTGGGCCAAGAGGAAGTGGGAGGACTCTGGCTCTACTTGACCTGAGCGCAGGGCAAAGGCATTGGGGTTTGGGGGTGGGGCACCAGCGCAGGAACCGTAGGCTGGAGACTCTGAGCCAAGGTTTATGGAGCTCTGGAGAGGATGCCCACTGAGGCTGCCCAGCCCCGAGTCCTCTCCCATTCCTGTTCCTCTGGGAAGAACACTCTAATTCTCCTTCAGAGACCTCCTTCTTCCCCCATCACTCCATGAATTCAGGCATCTATATATGACCTGAGGTGCTCCGTCTCCCTGAACACTGATATTAGCTCAGGGATGGGCATACACTCATGTCATTCCAGTAGAGCTTTCCCCAAAACTTTTGCAGGAATTGTTTAGAAAGAGGGCTTCCAGGCAGATAGGATATAAGTCTAGAGTGCTGTTGGCTTTAACCTTTCCAGAAGACATATCTGCCTAAAAGTGAAGCCAACACAGAGTTGTGAAAAGCTGAAGGATAGAGAATGTAGATTCTCAATAAAATCCTATGATCATCTAGATCCAGCCATGCCTGAAGCCATCAACTCCTGGGTTTTTCAGTTAACATGGGGATGCTATTGCAGCACATTCCTTTTTCTGTTCAAGGCACCTTGGGGGCATTTTCCCATCTCCCATTAGAAAGCTCTGACTCACACAAGCTCATTGAAACTCATCCTACCACACACTTCTCTTTGGTGTGTGTTCACCAAGATTGCAGTGATTGTAGTGTTTCACTGTAGCTCAAAGGTCTGACTTGTGCACAGCAAGTGACCAGTGTGAGTCCCTTCATTAAGGATTATAGTCCCACTAGCCAGGAGTGTGTGTGTGTGTGTGTGTGTGTGTATGAGTTTGTATATGTCTGTGTTTCTGTGTGTGTGTCTGTGTATGTCAGTGTGTCAGATTGTCTTTGTGTTTATGTGTGTGTTTGTCTATGTTTGTCTCTGTGAGGGTGTCTGTGTGTGTCTGTGTGTGTGTGTGAGTGTGTATGTCTGTGTGTTTCTGTGTGTGTGTCTGCCTGTGTGCCTGCATATGTGTGTACTGGAGGCAGTGGGTAATCATGCAAGCACTTCCACAAGATCTCAGAAAATCTCAAAAGGATGTCCTAGAATCTTAGGGCTGGAATTTCCTGAACCCCTAACTCTTCCTTTGTGAGCTGGGTACTCTAATGCCATATGCAGAATTGCTAGAATATTTGCCTCCTTCCAGGTATTAGAAAACAGTTGTGTTTTCATTCCTTGAACACTTTGGTCATTTAGATCCTGAACCAAGATCTAAGCCCCAAGACCACATAGGGCTCAATCCATTGAAACACAAGCAGAGTCCAGTAATAGTGCTGGCCCTGGGACTCTGGAGTAGCCTCAGGTCCAAGGAGAGAATCCATAGATCAGGCTACTCCAGAGCTTGGCATTCACACCCTTCTCCTTCAAGAGGAATAATTTCCAATGGTCCTGGGTGCTGTGACCTCTGAGTGCTTGTCCTGCTGGGCTTCCCTGTGATAAGAGACTGCTATGGCCATCTATCAATCCTACATGTCCCCAAGTCCTAATACATGAGGATGGCAGGAGTGGCAGAAGATACTCTAGACCCTCAAGTGTGGGTTCTGGGTCCCACAGTGTTGTCTCTGTGACAAATTAGAACTGTGACATGGGCCAATTACAAAATTTCTCTGTCTCTGTTGCCACTATTAAAACGGGCACAATGACCTCAAAGCTGAATTTCTCAAGAAATATAAGGTGGAGTCAGGGTTAAAGGCATGAAATCCCAGATTCCACTGTCTGGTTTCAAACCCTGGCTCCTCCACCTTTTCTGTGAAGCATTCCTGATAACTATAATGAATGCCTCCCCCTCTGTGCTGACATCATACTCAACCTGCAAAGTATATAAATATGATTCTGCTTGAACAGTTCCTTGTGAGCAGGGACTATGTCCAATTCATATCTGTATCACTACCTCTAATACTCACCCCCACATACTTGTCATGAATGGATACATACATAGAGGGAGTCAATACATGGAGTAAGTTGAATAGGATGGATACATGAATAGATGGGTGAAAACTAGCAGACAGATGATGACTGAATTGTTGGTTTTGGAGTCTCACCACCCCAGAGAATGGGTGATAGAGTGAAGATATAAGGTGGCTGGATGATGCATGAATGGTGGATGAACTGAAAATAGATAAATAAAAAGTTACAAATGGGTTGATATTAGATTGATGTTAGATTGAATTGGATGGATTAGTGAAAACATAGATGGATAAGAAGATCATACATAGATGGATTAATGAATTGGATTGATGAGTATCCTAGAAGGACAATTGAGTCAGAGTCTCAGAATATCTAGAATATTGGACCACCACCAGGTCTAATACAAACAGTTTCTAAGTCAACCAAGATAACTTGTGACATCTTTCTGAAAACCTTTCAACTTAATATCTCCATCTCCTAAATTCGGGATGATGGTGTTCCCTGGGAATAGGTAATGTTTAATTTCTCAAAAATACGTCTGAAAATAAGAATGGCAAAATATTAAATTTTGGGCAATCTTGGGCATTGTTACACAATGTTTTTATCTTGCTATTTTTGGATTTTCATTTTTACATTTGTGGTATTTTACAATAGAAAAAGACAAATCAGATTTCCCATTCAGATACTGAGATTCCTGAAAGGTGAGACACTGTCCCAGGTAACTGTCCCAGGGCAAGTGGAGAGCTGAAATGAAGAAGTCTAGGACAAAGTTTACAGGTTGGGGGCTACAGGAACAGGCACACCTACCATTTTCATTGTCGTCTCCAAGAGCTCCTCTTCCGACTTCTGTCGCAGGCAGTGAACCATGACAGCTGAGGTGGTGGTTTTACACCCAGCAGTGGTAGCAATTTGCTGCAAAGATCACAGGCAACGAGTTCAAGAGCAAAGTCCCTTCCCTCCATCAATGTGGAAAGAGGTGTTCTATCCCAAGCCTAACTTGTAAAGGTGGCAGGGGGCAGCAGAAGATACTCTAGACCTGCAGGTGTGGGTTCTGGGTCCCACGGAGCATTGCTTCTGTTATTAATCTTAATTGTGATATGAGCCAATTACTCAGTCTCTCATTTCTGCTACCCTATCTCTATTGAAATGGACATAATGATCACAAGCTGAACGTGTGAAGAAAGGCGAGGTGGAGCTGAGGTTGAGGCAATAGAATCTTGAATTTACTTCTCTGCTGGCTGTTCCACTTACCAGTCATTTGGCCACAGGCAGTCCACCTGATTTCTCTGGGTCTTGGTTTCTCCACCCATGGGTGGGAATAATGACTGCACCTACCTCATGAGTTAGTACATGTGGGAGAGTGCCATGTCTTTCACACAATAAAACATGTGCAGAATTGCAGAAGACCTAGATAAGATGATTCACACAGAGGCACCTCAGTAAGTAACGAATGTGATTTAAAGGTGAGTTTGGAAGAAAAGCAGGATGTTATCCCTTGCAATACATAGACGGGGCTTCTCAGCTGAGTGAGGCGTCTGTGGCACAGCTAGGAGTTTCCACCTGCACATTTCTGTACTGGAGTCCCAGGCAATAATCAAGCACTACTCTTTAGGGCACAGGACAGCAATGTGCCCATCAAAGGCCAAACGGTAAATATTTGAGGCTTTGTGGATCACATGGTCTCTGCTGCAACTTCTCAACACTGCTGTTGGCATGAAATGCAGCCATAGACACGGGACAAATGAACAAGTGCCACTACGTTCCAGGAAAACTTCCTTTATGGACTCTGAAATTTGAATCTCATATAATTTTATGGTTCATAAAATAGTGTTCTTCTTTTGATTCCTTTCAATCACTTAAAAATTTAAAAACTCATCTTTAGCTGAAAGGCCATGCAGCATAGACACAGATTTGGCTCTGGGCCACGGTCTGCACATCTTTGTCCTGAATCAAGCCACAGAGCAACCCCAATTAATGCACCAAGAACCTCTTTCCATCTTTAAAAAAAAAAAGGCCTGCTGAGGGAGAAGCTCCCTTTGCCTGTCCTGGGGATTGGGGTCAGTCTGCCCAGCACACTGTGGTTTCCTACTTTTCTAAGAGTTCAGGGACATCCAAGCAAAGATGGGACAGTGAACCTCTCTCCTAAGTAATTTGGAATCGGGGCGGAGAGCTGCTAATGTAAAAACCCTAGTTTTTCACAACGAAAAATACAATCTGACAGCTTTCTGGAACCAAAGGTGAGTCCTGAAGCTGAGGGGCAGAGGGGGTGCTCACGCAGACTGGAAGCAAAGTGTCGCCAGAGAAACAGGCACATAGGGAGAGCAGCAGGCTCCATGGTGGGGGCGCCCTGGCGAGTGTGCATGACCCCACAGCCCTGTGCAAAATCTGGGACAGAATCAAGGCCCAGGATGGTTCTCGAAGAAATAAACAGGGACAGGGAGAAGTAGAGGGTGAGAGAGGGAGAAGTAGAGGGTGAGAGAGAGAAAAAAAAGACAGACGAGGGATGGACAGTGGGGTGGGAATAAGAATAACAGAGTCTAGGACTCTCATTTTGTAATTTCTACTTCTTGTTTTTTCTCAAAGCCAAGCCTCATCCCAGGTCTCTATTTCACTGAAAAATAAACTATCCCTTTAAAAGAGATTTGAGACAAGGTCTTGCTTTGTTGCCCAGGCTGGAGTCCTGTGGTGCAGACACAGCTCACTGCAACCTAGATCTCTTGGGCTCAGGCGATCCTCCCACTTCAGCCTCCCATGTAGATGGGCCCACAGGCTTGCACCACCATGCCCCGCTTAATTTTTTGTTTTTTGTAAAGACGAGGTCTCACTTTGTTGCCCTAGCTGGTCTCGAACTCCTGGGTTCAAGCAATCCTTCTGCCTTGGCCTCTCAAAGTGCAGGGTTTACAGGCATGAGCCACCACAGCAGGCTAAAACTCCTTCTTGGCTTAAGTCTGGTCAATGGGCAACTGTTGCTAATAACCAAAGAATTCTAAAAAAAAAATCAAAAATTCTAAAAATTCTTGGTATCCCCGTTTTCTCTCCTCCTATGTATCAGCCCTTTAAGTTTGGATGCTTTCCCCAAACAAGCTCTCAAATCTACCGAAATCCTCCACACCACTGGCTCCAGTGGGCACTCCTCAGCCTAGGTCTGGATTCCTATTGATCACCTCTTCCTTTGGCTTCCAATCGCTCTCCAGATGATGACAAAATCCTTGCCAGTGTCCTGTGCGGCATGGCCCCTGCCAACGTCCCCGCCCTCAGCGCTCGCCACGCTCCCCCTGCTCTCTCTGCTCTGGCCCCGTGGGCCCTCTCTCTCTCACTCACTATCAGGTGCGTGCTCCTGCCACAGGACACCTGCACATGCTGCTCCCCTCCCTGGACCTTCTTTGCTCCTGACTCACTGTTCACTTTTCCAGCAAGCCTTGCCTGGTAACCTCTTCCTGCCCCGGGACTCAATGCTTTCTTTAGATTCTGCTGTGGCTTCAAGACCATGTCCTCCACTGCTCTTGTCATAAGTGATGCTTTCTAATCATGCAATTCTGTAACTATTCATCTGTCCCTACATCACAGTGGAAGCCTGGGGAGGTGCTACGTGTCTGGCTAGGATGCAGAGCCACGTAGAACCATATGGTGTCTATGTCCCCTCCACATGGACATCCAGCTTTGAGCCAAACAGTGACCTCTGCCCACCTCCTGCTTTGGCCTGCACTTATTCACCTAATTTTGTTGGATGAACAAATGAATGAATGAGTGAATTCTCCAGGGACCAACTCTGGTTATAAGGTGCTCAGTGTGGAACTGCTCCAGGCCTACATCCCACAAGTGGGTCCATGGAACTCGGACCCTGAGAAACACAAGACATCATCTCAACCCACTGCCTACTGCCTGACGTGGCACCAGGCCCTGGCACATAGGAGGAGTGTGGTCACATACAGGGCACTTGCTTGCTGTCTAGGGCCGTGAGCTGGAGTCCTGGCTCTGCCCTGATCACCTGTTGCCCTTGGCAAATCCTTTCCAAGCCCTGTGTCGGTTTGCTTGGTTGTGAAACCGGGAGGCTAATCAAGGTGTCTCCTTGCCCTTCCTGCTCAGCCTTTGGCACATTAGTGATTCTAGGAGAACATCAGCTAGAACCCGCAGCAAGAGTGACCCCTGTGAATTCAGGAGCACAGAGCCAAAAGGGTGGGGACCTCCAGTGGGAGACCTACCTCAGCCAGGGGCTTGATGTCGCCTTTCTCCACCAGAACAGCAGTGAGGGCCACGCCACTCTCAGAAATGGCCCGGTGGAAGAGGTTCTTGGCCAATGGAGAGAAAACCTGGGAGCAGAATACAGAGGAGGAGAGTTCATGCTCAGGTGTAGGGTCAGTGACTAGCTCACTCTTCTGGGCTACATCCACTGCACCTCTGCCCTGGCCTGTTCCCCAGACACGCTGGGGTTCAGTGGACATAACAGCTCCTCACCTGGCTTGGCCTTCTTGCTGGGCTCACCTCACACTCAAGAGAACTTCATCCCAAAGAGAATCTCCCACCCAAGAGAACCTCCCACCCAAGAGAACCTCTCACCCAAGAGACCCTGGCCTGACTTGCTTGCCAAGATCACGGCCCACCTGGACACCCAAGGGAACCCCAGTGGGATCGGGACAGGGCACAGGGCAGGGACATAATGAGGTGTGGGCACAGCCAAGCCTAACCAACAAACGTATTGGAAAGGTAGCTTAGCATCGCCTAGCCACAACTTCCAATTCAGCATCTCCATGACTCAGCTCTTATCCTAAAAAATGATCCCAGAGGCACACAAAGATTTCTAAGAATGCTCCTGCTGTTTACAATGGCACGCACTAGACAAAACTCACAATTCCAATATTGTAAGATTGGACAAATTAATAGCTTCTCTTTCTCATCATGGAACACTGTCCACTGTAAAAGACACTATTAAGGGAGAGCACTTAATATTTAGTAAAATATTTGTGTTGTGTTGTAATAATCAGGAAAGTACTTTAGTTTAAAAAAGACAAAGATAGATTATAGATGATAGGTGGATGGATGGATAGGTGAATAAACAGATACAAAGTTGTAGAAACAAGACTAGAAAAATCCATGTCAAAGTCAGCACAGTGACTATCCTTGGGTGGCGGGATGGTGAATGGCTTTTATCTTTCTTGGGCTTATCTGTATTTTTCCTTTTTCCATACTTTCAAAAGTATAAAATGTTTTCCCTTGAGTATTCAACTACAAAACCAACACAGGATTGAAGAATACCGTAGTGGGACTGACCCTCTGCCCACCTCGAGGCAGCTGGAGGGCTCCTACAGCTCCCAGCACCTTCTCATCTGGTTTTTCATCCCAGCTCCCCTGCTGTCTCCTGCACCCAACCCCCCACCCCAGCAGGACCCCTCACAGCCCCAGGTTCTGTCTGTGTTCCCCATCCCCAGCTCCATCCCTCCTTCCTGTCACCCACTGGGACCCTCAGTCACAGAGATGGTTGCCCTCTTCTTGGGCAAGGACCAGTCATCAGACCATCCAAGGGAAAGTCCTAGACTGTTCACAGTATCCAGGTCCCCTCCACACATAGTTCAGGCTTGATCCAAACAATGACCTCTGTCCACCTCTGTCTGTGCCTGCCCTACTCATAATGTATGCCTACTCCTGCTTATCAAGAGAAGGGAATGATAAAATGAGTGGGAAAGACAGAGAGAGACAGAACTCAACCAAGCTAGAAGAGGACAATGCCACCATTGCAGGCTGCAAATGGAGATTCTTTTAGCCACAGGACACTAAACTGAGCTCTGAGCTTCCTGGGGGCCAAGGAGAGCTTGGTCTTCAGCTCTCCATCCCCTGATGATAGTCAGTGAACAGGGTCAGTCCTGAACTCAGGTATTGTAAACAGAGGTATCCATAGCCAGACTGACAGGTCTCCAAGAGGCCCCATCAGCATCGCATCAAGCGTGGGGTTGGGGCTGGTGCCAGGATCACTCACAAGAACAGAGACACTTTCTCCTCCCGCTGACTCTCCAAAGATGGTCACAGAGCCTGGGTTCCCACCGAAGCTGGCAATGTTGTCCTGGACCCAGCGCAGGGCAGCCAGCTGGTCCAGGTGACCCCAGTTCCCCCTGCTGTGTTCATCTCCTGTGCTGTGAGGAAGAAAACAGGTGGAGGGTGGGGATCAGAGATGTCATGACAGGACCTTCAGGACCACAGATGGGGCTGGGGGCTCTCAGTGAGCCTTTCACATAAGGCTGTGCTTCAGCATCTATGAGACCCTGCCTGACATTCCTACAGCACTGCTGTGGTGTGTGATTCTACATACATTCAACTGACAACTATTTACCGATCATCTACTATCTGCCTGACACTGTCCTATAAGCTGGAGCACATATGAGAGCAAAACAGGCAAAACCTCTGCCAACACTGAGCTCACACTACAAATCATAAGCAGATAAACAGATACGATGTCAGGTAGTGAAAGAGCATTGAGGAAAATACAATGGGGTAAAGAAAAAACAGGGGTGGGACAGGCGGTGCCATTTCAGATCGCAGCCAGGGAAGGCCTTTTGGAGGCAGTGGCATTTGAGGTCTTGGAGCCAAAGACCTTCATCGAACAAGCACAATGAGCACCTGAGCCTTGCAAGTAACCAAAGAAAGGAATTCCAGGCAGAAGAAAAAGCAAGTGCGAGGGCCCTGGGGCCCAGGGGAAGAAAGTGTGAGTGGGGAGGTACAGCTAGACAGGGCCCTCGGTCCCTGGGAAGGACTTCGGCTGTCACCACAGGGGACATGGGAAGCCCCTGCAGGGCTTTGAGCAGAGGCATCACGTGATTCAATGCATGTGTTAAGCGATCGCTCTGGCTACTGCGCAGCTCAGCCCCAGCATAAAAGTGGCAGGGATCTGAAACTGAGTGTTAGGATCCTAATCCAGGTAAGAGACAGAAGACTCGGGCTGGAGTAGGAGCCAGGGAGGAGGTGCAGAGTCGTAGATCTGAGTGGATTCTGAAGGTGGCGCCATGAAGTTTGTGAGAAAAGAGAGTCCAGGCTGCCCAAGAGGCCTTCTCCTGAGCCCCTGAGAGGATGGGGCAGCAGCAGCTGAGTGGAGGCTCCATGTGGGGAGGAGGGGGTCCCTGCTGGGGAGGGAGGGAGTCAAGGATTCAGCTGGTCCCCAGGGAGACTGGGGCACCCTTTAAAGAGCCAGGGGCAGAGAGGAGGCAGTGAGTGACGCCCGTGGGCTTCAAAGGAGAGGTGGGCTGGAAACGGGGGCTCTGGGCTGCTCCCTGGGATCACTGGGAATTAGTGGAGAGGGAGAGGGAGACAAGAGAGGCCTGTGGACAGGGAAGTGGAGGCACCAGGACAGGGCTGGGGAGGAAGCATTTCACAGAGGCTGAGTGGCCATCGGCTGGGAGGTCCCGTGCGGTTGGGTGGAGAGCAGCGGCGGTCACTGGTGACCACGATGAGAGCAGCTGAGCGGTGTGGTCAGGAGCTAACATGACTGGCATGGGTGGAGGAGACACACGGAGGAGAGGAAGTGGAGAGAGATCATGAGGCAGCTTTATTGTAACGGGGAGCAGAGATACAGGCTGTGGCTGAAAGGGATGTGGAGTCCCACGAAGGGGATACGGCCAAGACTGGCCTGGGGCGCCCTGCTGACAGGACAGGTAGACCAGAACCCATCCTCCATCTCCCTAGGTCTTCCCATCGGTGAGTGGAATCCCTCCCACAGCCCTCCCATTACTCGCTCAGGATTGGGGTGCTGGGGGGACACACTTAGAAAAGGTTCATAGGAATTCCACCCTGCAGGAGTCATCGCACCTGTCCCCATGGAAATCTGATGGGGAAGACTCCGTCCTTGCTTCCTGCACTTGCCAGATTTCCAGCAGAAAATGGGGTGAGTGGGCCCCAACACTCCTCCGGGAAGGGGACAGATGCTCCCACACCCCACCGTCTGCAGCCCCCATTCCTTCACCCACAACATGCACTGAGCTCCCTCTGTGACTGCCCCTTCCCTCCTTTCTCATGAGAAGTCAGATGTGTCAACCTTCAATGCCTGGGCTGCCTGTTATCTGCTATGACAGAAAAATGCCACATGTGGAGGCAGCACAGGTGAAAAGGAGATGAGTCTTTCAGAGGAGGTAACTGGGGGCTGGGTCTTGCAGGGTGAAGAGGAGTTCATCAGGTAGAATAGGTATTCCATGCAGAGGGAACAGCACACGCAAAAGCTCAGAGGCAAGTGGATGAGTGTAGCTACGGAGTGAGAGAGTAGGTAGTATTCACTTATGAAGGTGCTTTGATACTTTACTGAGGAACCCAGCTAAGGTCCCCTGAGGGCTGACACGACCAGAGCTGGATACTAGCTTCCTCATGTTGGGGGCCAAAGTACAATGAGGAGAGTCCAATTTCTTACCTGAAGAATCCCCAGATACCCAGACGGTACTGAATCGTCACCACCACCACGTTTTCATGGGCAGCGAGGGCCAACCCATCATAGGTTGATGCTCCACCCAAAAGCAGCCCCCCTCCATGGATCCACACCATCACCTGGGCAGAAGGGGAAGCAACAGATCAGTTGCAGGACGCAGAGCCAGGGAGCACTTCGAGGGTCTCTTGTTTGGTGACGTGCCTGTAGATCACAACTGAAGAAGGACGTTACCCAAAGTTCACCAGCACCCAGCAAGGTTGCAAAAGGTAGTCTCTCTCCTCTATAATTCTCCCAACTGGGGCCCAAGCCACCACCCCACTACGCACACTGTGGCTGCCCCTTCTTACTATCCAGCCTCCAGTGCTTGTCCCCAGGCTCTTCATCATCACAGGCATAGCAAAGGCTAAGGATGTCTTGGTCTCTGCCTCACTTCTATCACCCTCAAGCCTGGACTGTTCACGCAGCTCAGCATACCCACAGGGCAGCCCGTGTATCTCAGCTTCATCTCAATTGACTCTCAGCGTGAATTAAACTTCTCTGTGCATGAGTGATTGTCTTGAGAAGCACAGATGCCTGTGATGGTGTCTCTTCCTCAAATGCCTCCTTTATGCCTCTGCATCCCCAATTCCTATCCATCCTGCAGATCCCAGGGTGCCTTCAATCAATGGAGGGGTGCTACCCCTCCAGAGTGCCTTCAATCAGTGGACTAACACTATCTGAGAATTTACCATGTGCCAGGGACTGCGCTAATACCCGGGGATGAGAGTGGATACAATTCCTAACACATGGTTCTCGCACTTTAAAAGTCCACGTAGCAGGGAAGAAGTGAGAGTGGCTAAAATAATAATACTGTAATAATATCAATAAAACATAAAAGAACTCATAACATAAACTATGTACCATGTGTCGTCCTAAGCACGGTAAAATAAACTATCCACTTGGTAAGTACCAATACTGTCTTATTTTCCAGGTGGGAAAATGGAGGCGCTTAACCTCCCCATGGTCCTACAACTCAAAAATGGTAGAAGCAGGACTTGAACTCAGGCAGTCTGGCTCCAGTGTCCACATGTTGAGCTGCACAACACACTGCAGGAGCCGGCCACAGTGAAGCGAGTCCACTGTTAGTTACAGGAGTACAAGCCTGCCTCTACCTGCTTAGCTGGGAGCTGAGATCAAGCTTCGTGGTCACCCTTGACTGATCATATGTGATTAATCCCATTTTGAGGAAACAGAGCCTTAGACAAGTTAAGAAACGCCCAAGACTCTCAGTTAGTCAAATGCAAAACCAGGATTTAAACCCTGACCGTGTAGTTCTAGAACCTGTGGCCATTCCTGGAGGTTCTCCCACCTCCGGGTTCCCGGAGCCCTGTTTCTCCCACACCTCTAATGCCTGCCTGCCTCCTGCGGAGGGACTGAGCGTGCATCCATCTTTGCATGAAGGCTGACCCAAGGGCTGGCCTGCAATAACCTGCTGAAGGAAGCATATGTCTCTACGGCCCAGATGGCAAGATCCTTGAAGGCAGGGGCTGCGTGAAGTAGGTTAATGTTTCTCTTTCCCCTGAAGCCCCAGGTGTAACTGTGTATATGGGCCATGAGTACACAATAGAAGAATGAATGAGTGAATGAATGAATGAGTAAAACTCTCCCACTTCCTCTGTCTTGCCAAGCACATGTAGGGACAACTTTTAGGCCCAAGTTTGCAGACCTGCTCTCTCACTCCTGGGGATCATGCCACGGTGCCCATGGGAGACTGGCTGGATGCAACACTCTTTCTTCTTCTACCCTGGGGTGGCCTCCTTTGCCAGTAGACCCTTCCCACCCTCCAAGCTACAACTGGCAGCCTGCCCCATCTCCTGTCCTTCATTTGAGAAATGCTAACTCACTGGATCATCAGCCTTTGCCAAAGCAATTAGGGAGGAAATTAGGTACAACAAAATCCCAGATATTTGGCCAAAGGCAAAAGGAAGTACTCCTGGGATTGCCCCAGGCTCCGCCCCCAACACCCATACCCAGACAGTGAAAGTTACCCCAGATCGATGTGGCTGTGCTAGAGAAAGGCCACATACGAGCTCAATGCCCTACTCCATGTCAAAAGCACTGGTTTGCATTCAGGACATAGGTGTAGGCAAGGACTTCATGACCAAAACGCCAAAAGCAATGGCAACAAAAGCCAAAATAGACAAATGGGACCTAATCAAACTCCACAGCTTCTGCACGGCAAAAGAAACAGTCAGTAGAGTGAATCGGCAACCAACAGAATGGGAAAAAATTTTTGCAGTCTACCCATCTGACAAGGGGCTGATATCCAGAATTTACAAAGAACTAAAGCAGATCTACAAGAAAAAAACAAACAAGCCCATTCAAAAATGGGCGAAGGATATGAACAGATACTTTACAAAAGAAGACATACAGGAGGCCAACAAACATATGAAAAAATGCTCATCATCACTGGTCATCAGAGAAATGCAAATCAAAACCACATTGAGATACCATCTCACACCAGTTAGAATGGCGATCATTAAAAAATCGGGAAACAACAGATGCTGGAGAGGATGTGGAGAAATAGGATCACTTTTACACTGTTGGTGGGAATGTAAATTAATACAACCATTGTGGAAGACAGTGTGGCGATTCCTCAAGGACCTAAAAATAGAAATCCCATTTGACCCAGCAATCCCATTACTGGGTATATATCCAAAGGATTATAAATCATTCTACTACAAGGACACATGCACACGAATGTTCATTGCAGCACTGTTTACAATAGCAAAGACCTGGAACCAACCCAAATGCCCAACGATGATAGACTGGATAGGGAAAATGTGGTACATATACACCATGGAATATTATGCAGCCATCAAAAACGATGAGTTCACATCCTTTGTAGGGACATGGATGAACCTGGAAACCATCATTCTCAGCAAACTGACACAAGAGCAGAAAATCAAACACCGTATATTCTCGCTCATAGGCGGGTGTTGAACAATGAGAACACATGGACACAGGGAGGGGAGCACTACACACTGGGGTCCGTTGGGGGGAAATGGGGGAGGGGCGGGGGGGTGGGGAGGTGGGAAGAGATAGCATGGGGAGAAATGACAGATACAGGTGAGGGGACGGAAGGCAGCAAAGCACACTGCCATGTGTGTACCTATGCAGCAATCTTGCATGTTCATCACATGTACCCCAAAACCTAAAAAGCAATTAAAAAAAAAAAAAGCACTGGTTTGAAGATCAGAAGACTTGAGTGAAAATTATCCTACTGGGTGACCTCTCTCTGGGCCTCAGTTTCTCTATCTGAAAAGGAAGAGTTGGGGTGTTCGCTTTTCTCTAAGTCCCTTCCACTTCTAACATTGGAAATCATGTCTTACCCACTCTGGGTATCAGATTTTTAATCTAGTAACTAAAAGTAATCATTCTCATCCTTCATTAGCATAAGGGAACTTGGAACGATTAAGATGTGCATTAAAGATGCACAGCAGATTCCCCCAGAGGCCCTGTGTCACAGGGGAAACTAAGGCATGGAAAACCTGTGTTTCCCGTGGAGGCCCTGGGGTCTCTGAAACAATCCTGGCCTTTGCAGCTCCCTCCCCAAGCTGCCTTCATCCACTTCTGGTGTGGCCCAGAAAATCTAGGGAACTGGAACTGACACGCCTCAACCAGGGTATCCCACGGCTTACCGGCAGCCTGCTTTTCTTGCTCAAGTCAGCAGGAGTGTAAATATTGAGGTAAAGACAGTCTTCAGAAAACTTGAGAGGAATGTTCTCCTTACGGTTGGTTAAGAGCTCGGAGAGAAACTGCCCCGTCACGGCATCTTGGGAGCACCTGGGGATGGAGAAAGAAAAACCCCTGAAAGTTCAGCCAGATCTAAGCCAGGTGTCTTCTGGGAAAGGGCCTTGGACTGGGAGGTCCAACATATGGGTAGGAGGCTATCAGGGCCTTCAAGGGGGGCGCTAGGACTCACTAAGGTCTCCTGAGACCAAGCAGAGTGTGAAGAACTTCACACCTTTTCCCTTCCTGAAGCCTTTGGGACTCCCAGCATCAAGGAAAGGAGACAACCAATGTACTGATCCTCCCTGGGAGGTGACATTTCCCGCAATAGCTCAGGAGTGAAATCTTTGTGGGACAACATCAGGAGAACTGTGCTCTAGTCCTCTCTCTGCTATGCATTTACGAGGTGACTTTGGGTGAATTCCTTTCACATTCTGGGTCCCAATCTGCCAGGTCTAAGTGAGGGGAGTATTTCTACATGGGTCTTGCAGCCCTGACATGCCAAGATTTGACCATCAACCCATCCCAGGCAAGTGCTGAAGGGGCTCAAAGATCCGACATAGATGAACATGTGCAATAGTTACTGAGTCCTCCCAGTGCGCCAGGCACTGTTTTAAGCACTCTTTGTATAGTAACTCACCCAAGCCTCAGATCAGTCCCATTACATAGGTTCTATTATCTCAATGTTAGATGAGAAAACAAGCCCAGAGAGGCTAGAGAGCCTGGCCAGCATCACATAGCCAGGAAGACCCATGCCATGTGGTGCTTATACACAAGTATATTATAAGAAACAGTCCCAGATCTCAATGTAGCAAGAGGCAGGCATCACTGCCCCCACTATGTACATGAGGAAAGTGAGGCACTCAGGCTCCAGGATGACAGCTGTCAAGTGACAGAATCGGGGCCAGTAAAGATGACTTCTTGCTTTTCATCCCAGGAAATTTTCCTACAGATCACCAAGAGTAAGATGCATAGCAATAATAAACGAAAGACATTCCAATGCAAAGAAAGGGGAAGAGAACTCAACCTCATTGGTCTTCAGATAAATGCAAACTAAAGAGGAAAATAATATAGCTATTATTGTTGTTGTTTTGCCTACCCAATAACCAAAAACATTTTTAAATTACCCCAGTCATTGACAACAGTCTGCTGAATGGAGGTTTTCATCCATCAATGGCAGGAGTGTAGTTGGAATATTTTAGCAGAGAAATTTAACAAAAGATATATATTCTTTGACTGAGAAATGTCATTTCTGGACATTTATCCTAAAATATTTATGAATGTACATAAAAGTTTCACTACAAAATATTCATCACAGTGCTCTCTATAATATCAAAAACATCATATGTAACTTAATGACCCCAAATAAAACCTTAGGGAAATTAATTATGGTTCAATACCAAATGTAATGCAGCTGCTAATGTAGGCTGTGCTGTTAAATGGTATAGAATGATGCTCATGATATACTTATAAATGAGCAAAGCAGGCATCTAAATTATCTGAACATAGCTTTCTGTTTTAAAGGAAGAAAGGATAGCAATAGGCAAAAAAAAAAAAAAACCTGGAATACAAACAAAATATCAAATGATAATATTTTATGACCTAAAATATCCACTATGAATCTATCAAGCTGTTCTCTGTGGGTGGTGGGATATTTTATGTGATTTCAGTTTTCTTACTTTTCCTTCTCTGTATTTCCTAAATTTTCTGTAATAAGTATATATTACATTTACAATCAGAAAATAAAAATAGTAAACATTATTTGAAAAAAAAGATGAGCCAGAGGTGGGCTGCTGGAAACCCCCCAAGTACCTGGCTGCAGAGATGAATGGGGTCTGGTTTGATTCCTATAAGAGTCCTTGGTACCCTGGGGGAGTGGTGGTGAGGCCAGTCAGAACCTTTGGGGTTTTCTTCCCAGCTTGGCCAGGGTGACTGCACACGCCTGCCATTGTTCTCCTCAGGAACAGGGAGCTGGGCACAGCTGAGAGTTGAGCACTTGCTGAGTGGCCACCTCAGTACACTTCCCACCCACACACCTCCTGGCTCATCCCTTTCCCCAGCTATGCCAAAGTTCAAGACAGGGGAATTCATGGGACCCTTACTTCTGATCTCCCTCACCTGCTCAACTGCTTCCTTGTTTCCAAGGCACGTATCCTGTTCTAACATATCACATCATCCATGGAGTAACTTGCATGTTGCTTCTTACCTGTCTCCCCATGCTAGAATGCACGCTCCATGAACCTAGGGATCTTTGCTCTGTTCCCTAATAGATCCCAAGAATCCAGAACATGCCCAGCACACAGTAGGTGCTCAATAAACATGTGTTAAATAATAGACTCTTAAGGATCTACAATGATCTCAGGATTCCAGAGCAAAGTATCAGCCCATGGGGGGACTGCCTTGACTCCTTCCTGCATCACGTTGAGGCGAACATCCCGCTGAAACATGCCAAATCCACCCCTGGCTTACATGGGAGGGTAGGAGGTGGCATTCTTCACGAAGTTCCATGGCTCTGGAGGTTGCGGTGGAGTAAACCTCAGGGGTCCAAGAGGGGGCTTGGCAAAAGGGATTCCCAGGAAAACGGCCACAGGCTGTGCAAATCCTTGTAAGCTGGTGAACTTCCCCAGGACTTTACCATGCACGGTGTCCACCACAGGTGGCGAGGACGGGTGCCCTGCTGGACATGGAGAAGAAGTCAGAACGCATCAGAGGCAAAAGCTGAACCAGAGTTCCAGGTGGGGTCTGCCACTTTCTAGGTGTGTGACCTTGAATAAGTCACCTAAACCCTCTAGGCCTCAGTTTTTCCTGATGTAAAATAGGGATGAGGATCACTGTCCTTCCTAACTCATTGAGCTGGTTTAAGGAGCAAATTAGAATTGGAGGCATGAAAACATTCAGCCAAAAATCAATGCAAGAAGGGGAGCTACCAGGAAAGAATAAGACATTTAGCTTCCACCTTAGAAGCTTCTGGAAACATTTATCCATTAGAATCCTGGCACTGAGCCGCGAGCTGGCTGAAAGGATGAACAAGAGTTGCCCTGTACTCTCGGAAGCACTGACTCTGATAGGGAAGGGTCACATATACACCTGACCCTGCAGCTGGAAGGAAGTGGCTGTGTCCTGGAAGAGGTACCCGTAAGGCAGTCCAGGAACTAGAAGAGACGGCAAGGCCTTCTGACCGTGGGCATCATGGAGAAGCTGGAACTTGCAGTAGGGAAGGATTGAATACGGGGAGATGAGAAGCAGGGAGTGGTACAGAGCAGAGAGAAGGAAGGGAATGTGCGGAGGCTCAGAGGCAGCAGAATGCAGAGCTTGCCTGGAGGAGGGGTGGGTGTGGCCCAAGTGCAACAGGTGGAGTCTTGTGGGAGCAGTAAATAATCCTAGAATGAGAGAGCGCATGTCAGAGAGGGCCTAGAATGCCAGGTGAAATGCTTGAGCTTCGTTTAGTGGACAAATAAACAGCAGGAACTGTTCTGGATAAAGAAAACGATCACGTCGAGGAAGAGTCTTCTGGTGGCCCTGGGCAGGGCTGCTCCATTCTTGCAGCACAGACAATGCTTCCTCACTGAGCTGAAATTCATTTCCAACAGCCTATGCATCAGTCCTGGTTCTACCTGCCATGGGACTGTGGTGGTCTGATCTCATCTGCGGCCTGTGGCCTTTCAGACACTTGATTGTGTCACCCACCCCTCAGGTCCTATCTGGCTCCAGGGAACTCAATTTTTCTAAGCTTCCCTCCTAGAAAATGTTTTCCAGCCTCTTGTCCTCACAGCTTCTCTGCTTTGGATACAGACAAGACATCAAGACCTCCATCAAAGTGGAGCCAGAACAGAACAGAGCAATTCAGATTTGATTTTACAGGGGACTATCCAATCGCAATGGAAACTCATTGTGCAAAGCCCAGTTGCGCAACAGCATCCATGTCTCATTAACAGCCAACCCCATACTGAGAATATTCAGCTTGTTTTTTTATTGTTGTTGCTAACTATAAATGACGCTGAGATGATGTTCCTTGGAAAGATGTTTAACAATGTAACAACATAGCAATTACCAGCACCCATTAGGTAAGTGGCCTAATGTCAGCACTTCAGGAAGTTAAGGAGGGCAGATCACTTGAGGTCAGGAGTGTGAGACCACCCTGGCCAACATGGTAAAACCCCGTCTCTACTAAAACTATGAAAATAGTTGGATGTGGTGGCGTGTGCCTGTAATCTTGGCTACTCAGGAGGCTAAGGCAGGAGAATAGCTTCAATCCAGGAGGCAGAGGTTGCAGTGAGCCAAGATCGCACCACTGCACTCCAGCCTGGGTGAAAAAGTGAGACTCCATCTAAAAAAAAAAAAAAAAAAAAAAAAAAAAAAAAAAAAAAAAAAGAAAAGACAAGACTTGATTCCTGACCTGTTTAGGGAGACATGAAGGTAATAAAGACCAAAGAGCTGCCTTGTGATGCTGGGTCCCTGTTTACACAGGCTTGGTGAAGATGTCAGTGGAATATCCTGGCAAGATGGCACCATAGGACGAGCACACTTCAATATTGGAAGGAAGCCTGGCAAGGGAGCAGGGGAGAATCGTCTCCTAGACGGTGAGGGTGCACACCGTGGATGTGTGTGGCTTCACTGAAGATGCCACTGTGAGAGGAAAGGGAAAAAACAAAAGATCAAACAGAGGGACCACTATAGCTGAGGCAGAGGAGCCATCAGACTTTCAGGGAAGAGAACCTCCCGGTGTCCTGGAAGCCCAGAGAGGAAGAGGGCGAGGCGCCGGCTGTGAGTGAGGAGGGCTTCAGAGAGGTGCAGAAGGGACAAGGCTGAGCAGAAACCACTGGGCTGGCCTTTCTCAGCTCAGGATTCCCTTCAACATTGTGTAGATGGCAGCCGATTGCCAAGGGTGAAAAAGTGGGTGAATGGGGGGAGGCAGAAACAAGAGTGGGAACAAGAGCAGTTGCCGCTGATGTGATATGAAACACGAACCCTGTGGGTGCCTACTCTGTGCCAGGCATGCATTCCAGTTTGTTTAAACGCATCTTCAAAAAAGCCCTGCTGGGTAGGCATCAATATTCCCATTTTACAGAGGAGGAAACTGAGGAAGTGGAAGCAGCCGGTATGGACTTCCTAAGGAAGGAAATGGATGGCATGGCCAGGAGTAACCAGAGGTAAAGGAATATTCAGCTCCAAATAGGGTTCCTCTCTTCCTCTGCCTTCACACACAGTTCAGGGCTCTCCCAGTGTCAGGCTGCCAGAAGGAGGACAGGGTGCAGACGGGGCCTGGGCTGTCAGGATTACGACCCAGAGACAGACCCAGCATGATTTCCCGGTTGACCTTGGGCAAGTGCATTTCCCTGTGTCTCAGTTTCTCCATCTACAAAATGGCCCTGGGGGTATTAAGAGGCCCCTCCCTGCACCCCTGAATGTACCATGTGTTTTGCTTTCTGTATTCGGACATCTGAGGCTTTGCTGACCTTGGAGAAACTCTCCTTCCCAGGGTCCCGCCAAACCAGAGCCCACACCCCAACCATGTCTTTGATCCAATTGCCATGCCCTGGCCACTACCCACCTGCTGTAATCACGCCAGGGCCAGGGACAACTAGGGGCAGCCCCCGTGCCCCAGAGCCCCCTAAATTATCCCAACTCACCAGTCCTCAGCCTGCCTGCCCTGCCTTGCCTCTTCTTTCTAATGGAAGCCACAGTAAAAGCCGCTTGGCCTCAGATCTGCCCCGCCCCCTCCCCCTGCTCTGCTGCTTTCCCTTGTGCCCCATCCCCCACCTCACTGGTGTCCCCTCCTGTTGGGAACATTCGTAAGGAACTGTCTTTTTAATGGCAAGAGGTCCTGATATAGTGGCCTGACCACAGATCATATTTTCTATTCATACGCTACTTTTCTTTTTTAACAACGCCTTTATTTATCCACCCCTTTTTCCGTGCCAGGCGCTGTCCAGAGCGCTTTAGAAACAACGACCCATTCCTCCTCACCAGAGTCCAGTGAAGTAGGTAGCACTGCCACCTCTATTTCAGAGAGGGGACAATCCAAGCACGGAAACGCTCAGTCCCTTGCCTAAGGACACAGCGAGGAAGGGCCCAGCCGGGACTCAAACCCATGCACTCTGGCTCAGGGTCTCGATGCTCTTAATATTCTGCTAAGCCGCGGTCCGTGATGCGGCCATGACCGGACTCTTTAAGGGACAGTAAACTGGGTTGCCTAAATTCCTTGTGTGTGCCGGCTGCCGGCCTGCGTGGGGGCGAGCAGTGCAGGGCGGTCTCAGGATGTCCATCCTCCCTGCGTCTCCGCGCTGCCCGGGCTGCCCGGGCTCAGCTGCTCCAAGTTCAACTCCGGAGGGCGCGCACCCCGCGGAGCCGGACCTGTTGTGCCTTTGCCTTTCTACGCATCTGCGCCCACCGCGGCCCAGAACAAGGATTTCCAATGTGCCCCGCATGTTTGTATTTCAGAAGGACTCACCGCAAGCCATGGAACCGGCGAGAGTGGCCAGGACAAGAGCACGGAGCCACATCCTGGAAGAGTGACAGCTCCCGGGGCGTGCGAGGTCTCCGTGCACCTCAGAGGGACTGCGCGGTCCAGTCCCGGAGCCCCGCCCCGCCCCCAGCCCCGCCCCCACCTACTGCCCTGCGCTGCCAATTGCCTAATCCCCCCATCGTGAGATGTAACCAGAAACACCTCCCTTTCCCCAGGTCTCACTGCGCAACTCCCACCCACAGTTTACCCTCTTTCATCACAGCAATCTGGTCTGTACTCTCAGGTTACAGAGAGCTATAAACTCGCCCAACTACTTGTTGCAGGACTCTAACCTCTGTGCGCTGTGATGGCCCCCAAAGGCTGCGCTAGCAGGCAGATGCTTTTAGGCAAAGGGAAACTTTAGTCTGAGGTCCAAAGAAAAAGCTTTAAAGCTTTTTAAAAATTTTAAAGCCACTCACAGCCCCACAACTGCTCATCTGGGTAAATTAGCACACATCTCAGCTCCCAGGGCTTGTGTTTCCTAGCGTTCCAGGCTCTCAAGTTTGGAAGTGATCTTATATTTCATCCAGTCCCCTTTCTGATGCCTGAATTTGCTTCACAATGTCTTGCCAATTGGCCCAGCCTCCTGTAACACACCTCTGGTGTCAGGGAAATCACCACTTTCCAAGGCAGGGATTTTTAGACAGAATGTAAAAATGAATTCCATCTCTCCAAAGCCCCTGGCTCGAATCATCCATCCATCCAGGTACCCATTCATTCTGCGAACTTTAACCAAAATGCCTGGACCTGGCCACATATAATGGATACAAAGTCCAATTCAAGACATGGTTCGACTTCTCAAGGGGTCACCATTGGTAGACAAGACAGATGGGGGGGAGGAGCAGCAGGGGTGAGGTCAAAGCAATGTGAAATCTGATGTTCTGACATCTGAGGTCTTGCTGACCTTGGAGAAACTCTCCCTCCCAGGATCTGCCAACTCGGAGCCCGTGCCCTAACCACTTCTTTGATCCAGATTGCCAGGGCATGGCAACAGGATCAAAGAAGATACAGAGTGCTCCAGGCACACCTGGAAACCTGTCATTTACAAGCTGCTGGAAACACAAGGATGTTGCTTAAAGCCTCTTTCATGGGATCATTCAAATGTCCAACAATCGAGAATTCACTAAACACACTCTGATACAGCTGGCTATTCACTCAAAATAGTGATGTGCACATCTATTTATTAACAATAAAGATAGTCAGGATCTTTTGTGAAAAGAGAAAATAACGAGTTATAAACTGTTGTGTGCAGTTGGCAGTTCCTCAAAAAGTTCAGCATAGAGTTACCATATGACCTAGCAATTCCCTTCCTGGGTATCTACACAAGAGCACTGAAAACATGTTCCTACAAAAACTTGTACACAAAGAGCAGTGTCATTCATACTAACCAAAAGTGGAAGTAACCCAAATGTCTATGACACGATGAATGTGTAAATAAGATGTGGTCTATGCATGCAGAGGCATATCATCCAGCCATAAGAAGAATCTGTTACAAAGTGGATGAAGCTGGAAAACACCGTGGTAAAGTAAGATGCCAGGCACCAAAGGACACATGTTGTACTTTATAATACATTTAGTGAAAGTAGAGTAAACTATGGTAGCAAATAGGCCCAGAATTTCAATGGCTTATTTTTCATTTATGTAAAGAAGTAGAGTGTTGTTGTTCAGGTCAACAATGTGGTTGTCTTCTATATGGTCACTCAGTGATCCAAATTAGAGTGTCAGAAAACTTTTTCTATAAATGCCAGATAGTAAATATTTTAGGCTTTGGAGGCCATGTGCCCTCTTTGGCAACTACTGTGATAGTAAAGGCAGCCATGGATGACACCTATGCAAATAGGCATGGCTGTGTTTCAACTATTTCATTCTTCTGCATATGGCTGGCTGGTTATCCCAGCATCGTTTACTGAATAAGGAGTTCTTTCCCCATTGCTTGTTTTTGTTGACCTTGTCAAATATCAGATGGTTTTAGGTGTGTGGCCTTATTTCTGAGTTTTCTCTTCTGTTCCATGGGTCTATGTGTTCATTTTTGAACTAGTGCCATGCTGTTTTGGTTACTGTAGATTTATAGCATAGTCTGAAGTTGGGTAATGTGATGCCTCTGGCTTTGTTCTTATTGTTTATGATGACTTTGATGATTCTTGGTCTTTTGGTTCCATATGAATTTTAGAATTGTTTTCTCTAACTGTGTGAAGAATGGCATTGGTAGTTTGATAGGAGTAACACTGAATCTGTAGATTGCTTGAGGCAGTATGGCCATTTTAATGATATTGATTTTTCCTACCCCATGAGCATTGAATGTTATTCCACTTATTGGTGTCATCTCTGATTTATTTGAGCAATATTTTGTAGTTCTCCTTGTAGAGATCTTTCACTTCCTTGGTTAGCTGTATTCCTAGGTATGGTATTTCATTTATTTGTGGTTATTGTAAATGGGATTGTGTTATTGATTTGACTCTCAGCCTGGATGTTATTGGTATAGAGAAATGCTGCTAATTTTTGTATGATGATTTTGTTTCCTGAAACCTTACTAAAATCACTGGAGCACCCCAATTCATGAAACAATTCTTGGACTACAAAAAGAGTTAGATAATCACATAATAATACTGGTAGACTTCAACATTCTACTGACAGCATTAGACAGATCATTGAGGCAGAAAACAAAGAAACTCTAGACTTAAACTCGACTCTTGGCCAATTAGACTGAATATACATCTACAGAACACTCCACCAAACAACCTTGGAACAAATGTTCTTCTCATGTGCGCATAGAACACATTCTAAGATTAAGTGCATGCTCAGTCATAAAGCATGTGTTCAGAATTTTTTAAAGTTGAAATCATATAAAGCACACTCTCAGGTCACAGTGAAATGAAAATAGAAATATTATCAAGAACATCTTTCAAAACTACAAAATACATGGACATTAAACAACTTACTCCTGAATAACTCCTGGGTGAGTTAAAAGCAGGCCTGGACTCTGCAAACATACAACTTTAGCCTTTTAGGCATCTGGTATGATTGAGATAAGAGACAATATCATCACTTGCTCTGAGCCTCTTTTGAGATGTTAGTGTATATTGGATTTCCATCATTACACAGCCAATTTATTCATTCCTTTGCCTCAGTTACTCTTCCTCTTCTCCCCATTTTTGCCGAAACTTTCCAGTTTTGGGAAGGTACGTTAGTTTTGGTCACTGTGCTGGTTCAGATTTCAGGCAGCAATGTTAGTCTAGTAAGTGCCTCCCCCTTAATCCACTCCCATTCAGATAGGGTAAACTCACATAGGCGCAAAACTAGTAGGCTATTTCTACCACCTGGTAAAATATAGATGCATTTACAGTGAACCCCAATTTTTCCAGATGGGATCAGAGCACAATCTGCCCCATCAGGCCCTTTTACTAGGCCAGATTTCCATTGCCCTCCTGCCTGAGGGCCTGTGTGGCCAGGTCATTGGCCCCAACATGAGGGATTTGCACTGTTCAATTCTTCCATCAGGCTAGGTAAACAGCATGCAATTCAACCCACTAATCTGATTTGGTTTTGCCTCCTTCAATCAAAGTGGTGGGCTTTCAAACAGGATGTCCATTCACCTTGGAATTGCTGTCCACAGAACAAGCAGCTCTTAGTGCTAAGTTAAGAATGGTTTATAGGACACTGTACAACTAACATAATGTAGCAGCTCCTCACACAGCTCTGCAGTCACTCCTAGGGTGAAAGAGGCTCTCTGTTTGTGAGTGTCTCCTCCTTGCACTCCCCAGGTAGCATGATCCTGTATAAATCATTGCCATTGAATTCTATTTCCATTGAACTCATTTTTGTGGAACACTTCTAAACACTATCATCCCCCTAACTGCAGTAGAGTGTTTCTCTGACATCACCCAAGATATTATGGGTATTTCAGGATTTAAGATTATTGTATCCTTTAGGCACTGAGGTAGCTTCAATTAATGTCCAATCACAAGGTTATAAGTGACCCTCAAGTGGAAATTCTCTAGTTCAACGTCCCAGTGGTCATCACTGGGAGGCACTCACAGGCTTTTGCCATAAGTCTTGGTTATGTTCCCCCCAGGGCTATCACACTGAGAATTTGCTCCTACCACCACACCAGCTTCTAGTCTAAACTGTCTGGGCTCAGGCAATCTTTCTGGTTCCCATTTAGCATGTCCAATTAATATTGCTTGGAGGTCAGATATATATGCCTTCTGTACAGCACTACATAGTGGAAACATTCCTCTGTCAAATACAATGTCTATTCCTATAATACAGTCATGTAAAGGAGATGCAACCACCTCACACAAAGCCTGCCCAAACATATTAGCTTTCATCCAAATTTTCACCTTAATTCCCTCAACTCTTATATTCCTAACTGCAGTCTCCATTAAAGCTTAACAGATTTCAGTTTTATAATGCTAGGTAGGGGAAGTGTTCTCCAGCCAGACATGATATCCATTCCCACAAAACACTCAGGCAAAGGAGATAATCCTTCCTTCCTTCCTTCCTCCCTTCCTGCTTAAACACTCCAACTTTCATAATCCTATCAACCTTTACAAATGTATATTCTCTGAATCTAACCATAGCCGACATCAGGGCTTCACTACAGCACATGGGGCTTTGGGATGAAGGAGCCCTGGAGTCTCCCTTCTCCAACCCCTGACCGTTTCACCCACCCTTACGCACAAAGCTTGAGTGTTTAGCAAAGGGACCCTGGCCCTTTTGCCAATTGATTAATCTGCCTGATCATAGCCCCAGGCAATTTTTGGTCGGGTTTCTCATTGCAACGTTTCCTTTCGGGCTTTTAGGGTAAATAGATCAGACTCGTTTGGGGGCCTTAATGTTGAGGTACCTTTGTTCTACCTGACCTTTTGTAGTGTTTTATTAAATCCTTTGTTTTAGGAACATAAAGTCAAACAACACATGTTCTCACTCATACTGAGAAACTTCAAAAAGTTGATCTGATAGAAAAAAAATCTAGAATAGAGGATGCTAGAGGCTGGGAAGGGTAGGAAAGGCAAACATAGTGAGAAATTTGTTAAAGGAGACAAAATTACAGTTATATAAGAGGAATACTTTCTAGTGTTCTAAAGCACTTTAGGATGACCATAGTTAACAATAATATAGTATGCAGTTCCAAACAGCTAGAAGGAGAATATTGAATATTCCCAACACAAAGAAATATTAAATGCTTGAGGTGATAGCTATCCTAATTACCCTGATCTAGTACTGTACATTATGCGTAGTGAAACAACACTATGTACCCCCATAAATATGTACAATTATTAGATTAGTGCAAAAGTAATTGTGGTTTTTGGATTGCGATTAGGCTCAAACACATCTTTATTAATCAATATAGAAATTATTACAATTAACACATTTTTACCAATGAGAAATAAGTGTATTTGTTCCTGTAGCATAAACATCCATGCTTCAGGATTTGACGAACTCTTAGAAAGCATTTTTTGCACCCTGTTGGTTGTGGAAGCATTTTCCATGCAAAAAATTGTCAAGATGCTTGAAGAAATGGTAGTCAGTTGGCTAGAGATCAGGTAAACATGGTGGATGAGGCAAAACTTCATAGCCCAATTCGTTCAACTTTTGAAGCATTGGTTGTGTGACGTGCAGTTGGTTATTGTCATGGAGAATTGAGCCCTTTCTGTTGACCAATTCTGGCTGCAGGCAGTGCAGTTTTCAGCGCATCTTGTTGACTTGCTGAGCATACTTTTCAGATGTCATGGTTTTGCCAGGATTCAGAAAGCTGGAGTGGATCAGACCAGCCGCAGACCACCAAACAGTGCCAGTGCCCATGACCTTTTTTTTTTTTTTTTTCTGGTGCAAGTTTGGCTTTGGAAAGTGCTTTGGAGCTCTTCTCAGTGCAACTACTGAACTGGTCATTGCCAGTTGCCTTATGAAATCCACTTTTCGTCACACGTCACAGTCTGATTAAGAAATGGTTCATTGTTGTTGCACAGGATAAGAAAAGAGGACACTTTAAAAAGATGATTAAAAAAAATTTGTGTAGCACATTAACACCCATTTATTGAGCTTTTTCACCTTTCCAATTTGCTTCAAATGCCGAACAATCGTAGAATGGTCAAGTTGAGTTCTTCAGCAACTTCTGTAGTTATAAGAGGATCAGCTTTGATGATTGATTGGTGTTAACTTCCAGTGGCTGGTTGTGATCCTGCTTGTCTTCAAGGCTCTTGTCTCCTTTGCAAAACTTCTTGAACAACCACTGCACTGTATGTTTATTAGAAGTTTCTGGGCCAAATGTGTTGATGTTACAAGTTATCTCCATTGCTTTACGACCCATTTGCAACTCAAATAAGAAAATCGCTCAAATTTGCTTTTTGTCTAACATTATTTCCATAGTCTAAAATAAATATGAAATAAACAGCAACTAATAAGTCATTAGCAACAAGACATAAAGTGAAGATGTGCATTAAAATGATATATAGCTTAACCACATTTATTTAAGGATGTATTCCAATATCAAATGGCATATTTCAACGGTGCAAAAACTACAATTACATTTGCACCAACCTAATATTCTACGTCAATTAAAAGTTAAATTTGAAATTAAAAAGTAAAATAAAATATTTGTTTTAAACCCACCCTTTGTCTCCCACCTGGGCTGGTGTAAGACTCCTGACTGGTCTCTGTATCACTGCTCTCCCCTCTACAGAGCCAGAGTGAGCCATCTGAATGGGCACAATTGTTTTTGCCTCATCATATATCAACCTTTGCCATATGATTTTAAATAATACATGGCAGATGTGACAGTGTGCCTTAAGAAGCCTTGCACATGTCCATTTACTCCCTTTAACATACATAATTTCCACGTGCACGAGCTAGTCTGCTGGGGAATGAAACACTTCATGGAAGGAAGGCATCCCAGGGAAGGCAATCTGAGATCAACCAGCTTCCAACTGACCCCCCAGCTACAGACACATGAAGCCCAACCAAGATGCTGAGCTTGGTCTATATCTGCAGAACTTCCTAGATGGGCCACAGATTTACAAATTAAGTACATGGTTGTCTTTATAAGTTTGGGAGTACTTTGCTACACCACAGTAGTTCACTAATGCACCATTTCACAACCAAGTGTGATTACACCACTCCGCCCATTTAAAACCCTTGGCTCCCTTTTGCCTTCTGGAAAAAGTTTTACTTCCTTATCTTAGCACAGGATGTCTCTCATATTCTGAATTTTATACTCTTCTGCTTGGACCGTGCAAATTTCTGCAGTTCTTGTACTCACTGCTACAGATTCATGCCCCTGTACTGTCACTTTTGCTATTCTCATGACCTAGAATTTCCCTAAGACTCAACTCTAGCACCACCTGTTATGGGGAGACTGCTCTGATCTCCCCACATGGGGCCCTGTGCATGATTTCTCTGCCAGCTTATGAGATGACATTGTCTCATTCATCTCTATAAACCCAATCATCCCCTTAAGGCCTACATGTGCCAGATTCGCGTCTAAGCACCAAGCATAAAAATACGAACAAGCAGTTATTGCCTCCTGCCTCAAAAGTTGCTGATCCCCTGAAAGATCATTTCAATCAATGTGGCAAATGTGGTGATGGATAGGCTAGGCATTTTTTTAGGGTCTGATATCTTGAGTGACAGACAGGAGTTACTCAGGTTCAAAGAGATGAGAGAGGGGGAAGAGCCCAAGGTTGAAGCTCAGGGAGACAGGGTGTGTTTGAGTTACGTGCAGCTAGTGTAGGGTGATGGTGCAAAGAGGTGGGGTAAGATAAAGAGAGGCTGAGGACTTGAATTTACTTTTAAGGCAATGAGGAACCACTAAAGGGCTTTCCATGAGTAGGCAATAGGTGCTCAATAAATGTTTCCTTATCAACACACGATTCCTCTCCCCATTAGACTTAGAGCTCCTTCCGAGCAGGACTATTCCTTCTCTGTTTTTCCTAGTTCTTTCCTGGAACATTGTAGAACCACATAGGATCCTGATCACTGAATGAATGAATGAATAAGTGCATCCAAGATATGATAGTAACAAAACAAAATGGATCTTTTCATTCATACAAAACTGCTTTTTAATCCCCTGGTTCCAGAGAGTGTTGAGGATTCAGACGTGCTCTGAGAAAGGTCTGGGCTCAGCCTCGGCATAGCAGCAGAAGTGTGTGTTGGCGTCACCTGGTGGCCACGGTGCTCATATTGCCAATTAGAAATCTCCCTACACTGTTGCTAAGGCAGCTACTGTCAGGCCAGGGAATGGGCAGAAACACTCCGCTCAATAGATTTATCTATCCTACAGCTCAGTGGTGCCTCTGCAAATGCCAGCCCCAGGTCTGTTTGTCTTCCTCCTGACAGACTTGAGTCCTGAGTCCCCATAACTTGAGCCCAAGGGAGTAACTAATATCAGACCATAAGACATAGATACCTTATGCGTGGCCTCTCAGTTCAGGGTGCTTTCCACTCTTGTTCTCAGCAGATGAGGGAATCTGGGGTAATGAAGCTGCAGAGAGGGAGACAGTGATCAGCATCTCCTCAATGTCTTTCCAATCCTCTCCCTAAGAGAACTATGATTCTATTCAGGGTAGCAGCATATCCAACAAAAGTTCTTACTTCTCCGGACTCTCTTATAGTCAGGGGTTGCTGTATTGTACAAATTTGGCCAATGGGATGTAGGCAGACAGTGGAGGGGTTCCATGGAAGCTCCTCTCCTCCAGAATGACAAGAGATGACTCAGCTGCCTTCTGCCTTTACCTTTTCTCTCTCCCTCCCCTTTCTCCTGCCTGAAAGGTGGGCCAGCTGTCCGCAGGTGGATTCACCATCTTTTCTCCATGAGGATGAGCACCACAGGCAACTCGTAGTGGAACAAGAAGCTAGAAGGCATCTAATTTTTAAATTACTTTTTAAAGCAGCCCCAGAGCCATCAGAGGCTTCTGGACACATCCAGGCAGGGGACCCTGTTGAAGTCCTTCTCTACGACCAAGGTTACTTCTCCCTCTTCTTCCTGCTCACCACCCTGTCCCTGACCCACTGCTTGTTTGTGATAAGAGATTAAGGAAATCCCATTTATGAAGAAGCCATAGTTATGTTTCTGTTAGATGCAGTCACTCGCATACTAATATATATGTGCCTGATGTTTGTCTTGGCTTGTGAGCCCAGACAGAACTTGTATCTGGCATAAGGAACCAGAGACTGCAGGATTGGGGGGTGGGATTTGGAGAAAGCCAGGATATTTTTCCTGGGAGACAGGGAGCCACTGTCCAAACTGAACTCTTACTATGTGATCTAGGGTAAGTTGTTTGCTTCCTAGCACACTGTAGGCACACACACACACACACATACACACACACACACACACACACACACATATATATACATATATACACACATATTTTTGTTAAAATTAGGCATATATGTGTATAACACATATTATGTGTGTTAAATTACATATATGTGTACAACTTATATATGTATACACATAAGTGAAGATTTTTTTTTAGTATTATGCATTTGCAATTGAAGAAGGGATGGAAGTAGAGGAGGACTCACGTCCATACCAGTCTGAATGTGTTATTCCCATGTGGTCAAGAACCAGGGAAGGGGGTAGATCAGTGGTTAAAGACATAGACTGGAACCAGACTTCCTGGGTTCAAATCCCAGTTCCATCAACTAGTAAGTTATTTCATCTATTTGTGCCTCAGTTTCCCCATTTATAAAAGGGAATACTCATGCTAATTATCATGCTACCCCATGGAGTCATAAAGAGGATTCAGTGACTGACATTTGCAAAGAACTCACAACAGTAACTGACGCAAGGCAAGCCAACCTGTTCACTAACTGAAGGCCGCTCAGCCAATTGGCCTTGTCCAAGGTGCTGATGCGCCGAAAGCCTTGGTCCTTGTGGAACTCCATGGCTTGTGTGGCTGCAATGTGGCCTCATCCTCTCAACTGAGTGTTTTAATGAAGATAGGCACTCCTTGTGCTTTGTTGTCTTTCCAATTCCAAAACTCAAGGACAAGGGCTCCACAAATGTAACTGTGGAGCCCCAGATCCCCTAATCTTGTCTTTGACATTCCCTGGTCTGACTCTGCAGCTTACTTGACTGACTGGAGCTGTAGTGCTCTCCTTATGTGAGCGAGTATGCCTCAAATGCATGCCCTACCTTGTCCCTTCTCCCCTTGATAGGGGATTGTTACCACCAAGTGACTGCAGTTGTGGGTCAGGGGTCAATGGCAACTACTAGAGGGTAGTTTGATGGCCATGGTGCAAGAAGAGAGGTTTATCAGGGTCCTGGGAATGGCTTGAGGTGGACGGCAGGCAGGCACCCTGTTGCTGGTCCAACTGTGATCAGGGGCTGCTGTGGTGTTAGGCATCTCTTCTTCTGACTCTGTGTCTGCCCCTCCTGGGCTGGGGTCTGGAGTACAGCCTGGAGTTGCAGAGGTGTGAGGAGTGCTCCCTACCTAACAACCATCCCCTGCTGCAGGGATGGTGGCTCTGTGGCTCCTGGGCATTCCAGGCTGTGGCTCTTGCTGAGTTTTCTCTGGAGACAGGGTGGCCTCCACTTGATATCCTGCAGCCCAAACTTTACCCTTATGCCCTTCTAGTCAGGCCTGAGTCTGACAGAACCAGTAGCTGATAGGCAGGGCACCAGGACCCAGACAGTTGTCAGCTGTTTGAGGAGTCTGCCTCTGTCTCCTCCTCTGGGTCACAACCAAGACCAGGGTTGGCCTAGATTAACATCTCTCATGCTAGTAGTCTAATGTGGGCTGACAACCGAGGGCTTATGGGGCAGCTGGGTCCTGCAGGAGGCAAGGTCTGTGGAGCTTGGGGTTTCCAGAAGCTTCAACTTCCTGCCCAGGTGGTTGCATGCACTCAGATCCAGGGAAACTTGGATTTGACTACCCAGACCCAAATTCAAGGGCATCATCCTAAGGAGAGCACCATCCTAAGGAGGGGAACTGAGAAGACAAGGAAACAGACACTGATTTGGCCTTATGAAAAACAGTGGTAGCTGGGTTGCCTTTGAAATAGGCCGAGGTGGTGAGAGGAAGAAACATTCATCCTGTAGCTGACATTGACTGAATATGCAATAGGATAAGCTGTGTAGCTGATACTATTCTGAATACAATATTAACATTTAATCCTGCCTGTGACCCTATTGGGGGTCATTACTGTCATTCCCATTTATTGATGATAAACGGATGCATAGGGAAGTTATGTAACTTGCCCAGGGATTCACACTGTGGAGTGATGGAACAAGGGTTTGAATCCAGACACTGTGGCCCCAGAGAGTTGCTCTAAGTGTACATTACCTTGTTTCATCTTCCTGAAAACTCCCTTATGGCAATCTTATTCTCACTCTTCAGAAAGACAAAAGCCTTTGAAAGTTTTATATAACTTGTCCAAGATTCCACCGCAGTCAGTGGTAAAGCTGAGACTCAAACCCAGGCTTAGGTCAACTCTGGATCCTTCACTTCTTCCACCAAACCAGAGGTCTGCAAACCACAGACTTCAGGCCAAATCCAGCCCACCACTTGATATTTACAAATAAGGTGACTTTCATGCTACGACAGCAGTTGAGAAGTCGCGACAGAGACCTTTACAGAAATAGTTTGCCAGGCCCTGCACGAAACTCACAGGATGAACAAAAGGCAGCAACTCCCGCCTTTATCTGTCTCTACCTGACAAAGTAGCCATCTACGACTTCATATGAATTAGCCCATCAACTTTATGCCAGGTCTCTGAGTGTATCTCATAGGGTCAGAAACAGAAAAGACTTTACAGAATCACCCCATCCAACATTCTCATTTTACAGCTGGGAGAGCCAAGGCTTAGCAATGACTTGTCCAACATGACCCAATCATCACACCAGAGTAGCTTGTCTCAAGTGGACACTAAGGGGGCCAAAACTTTTCCAGAGCTTTAGTCTCTAACAACATTGATCCTTCTAGTCCTGTTTGAGACTGTGTGACAAAGCAATGCTCACAGTACGCTGCAAGAAGCGCCAGTTAGGTGACCAAGTCCTTGTAGCTCTGCAGTCCCTTCCCACAGTTCTGTGGTGTCTGTCAGGACTTTCCTGGTCCCCACCCCACCATATTTCCATAGGACACCGAATTTAATATGTAAGAGACCTGACTTTGCCCTTCGGTAGCTGTGCAACCTTGGGCGGGTCACTTCTCAACTCCAGCCTCTGTTGTCTCATCTGTCCAGTGGGCACGGTGTTCCTGTTGCTGCTTATCTTGCAGGATCATTGTTAGGGGTAAAAATGAGATATTTGCTGTGGGATGATTGATATGAAAAGTCAAGCCAGGCCCTGTGGCCCACACCTGTAATCCCAGCTACTCAGAAGCTGAGGCAGGAGACTTGCTTGAGGCCGGGAGTTTGAGACCAGCCTGGGCAACCTAGTGAGTCACTGTCTCTACCAAAACCAAAATTACCCAACTGAGGTGGCATGTACTTGTAATCCCATCTACTCAGGAGGCTGAGGTGGGAGGATCACTTTGAGCCCAGGAGGTCAAGACCGCTGTGAGCTGCCATCACACCACTGCACTCCAGCCTGGGCGATAGAGTGAGACCCTGTCTCAGAAACAAACAAACAAATAAACAAAGTCGACATAATGCAGGGTGATGGAGATTCAGAAATAAGGTCTATTGTCATTCTCATTTAGTTTGGGTTGAAGGGCAGAGACTGATGCCATATATCATCAGAAGAGAGAGGCCCCCAAAGATGATATATACTTGTGGGTTTAAAACATTTGAAAATCTGATGAATATATGGACCCTCTTTCCCCAAAACTGAGCTCTAAATCATTCAAACAAAAATTTGCATTTAATCTCAGAAGGTTCTGAAAAATTTTGAAGCCCATTCATGAATACTTAGTTCTGACTACTCCTGATCCACTGTACAGAGGAAAAAATTGAGCCCCAGAGAGAGACTACATATATCAGTGCCTTTGGGAAGGAAATAAAAATGAAGCTATCCAATCTCCAGAAATAGGATGGGGTGCAATTAAGTTGGGGAAAATTCAGAAGCCGACCAGATGCCTAAAGTGAGGCTCACCTGTGTTCCTCCAGCTTCTCCTACTGCATTGTCAGCCTAAGGGAAGAGTGGAAGCCTGGGCAGCCAGCTCCTTCATCACCCCCACAAAAGATCTGAACCAGCCTCCCTCTCCTCCTCCCACAGGACCACTGCTCACTAGATCTCGGCAGGCACAAGGGAATGCCAGAAGCACAGCTGCCTTCTGTTTGATTCACTATAATAAAGCCCAACTCCAATTCTGTGTTGAAACAAAATGATCCGAATGATAATAGCCTCTCTGGGATGTCTGCCCAACTCCAATTTGTGAGGCCAAACCACTCCTACCCCAGGATCCTTGGCATGAATGTATTTGCATCTCCCAGTGCTGCTGTTCTAGGCTGGCTTACAACTGTCCAAAGAAAACCCTAAGAGCTCCAAATGGAAGGGACCTTAGGGTTGCGTAACCTCCCTCCCTCAATTCCAGTTGACATTGCATCCCCAGGAGATATTGCCTGCTATCTGCTTGCGTATTTCCAAAGATGGAATTACCACTTCCAGCAACAGCCCATTCTCTGTTCTGGTCAAATCTTGCAAGCTATCTTCCTGGACTTTGTGCCATTGGCAGTATTTCAGCACTTGGGCCCACCACACGCTCTCTGACAGCCTTTACATATTTGAAGACATTGACTGAATACTTATTTGGCAACACCTCTTTTATATTGGTGTCACTATCTGCTTGCTGGCTTGTACTAAAAATAATTACCTGTAAGTTCACATCTTCTCCAAACAATGACAACATTCAGTTTACATCTTCCCCAAACAGAGACTTAGATCTTCTAAGGGTCTACATGTGAACATATCTCTCTCCCCAGAAAAATTCACACATGCACTAAATTGTGTATTTAATTCAATCAAACAGGAGGTTCTGAGCCCCTTGAAACTCAGCTTTAGAAATGAAAACTAAACGAAACTAAACCTGTTATTACTTGGTGCCCTCTTTTTATTTAAAAATATATGTTGATCTCAAAGCTAAGATTACAGGTTTCACCCCTTCCAATCTCCTTTTCCATAGGTTCTAAAAAGCGTTATTTGATTAAAAGGTGGGTCATTACGACCAGAAGCTCTTCTTTACTAGCTGGAAGCTGATCAAAGACACACCCACTTGCCTTACATAATTTGTAGCATTCTACCTTCGTGAAAGAAACTATTCGGAACTCCACTACCAGATACATAGCCCAGGAAAAACTCTTTATTATTCTGTACACTTATATTTCTACAGAGAGAAAACAGCTTTTAAAATAAATCCAAATCAGACACAGAAATCTGCATGACATTGGAACAGTCCATGACAGAGAGGACACAATAGAAACAGTCTTTATTTACACAGAAGCAGAGAGACAAAGGGATGAGGGCAGGTACCCCAAAAGTGACTTCACATTCACCAATGTTTCAGTGGCTTCTGCAACCACAGCAGAGCTGTGGATCCTGGGATTCACAGGGCATGACAACGTGTTACCCTCCAATGCCTCAAAACAAAAGGGTTGGATTAAAAACAAATACCAAGTGTTTCTGGAATCACCTAAAAATAACTGAGAAAGAGGAACTATTGAATGTCCAGAAAAATCAAAGTTCTGAAGGCTAGACATCTGACATTTCTCTGATAGAGAGATCATTGGTCATCAGTTCATTCTGGAAAATTTTTAAAGTTAGGTGATGTGTTTCCTTCATTGTAAATGTAACAGGAGAACATCAGTATGGAGACATGCAAGGATGTCTTTAATGGAATGGGAACTTTGATGGTCTGATATGACTCCTGATTTTAAAGACAAAGAATCTTGAAACCCCAAAGATGAAGCCACTATCCTCAGGCCACCCAGCTAGTGGTCTGCACATCCAATTCTGTAAAACTCTGCATACTCTTCTGTTTCCACCACACTATGTGCCCTCTCTGTTTTTCTCTCTTCTGCAGCTTTCAAAGGAAATAAACAAATGAAGTGAGTTCAGTGGGCTTCTTTACTAAGAAATGACTTCTTTGGTAAGACTGCTTCAGTCTCACATTAGCGAGGCTGGAAAACAGATCATATGTCAGGAACTGGCTCCCATCTGAGCAGCAAGTCCCTTTGAGAATTAAGGCAGCTTCGGGGATTTCTGTTTAGCAGGTTATCTGGCAAGAGTTGGCAGCCCTCTTTCTCCCTCGTCTTGTCTTCATCTAGAATGTAGGCTAGCAGGTGGCTGCTAAATAACTAGACACTGAGCAGATGTAAATGTGATGGTCTCAAACTGATACTTTACATTTCATGAAAAATAATAATTCTTTAAAAACCTGACAAAATATCAAAAGTGTCAAGTGTCATATACAGTACACAGCACCCTTGTCCTGGGTGACCTCTGCTATTTAAAAAAGGCTACAAAAAGGAAGTCAAAGATGACTTAACATAACAGAAAGCACATACTCTCTCTCCATTACATGTGGGTGGGGAAGGTAAACCCAAATGGTCTCTAAGCACCTCCCCGAGAACTTCCAAGGGCTTTCTGGGTACCCCCACCCCGCTGGGGGACCTGGACTTGGAGCCAGGTTCCGCCCCCGCCCCCCACCAGATTCAGGAGCCAACTTCTGCCGCAAGGCAGCACCATTGCATTGGTTCGGTGTTGATTCAGCTAGCACCACATCTCTGATTCACCCCTGGGACAAATGTCTGGAGGCTGAAGGGGCCACATGCAGATGGCAAAGAGGAAATGGCAGGCTCTCTCGGAAGCATGCCCCTGCTCTAATGCACATGGGCTTTGCTGACTGCTTGCTCTCATTTCAGCCAAGTATACTCAGCTTTTCACGTCCAGCTGTTCCGAAGAGTGATTACATTCATCAAAAGAGAGCAGCTGAATAGTTTCCTCTCTGGAAACCAGCTAGAGGAAAATACACGGCATTCTCTCACTTCTTCCCATCCTCCAACACATTGTTCTTTTGCTAAGAAATATTCCCTTGGCACTTGAATGAGTTTTTTAAAAAAGACAGCGCTGGGTGAGGTGAACCATATTGTGCAGGGAGTTTCAAAATGCTCTGGGCTGAGAGTCAGGGGATGTGAATTGAATCGAAGGTCCAACTTGATCTCTCAGTTGCTGAGAAACCTTGAGCAAGAGTGACTGAAATGCTGAGCCTTGGTTTTCTCACCTGGGAAATCGGGAGACAGAAGCTCTAGCCCTGCAGTTCCCACTGGGCAGATGGGAGGTAATGTACGTAAAAGTGCTTTATTACAAAAAAAAAAAAAAAAAAAAGGTAACATCTAGGAAGAAGTTACCCTTCATGGGAGGATTGGAAATTACCAATGGGGCCCAGACCCTGACCTGATTGTTCTCCTCCATTCTCAAGCCTCATTGTTCATAGGGCTTCAAGACACCTGCCTCCTGTGCCGTCTCAGGCTTTCAGCTGACCTTTTTTACACGGAAGGATTCAAAGTCTCCTGAATTCCCCTTTTTTCTCTGCAGAATGACCTGAGGAGCCTGACCCTGACCCAGCAAGGAAACCTCAGGACCCTGGGAGACACAACCATCTCCCTGCCCGACCCTGGTCCCCTCATAACCCTCTGCTAGCAGGATTCACCAGGCTCAGTGACATCCTCGTTTTACGCAAAGCACCTTCTCCACGTGCGAGTGCAGCGGCCTCTTTATTTTTTCCCAAGATTCTGCAACAGGAGCTCCCACAGTCAGAATACAAATCCCTCCAACCAGGGCGTGAGAGACTCTAACCGTAAACAGAAACCCCTCCCAAAGATGCCACCAATTCAGCAAAGTAGGAATCACTTCTCCTACTGATCACCACCGCCACCACCAGAGGGCACCAAGTGCAAGCTTGTATCAGAAGTAAACCTAGAAACTTTCTCTGAAACCACCAACCTGTCCCATCCACTCATAATACTCTCCCCTCCACTTGAGAGAGTATTTCTGCACAGCTTGTCTCACTCTGCCCTCCAAGGGGCCGCATCTAGTGCATGAGAGTGTTTACAGTCAACTCTCCATTTCTCAAGATCCCTGGCTCCACTCCAGGATATTCCCAGGGGGAGGCTGTGCAGGTGTCCAAGAACAAGAAATTAACACAACAGCCTGTCAGGCTGCCGTTGGGCACCCACCTGGCCCTGTGAGGACAGCGCGGTGAGGACACACGTGCGGCCTCACTTTGCCCCTGTCTCTGTTTCTCCAGGCAGGTCTCAGGAAGCCCAAATGGGTTTCTGGGCTCCGTGTGTCTCACAGAGCAAGAGCAGCATGAGGCCTCAGTAGTCATGGCTTGCCTCGTGGCCTCCACCAGCTTGTCTGATGTAGGCACCTCCCAGAACTTGCTCACTATGCTTCATTTACCCTCTTCCCCCTGGCCCCCATAACTCTGGGCCATCTGACCACCAGAAGCTGGAGGAATGTTCCAGAACACATGCATCAAACTCAGATTGGCCAGAGTGAAAATCAACTATGAAAGTTTCTACTATGAAGGTTTCTACTCCAAATCCCTCAAAGCATCTATCCACTGACTTCATTTTAGGGGCAAATAAATCTAACTCCTGGGCTGAGGCTTAGACACAAGAGGGCTGCCTTGGGTAGGCAAGAAAAGGAGGGTCTATGTACCTTTCCCAGCCACCCCACTAAACTCAGCGGGAGTTCATGTTTGATTTTTGTTTTATTGGCGTCTGATCAAAAACCCATCCTCTCTCTGATTTGGTCAACTAAGAACTTCTGTGCCCCAAGTCTAAGCAAATGTGATGGGGGTTTCCGACCTCAAGGACCTAGCTTCGGCAGGCTGCCAAAGTAGGAGAGACTTCCCCCAAAACAAAGGGGATGCAACAGAAGTCATTTTCCTGTTTGCTCCTCTCCTCTGAGCTAATAGCCCCCAGGCCAGATACACAGAAGGCGAACAAAAACTAGAGCCATGAAATCATTTGTAATTGGTAAAAGAAGAGAAGATCAGAAGGACAGCTTCCAGCAGAGGAATCCCAAGATGGTGTCCGCGGTGGGGGTGAAGCAGCTGGCTGTGATCCGGGCGTTGGCATGGGGGTTCCTCCTCCTCCTCTCGGCAGGCTCAGATGGCCAGCCAGTGTTTTGACTGCAGAGAAAGACAGCAAGGACTTGACATGGTGGGGACCGACAGGAGTGAGGGCCAGCTGGTGGGGGCAGCAGGAAGCAGAGGAGGCAGAAAAACACCCCCTTCCTTCATGGACCTCAGGGAACATGCAGGTCAATTAACTAACTGTCACAGCGGCCCCGAAAGGGCAGCAGAACCTCCCCAAAGTCACATAGCAAGCCTGAAGCCATGGGCTTGCAGGGACCTCCCTGTCCCCCATCCTTTTCCCCTTTGGCCAATATGTTAGCCCTGCATGCTCTAATACTTGCTCAAGGTATTGCAGCTCTTCCTTCAAGATAAGGAATTTTCAGCATGGTTGATGACACTCCATGGCAACAACTCATAGGGGTTAAGCAGAGTGATAGGAAAGATGGCATTTGGCATCCCAGGATCAAAGAGCAGAGGGTCAGGCATGGGCTGATAGAAGGCAGAGGACGCTCCCTCTCCTGCTCTGATCCTGACACCACACCCCTGTGGGCTACAGCTCACACTGGGTTTCTGGGTTTTCTGGCTGTGAGGTCCAGCCTTGGGCAGTGCCCAGGAGGGAACAGCCAGGGCCTGTCCCTATGATCCCCACCCCAGAGGGCCGGGCTGCACCCACCTGGAACTGTCTGATGTCCCTCTGAGCCACCAGGTGGTGCTCGTTCTCCGGTGTGATACCATAGGCCAGTCTCTGAAAGGAGGAGGAGAGGAGGCCTCAGCTTGGCCCAGGGATACCTTTCTGGCAACCCAGCTACACCCCCAGATGAGGGCCGCCTGCTATTTGGCCCTGCAGCCCCATGTGGACAGCATTCGTAGTCTGTACAAGACACCTCCAGCCTTGTTTGTGGAGCTGGTTCATTGAGTCATTCATCCAACCAGTGTTTCTTGAGCTGCCTACTGTGGTCAGACATGGGCTAGGCCCTGTGGATCCAGACTTGAAGGAGACGCACACAGTCTCTACTGTGGGGGAGCTTACAGCCCATGTAAGGGACTGGCAATGAACAAACACACACGTTGTCTTAGACCCAGATTGGAGAAAGTGCAGCAGGGAGAGTGTGGAAGGAAGCCTCTGGCCCTGCAGGGAATCAGGGAAGCCCTCCTGCAGTGGGGGCACTTTCAGGGTTTCAAGCCATGTGTTCTGAACCAACAATTGATCACTGATAGTGGGAAGCCTTCCCCTGCCCGAAGTGTAGAGAATAGAAAGCCAGGTCCCAGTTCCCATGTCTAGAATGAGGTCACTGAACACTGGTCCTCCCAGGGACCCAGAACAGAGGCCCCCCTCCAACTTAGGGATTTCACAGACAGGAAACTTCTCACAATGAGGGTGGGGACTGTCCGTTGGGCTCATTGCCTTCCATTTTGTTTACCTGCCCTTCATTAGAATGTGAACTCCATAAGGGCAGGAATTTTTGTCTAGTACCTCGAATACTGCCCAGCATATATCTGGGTCCCAATAAATAACCTTCCAAATGAGTGGATAAAGGAATGAAGGAATGAAATCTTTGTTTTGTAAAGTAAGGATATGAATAAGACTATCACTATTAGTTTATAAAAGAAAGGGTATTTTAATCAAATAGGAATGGCATAATTTCAGGATAAAGGCCATTGTTTCCTAAATATTTATATAAATGTGTATGTGTGTATATATATGTACATATGTGTATATATATTTATACACATGTATAAATATTGACATATATGCAGAATGCATAGAAAGAAAATCTCTGGTTCAGAAATCTCTGGTTTAGGCTGATCAGATGATTAGGTTCTGGAAAGAGGCAGGTGAGAACCAGGTGGAGCAGATCACAGTGGGCTTGGATGGGGAGAGCTGGGACATCTGAGGAAATGACAAAGCTTAGATGGGGACACGAGAGTGAGCTGGGTTCAGGTAGTCTGTCTAATCAATCCTGAGTGAGCTTCAGGGCTGAGTGCACCCCCAAGGAACATGTACCCAACCCCAGCTGTGCACCAGGCACTGTGCTAAGTGCTTCCTTTTTCTTTTCGGATGTAGTATTATCATCAGGATATAGATGTGGAAACTGAGGCTCATCAGGGTAAATAACCTGGCCAATGAGGTGAATCAGTCTGACCCTAGCGTCTGTGTCCTGTCTCCCTTCCCCCACCCAACAGGAATGAGAGTCCTTCCGTCCCCCTCGGCCACCTCCCACCCTGTTCCCCAGGGGAGGCCCAGAGCTCACCTCCCAAAGAGAGCCCTGTGTGCTGAGGAACTTGTAGATGATGTAGATGGGCACCAGGACCATGGAAGACAGGGAGATGCCCCACCCCACCCAGTTGGCCCAGGGCGGGAAGATGTAGTCGTCATAGCTGAGTGGCTTGAAGTTGATGATGCTGACCACGACCACGAACTAGGGATGGGCAGGGAAGGGAGAGAAAGGAAGACAGGGCAGAAGAGAGACAAGAAGGGAAAGAGAGAAGGAGGTGGGAGAAAGGTGGGAGAGAAATGAAGAGCAGTGAGCATCACAGTGAAGGGAGGAAAGAAGGAAGGAGGGAAAGAGGAAGAGATGGAGAATCAAGAATTCAGGAAGCAAGTGATAATCAAAAGGAGGCAGAGATGACAGGGAACAAGCAAAGAGGAAGAACAAAAGGTGACTTTGGAGCAGACATAACAGCCCCCAGGGACCCGGCCCCCGCTCGAACCCCCCAGTAAGGTGGATGCCTACCATGTTATCCACAGGGCCAAGCATCCCAAGTGACCCCTCTACATGACCAGGGCCTCTGTATCCCAGAGCCTCCCCCCTAAGCAGCAAATATCCCCACCCAGCTCCATCCTGGGCACACCCCACTCCCCACATGCAGGGCTTCCCGGCAGACACTACACACCAGGAGGAAGGCAGGACTGACGAACTTCCAGCACAGTCTCCAGTACAGGCCCGGCCTGAACCCCATCATCTGCTGGATGTCATTGCTGAACCTGTCCACTCCTGTGCACACACAGGGCAGGCCTGTTACAGCGGCCCCCGCAACAACCAGGGCTAGGTCCTCCCATGAGGTCCTGGCCCCAGGTGGAGAGCAGGGCAGTGGGCAAGCTGCTGACATCCTGGGACTCGGGAGAGTTGGGATGGGCACTTTGTAATGCAGAATGAGGGAGAGGACAAACTCCAGACCAATATCCACTTTCATGTGCTACCCCATTTAACTTGTCAGAGGGAAACCTGGGCTCAGAGAGGTGAGGGGATTTGCCCCAGATTCCACAGCTGGTTGGTCTGACTCCAAAGCCCAGCTCTTTCCTCTTGTTTATGCTCGCTCTGAAAATAACAGATGCAACTATACATACAGCACATTCCCTGACCTCAATCTGCTAGCAGAGCCCAGCTTCTTCCGTTGATTCTCTCTCTGAGTGGTAGCAGAGTGAGAACAGAACTAACATGTTGGTGTGACACTTGGGGGGGGGGGGAACAAACAATTAACACATTTAAGGTTTGTAAAATATTCTCTCAGTTCCCTTCCAGAATAAGTTTTCCAGAAAAAAATACAGGATACTCAGTTAAGTTTGAATTTCACATAAATAATGGGAAAAAATTAGCATAAGTATGTCTGACGCAATATTTGGGCTATACTTATACTAAATAATGATTCGTTATTTATCTGAAATTCAAGTTTAACTAGGCAACCTGAGTTGTATTTGCTAAATCTGGCAACCCTAGGTAGAATGAATTGTATGACTTGGGGGTCAGCATTTTCCTAAGGGTTCCTCTTTTAGAAGCTGATGCGGATACCCTCAGGGGCCTTTGTAGCCTCCTGTTAAGGGTGGGTTCATCCAAAGATGAGCCAAGGATTGAGATTTGTTCCCAAGAAGCAACTTGCTGGACTCTGGAATTTTAGGTGGCTGTCCTGGAAATGGCAGGCTGAGGCTTTTCCACATACTCACATACCGTAAAACCAGGAAACTCCGATGGCTTCCATCAGGACAGCAAAAAGGATGGAGGTGCCCGCAGCAAAGGTGTCCAGGAGGGTCAGCACATAAATTCCACCCTGGGCCAGGGAGAGAAGAAGAAGCCTGAGGACCTTTCTGGCCAAACGTGGGCACTGACTATCGTGTCCCTCAACTCTTACCTGCCCCTGTCCTGCTTGCTCAGAACCCTGTTTGAGACCACAGGCCGCAGGGGTGTGGTGCTGTTGGAGTTATGGTACAGTCACCTCAGTTTCAGCCAAAGAGTTAGATGGGTTTCAAAGGGACTTTTGCTGCCCCTCAGGTCCATAAACAATTAACAGGGTTGAGTGGAATCCTCAGCATCAGAGGTGGAAGGAGACCACCGGGTCGAGGGTGCAGAGTCCTGCATTGTTCTCCCTGAGCTCAGCCCCAGTGTTTGACCAAGAATCTGCCCAGAGGCCCCACGTGACCCAGAGCCCAGCTCCGACTCACCTTGGTTATGCAGAACAGGGCGAGAAGGAAGGTGCCGAAGGTGACGCCAAATGTGAAGAGTTTCCGGTGTCGCTTCAGGACCTGGAAGTCATCTGCCAGGCCCGTGATGATAGCCTCCATGCCTCCCATCTGGAGGGAACCAGGAGGGGTGGGATGTGGGAATGAGGGTCTCTCTGGACCTCATTCTCAGGCCCCGGGGTTCCTAGGGCCTCCTGCAGCCCAGGACTCCGCAGGCTGCCTTTCCTCTCTTGAGAAATCAGCACATCCTTCCTTCCTCCCCATCTTCTTGCCCCATTTCTGTCCTGTTCTCAGGCAAACTCAGAACTCAGAAACTACGTGGGAGAGGGTGAGGGTTAAGTCAACTCCTGTCTCCCCTAGCTCCCTGCTCAGCAGCTACCTGTCTCCTGCCTCCTCACTCAGCCCGAGTGCGTACAGATAAGCTGATAGCGGAGTGAAACCAGTAAAACACAAAAACCCGTGTCATAGGTTTCTATGTCAATAAGGGTCTCTGGAAACAACTCCTGCGGACGAGCTGCTGGTGATGAGAACTTCAGACAGTCTTTTTTAATAAGGATTGTGGGCTGCTTTTCTAATGATGGAGCAAAGTGGTCACTTCAAACTCCAGACTCTTAGAGTCTGAAAGGGTCTCACATCCACTGCTCTATTGTTTCCTTATGAGGCCACTGTGAGGGCCAGACAGGCATGAAAGTTACCACTGTCCCCTCCCCTTCCCTCCTTCTCTCCTCTCCTCTCCTCTTGGCAGACGCTGTTAATCAAAATTAGTATTCTCCATTATAAGCCCAGAAGCAGCCTCAAAACCCTCCTTAACACCCTGCTCCTGGCAGATCTACTGATTGAAAGCAAAAGGCAGTGGGAGGAAACCCATGTGCCAGCCTTTCCATAAGATTTTTTGCAAACTTCCAGGCATGATGTACTAAGGGCAGACACAGATTTTAAAAGACATCATTAAACCCAGTCTTACATTTGGAAAAAATAAAAGGATGTAAGAAACTACTGAGGTTCAAACTGTTTTTATTTGTTTGTTTGGGGTTTGAGTTTCATTTCGTTTTTTTTTTTTTTTTTTTTTTTTTTTTAAACTAGATCTCACTAAACCCAGGTTGGAGTGCAGTGATGTAATCATAGCTCACCGCAGCCTCCAACTCCTGAGCTCCTGTGACCCTCCCACCTCAACCTCCTGAGTAGCTAGGGCTACAGGCACATACCACCATACTGAGCTATTTTTTTTTTTTAATTTTTTTTTTGTAAAGACGGGAGTCTCCCTATGTTGCACAGTCTGGCCTTAAACTCCTGGCCTCAAGCAATCCTCCCACCTCAGCCTTCCATGGCCCTGGGATTATAGGCATGAGCCACCATTCCCGGCCTGTTGATTGTTGATGATAAAATATAATGAGAAAATGCCTGTTTACAGAACAAGACTCTATCTGTGTCCCCTCTGAATCATTTCCCCACCTGCAAGAGGACGGTGTTGGGCTGGCTTATCCGAAGTCTCTTCTCATCTGTATTTCCAAGATACCAAGGGGTTCCTATGGCTCTTGGCTTTGGCCTAAGTCTTATCTTTTTGAGTCAGGACTCACTTTTTTTGACCTACATTTAAATAGGGCCTGCTGGAAACAACTATTAACCAGGTGTTTGAATAGTGGGAGCTTCAGGCCCAGCACTGTGTGTTGGTGGAGGGGTCAGGCCCAGGGGGATGGGGGACAGGTATCTTGAGCAGGGTCACTTACTGAGCTGTCAAGGCCCAGCGCCAGGAGCATGACGAAAAACACGACAGCCCAGAATGTAGATCCAGACAGGGTAGAAATGGCTTCTGGATACAGGATGAACACTAGGCCAGCTCCTGCAAGAAACATCAAGGACCTCATCAATGGCTGAAACCATTGTTCTGAGCTGCATGTGGTAGGGGAGCATCTGGGGGCCCCCTACCCCAGATGGGTCAGTCATGTGTGGGTGGAGCAGACCACAGGTCTAGAGATAACAGATGAAGTCAGCATGAACTTACAGCTCACCTGCGCACTGGAGAGGTTGCCCCCAACAGCCAGACTGGAGAGCAGTTTTCTGCCTGGTAAGCTACAGACTGCATACTGCATACCCCACCTCCTATACTCTACAAGGCATTCACTCTTACTTACAAAAGCTTGGGGTCCTCGGAATGCATCAGAAGTAGCCCTTCCCTAGGTCTCAGCTTCTTTGTGGCCATAAGAATATGGGAAACTGCAGGGAAGGACACAAGCTCCAGAGCTGAACTGCCTGGGGTATGAACACTATTGTACCGTTGCTTACTAGCTGGGTGATGCCAGACAACTTATTTGGCTTGCGTCTCAGTCTTCTCATCTGTAAAGTGAGTCTACTGACACTTGCCTGGCAGCCTTGTGAGCACTAAGTGGAGGTATGTCAAGTGCTTAGCCCAGGACTGGTACAGAGAGGACATTCCAAAATCTCTTCTTCCCAGCCTGACTCAGAGGAAGGTTCTGCTACATACATGGGGCCTGGGACTGCCTGAAATTCTCACTGATAACCTCAAGGGAAAGTCAATCATATGAGTGGTTTGGATACCTCCACAGACAGCCTAGTGATCCTACAGCCAAAGGCAGAGCCATGCAGCCAAGAATAAGGCGGGCTTCTCAGCTCCCTCCTCAGTGAGCTGGGGCCCAGGTGGGCTGCCCACCCACCTTCTGTGGCCACATCCTCAATGTTGACCTTGTGTTCATGGGCCATGTAACCAAGGATAGAGAAGATGGCAAACCCGGAGACGAAGCTGGTGATGCAATTGATGCTGCTGGTCAGCAGGGCATCCCTGGGGGAAGAATCACAATGAGGTCAAGCTCCTTGACACCCTCAACCCTGTGCATTGATTGCTGGGCCAGTTATAGAACCCGCAGCCTGGCCCCAGCCTCAAAGGCCATGCCTCCTTCAGTAGCTCCTGCTGCCACATGGATCCAGGGCCCCACCATCACTGGCGCAGGAAGTAGGCTAACCACATATGGATGGAACAGTCCGATACCAGAGTCTACTGGCAAACTCCTGCCAGGAAATTAATTCACCAGCCTCCTTCAACATACCTTCCATGGTTGCTTCCCAGTGCCTTCCAGCTCCTCATCCTGTCATGCAAGAGCTTTGCTAGGAAGACCCAACCTTCCTTATAGATTTATCTTCCATGACTCTCAAGGTGTATTCTGAACAGTACGACTGTGTACTCTGAACAGTGAATTGAAACCAGTCAATTCGCTGGTCCATAAACAAACCACCTCCCTGTATCTGGCTGTGCTGTCCCCCTTCTCCCATAGTGTGTGCTGTCCACTCCACATCTGCCTAGCATAATCCTAACTATCCTCCAGGGTTCATCGCAAATTCACCTCCATGCACTGGCTTGTTTTCTATCAGGGGGCTGATCACCCCATTTCCTTACCTCCCTATAGCCTGTCAAACTGGTATGCATTCATCGGACTCTGTCATGTACCAAAGACACTATGATTCTGCCTTAAGCCTTGGATGGTGTAACGGAAGTGAACCTAAATTTGTGCCCGTGCCTGAAGTCCCCAGAGCACTGGGCCAGCAGGAGGCAGCATTGAGTGCTTCCTGAACTGAGCTAGATCATGGTCCTCTGAGTGAGTCTCAGTCTGCCCTACAATCTCACCTCTGATCCTGCCAGGCCCTCAGCAGCAGGGATATTCTACCCCTGCCTGCCTGGGCATCTGATGGACAGAGTCAGCCAATGCTGTCCACACTGAAATCTGCACAGTTCTCCTCTGTCCCAGCTACCCATCTCCCAATGCTGGTGACTTCAACTTTCCCAGTTCCACATCTCACTTCTGTTTAAGAGGCATCCTGAAATGAAATGTGGTTATTGGGACCCTCAGAGGCCACATTGCAGTTTATAGAACGCCCAGGATGGTCCACAAGAAGAAAATGTGGCTTGCCCAGGGAGAGTTGGCTTCCAGATAAGAACCCTCTCTGCCACTCATGCAAGGGTCAACCCCAGGATTGAGAGCATCCCAGAGTTCTGAGGAAGGTCTTACCTGTAACAGTTGTTGTCAAATTTGTTGTAACTGGCAAATGCAATCAACACTCCAAATCCAGCCCCCAAGGAAAAAAATATCTGAGTTGCAGCATCAATCCATACCTGAAACCAGCAGATAAAAGCCATCAACCTCTGCTTCCTATACCACGGGACCACCTCACTTTTCTGGAAGGGCTGAGAAACCCTGGGGATGCTCTGAGACCAGAGGAAATACAGCTTAAACCACAGATGGGCAGTCCTGGCAACTCCCTCCCCTGCATCTTGTACAAAACAACTGCAGAGAGAGGCTGGGCCTCTCTCACAACTCCCAGCCTTGGGTAGCAGCTGTGAGTGAGCTGACCCTGTAGGAACTCATTCACTCAATTTCATGCCCTGATTTTCAAAGAAAATTAACCATACTAAAAGTTCTAGGCTAGAGTGTGAACGGGCAAGAACAGAGGGTTATGGCCATCTTAGGAGTTGCAGAGGTGGCATTTTCAGAAGGGGAGGACTGTTCCTAATAGGCTTCTACAAGCCATAGACAATGGTGACAGCTTGGGGGCCAGTGGGGCTCGCTTATTCCATCCTTTGGGTGATAAAAGCAAATGGCTGGAGGCCTGGACATCTGAATTACTTTCCAACTTCTCTTGCTCATGTTCTAGCCCTGGTCAAGTTCATTTCTCTCTGTTTTCTCATTTGTATAATGGGGATAATTCTACTTCACCACTCAAAGAGATGCAATTCAGATTTTTTTTTTTAAGTGGAGTCTCACTCTGTCACCCAGGCTGGAGTGCAGTGGTGTGATCTTGGTTCACTGCAACGTCTGCCCTCTGGGTTCGAGCAATTCTCCCACTTTAGCCTCCTGAATAGCTGGGATTACACTGGAGTGCTACCATGCCCGGCTAATATTTGTATTTTTAGTAGAGACAGGGTTTCACCATGTTGGCCAGGCTGGTCTTGAACTCCTGACCTCAAGTGATCTGCCAGCTTCGGCCTCCCAAAGTGCTGGGATTACAGGCATGAGACACTGCGCCTGGCCTTCCAATTCAGATTTGAGAGATGTCTGTCATCTCCTCGCTGGTACTAGTCCAGGCTTCCCCAGCTGTGCAAACAGAGGGCAGGACCATCTGATGAGGGAAGACGGATCTGCTCCTTGAGACTGCGCTGAGGGCTTAGTTTTTACACATCTAAAAGGTTTGGCATCAACAGTCACAGAACAAAAAGAAGTCTGACTTGTTTTGCAATTTACAAGGCTGATTCATTTCCTTATGTTCTATTATCTTTCTGGTAGCTACTACAAAAATTGGTTTTCTCTTGGTTACTAGTCTGTAACATTGCAGCGTGTTGGGGCATTACAACCATGGAGATGCATATTGGGATGCATGTCTCCCAATCCTGCGCTGTTGGGGCCTGCCAGAATTATCGTGGGTTCAAATAAAGAAGCCATGGAGCATCGAAAGACAGCATGTTAAGGTGTTCTCACTGAGGGGCACTGCAAGAGGGGGTTGGAAGTAATCTCCGCAGTTACCTGAAGGTGCTCAAGGTAATAAGTATCTTTATCATTGTCTCTGCTTTCACCCTCACTGCTCTGCACTGGACTCCACTACCAGATTCACCCACTTTGACCATAATTTGAGCCTTTGGTCAGGGGCAGTGGTTGGCTGAGGGTGTTGGGGAAGAGGGTTGGCAGAGCCTCCCTGATGGCTGAATCTATCCTTATGCTGACATCACAGGATCGTGGTAAAGATCAGGTGTGGGGATCACAGAGTAGAAAGAGGGCAGGGATGGCTAGGGTGAGCGAGGGAGGACAGGAGCAAGAAACCAGGACATCACGTCCTCTTCACAGGGTATTGCTCTCCTCGAAAAGAGTAGTTTGTGAAGGTCACCAGATGAATCCACAGAATCCCAGGCCTCCAGAGCTGGGTGGGCTTATGGAGACTGTCAGTGCAAATCTGCACTGTCAAATGGGGAAGCTGCAGCTCAGACACGGAAGGATCCTGTCCAAGGCTATGCTGTACGTTTGTGGCAGAGCTGGGACCAGATTTTCCATTGTCACCTGCTCCTGAAAACCCTCCCAGAAGCCTGGCCCAAGGCTGGGTGGTCACTGAGCACTAACCGTGGCCTCTTTCAGGCGGTAGAAGTCGATGTGCAGGTAGGCATTGATGCCATTGGAGGCGCCGGGCAGCGTGACACCGTGGACCAGGAGCACGAACAGCACGAAGTAAGGCAGCGTGGCTGTGATCCACACCACCTGGGCAATGGATAAGTTTGGGTGAGAGCCTCGCTCTGGCCCCAACCCCATGGGGCGCTGGCGGGGCACAGAGCCCTTTCCCAGGGAGCCAGTCATGCTGTTTCCCACCTTCCTTTACCCAAGGCACATGCTGTAGGTTCCAGCTCTAGGCAAGGCCCGGATCCAGAATCCAGGGCCAGAACAGGAAACAGACACAGGGCACACCCTAGAGGAGCTCAGAACCCAGGGCGAGAGTCAGCCACACTGGGGATAGCACCATGATGGAAACCAAGGGCACCGAGGGCAAAGACTAGGTTCTCATAGCACCGGATGCCTCCTCATCTACAAAGCCACCCCTCCTGACTCCTTCACGGAAAGACCCCTGACTCCATAAAATGAAGAATTTTCCCATAGATAGAGCTCTCTAAAGGAAAAGAGCCCAAAGAAGTGGTGAGGTACGTGTCCCTGAAGTTATGCAACTGTTACTATGAATACAGGCATTGGCAAAGGATTGCTTAGATCAAGGTGTGGTTCATGGACCAGGAAGAACTAAGTACATCCACCTTGTGCTCTCCCCTTTCCCCGTCAGTCTTGTGTCCATCACACCATTGCTACTGGTTGCTGCATGCACCTATCTGGCTGGCAAGATATTTAGAAATCTGTCTCTCTCTCCTTCTTTCTGTCTCTCTCTCCTTCTTTCTGTCTCTCTCTCTTTCTTTCTGTCTCTCTCTCTCCTCTCTTTTTCTCTCGCTCCATCTTCCCTCCCTCTTCTCCCTCTCCTCCACTCTCTCCCTTTTGTTTACCTCTTCCTCTTTTTCTTTACCCTCTTTTAAGCAAGTTTTCTTTCCTAAGCACATTGCCCAGGAAGGGATGTGGCTGGGCAGAAAGCTGAACCTCTGACCATTCTTCATCTTGATGGGAACAGATGTGGGACACACACAGGCAACGTGTCTTGTTCAGAAATATACGAAAGGAGAGATTACTCCAGACTAAAAAAGACACCCTATCCCCGTGCCCAGGTTGGAGGAACAGAAAAGAAAGGTAGGTACAGGGACGCAGGTGTTATATGGATTTCCTTGCTGTTCCTTCTCACCCTTGGCTACACATTCAAATACTCTGGGGGAAGTTACAGGTAAGAATGTGAAAGCTCAGATCTCATTGTTGGCGTTACCGATTTAGTTGGTCTGGGGTGGGCCTGAAACGCAGTATATATTTTTAAAGTTCCCCAGGTAATAAAATTGTGCAGCCAAAGTGAGAAATCACTACTTTAGGGAGATATAGTCATAGGTAGCCTTGCAGAAAGAATGCTGTGCCCCAAGTAAAAATATCTGGTTAAGGTTAAGGCAGTCAGACCCAAGGAGAACGCAGCTGAAACATGAAAAGGGCTATCACTTAAATGCTAGATGGTTCCACACCCCCAAAGCTCTGGAACTATGAAGCCCCGAGAATCTTCACACATCCCTAAGGAGAGAGTGGAAACCTGGAAACATGAAAGTTCTTTGCCAGGCTAAAAAGATGTGGGTGCTAAACAAAAATGGAGATATAGAAAATAAAGCCATATGTTTTTCATACTTATATTTAAGGATGGGGATTTATCCTCTTTTTTTACTTGTCTTTCCCACTAGATCATGGCCCCCTTAGAAATAAAATTCTATATTTTTCAAACTTGTATCCCAGCATCCGGCATATGTGAATCCTAATACGTTTATCATATGAATGATTGGACAGTGTTGTGGATGAATGACTGGATTGTTAGGTAAATGGATGGATGGATGAGGGGATGGTTGGACTATGATTGAGTAGATGGTTAAAAGGATGGATAAGATGATTAGGTGGGTGGAGCATTGAGTAGATGGATGGATGAGTGGGTGAGTGATAAATCAGAGAGTTAGTGGATGACTAAGTCAAAGAATAAGTGTGTGAGCAAGTGAATGAATAACTGAGTCAGCATGGGAGTGAGTAAATGCATAGTGGCAGTCACATCTGGGCTCAGAAGGAATCAGGCAGGAAAGCCTCCTCTGTTTCATGTTGTCCACTTGTTTCTCCATCACTCCCTTGTTCTAGGAAGGTCTTTGTGGAAATGGGATTTCCACTTGTTTTCTTTCAGGGAGGCAAGAACAGGAAGGACAAATTGCATAACAAATAAGGAGGGAAACATGCCTTGGAAAGTGAAGCTGTTGCATCTAGGTGACCTTATGTTAATAAATCTTGGAATTGGTCCCCTGAACTGAGATGAATAGGTCTAAGCCCTTGGCAAAAGGTACAAGGAGGAGCTCTCACATTTCCTTGTAATTAGTCCTAATGGCTCTGGTCTCTTAACGCTCATGTCAACAGCTGCAGCCGAGGTGCAATGCCTAGCCCAGCAAACCAGGTGAGACCACACTCTTCCCATCAGAAAACAGTATCTTGACTTCTGACTCTAAGGAATCTCCCATGAGTCCTGGAGGTGGCCCTGCATTGGCCATGTTTGATGGCCATGGATGCAATTTCCCTAAGGAATGCATTAGGACATGACTGATCTGAAACCCTGACTATAGTCAAGCATCAAGAAAGCAGGAAACTTGTTTTGTCTGTGCCCATGTATTCAAAGCTAGACCATCTGAGTCTTGCTGAAGATTCTCAGAATTGACAGAGGGTGTTCAGCTGCCTAAGATCGTGTGTTGAAAGGGAGATTCCTGGATCTTTGGCCAACAGTTCACTCATGCTCACATGTGCCCTGAATGCACAATGGGTAAACAGAAGAAAGGCTTGGGCTCTGTCATCTCTACCCCAGGCTTCTCAGCTCTCAGAATTTCAACTTGCAACACAGCTCTGGCCATGAGAAGCTAGATTTGGTCCAATTTTGAGAACAAGATGAAGAATGCTATGAGCAGCACATTAGTCTTACAAGTGTCCTTAAACCCCTAAGGGAGGTCACTGCTTTCTGTCACTTTAAATCTATACTTGCTGGTGTTTCTATGGATAATTTGTGTGATTCCAGGGTACCAAATTCAAACCAATTGCCCATAATCAAAATGAGGAAGATCTTGGCTCCATAAAAGAAAGCACGTTCAAATTGATAGAGCTCTCTCAAGGGAAAGAGTTGCCCAGGACGGTGGTGAGATGCTTGTCACTGAAGTTGTGCAAGCCTGAATTCAGGCATCAAGCAAAGGGCTGCCTAGATCAAGGTGAGGTCCATAGACCGGCAGCATCAGCTTCACCTAGGAGCTTGTCAGGAATGCAAATTCTCGCATCATCCCCACTGAATCAGACTCTCTCAAGGAGGGACCCAGGAATCTGAATTTTAGCAAGACCTCTCTGTGATTCTTACATGCATGAGAGTTTGAAAAACACTGCCCAGGAACTACTCTAAGGTTGACTCGGACCCAGAGATGATAAATGTCCATGCTTTACCACTGTAAATCTGTGTTAATTTAACTTTTACTGATTTAGAATTTGTGATCCTCTGAACTGAGTTTTAGGGACATTTTCACTAATTAAAAAAAAGATATAATTTGAAAAAGAAGGATTTACGGGGTGTAGGGTATGCACTGATGTTACTGAGAAAAACCCCAGACGACAATATTTTAGTATATGCCTCACTCATATGTGAACGATGGTGTTCATTATAATAGAGTCCAAGCAAGTCACTAAAGCAAGCCAGGACCAGCACAGCCTTTACTTGCCAAGACCAGAGGTATGAACATTTGCAATTCATTTGAGGCCAGCTCTGAGGCTATGGAAGCCTACTAAGGAAAGCTCAGTGTCCTGTGCCAGGTTCAGTCTGGAAAGAAATAAGCAACACTCTTGGTTTTCTCATACGCTAGTTTATAAAAACAATTAACTTTGGGGCACAGGAATGTCCTCAGTGAAGCTCCCCATTCTAGAAATCTCCTCTCCATAGACTGCCTATGGCATGCCTGTTAGTGGTCAGAACACTGAGGGACTTACGCAAAATGTGGGCTGTGGCTTCGGATGACACACGCAGAGGGGACTCATGTTCCTCTCTCATCGTGTTTCTACATGGGGGACTTTCTTAGCATAACACCCAGGTTCACCCCTCATTACCTTCTCTGGAGGTGCATTTTGGAAAGAACTGAGCATGCTCAGCTCGACTCTTCCTGGTCTCTCTCGCATCAGCCTGCCTGCAGGCAACATATACTCTCCTCTAGCCAAGAGCTAAACTAGATGGGGTAGTCTCTACCCTCTTTGGTGATGGCTGTGGGGAACCTAATCTTGGGGTGCAATATTAGAAGTCTGTGGTGGCCCTGTGCCAAGGCCAGAAGCAGTATAAAGCTCATACATCTTCTGCAATTCACAGGAATGGGCCCTGTCTCCCCTCAAGGCCTCTGTCTGTGCCTGCAGAGGCCAAGAGAGCCCAGTTTCTAGTAGCCAGGAAAAGTGCAGAGAGTGCTAGATAAGGCTGGTCTGGTGCTTTCACATCTCCGCCACTTTGCTCATGTAGTTTCTTCTGCTGAGAATCCCTTCCCTCCCTCCCACCTCTACCTGTGACTGACCTTATAGATCCAGCTTGAACGCCACCTTCCCTATGGTCTTTGGAGATACTTTCAGTTGAAAGAGCTTCCTTTCTCCACTAATGCAGCATCTCACACTTTTTGACCATGAAGCATGCTAAGAAATACCTTCAATATCAAGACAAACTACACATAAACTTACAGACTGCTGTAACAGAAACAAAAATTCCAAGAGACAGCTCTTACTTTAATATGTGCAATGATCTCTTATTATCTAGACTTTTTCGTTTTTAAAAAGTGTATGTGATGACTCATTAAGCTGATTTAATGACAGTTTTTAAACTCACAGTTTGTATTTCTATTGAAATGTAATCTGACTTCTGCATGTGAAATTATCTCCAAGGTAAAGTTAAGCTTAAAAAAAAGCAAGATGTATAATAGTGCACATAGTTTGTGACCACTGGGTTTTATTAAATGGGGACACACACATATGTCTCTGGACAGAGATCCAAGAAGCTGGTGACATTGGCTGACCCATAACCTGCCTACAATATGCATAGACTAAAGCAATTGAAGAAGGAACCTGTCTTATTCTTGCATCACTAGTACTAGCATCAAGCCTGGTACATAGTAGGTGTCCATAAATGGTTGTATATGTTGAATTAAATTCAAAGAACACTCAATGAAGTTCCCCAAATTTATATACCCACCCATCATTCAATCACCCAATAAATATTTACTGAAGACCAACTAGGTGTCAGGCATCAGAATGGTAGTGGTCCTAACCTGGCTTTTCTCCACCTTAGACTTTCTCCAAGCCTTAGTTTGCATTTTGTTTGTGTGCTTTCTTGGGGTAGACACTGTGTCCCCAACATGCTGGTAGGAAGTTCCATCTCCATTTCTTGATGGATTTCATACCTAGTGGCTGCTGCTTCCCTGCTACTGTCTTTGTTCCCAATGGCATGACCAAAAACTCCAGGAGTATCAGAGAGAACTCTAGTGCACACCTCCTTTCCAAAATCAGTTGCCTGCTGAGGTTTCTCAAAAATTTACACCCGCCTGATTAAGATAGACTGGTGTGTTGTGGCCCCCAGTGAACTCACACCTGTGTGTAATTCCCTCCCACACGGATACTGGGTTTTACCACAACACTTGGTTTGGCCACTGGGACAATAGCAAGAATGATGCAAGCAGAGACTGGAAGAGCTTTTTGTACATCATTGAGACTTGTCTGCCTGGGATATGTTTTTGGAACTCAGCCACTATGTTGTGAGAAGCTCAAGCATCATAGAAAGGCTATGTGGAAACATCCCAAGATGCTCTAGTTGGCAGCTCCAACTTAGCTCCCAGCCAGCACCAACTGCCAGCAGTGTGTATGCACCATCTAGAATATTCAGCCCAGCCGAGCCCCCAGATATGTAGTCCAGGGTATATAACATGGAGCAGAAGAATCACCCAGCTGATCCCAGTCAACCCATAGAATTGTGAGAAACAATAAAATGGTTGTTATTTTGAGTTACTACATTTTGGGGTGGTTTGTTACAGAGCACTAGCTAACCAGAACACTGGAAAGAACATTTCCCATCCATATCCTCTTTAGTACAGTCAAGCTACTAAATGGACCCTGTGGAGCCCAAATGGGGTTGTTGTTCCCATGATATTACCTGGGCTAAAAATCAATAGGAGCCATTTCCTGAATATTCCCCACCCTGAGAGGCTGGCTACAGGGGGACGGTGTCACCCAAGTTTAGAATACTAACTCTGGACTGGCCCTCATGGGTCATCTAAAGTATGCTCTTCTCTCCAAGGCACCTGGGACCCTGAGGGCACTTACCTCTGTATCCGAGGAAACACAAAACTCAGCTTACATCTGGATGTCTTCTAGAGCATTCTTTTTTTTTTTCTCAAAAATTCAGAGGGGGATTTATTGATCTTATGATAAAGCAAATAGTCATATTCCAGAGTGGCACACAACATTTGCATGAAGATTTAGGTTGAGATTCCAGATTTATCAAGGGCATGTGGATGGCATCTCTAGGCTTTGTCCTGAGGCCTTTGGGAATACCCAAGTCCCTGGCCTCTGGTATTAGGGAAGCTTTGGCAGGAAAGTATGAGGAACTCTGATCCACTTATACCCCTTCAATCTATTGTTGGGGAGACAGACTTGGGAAAGAGAAGGGAGAGGAAGGGAAGGCATTTGTCCAAGTCAGTGGCAGAACTGGGGCTTGAGCCCAGGCTTTGCACTTCCAGCTCCATCTTTTTTGTTCACCAACTACATAATTATTGCTAGAAATAATCACACACACCCCCAAGGTTGATTTCCCAACTGAAAGAGAAACAAAGAGATATTACCTTTCCCGATGTCTTCACCCCTTTCCAGAGGCTAAAATACAAGACGATGACGACGACCATCAGACACAGCAAGAGCTGCCACTGGGGCAGGCCGATGTCATGAATCCCGCTGCTCTCGTGAAGGTGCAAGACGCCACGCCTGCCCAGAGGGGAGGGGAGGGGACCAGGGTAAAAGGCTTTAGGGAGGATGACAGAGGCCATGACCACAGGCAAGTCCCTGCAAATGCACGCTGATGGAGACAGGACCTGACCACTCTCCCCTAACTCGGGTGCTCCAGCCATTGCCATGCGCCACATGGGTCTGCCCTGGTCAGCCATGGCCTGTGCCCTTGACCACTCTGTCCTGGAAGAGGCAAATCATATGGGGAGATTCCAAGTTCATGGTTGCTTTTAACAGACAAAAATCTCCTAAGTGCCTATTGCTTGCCTGGCCATGGAGAAATAAATAGGGAAGGTTCCTATCCTCATAGAACTCACACTGTAAAGAGCAGTTCTTAGCAGGAGGGAGGACTATTTTGCCCCTGACCCCCGCCCCCCAGAGGATATTTGGCAATGTCTGAGATGTTTTTTATTGTCATGACTTGAGAAGAGGTGGTATGACTGGCATAGAGACTATGGGTGCCACTAAACATACAGGACAGTCTCCAATAACAAAGAATGATCCCACCCAAAGGATCCATATTGCTGAATCTGAGAATCCCTGGTCTAGAGACTGAGACAAAAGTGAAAATTTCTCCTATTGAGGAACAGCTACTAAAGCTAAAAGGATGCTTATCCTGTGCCCTAGGTATTGATTCAATAGAAAATTGTACACATGTTCACCAAAAAGACATTCTCTAGAATGTTTATGGCCGCATTATTCATAATAACCCCAAATCATAAAGTACTCAAACATTCATCAACAGTGGAATAGATAAATTAGGATATATTTATAAAGTGGAGTATTTTTTTTTTTTTGAGACAGGTCTCACTCTGTCACCCAGGCTCAATCTCCCCAGGCTCAGGTGATCCTCCCACCTCGGCCTCCCAAGTAGCTGGGAATTAGGTGTGCATCACCATGCCTGGCTAATTTTTATATTCTTTTGGTAGAGATTGAGGTTCTCCTTGTTGCCCAGCCTTTCTCAAACTCCTGGGCTCAGGTGATCCAACTGCCCCAGCCTCTCAAAGTGCTGCGATGACAGATGTGAGCCACTGCACCTGGCCTAAGGGAAGTATTATACAGCAATTACCCCCAGAGGGATGGCTCTCACACACAATGCTGAGAGAAAGAAGTCAGATCCAGAAGAGCGCCTCTGACTTTAGTCATATAAAATTCAACAGGCAAAACTGACCTAAAGGATTAGAAGTCAGGAGAGGTGTGCCCTGGGCTGGGGGTGAGGGTGTTACTGACTGGAAGAGGACAGGATGGGGACTCCAGGACACTCATCATGCTCTTCCCTGAGCTGGGTAAGGTTACTGGCTGTGCTCAATATGTAACATTTTCTGAGCTGTCAGTTGGTGTTAGTCACTTCTTTGTAATATGTTAGCCATCAATAAAGTGTTGCCTTTTTCTGTTTTTTTTTTTTGAGACAGAGTTTTGCTCTTGTTGCCCAGGCTGGAGTGCAATGGCCTGATCTCTGCTCACTGCGACCTTCACCTCCCAGGTTCAAGTGATTCTCCTGCCTCAGCCTCCCTAGTAGATGGGATTACAGATGCCCACCATCACGCCCTCCCAATTTTTTGTATTCTTTGTTTTTTTGAGACGGAGTCTCATTCTGTCATCAGGCTGGAATGCAAGTGGCATGATCTCGATTCACTGCAACCTCCACCTCCCAGCTTCAAGCAATTCCCCTGCCTCAGCCTCCCGAATAGCTGGGACTACAGGCACACACCACTACGCCCAGCTAATTTTTGTATTTTTAGTAGAAATGGGGTTTCACCATGTTGGCCAGATGGTCTGGATCTCTTGACCTCGTGATCCTCCTGCCTCAGCCTCCCAAAGTGTTGGGATTACAAGAGTGAGCCACTGTGCCTGGCCTTTTTTTTTTTTTTTTTTGAGTAAGAAAAACAAATAATCCTAAGGTAGTCTGAGACTATTGTGATCCTTGTACAATCGAAAATGAAGAAATGATTAAAAAAATTGCAAACAAAATGATTGTTTGCTGATGAGAATGTAATCAAAGTTGATTAGGAGCTATGGAAAGGTCAAATAAAATGACTGAAGAAATAGCAGTGCAGGTCCCAAGGGAGAAGGGTTTCCCTGACCATTCTGCACCCTTGCAAGGCAAAGCAAGCAGAACTTGGAACAACTTGGCATGGTATTTTCTCTGCACCCAAATTATTCATTCCTCACTGAAGGCCTTCTGTGATCCAGCCCATCTGGGCCTCAGACACATGCAGGAAGTGCTCGTGCACCATCCTGACCCTGCCTTGGTGGGCTTGTACTGTAGCATGGGAGGCAGCACTAAATGCAGATTCACAATAAAGCATGACACGTGTTGGGAGGTTCAAGGGAGCTGCAGGGTCCGCCCCGAATGAGTTCCCACTGGGTTCTCCTCTGTGCCTCACACTCAGAGACAACAATCAGCTGCACGTTGCCCAATACCCTTCAAGTCCCAGGTCCGGTGTCACGTCTCCTGGGAGTTCCCCCATGATCACCCTTGATAGGAATCTTTCAACTCTTGCAGTTCCTGTGGCTCTTGACTCAATTGCTGGGAGAACCTGCCTGTTCCACAAGGTCAGGGCTAGCTGTATGCAAGGGTCTCCCAGAATGAGGAGTGAATTAACCATTCCTGGTTCACAGTGCTAAGCCCAGGACTGGCAGTTAGACCGGTTAGCTCATGGGAGATTGTTGCATTAGAAACAGATAAATGCTCTCAACCTTTCTTGCTAAAAGCAACAATCCCTATACTATAGAAAATGAGATCTCTAATACCAGCACTTCGGGGGGCTGAGGTGGGCAGACCACAGGGTCAGAAGATCGAGATCATCCTGGCTAACATGGGTCTCTACTAAAAATACAAAAAATTAGCTGGGCGTGGTGGCATGTGCCAATAGTCCCAGCTACTTGGGAGGCTGAGGCAGGAGAATCGCTTGAACTGGGAAGGTGGAGGTTGCAGTGAGGGAGATCACACCATTGCACTCTGGCCTGGGGGACAAGAGCAAGAAAAGAAAGAAAGAATGAAAGAAAAAAAGAAATGAAAAAAAGAATGAAAAAAAAAAACAGAAAATGAGATCCAGGACCACCCCAAGGAGAACCAGGAAGGAAAGAGGGTCAGTCTCCCACATACTCTCTTTTTCTTTTAGCTACTCCTCCCCTCACTTGTGGCAAATTTCTAACCCTTTTGCTCAGATCTTTCATTCTGCCCAGGGCAATGACGCCTTTTCCCATATGGAAACTTAAATTCCCTGTCTCATTCTACAGGCCTTTGTGCCCAGCTACAGGTCCATTCAGAAAGCAGCAGCTTAATTTTACAGTCAGGCACAGTGGCTCAGGCCTGTAATCCCAGCACTTTGGGAGGCCGAGGCAGGTGGATCACCTGAGGTCAGGAGTTCAAGACCAGGCTGGCCAATATGGCAAAACAGCATCTCTACTAAAAATACAAGAATTAGCTGGGTGTGGTGGTGCATGCCTGTAATCTCAGCTACTTAGGAGACTAAAGCACAAAAATTGCTTGAATCCAGGAGGCAGAGTTTGCAGAGAGCGGAGATCTTGTCATTGCACTCCAGCCTAGGTGACAGAGCAAGACTTCATCTCAAAAACAAAACATAACAAAATAGATTTATACTACAATGTTAGAGGCAAACAGCTTAATATATCATCCTTCCCTAGAAAGTGGCTTTAATTCCAAATACACATTAACGGCAAAATTGTACACACCTGCAGTGGATAAGATCAATTGTCTGTCTGCCACAGGCAGATGAGTCTTTGCTGGAAGCATCACGAATGATGTGGGAAGATCCCAGGCTTGTAAGGAAAACATACACCCTGCGTCTGGAAACTTACTTAGCTTATCCTTGTGTAGGAATTTAAATTTGTTTCCAGGCAGATGAAAGAAAGGCTGAAGGTGATCAGCGATGCTGTTTTATCCACTCTTTTATCATTCATCCACTCAAAAAAGATGTTTGTTGTTTAAAAGAATGTGAAGGAAAATAGAAAAATGTGGCACAGAAATTTTCTGGGCTCTGGGGTCAGACAAACCTGGGCTTTCACCCTACCCCTACCACCAGTTCCTGTGTGACCCGAATACTTTCATTGATTCCACAAACTCTCTCTGCACCTCTGCTCTGAGCCAGGCAGTGTGCCAGGGGCTGGTGGCATGGCTGTGGAGAAGCAAGTGATGGCTCCAGCCCCCTAGGGCTCACAGGCAGGGGGACAGTAGTGTGTGTAAGCATTCCTCATTCCCGAGTCTTTCCCTTTTCAGTAAAAGGGCTCTGATGAGGGCTGAGTTACAGAATGTCAGATAATAATACCCTGAACCCAGGAAATGCTCAACAAATGGTAATTATAATAATTATTATGGTTGAGTCCTAGGTTTCAAGGAGCAGCAGGTGTCAGCAAGGGAGCCAAGGGTACCTAGAAAGCACAGTAGATGGGGTCAACTGGACAGACTCCAAGGTGAAGGTGGCAGGTGCTTTCTCTGCTGGCCAGAGGGGTGACAGGAGGTGCACAGGTGTAGGGGAGGGAGCAACGGAGAGAGGGGATGTGAGCATCCATGAATGAATGAGCAGAGTTGGGTGAGCCATCAAGGTCTACAAAGACCAATGCCCCCTGCCCAGAATGGCCCCCATCCCTGCAGCTCCCAGGCCAGCTGTTGTGGTCTTAAGCTCTCACCCTGCATCTTATTCCCTATGAAATCAGCTGCCACATCTGGTCCCCGCTAATCTCGTCTTTTGGTTGCTCCCTCCACCCCCAACCACACTGTCCCCATCCCAGGCCAGATGCACATTCTGTCTGTGATGGTTAATATTGGGTGTCAACTTGATTGGATTGAAGGATGCAAAGTACTGCTCCTGGGTGTGTCTGAGAGAGTGTTGTCAAAGGAGATTAACATTTGAGTCAGTGGACTGGGAAAGGCAGACTCACCCTCAATCTGGGTGGGCACCATCCAATCAGCTGCCAGAGCAGCCAGAACAAAAGCAGGCAAAAGAACATGGAAAGACTAGACTTCCTGCTTACATCTTTCTCCTGTGCTGGATACTTCCTGCCCTCGAACACTGAATTCCGAGTTCTTCAGCTTTGGGACTTGGACTGGCTTCCTTGCTCTTCAGCTTGCAGACGGCCTATAGTGGGACCTCACGTAGTGATTGTGTGAGTCAATACTCCTTAGTAAACTCATATCATATTAGTTTGTCCCTCTAGAGAGCCCTGACTAATACACTGTCCTTCTAGGACTTTTGAAAATGACTCCCACCCTCTCCCAAGCCCAGTCTCTCTGCCTCCTGTCAACCCCCTTAAATCCACTGTCTGTGCCACTGGAGAACCATCCATCCAAAGTGTACTGTTTTAATCTTGCCACTCTCCTGCTTCCAAAGCCTCAGAGGCTTCTTAGTACCTAAAACAGTGGTTCTTACTGGAGGTGATTTTGCCCCTGCCTTCCAGGAAGATTTGGCATGTCTAAAGAGACATTTTTGGTTACTACATCTGGAGAGGTGGGAGATGCTGCTGGTATCGAGAGGGGAGAGGCCAGGGATGCTGCTAAACAGCTAAACATCATAGATACACAGGACAGCGGGCATCTCTGTCCTCAATAAACAATTATCTAACCCAAAATGTCAAAACCATCGAGGTTATGAAATCCTGGTCTGGAGGAAAACAATGTAAGTCCTTCAGAATCTGAGGCCTTCCACAGTCCATCCCATGCCAAGTTTGTCCCCAGCCTCGCCACACCCTGCCTTTCACTCCCGGCTGTGGCAAGCTACTTGTCAGTCCCCAGTCATAGGGTGTATCCATGGGCCTCGGGACCATCTGTTCCTTCAGCCTAGAAAACATATCCCAGCCAAATTTGTCCTTCCGGAAAACTTCTCTTCTTGTTAGTCCTAACTCAGAATGATCCCCTGACTTAGAACCCTCTCCTATGTCCTGAGAGAGAGAGAGAGAGAAAAAAAGACAAGGAAAGTGTGGCAGGACATGGGCATATTTAAAAAGACAGAGAACCAGGCTGGGTGCTGTGGCTCACACCTACACTCTCAGCACGTTGGGAGGCCAAGGCGGATGGATCACTTGAGATCAGGAGTTTGAGATCAGTCTGGTCAACATGGGGAAACCCCCTCTCTATAAAAATACAAAAATTAGCTGGCTGTGGTGGCATGTGCCTGTAGTCCCAGCTATTCGGGAGGCCGAGGCAGGAGAATAGCGTGAACCTAGGAGGCAGAGGTTGCAATGAGCCAAGACTGAACCACCACACTCCAGCCTGGGTGACAGAGTGAGACTCCGCCTCAGGAAAAAAAAAAAAAAAAAAAAAAAAAAAAAAAAGGTAGAGAACCAGAGGCATATACTGACCCTACCTGGTGCTTAATTCCGCCTTTTCCTGTGGTTTTATGGGGCAGGTGTTGAATCGTGCCAATTGTCATTTGGTTGACTTGATTATCCAAATAATGGGGGGAAAAAGGCATGGAACCAACTGCACTTGCCCTGAAACTTGTCAAAATGCCTCTGGTGTCGTCTGATGGTTGAAATGCTCCCCAGCAGGCCACATTCAAAGTCCACTTTCAGGGTTGTAGAGGTGGTCTAGGTATTTCATCAGTGAAAAGATCTGGACTCCCAAGCTTATGCCCAAGAAAAGCAATGAGAATCCAGCCCCGTCTCCCCAGCAGGGCCAAGCCTTGGGGATTAGTACAAGAAACTTGAGTCTGTTTTAGTTTTCCAGAAGTTTAATGAAAATGAATCATCTTTAAGTGTACTGTCCAAACTTTCTGCAGTCTACACGCCAAAAAGGCTCAATTTCTCACTTGCTATTTAGCACAGAGGATTAATATGAGTGTGGGGGAAGACTTTTCTTCCTCACTAGGGACCGGCATGGGGTGGAAGTTTTCTCTTGCCAGGAACATGTTCACCAAAGGTGTCCTTTTACAGATAAAGTTACAGGGCTGCAGAGTTTCTTTTAGCTGTGGGGCTGCTTGGCTTCAGGCCCAGAGCCTGGGGAGAATAGCAGTTTTGTTTCCTTGAATGATATGCTCAGTCCATCAGCCTAAATGAGTACAGGATGGTAACAAAACTGGCCAGGAGGTTGGGAGAAAGAGAAGAATTTTTTTTATTTCCTCAGGGTGGGCACTAGGAGTCCCACGCACTGGGTCCCCAAATTGAGATGAGGGGACATTTTAAAAGCAGAAACATTTAGACGAAAGGGCCACATGCCATTTTTAAAAGTCCAGAGGCAGCTGATGACAGTGCTGGGTATTACAAAGCACAGAGGCAGGCTACAGGCAAGAAAGAGCGGCATGAGAACGCCTATCGACCTGCAGAGGCCCCTGCACTCCCAGCTCTGCCACTTACCTAAAACCCGAGCCTCTGCTTTCTTATCTGTAAAATGGGAATAATTTCCACCTCTATGAACTGTGAAGATTAAATGGGATTTGGGTGTGAGGAGATTCTCAGTGCTTGGCTGGTGGTGGCTATGAAGGTTTGCAGGGTTAGTGGAGCAAAGGTTAAGGAGAGGATAAAGAGGAAAGATCTGTAAGGCAGAATAAGCCCTGTAGGCGAGTCATGGCGGCTCATAGCTTTGGGAGGCTGAGCTGGGTGGATCACTTGAGGCCAGGAGTTCAGGACCAACCTGTGCAACATGATGAAACCCCATCTCCTCAAAAAATAACAAAAAATATAGCCAGGCATGGTGGTGGATGCTTGTAATCCCAGCTACTTGGGAGGCTAAGGTGGGAGGATCACTTGAACCTGGGAGGTCAAGGCTGCATTGAGCTGAGATTGTACTACTGGGTGACAGAACGAGATTCTGTCTTTAAAAAAAAAAAAAGCCCTGCATTTTGTTCTACCTGCACCCCCAAACCCCTTCAGCCCAGTGTACGAGGATGCCATCTTTTCCCACCACTTTCAGCTTACAGCTGAACCTGGAGGAAGTGTAGGGCTGTAATTAAAATAAGTGGGGTCTCAAAACCTATCTCACCTCTCCCTCCTGCTGGTGTCTCTCCTGGGGCAGACATACTAACCATTAAGACACCAGAAGAGGAATCAAATGCTAACTGGACTAGAAACAAAGCTATCACTTTTCATTTTTAATTTATAAAACAAGGGTTGCCAAGAGCAAAAAGAAAAATCACTCTTTGTCCTTTACGGGAGGATGAGGGGGAAAGTGTGCAAGTGATCACGTGTGTCGGCAGCACTCTCTGCTCTACTATTCTTTACCACCTCTCCCTCCAAACCATGTTCATAAGACAGGAAGGCCTAAAACCTCTACCTGCAAGCTCTCTGATGGGTCTGGAATTTTCTGAGGCTGTGCTCCTCAGAAGAAATGTGCAGGACACCCTGGATTTTCTATGATGTGAGACTGTAGAGAGGTCAGTCTGACCCCAGAAGGAATCTTATTCCGAGACAGGAGAGTGCAATGACTAAACAGGGGCTTCCAACGTTAGTTGGATGTTAGAATTTCAGGAGGAGCTACTGTTGGAAATCTTTGTGCCCTGGTTGTACCCAGACCAATGAAATTAGGATCTCTGGATGTAGAATCCAGGCATCCATGCTCTCCAGGTGATTCTGATGTGCAGTCAAGGTTTAGAACCCTGGACTAAGAGCTTGGGCTTTGGAGATAGGCTGCCTGGGTCCAAACTGACTTTTAATGCCACTTCTAACCTCTATGACCTTGGACAAGTCACTTACTGATGTGTGCCTATTTTCTTATTCATAAAAATAATTTTAGACCACAGTGGTCAGGATTAAAATATAGTATAAAAAGGGAGCTTTGTACTATGGTGGGGATATAATCTAAGCTGGGTAAATGTGATTTGTTACCATGGCAATATTTCTGCATAAAAACAAACATGTGTAATGGCTAGAGGTCAATATAACACAGAGGTTAAGGGTACAGGCTGTGAAGTTTTCCTGCCAGGCAGGGCTGGGGTTAGAGTGAGGAGAAGCAAGGTCCTGCAGTGCAAAATGGAAGGAGTTGCTCATTGTCAGAGTTTTGCAAATGCACACTGCCTGGGTCCAGATCTTGGCTCTGTACAGTAATAGTTGTGTGGTTGTGGACTTCACGGTCTCAACTGTGAAATGAAGCTCCCCAAGAGCATGAGGAGGATAAGAGTTCAGAAACCTTATTAGATGGGTGTGAGGCTTAAATTAAAATAATACATACGAGGAAGTTAACAGAAAACCTCATACATATGGTAAGAGGTTAGCTGTTAATGTGATGGTGAGGAAGACAGGTTTCTTACAGCAGATACTCGCTTTCAGTGACAGCAGTGGTTCAGATCCTCTGGGAGGGCTGGGGAGGCATTTGAGAATTTCATGGCAGCTATGGACCCTCTTCTAGAAAAATTCCCAAACACATAATTTTTGCACATGCCTGTTAGAAGTCCATGGGAATCATAAATGGAGACAGGTGGATGCAGGTACAGGACCCTTAGCAAATTCCCTGCAGTGGTCCATTGAGGGTATTTCCTGGGTCCTGAGAACACTGACTCCCCTGAGCTCCAGGAGGCAGTAGACTTTCCAAAGGTCACTTTCAACCAAACGAAATCCCCTTGGCCCTACTACACCAACATGGCAGGGAAAGAGATGGTCCTAGGGTAACCCCAATCTCCAGATAATTGGACTCATTCCATGGTTCTGGGCTTGGGTAATCCATAGGAATGAAGCAGAGAAACCCTAAAGTGTTGTTGTTTGTGAATTTGTCTTTTTTCACATTTTTTGTACTGCTCAATACAGTAGTCACTGGCCACATTGGTCTATTTAAAGGTAAATAAATTAAGTTAGACATACAGCTTTCCAGTCACACTGGCCATATTTCAACTGCTCAGTAACCACCTGTGGCAAGTGGGTACTGCGGAGGATTGCACAGATATGAACCATTTCTATCATGGTAGGGTTATATTGGGAAATCTTGCACTATGCCAGGAATCAGCACCCCACGGCTCCAAGGCCAAATCTGAGCTGTGGACTGTTTAGGTATGACCTCTGAACTAAGAATGGTTTTACTTTTTAGAGGCAAAATAAGGAGCACGCAACAGGGACATATGTGGTCGGCAAAGTCAATATTTACCCTCTGATGTTATGCAGAAAAGTTTGGAGACCTCTGCTCTAGACCACGAGCGCCTTGAGGGTAGAGTTTGGGTGGAATCTATCTGTCTGTCCCACAGATTGAAACAGGTACTTTCTGCTTACCTGCTGGCATGTTTGTGTAGGAATTGATAAAATGGAACTGACCCATGCCTGAGGAATGAAGATAATGGATGCTGCATTGTAAACATAGCGCTATGCAAACATTCGAAATCAGGTGGCTGAAAACAAGTCAGTCATCACCCTTCTCAAGGACATAAATGGATGAAGTAGAGGCTGAGAGGACTCGGAGAAGCCACAAATTAAATAATGCTGGTTATGAGTTCACACCCGTCAGAAAGGCTATTATTAAAAAAATAAAAAATAACAGATGCTGGTGAGGCTGCAGCAAAAAGGGCATGCTTATACACTGTAGTGGGAATGTAGATTAGTTAAGCCAGTATAAAAAGCAGTTGGGAGATTTCTCAAAGAACTAAAAATAGAACTACCATTTAACCCAGCAATCCCACTACTGGGCATTTACCCAAAGGAAGATGAATCATTCTAAGACACCTGCACGTGGTTGTTCATTGCAGCACTACTCAAAATAGCGAAGACACGTCATCAGACTAGGTGCCATCAATGACAAATTGGATAAGAAAATGTGATGGCTGGACTCAGTAGCTCATGCCTGTAATCCCAGCACTTTGGGAGGCCAAGGCAGGCAGATCACTTGAGGTCAGGAGTTTGAGACCCGCCTGGCCAACACGGTGAAACCCCATCTCTCCTAAAAATAAAAAAATTAGCCAAGTGTGGTGGCAGGTTCCTGTAATCCCAGCTACTCAGTAGGCTGAGGCAGGAGAATCACTTGAACCCAGGAGGTGGAGGTTGCAGTGAGCCAAAACTGCACTCCAGCCTGGGTGACAGAGAGAGACTCAGTCTCAAGAAAAACAAAAACAAAAATAAAAACAAAACAAAAGGAAAGAAAAGAAAAGTAAATATGATACATATATATCATGGAATACTATGCAGCCATAAAAAGGACAAGATCATGTCCTTTGCAGGGACATGAATGTAGCTGGAGGCCACCATCCTAAGCAATTTAATGCAGGAACAGAAAACCAAATACTGCATGTCCTTACTCATAAGTGAGAGCTAAACGTTGAGTACACATGGACGTAAAAACATGGACAGTAGACATTGGAGACAACAAGAGTGAGGAAGGAGGGAGGAGGGGAACAAGAGCTGAAAAACTACCTATTGGGTACTATGCTCACTACCTGGGTGACAGCTTCAATCACACCCCAGACCTCAGCATCATGCAAGGTACCCATGTAACAACCTGCATGTGCACGGTTGAATCTAAAATAAAAGTTGAAATAAAATAATAATAATAACAACAATGACAATAGTTATGGATTAAGACCACAATAAAATTTATATCCAGGAATCCATGCTGATATAAATGAATAATTCAATAAATAAATAAATAAACAGGGGAGAAGGGACAATTTATCCTTACAGAAGAATTTCAATCAATTAATCTAGAAGGAATGATAGGCCAGGCGCGGTGGCTGATGCCTGTAATCCCAGCACTTTCGGAGGCCGAGGTGGGTGGATCACCTGAGGTCATGAGTTTGACCAGCCTGGCCCACATGGTGAAACCCTGTCTCACTAAAAATACAAAAATTAGCTAAGCGTGGTGGTGCACACTTGTAATCCTAGCCACCGAGGAGGCTGAGGCAGGAGAATCGCTTAAACCTGGGAGGCAGAGGTTGCAGTGAGCTGAGATTACACCACTGCCCTCCAGCCTGGGTGACAGTGAGACTTCGTCTCAAAAAACGAAAGAATAAAATAAAATAAGGAATGATGGAAATAGGAAATTACAACTAGATAAACATTATAGTAATGGTTCTTACTAGCATGAATCATCAGTGAATGCCAAGAAATGTGGACAAAGTATGATGAGAATCAAGATATTTGCATAAACTCAAGGTACGCTCCTAAAAGACACTTATTACTTAGAAAAGGAAAATCACTTTCTCTGCACAGGAGGAAGCTGGTGGTCTCCACCTTAACCTTGTTACTTATGATGGTTAACATAATAAATAACAAGACATGGCCAGCATGTCTCCCCTACCCCATGACAGAATGCACTGACGAGGGCACGACATTTTTCCTCAGGTATTCTTGCAAAAATGCATAATCTCAGTCTAAAAATGAGAAAACAACAAACAACCCTAAATCGAGGAATATTTCACAAAATAACTGGCCAGTACTTTTCAAGTGTCAAGGTCGTGAAAATCAAGGAAGAGCAAAGATGAACAGATTGGAGAAGACTAAAGAGACGTGGCAACTAAATACCAGAAAAGAACACGAGTGTGAAACCTGGTGAAATTCAAATAAGGTCTGCAGCTTGTTAGCTAACAGTATACCAGTGTTAATTTTCTGGTTTCAAACTCGTACCATGGTTATGTAAGGTGCCAACATTAAGGGAGACTGGGTCATGGGTATATGCACTATTCTTACTGCTTTTTATGTCTAACAGTATTTCAACATAAAAGTTTCTTGATACTCTGTCTTCCACCAACGGCCAGTGCTTCCCATATACACACAGTCCAGATAATTTCTCAGAGCTGCATACAGCTGGCCTGCTTCGTACTTCTTGAGTTTTGTCCAAGCTCTGACTACTTTCTCTCATGGGAGCCTCAGAGGCACTGCAGCCCACGGTGAGTCAGGTTGCAGCTTCAGGGTCAGATTCACTTGGGTTCAACCTGCAGCTCATTGCCTGCATTGCGCCCCGGCTCTTCCCTTCTCTGACATCATCAGTTCTCATGTCACCTCCTCAGAAAGGCCTTCCCTGACTACCCACACAACCATTCTTTTCCCTCTATGATGGATTTTCCCCACATACCTGGTTTCAGTTCCTTAAAAGCAGTTACACACCCTAGAAAGTGTTGCATCCCCTGAAGGGCACACACACTCTCTAGAACATTCTCACTCCCTTATCTGTTTACTTGTGTATTATCTTGCCCTCCTCCTCTCCTGCCCCGGAACACAACCTCCTCCAACTGCCTCGACTGTGGCTGTGTCCTCAGCCCCTCACCCAGCATCAGGCCTGTGGCCGCTCAGTAAACGTTAATATCCTGACAGCATGTGTCTCCTTAGTCTGTGGTTTTCCTTAGAGCTTGGCTCAGGTCATACCCAGCACCGGCCTCAACAAGCCCAGCACAAGGGGTCTGTGACTTACTCATAAAACTCCGCTGCCGGCGTGAACTTGTACTTGGAGTACTTGGTGTGGTTGCCAAGCACGGAGCCATTGAGGAGCTTGGGGTCGGTACAGTTGGGGCTGTTCCAGGTGTGGCCACAGTCGGTCCAGGGTAGGTTGAGGGTGAAGGAGGAGAAGAGGTAGTAGAGTGACCAGGCGATGATGACATTGTAGTAGAAGCCAACGTACAGGGCGATCAGGATGACAGCATAGCCAACGCCTGGTGGGGGACACGGGGTAAGGCAGGGGTGTCCCAGGCCCAGCCCCACAGCCACCTCTTCTTGGGGGTGGTTCCATCGCTGTTCCCATTCCCTCCGCCTCTCGTTTCCTGCAGCACAGCGGTCCCCAATCTTTTCGGCATCAGGGACCAGTCTCATGGAAGACAATTTTCCCACAGATTTTGGGGTGGAGATAGTTTCGGGATGAAACTATTCCATCTCAGGTCATCAAGCATTAGTGAGATTGTCATAAGGAGCCCACAACCTAGACCTCTCGCATGCGCAGTTCCCAGTAAGGTTTGCAGCCGATCTGACAGGAGGCGGAGCTCAGGCGCTCACACCAGTGATGGGGAGCAGCTGTCAACACACATGAAGCTTCACTCACTCACCTGCTGCTCACCTCCGGCTGTGTGGCCCGGTTGCTAATAGGGTATAGACCACAGGGATACTGGTCCGTGGCCGGGGACTGGGGAAACGTGCTGCAGCAGATTGTTAGAGTCCCTAGGCGCCTGCCATCTCTTTGCCCGAGAGCTCTCTCTTTCTGCTGGAGCCCCCCTGCGCACTCATTGACCTTCTTGCTCCCAGTGGGCAGCCACGTTAGGAGCTGGAGTGTGAGTATCCAGCTCCCTCGCCTCCTGGGAAGGATAACACTGATGGGTGTTCACATTCTCCCCTGCTGGGATTGAGCTCCCTGCTCAGGGTGGCACTGACTTGGCGCACACGCTTTATGGGTGCCTCCCCTTCCCTATCCCCAGCTGCTGCTCCCTAAGGATCACCTCCCACACTAACTCCTTACACTTAAATCCTTGTCTCCAAACTGCTCCTGGGGAATCCCATGCAAGCACTCCCTGATAGGAACTTCAACCCCGTGTGCCTTCTGGGTCCTACTCTCAATCACCTGTTTGGGGGCCAGTGTCGTGTTCCTCAATGTATCACAAGCTCCGTTAGGGCTAGTTCTATAACTTTTGTCTAGGGTAGATGTATTGTTTGCCTGCCCAACATCGCTTTTTGAGGAATTAGCCTTAAGCTGTGATGAGCCTGTGAGGTGTGGGTGAGGCTAATCCCCACCCTTCCTCCATCACGTGATGTATGCCTGGTCAATCAGAGCACTGCTTCCCCACAGTCACCGTATTGGTTAATAGATGGGCATGTGATTCAAGTTAAACCAGTGAGAATCTTCTCTGGGACCTTTACGGAGCTATGAATCTATAAGGGTTTTTGTTGGTTCACTTGTTTGCCTTTGGTAAAATTTAAGCCTGAAGTTGCTGATGGCCATCTTTGCAGGTATTTGAGAAGAATGTACCTGAGACTGATGCTAACAGAAAAAAAAAAAAAAAAAAAAACAGATCTGAGACCCAAAAGGAGAGAGAGATTTCAGACAACATTATTTGGGTATCTGGATCCATCTATACCTGAAGCCAATTTTCAGACTTTACTGTAGCAGATGTCAATTCTCTTTTATATTGAAGCCAGTTTTAGTTGAATTTCTGACAATTACCAACAAAAAAAGTAGTGCATTTGTCTTATAATACTCTTGTACCAGCTGTATCTCCCACAGGACTGAGTACACAGGAGGTACTCAGGAGAGGCATGCCAGCTGAGAGGAGGCTCACGGGAGTCGCACTGGCCCTCACTGCCATCTGTGTCCAGTTCTCCAACCAATGCTTGGGAGAGAGTAACTCTTCCTCCATGCCCTACACCCAGCTGTATAGGGACCAAGAAATAGCAGTTGCTCTGGCTACTTTCTGCAGATGTGTTCTTAGTCCCAAATGCAAGTAGGCCTCATCTTATATTTCAGCTACAATCAACTAGTTGTGGCTATTGTACTAAGGATTTTGAGTCAGCTTCCTGGCTGAGCTCAAAAAGATCTGTAATCAACTTCTCATGTCTGCCAAGGGAGCAAAAGGAGAGAGTAGTGTATGTGCTGGGTACTTCTGACACTTCTGTGAAAATTTCCCATGCAGGAAATAGACTCTCTGGTCACTCAGCAGGCAGAGCTGGATTGGAACCCAGGTTTCCAGACCTTCTATGCTAATGTTATTCCCAACATGCTGAATGCTTTGGAATTGTGGACACTCTTAACCTTGTTAATACGTGTGAGTCCCACATGACAGGCGGTCTACCTCAGATCTCACCACTGGAGCTGATTCCCCAGGGGCAACAGGGAAGCCTTTATGAGCAACCATGAACTTCCTCCCACCCCTCCTTTACCTTTGAAGATTGGGCAGATTTTCCATACGGTGGCAGCCCCCTCCCGGTTGTACTGTCCCAGAGCCAGCTCCATGTAGAACAGGGGCATCCCCGCGATGATGAGGAACAGTGTATACGGGATCAGGAAGGCACCTGGAGAGCACAAGGGCAGAATGTGACCTGACAGACTCCTTCCTCTCCCAGTCTTAGATCCGTGTCTGCAAGAGCTGCAAAGATCCCAGGCACCCGCTCAGCTGGCTATTTCCAAAGATGATGCACAATAGTCAATATTAATCATCATAACAGTAAGAGTCATTGTGATAGTAACAATGATAACCATAATAGCCAGGTTCTATGGTCAAATTAGTAAAATCTAGGTTAAGCGAAGCAAAATAGCTTGCTTCTTGCAGGCTTCTCCTAGCCTTTGATTCACAAGTGCACGCTGTGATGTGCCAGGAGGGGGATCACAGGTGTAGCCTTTATCAGATTTATTTAAACACTGAACTTTTTTTTCATAAATCATAACTCTGGGAATGCCAATCTAACCCAAACCTTTCCTTTTACAGGCAAGAAAATTGAGACCAGAAAAAAAAAGAGATAGTGCCTAAAGTTACATGATGGAGTTTCTAATTTTGCTGGTATCCATATCATTTAGGTTTACACATAGCTTTCCCGAACATGATCTCACTGGATTCTTCTTAGAGTTTCGCAACAGTCTACAAACATAGTAATCAGTCAGGGTCATTACGTACCCTCGGGGCAAGCTGAGGGGCAGAGAAGGGAGTTTAATGGCTCCTGTTGGTGCTGCTGGTAGGTGATGGAATGTGAATGCCAGATTTGCCTTTGAGCCTTCCAACCCAGTAGGTCCCCGCTACTACAGGCGGCTTGAAACAAAGGGGCAGAGGTTCAAGTCTCTGACCAGGGAAGATATCCACCCAGAGCATCACAGAAAATCATGGGGTCCCTGGGCATCAGGCAGCAATTAATTCCTGGAGAATTCCTGCTGGACTTGGACATATCTGAGTTGCAGAGACAATTCTCAGCACACCCTGGCAGGCTGAGGTATGCTTAGTGGGCTCTGACTCTGCAAAGTGACTCACTGGGACACATGCCATATGTGCCCAGCTTGCCGGTGTGCCCAAAGCAAAATGCCAGCTCCTTTCCAGACATAGCTGGAGGTGGCCAGGTCAGGTCTAAACTCCTCTTACCACTCTGGCCTTTAGCTAAGGTGCTGTAACGCTGGAAACCAAATACTCTCTGACCCACTCACAGCAAGAAAACAGGAAATATTTTAACAGTGGTATCATTAGCAATGTTAACAATGATACCAGCAGTCACACTTGCTCATCCCCTTCTGAGCTGTAGGCACTTTCATTCAATCCTCACCACAACTCTAAAATACAAAGATCGTTGTTATTTCCATTTTACAGATGTGGAAACTAAGCCTCCAAGACAGCAAAGAACTGTGGCAAAGGCACATGGCTCCCGGGGTCAAACGCACTCAGCTACTCAGTCTATCAGTCTCCTCTTGTTCCTCAGGGCACCCCTCCTAAGGAGGAAGCATGAAGTGTTGGCCCCAATGCTGAGAGACCCAGTCCCTTGTAAGTGAGAGATGGATCAGGGGGATGGGGGACCGGAGAGAAATTGGGACTAGGCAAAACTACTGGGAAATGAGCATCTCCAGTGTATCAAGCAGGACCTGGGCAATGGCTCTGTGATCCCCCTTATACTACCCAGAAACTCTCTGAGATAGCAACTGCTATACCCATTTTTCAGATGAGGAAATTGAGGCTTAGAGAAATTAAGTGACTTGTCCAAGCTTATGCTGCTGGTAAGTTGTGGATCTAGAATTTGGGTCCAGATCTGCCTGGCTCAAGAGCTCCAGAGCTGTTTCAACATGACCTACAGATTCCAGAACATTCCAGCCTCGATGAAGGGCATGAGTCTGAACAGGATCAGAGAGTGGGCTGTTCTGAAATCGGGGATCTGGGACCAGCCAAGCCATCTGGTCTATGGGTCATAGGCTGGCCCAATGCTACAATCCCTGCTCCAGGCTGGATGTCTCTGGAGTGGCCACGTGCCATTTCTCCCCTTTCTCATTTCTTCCTTTCATTCTCTGCCCTTCTCCCTCTCCCACATAGAGATGGCTGGTATGCCAGCTGACCCATGTCTAGACACATTGCTGACAGTAATGGTGGTACTGGTGTGCTGATATAGATGGAGGTAGGCAGTGGAGTTGGTGGAAGTAACAAGTATCATTGGTTGAGCACCTATTATATGCCAAGCTGCACACAAACTTTTACATAATTATTCATTTACAACCACCGTGAGAGAGAATTACCACCAATCCACTTCACAGATGAGGAAACTGAGGTTTGGAAAGGTTAGGTTGCTTGTCCAAATAGCAAGTATGCAGCTTGGCTTCAAACTTGGATCTGTCTCAGCCTTGTGGCCAACTGCTACTCCCCTTGAGGATCTAGTGCAAGGGCAAGGGGCAGTTAGATAGGTGTATTAAACTAATAGGGCCAGGCACAGTGGTTCATGCCTGTAATCCTAGAACTTAGGGAAGCCTATGTAGGAGGATTTCTTGAGCCCAGGAACTCAAGAACAGCCTAGGCAACAGAGTTGGAGGTTGCAGGGAGCTATGATCACACCTCTGCACTGCAGCCTCGGTGGCAGAGTGAGATGTTGACTTAAAAAATCAAAATAGAAGAAAACAAAACAAAACAAAATTAACAAACACTCTTTGGTAGGCCTGAAGATAGAAGTCAGTGGCCCAAGGGAACATGAGGAAGGAGAAAGCCAGGAATCGCTGCTCAGATCTCACCACCGTGGGCTGCCCCAGTGACTCAATACTCCGCTACATGGCCAAGGAAGGGGTACAGCAGCACCAGCCAGTTAACCAGGTGTCTCACTTTGGCCAGCTTCCTCAACTCTAAACCTCTGGGTGGCACTGCCAACACGTAGGCAAACTGCCCAGTTTGGAGTCATTCTTCCTCTGCTGGCTGGGAGGCACAGCAATGTGAGAGAAGGAGGGAAGATGGCAGGTCTGTGTGTGCCGTGGCTCTTCTCTGTGAGTGTTTTTGAGATGGGCCAGCTGAAGCTTCATTCAGGTGGAAACAGATTAAGAAGGCCAAAAAGTGGTGAAATGGCTGGGTAGGAATGAAAAAACAGCCAGATAACCGTGGCCAGTGCCTTATTCTAAAAGAGGTTAGCTAGCTTGCCCAAGGTCTCTTGCAGAAGGAAACCTGGGAGAGCTTCCTTCTCCTCCTGCAGAAGGAAACTCTTCAGGCTAAAGAGTCAGGAAGGCACTCCAGGGATGAGTGAAGTCAACTGAGGTTGCCTGTTTTAGAAACAGCTCTGCAGCAGCATTCTGGAAACCGAGGCTGACTGCAAACCCCATAAAAATTACTGCTCTGCAAGGCTTGTAACTGTTACACTCGTGTGGTTCTGCTCCACCTCCATGTGTGGCGGTGCCAGCTGCAACCAGCCTCACACGGGGTCCGAGAGTCTCAAAACTGCAAGACCAGAATCCTGTCTTGGTCTGGCTGCATGGGTGCTGGGCTGGTGAGTGCAAACCTGGAAAAACAGGAAGGGCATGCCTCATGAGGGGCTTAGCGCCCAGCACCTGGGAGTCTCCAAAAACCATATGCATGCACACATATGCACACATGTGCATACTCATGCAAAAGGACACATACTTTTTCACGTTGACACACTCACACAACCACATGAGAAAAAGAATTGTCACCCATGAAAGAAACTGAGCAGTGGCCTTTGGATGAATTTAGTAAGAAAAGCATTGATCCCATCACCTCTGGCCCAACCACACTGCCTCCCATCCCACTGTTAGAGAGAAACTCTTCTAGGTACAGAAGGGCTCTGGAAGCCTCTGTGCAAATGCCAGGTGCCCAGGAAGGGAAGGCCAGGGATCATTAGGTTTAGAGTGGGTTGTGCTGGAGCGGCCCCCAGAAGGTGAGGAGGATCCCAGGTGGAGGGATGGAAAACCTGGGGCAGTGAGGGGTGAAGTGGCCAAGACCTGCTGGGGATCTGGGAGGAGGTGGAGGGAGTGTGGCCAAAGAGAGGCTCCAGGAAGGAGAGGGACTCCCCTGACACCTAGTCTGTTGAGGACAGGATTCCTCAAACTGAATTCTGGCCATACCCTGGCATATGCAAGAAGTGCCAATCCACAGAATAGTTCCCTTGATACACGCAGCTCAGCTCCAGACTTTCACTGCTGGTGGCATGCACCGAGCCCAAAGAAAACTTTGGTCTATGCTTGGAGAATCTAGATCTGTCCCCCTTCCCCAACACCCAAGGGCATCCTGACAGCACAGGAGACATGGGGACTCAGGAGAGGGTGAGACTTTAGTCAGGAGACAGGGCTGCTCACACTTTGACACATTTAAAGGTGACAAGTCAACAACTGTTAAATAAAACATGTTCTGTCTTCCTAATTTGACAAAGAGACCCTTGGAATAGTTCTGTTATATAGTTCAAGGTTGGAATTCTCAGCTCTTGGAGCTCTGGGCTGTACTGTGGAGGTACAGGGGAATTCCCATTTGCCCTGCCCCTACTTCCTCCCAGCTCAATCTAGCCATGTCAGGGCTCTTGCACACAGGTGTCCGAGCTGTGTCCACGGGCTTTGCAGACACCTGCTCCTCCTGTAGCACAGCCCACACACAGAAGAGAGAACCTAGCAAGGGGTTCATGTAGACCTAGAAGGGTGCCTGAGGCTGTTTGGGCAGGGAATTCTACCATTTGGGTATTGGAGGGTGGCAGGGTATTCGGGTGGGGAGTGTGTTGGGTGGGCAGGCACACTTGGCTCCCAGGAGATGGGAAGAGGGCAGAGCTGGGCTCTCTGAAGCATGGAGGTAGGGCAGGCCTTCATGCCGGTACCTAAAGATAATTGTGTCCCCCAGGCCTGCTATGTGCAGCTATGTGACCTCGTCTAAATGTACCTTCTCTGAGCCTTAGCTGCCCCTTTGTAAATGGGATAATAATATCTGTGTCACTAGTTTGCTGTGATAATTAGAGATGCAGAGGTGAAGTGCCAGGCACGTACTGGGTGCTTTGTAAGTGGGACTCATGTCTCATCATTGTACTGAAGAGCAGATGTGCAGCAGCTCTGCCCCCTCGGAACAGTAAGTAAAGGCTCTGCTGCATGGTGGAGGGTGTCTGGGCCCTTTGTGGAGCACAACATGAACGCTGGCTGGAGGCCACACACAGGACTCTGGCAGTGCCTGGGGCTCCTCATGTCCCTGTCCCAGGTAGGGCTGGCTACTCTGCCCTTGTATCCAAACAAGAGTGCTGACCTTGAGTGAGTGCAAGACAATGAATGCTCCCTGGCCACAGCGAGCCCTGTTACCTGGAAAGGATGCTTTGCAGTCTGCATGAAGGATGGCATGAAGGTAGTGGGAGAGTGATACATGCAGAGGAAGAGATTTAGGGAATGGAAGCACCAGCCAGAGAGGGGGGCACCGGCCAGAGAGGGGAGCAAGGCCATCTCAGCAAACCTTAGCTGACCCTAAAAGAGTTCTGAAATTGAGATAGCCCCTCAGACACTTCCTATTCAGGAAACTCTATGTGTTTGGCTCTCTGGACACTCCTGAACCCTGTCCTCTTGGATGTCATTGGATAGATATGATTGACACCATGATTGGACAAACAGAGTATGATGTAATACTAATATGCTGAGTGGGAAGCCCAGCAAGGCCTGTCTGTTCAGATTCTTCTTGGTCTTTCTGTGCAGCATTCCTTCCCCCAGGGCCTGGGGCAGGACCCCTTTTGAAATGGGGGTTTTATGACTCAGAATTAGAAAGGTGGATCAGAGAATTTCTTTATGGCCAGTTCCAAGAAAGAAAGGCCAGGGAAAATCTTGCCTTGGGGAGATAAGAGAGCAGATGGAAGGGAGGCAGGAGAAGGTCAGAGAGAGAGAGAAGTTCTGTTTTCTGAGACCTAAAGCACCTCAACGTTACAACAAGGGCTATTGGTAATTTCAGCCAGAAACAATAGATTAATAGATAGATAGATAGATAGATAGATAGATAGATAGATAGGTAGATAGATAGATAGATAGATGGATAAGATAGATAGATAGGGATCATAGTAGTACAAAGAGTTATGGTAAGAGCTTAGCTGGAGGGACCCAAGGGGAAGGTGAGGGAGTGCTGTGGTCAGTTTAGCATTGCTATAACAGAATACCTAAGGCTGGGGAATTTATATGTTTCATGATTCTGGTGGCTGGAAAGTTCAAGGTTGGGCAGCTGCATCTGGTGAGGGCTGCTTCCACTCATGGCAGAAGATTAAAGGGGAGCAGGGGTGCAGAGATCACATGGCAAGAGGGGAACCAAGAAAATGGGGTGAGAACTCACTAACCCCCTCTGAAGGACATTAATTTATTCATAAGGGATCCACTCTCACGATGCAAATACCTCTCACTAGGCCCCTCATCTCAACACTCCCACACTGGGGTTCAAACTTCAATAGGAGTTTTAGTGGAGACAAACAAACCATATCTAAACCACAGCAGAAAATGTAATAAAGTGTTCCTCTGAGTTCTGTGAGCCACTCTAGCAAATTAATAAAACCCAAACAGGAGGTTGGGTAACCCTGATTTATAGACAGTGGGTCTGAAGCACAGTAAAACAACCTGGGGCTCATGATAGGAACATAAAGTGGGGGGCATTCTTGTGGGACTGAGCCCTCAGTCTGTGGGATCTGATACTATCTCCAGGTAGACAGCACCAGGACTGAACTGAATCAGAGGCACTCAGCTGGTGTCTGCTGCAGATTTGATTGCTTGCTTGGATCACAGGGAGAAACCCCCAAACATTTGGTCACAGACGTCACGTCTTCTGTGTTGATTGTTGTTGTGTGTGTTGATTGTGAAAGACCTGGAATCAGCCCCACTGAGGGCACATACCCACTCCCCTGATGGATTAAATCCAGCCGCTTTAAGTAAAAAAATGGGGGTGGAATTCAGGGAAACTGGTGTGGGCCTATCCCTCTTTATGTGGTAATTCTCCCTCTGCTGGTCACTTTGGACTATCTGGACTTGATTTTTTCCTACTAAAGCTGTGGCTTTAGCAAAATCTCTGTGAAGATTCTGGTTTCCATTTCCTCCATCCTGGTCTCTTTAAGAGAAACACATCAGAGGGTGCTTGGGTTGCTCAGAACTACATCACAGAAAGAAATATGACCCACAAATAACAGAGCCGGACCTCACCTCCCTCATTTGGGATTAATACCTCCAATATTAATGGAGGAACTGGAAATGATGAACTTTTAGGAGATCTGCAGCAGACGATGAGCCCCCTTGAAGGCAAGGATTTTCCTTTGCTCATCTCCATATTCCTGGCATATGATAGGCACTTAGGAAACATTTTTTTGGCTAAATAACGGATCTTGGCAGTGACTCACATGAAGGATGCAGCTAATGAAAGCCCTGGGGCCTTTCTCCACTTGTGCTGTGGCCTAATCCTTACTTAGGCGGTTGAGTTTGGGACCGCAGGGCAGGATGTAACATTTATCCCTATTAAATCCCAATCTTGTCAGGAACAGCCCCTTCAGATCCTTTTGACAAGCTTGGAGTAACTAGCCAAACCGTGCCAGTGACCTCAGATCAGGGTCCCAGATGAGCACCACATTCCTGCCAAGGGGTGTACAGACTTGTCAGCAGAGTGCCACACCAGCTGGCTGGCTCATTGTACATCTGAGCTGACAATCAGTGTCTAGCTTGGCAAGCCCGGGGTGTAGATGGCCCCCTGCAGCCAGGCCAGATGTAAGAGCACTGAGTTTAGAAGCTCCTGACCTCTGTAGCAGCCACTACTTCATACTTGGTTTTAAGGGCCCCAGATATTTTGGCCAGGAGGGCTCCCAAAGGGCTGGGGATCCCTGAAACTCTGAGCTTCTTTGGGGAGAGAGGAGTCTGCTGGAGACTCAGAACCACAGAATGTCATAGGACCCCATGCAGGAATTCTAATCCCCATTTGCCAGGTGAGGAATCTATGGTGAGACAAGGTCAGGCTGTCAGGAGATGGAGCAAAGCCCCACCCTGATTCCTGAGTCTTTCTATCATGCTTGGTCCCAGACCCAAGTGGGACTACCTTCCAGCCTTACTTCCTTTCAGCAATTTCATCTCAGGATGAATTCTGTTCCTTCCAAAATCAGGATCCTGACCCACTCCTAAGGCTAGATGCAGTCAATATCATTGAACCATAACAAAATACTGATAATGACTACATGTTTGGAGCCCCTAGTATGTGACATCATTTCAAGGAGTTTACATATATTGTTTCTGATGCTGTCTCACCCTGCAGAAAGGTGTTGTGGTTATTCTCTTCTGTGTAAGGAAACCAAAGCTCGGATCAGCAAAGGGGAGTGATTTGTCTACTATTACCTTTCTAGCAAATGTTAGACTCAGACCCTGAACCTAAAGACCATATTTTTCTACAATGCACACACCAAAGCTGTCCTCAGGACAGGACTCAAACAGAAGCAGCCATGTGCAAAGGATAATTCACAGTGGCCACTTCCCTGGAAGAAAGGCAGACATGAGCACCTAGTCAATCTTCCCGTTCTTCCCCAAGGACCAGCACAGACCAGGATCACAGGTGCAAAGGGAAAATCTAGAATCACCACCTGGTATTGCCTCCTCATGGAGACCAGCTGTTTGAGAAGGTTCTGAACAAAGCCCTGGAATTTCTGAGAGTGGCTTTCCCCACCCAAAGCCTCCCGAAGCCTGGGCATCCCAGCAGCTGGCCATGCGGAAGATGTTCAGACAGGCTGATCTTTTCCAGTAATTTATTCAGAAGACATTAGCCGGGGGCCTAAACTATTGGCACCTTCATCACATCAAAACATCCTCTAGTCTGGGCCAGCATGAACAGTCGGAATTGCAGAGGTTGCAGTGTTAATACTGGCACCAGCAGAGCGCACTGAGGGCTGTTAGGTAACAGGCCGGGTGATCCTGGCTTCGGTGTAACCCTGAGTCAGGGCACCGGAAAGGAATAAATCTTGTGGTGTCATCCAAGCTCATGTTCAGCTATAGCTGGGAACTCGAGGCTCAGAGAGGGACTGTACTATGCCCTAGGTCACACAGAGAGAGACGGAGCTCGTATTCAAACTCCAGTCTTCTGGCTGCTTCTGCAATTGCAGGAGACTCACCCTCCTGACCACTTGCTCATCTCCGGGGCTAATTTCAGAATTACTGGATGAGAATTGATCTACAAAAAGAGAAGCCAGGATGCCTCAACAGAATTAAACCCCAGTGGGTGCTAGCTGAGCATGTCTGAAGGGATCTCATACTCTGGGATGGCGGTGCTGCACTGCTCCCCCACGCCAACTGTGAACATCCTAACCAGAAATGGAAATTCACTGGTATAACATCCCCACCTCTTAGCCAAGGCCTCTGCAGCCTGGCCTCAACTTGCCCCTCCACTTTTATCTCTCCCGGCTTGCCCTGCAGCCAGCCTGCACTCCTGTTCTCTCAGAGGATTCCATGTACATTCCTGACCCAGGTGCACAGCTGGAGACCTCCTCCCTTCTCACTGCTTCTCTCTGCCCTCCCCATCCAGAGGTTCAACCACAACCCACCTCCTCCCAGCCCTTCCTAAGCAGCCCCTCCTCAGGCCTTTAGAGCAACTGTCTAAAGATCTTGTCTCTCCAGCCATTTCATACATCACTATAATGACATTAACAGAAATCAGCAGTCACCTTTCCTAAGGCGACACTCCATGCCAGGCTCTCCACGAGTTATTACATTTGGTCCCCACAACAATGCTCTGAGCTGAACACCATTCTCTCCATTTGACAGGTGAGGAAACTGAGGCTTGAAGACCTGCCAGAGCCAAACAGCTGGAAACTGGAACTCAGGACTCCACAGTTAAGACCTCTAATGAATAGGCTGCCACGGTCCCACCGCGTGTGTGGTTTCACTTTATTAGTCACCACTGAGTGTTTCTGTCTTTTCTGAATAGGGTTGGAGGTCTCCGAGGGCTTGGACCATTTCATTAACTTATTCAACAGCAGTTTGTTGGGCACTTTCCACCATAGTCCTGGGATCTAGACCTTATCTTGGGCATTAGAAATGCAGGGATAAAAAGGCACTTCTCTGCTCTCATTGCGCCCCTTCCTGTTTGGGATACAGATCCACAAAGAGACAAACCACCTATCAACTTGGGATGAGCTGTGTTTTGAGTTAGCAAGCCTGGGAGGAAGAGCTTTCAGCCAACTTCACCTAAAGATTGGAACCTATGAGAAGTGTGGTCATTTTGTGTCCTAAGAACCTGGTATAGTACTCTGCATACAACAGGTGCTTTTAATCTGCATTGCTGGCAATGGCTAAATGAGCATGCATTGCCAATGAAAGCCCTGGAATATCCGTCTAGCTGACTTGTCAAATTGGCCATCTGGATGCTTTCAGTTTTAACAAACGCATAGAGCAGAGGGAAGAATGTGCAACACGACAACAAAGATGCAGGTGATTAAAGCTCCTGGCAGGCAGAAGTGGTGGATCATGCCTCTTGGTGACTGTGACCCCTGCAGGGCCTAGCACTGTGCCTCACACCAAGAGGAACCAGAAAAATATTGCTGATTAATGACAGCGCCTTCCACTGTCTAGAGACAAGCAGTCTGCGGCGGTCACTGAGGACAGGCGAGATGGCGTGTCCTGAGGTCTCTCATTCATCATCTCCCTGCCTGTTAAAAAAATATAGAGAATCTGCATTGTCTCCCTTCCTGGGTCCAAAGAGCCATGCTCAAAGCTGCCCAGGAACGCCTGAGAGGCTACAGCTGCCAAACATGGGAGAGTTTCACCTCTGGATTAGCTTCTCCTTTTCTCACCTTTCTCTGCCCGTGACCATCCCGGGGCCAGACACAAGCGCTGAGCCTGCAGAGTCACAAGTTGTTCCCCAGGGATCAGGCCCTAGACTTCAGATACCCCTGAAGCTCAGGACTGCTGTCCCAGCTATCGGATCTCAGACTATCTGACAAGGAGACCCATCTCTGTCAGCTCCAACCTTGGGTTAACTTACTTGTAGGAAGAGCTAACTGCTTTCTTACCCAACATCCTCTGCTCAGAGCCACCTGTGTTCTATGGTGATCTCACTCCCCCGCCCTTTTTTTTTTTTTTTTTTTTTTTTGAGACAGAGTCTTGCTCTGTCACCCATGGACTAGGCTGGAGTGCAGTGGCATGATCTCGGCTCACTGCAACCTCCACATCCCAGGTTCAAGTGATCCTCCTGACTCAGCCTCCTGAGTAGCTAGGATTACAGGCATGTGCCACTATGCCCAGCTAAGTTTTTGTATTTTTAGTAGAGACGAGGTCTCACCATGTTGCCAAGGCTGGTCTCAAACTCCTGAGCTCAGACAATCTGCCCACCTTGGCCTCCCAAAGTGCTAGGATTACAGGCATGAGCCACCATGCCCGGCCCCACTCCTTTTCTGCAAACACCAAGTATTGCCTATCCCAAAGCAAGTGTCCGGAGTACACGTAGAAGCAAAGAGCCGTAAGTCCTAGAGCCTGTGAACAGGTCATGAGCTTTCCCTCTACCCAGCTCCAAATTCCTGCCCTTCCTCCTTCTGACCTCCCTCAAGTCCAGAGTCACAGCTACTGCCAGGCAGTATGGCCCAGTGGATACAGAGAGGCTTTCAGAGCTGGGCCCTCTTTTCCAATTTCTTCCTCTAGAAGGTCTATTTTCCCAGGCTCTTTGCAGGGTGCCTCTGAGCTCATCCCAGCAAAAGTGGCAGGATTGGGCACCCTAGGAGAAAAGCCCCTCAGGAAGGAGCTAGGGCTTGGGGTTCAGCACCCTGACCCCCCCGGGCCACTTCCCTAGCCCAGCACTCTATGTTATTCTTCTGTGATGGACTGTAGGCGATCTCCAGGCTCTTGCTCTCAGGCAGGTGGGCAATTGGACCACCCCGCAGGAGAAGGGAGAGAAAGCGTGGTTGTTACACTGGAGTCTTCTCCAGACCCCTCTCCCACTCCTCCCTACAATGTGGCTAGAACTTGAGGCGGTAAGGGTTTCGCCCCAATCATCTAGGCCTCCTACCTTGAGGCCAGGCCAGTTCTTGGCACCTACTGGCCTGATTCCACCTGGGCTGTGCTCGCTGAACCCTTCAGCAAAACAACTATCAACCTGAGAGTGGCATTCTTTCTGATACTGACTTCTCCTTGTGCGTTTCTATTCCCGAGATCACAGGGCCTCCCTGGATGCCTTCAGAGAACCAAAGTCTTCCCACCAGTCCTGGCCCAGAGGTTTCCTGCCCGCAGGCTCAGAGTGCTAGATTTAAGATCACTGTGGGCCTGGTTGTCACATCCCACTCACTTCTGGTGCCCCTTTGAGAGCTCTTGGAGCCTCCACTTCCCTTCCAGCAGACCATCAAAAGGTCAGGTTCCCCTTCACAACATGGCACCCTAAATTCTGTTCTTCCATCCCTGCGCCTATCATACCTTAGGGTCATGCCTGTATTTCACTTTTCCACTGCTTTGCTCCCAGCGTCCCCAATCCTGACACGCTGGGATGAGCTCAGAGGTACCCTTCAAAGATCCCAGGAAAATGATCTTCCAGAGGACTCCAATCCTTTTTTTCCCCCGTTAGCCCTGTCCGTCCCCTTTCTGTGCCCCAGATTTGCCCCTCTGTCTCCTGGCTTCCCCTCCGTGTGTGTCCCACCTCCTGTCCCAGTCACCGCTGCAGACAGAGGGCCTCCCAAATTCAAATCCCCAGCTGGACCCCGCGCTCACCGCCGCCGTTCTTGTAGCAGAGGTAGGGGAAGCGCCACACGTTGGCCAGGTCCACCGCGAAGCCGACTACGGACAGTAGGAAGTCGATCTTCTTGCCCCAGGTCTCCCGGGGCTGCGCGTCGCCGTCGCGGGGCGCCAGCAGGCACTGGACGCCGTTGCGCTCCTTCACCACCAGCAGATCCGCAGATTTGCGCTCCCGAAGGGGCTGCTCCGATCCCCCGTCCGCCCCGCTGTTCTCGGGCTGCACCTGCGGGTTCATCCGCGCCAGAAGCATGGGTGCGGCTGGCAAGAGGAACTTTAGCGGTCCTGGGGGCACGCCGAGGCTCTGCTTGGATAAAGGGAAAAGAGATGGTTAACCGGCAGTTCCTTCCTACTTGGGACTCCCGAGACCACCTGGGAGTTCTGTGGACACTGGGATCAGCGCGTGCTGAGCGGACGCAGGGCTCCCAGGAAAAGGCGCGCGTCTGTTGGAAAAATTTGGAAACAGAGGTTGTGACACGCCGGAACTCAGAGTTGGAGACCTCTTCTGACGGCCCTGTGGGTGTGTCTGAAAACTCCGCGGCACTTTTCCTCGTCCATCCACTCTCTCCTGTCCCAAATGGCTGGGTTTGAACTCACCGAGCCTGGGGCAGTGTGCTGGCTCCTCCCCAGCTGGGGCCGCCCCACTTCAACAGCCCCGGGAGCCTTCCTGGACACTCAACGCCACTGAACTACAAACTCGCTGGCCCTCTGCTCGCGCGTCTCGCCCCGGCCTCCCCGGCACACCTAGCCCGGTCCCGCGCTCAGGGCGCACTCACTTGTCCGGCGGCTAGGGTATTCCTGGTGCCGTGCGCCCTGCCTGCCCCCGACCGGCGGCGCCTCGGCAGGCTCTGGGGCGCGGGCTGGGGCTGGGCTCCGCCGCGTGGCGCTCAGGCTCGTCTGAGGAAGCGCTGGAGGCGCGGAGCGGCCGGCGGGGCGCGGGCTGACTGGTTCTGGCCAAGCCTGGTGGGGGCCGGGCTGATAATGTAGCCTGCGCCCCAGGTAACGAGCCGATTTCATTAACCCAGCGCCCGGCCCGCTCCGTCTGGAGCCTGTTAGCGCTAATGGAGACTGACAGCGCGGCCGGGGATGGGCAGGGGCGGGAGTGCTGCGCGGGCTCCTAGGGATCTGGGGGACCCGAGCGCGCACTCCCTTTCGATTCTGCGCGGGACACCGCATGCCGCTCCCAAGGGCACCAGGCTCTGATCTCCCACAACCGGGAGCGAGTGACAGACTCTCCAGAACTGGGTCTGCGTCGCGTCAGAGATGGGCCAAAACAGGACTGAAGAAGCGGCGACCGGTGCAGCACCAGCTCTGTCGTCCGCAGCAGGTCGCTTAAACCACCTGGCCAGAGCTTCTTCGTCAAGGAAATGGGAATGTGCAGCTCAGGGCCCCGTAGTGCAAATAGGCAGCCAGCAGGCTGCTGGGCAGTTTTGTCTGAGCCGCATAGCATGTTGACAGGTCACAGCCCAGCACTCACTCCTGCATCTCTGTTATTTATGGGCAGAGTAGCAGGGCATTTGAGGCTGTGACCCCTGTTCTATGAGGCTAAGAACTACTATTCATTCATTCATTCATTCATTCATTTATTCATTAATTAACCCTTCACGCTTTTGTTCTTCCATATGCCTGCTATGTGCCAGGCACTGTTCAGGGCTCTTGGGTTACACTGGTGCAGCACGATTGGGAGATTCCTGACCTCGTCGAGTTTACTTTCTGCCGGCCGAGACAGAGGAAATGGGAAGCACAATAAATACACACGTTATATGATGGAGGAAGGGAATGGGGGGTTGGGCAGTGGGGCTCTGATTTGAGTAAGGTGTCAGGGAATTTGAGACGATAACAATTAAACAAGTAAAGAAGTGAGCCATTTGGACCTGATAGTCGTTTCCTCATTCATTCATTCATTCACAATCCGTTTAGCAGATGCTGATCACCTGCTGTGTGCTTGAACAGTGCTAGCTAGAGAGGAGATAGTCCCTACTTTCAAGGAGCTCCCAGGCCAATGTGTAAAGAGTCTATCACAACCCAGTGTGGTCAGGACAGGTTGTGACCCACTTGCTGTTTTCTCTGCCTGAGTTGTTCAGGTCTCAGTTCAGAGATTCCTTCCGACCACTCAAATTGAAAATACACCCTCACTCTCTATCCTATCACTCTATTGATTCCTTTGTTACATCACTATCTGAATTTATTCTAGTTGTTTAATTTTATGCCCCCACCCCCTTTGGGTGGTATGTGAGCTCCAAGAGCACAGGAACCTTGTCTGTCATTTACAACACATGTTCTGGCATCTGAAACATACTAGAGCATCAACCAGAATGTGAAGTGAATGAATGAATGAATGAATAGTGGTGTGTGGGGAAGTTTAGAACATTTGCACCAGAGGAACCTTCATGACAAATGTCCTCTGGGCAGGATGTAGAGGGGAGAGGAAGGGAAATCTAGAGGGGTGGTGGGTTCCCCTGCCTTCTGGGGGCTGATGACAGAAGGCAGAAGGTGAGGGAAAAGATTGAGCAGAGGTTTTAGGACAAGAGCCCAGAACTGTAGGTTTCCACACATGAAAGGTATTTATCTCCTGTGATCTATTGGACCATCACGACAAGCTTGTAAGGAAAGTAGGAAGAGAATCATCTTTCTATGTATCAGGTCAGGAAACTGTGGCTCTGTGGGCTAAAGGGACCTGTCCAAGGTCCCACAGATTGGAAGTCACAGAGTGGAAATGAGAACCCAGGTCTCCTGGCTTCCAGCTTCCGTCCCCTCCACCAAGTCACGGTGGAGACACTCAGAATCTCTCTAGTAGTCATGGTCCCCTCCTCCTCTACCCCATACCCCATCCAACTAGTTTTCAAGTGCTGAGAATCCCCCCTCTGGAACACCCTGCAAAGCCCCATCACCCCTCACTGCAGCAGCCTCTGAGCTGGCCACCGCATGTCCAGTATTTTTCTAGCTGCATGAACAGCTAGCAGAGCTCTTCCTAGAACTGAAGTGTGACCACCTCACTCCTCTACCTGAAACTCCTCTGAGACACACCAACACATAAATATGATTTGATTAACTCTGGATTTGAGGTAGTTTTATTTTCTTCTTTGTGTGTACCAACTTTTCCACAATGAACATTCGATACTTATGCAATCAGAATAAGATAATCCACAATTTAAAAAAATCCTCCAACCTTTCTAAGATAATGTTTAAACACTTTGAAGAGTACAGGCAAGACTCTAGCTATTTAACCACATCTCCTACTATTCTAATTCTCTCATTTTTCCTACAAATCCCTTTCACCTCCAAAGTATGCTTTATTCTCTAGCAACATGAGAGATACTTAATTACTAGTGGTTCCCTGAATACCTTGTTCTTTTTTACACTTCTGGATTTTTGAATATGCTGTTTCCATTATTCCTTTTTTCTATCTGGAGAACTCCTATTCATCCTCTGAAACCTCCAGTCACCTTCACTGTGAAGCTTTCCCTGATAACCACTTCCTACACCAGATTCAAACTCCTCTTTTATACTGCCGTGTATATTTGCCTGTACAGCTATTTGTGAGACCTCCCTATCCTGGTCAAGGATGGTGACTGATGTATCCTGTTACTTAAATGGTGCTCCAGAAACAGGTACAAAACAGCACTAGAAGAGATCTTCTTCTTTGGTTGGGTTTGGTGTCTTTGGTTGGTTTTGTTTTGTGCTGGATCCCTCCAGAAACAGAACTAGAAACAGATTTGAATGAAAATAGTTTATTTTGGAGATAATCCGTGGAAGCACTGGTTGGGGAGAGAAGTGAGACCGCAAATGGAAGGTAACCAATAGAAGGTAGATTAAGGAGCACTTGCTGCTGGGGAAACTGGTGCTCAGCCCTGCTGGGGGCCTCGGGGAGCCTGCATAGAGCATGTCTCAGGGTTGTCTCACTTGAGGGGCAAGGAAACTGGAGTATTTATCCATGAAGACCGCCCCCAGAGTGACAACTTCCCAGCAAGTCTGATGAATGGGATGAGCCTGTCCTTCTGCCAGAGAAAGGCTACCAGCAGAGCCCCAGGTACGGACAGCAACAGTGGAGGATAAGAGGTGTGGTCAAGGCTCTGGAAGTGTTTGTTACAAGGGTGGAGGGAGGCATTTCCCTGTAACATGTACACCATCAGAGGGCCAATCAGCAAGTCCAGGAGCTCCACCCACCTGTGGTTTCAAAGACTACTGGGGGTCAGCCGTGAGGACACCAGGCTGGGGCTGGGCTGGAAAGGAAGGCGTCTCTCACCATCTCTGGCCCAGACTCCCTGCCATGGGGCCATGTGGCTTCTCTAGGTGCCCTGCTTCCTGCCCAGCCAGGTGGCCTGAGGGCAAGTGGTGCACGGGAGGCTGGAGCATTATCAGAGCTAATGTGATCTCTGGGGAGGCATCACTTCCACTTACCATGGCGCTTGGTGACACAGGCCATGGGATATAAGGCAATGGCTGACGCTGTGAGTCCAGCTCTGGCCACTGCCCCACAGACACCAGGGCCCTGACACACAGCGGCTGGGCTGGGACACATTTAGAATCCAAGGACCTGTGTCCTGAGGATGCTATGAGGGCCTGTATCTCCATGGCACCAATGGGGAAACTAAGGAAAAATAGGAGGAGAGGTTTGCCTGAAGATTTAGTTCCTCCCTCCCTCCTGCACCTTTCCTTCCTTTTCTTTTTTTCTTTTCGTTCTCTTCTTTCTTTTCTTTTTTCTTTCTTCCTTCCTTCCTTCCTTTCTCTTTTTTCCTTCCTTCCTTCCTTTTCTTCCTTTCTTCCTTTTTTTCTCCCTCCCTCCCTTTCCTTCTCTCCTTTCCTTCTTTCTTCTTTCCCTCCCTCACTTTTTTCTCCCTTTTTTCCCTTCCCCCTTCTTTCCCTTCCCCCCTCCACTCTTCCCTCCCTCCTTCCCTTCATTTTCCCTCCCTCCCTTCCTTCCTTCCTTCCTTCCTTCCTTCCTCCGTTTCTTTCTTCCTTTCTTGATCAAGGGACAATAGGCCTATGTTATACTGCAGCTGACCTGCCCTGAATCCATTCATCATTGGTATAAGTTGTGCTGGATGTACAAATAGCCTAAAGACCTCCATGAGCTTAAGTCAGCCTCCTTCAGGACACCTCCCACTAAAGTGCCCTGGGGATACCTGAGACTTCTGACCTGTGCAGATGTGGCTCAGTACTTAGGCTTTTCTATTAATTCCTAAACCCAGCTGACCCTAGTCTGGCACTGGCATTAAAGAGCGTCTGTCACTTGTTGACTTCACATTCACATCCTCCCCCCTCAACTTCATGTGCCTTTATCAAACTGCAGACTGGACATCACTACCTGGGTAATTAAAGGCACATGGAAGTCGCCATGTCCAAAGTAGCATCTTTGACCTCCCCTTCCTGACCCACACCACACCTGCTCCTCCACAGTCACCCTACCAAGGGAATGGCATCTTTTTCCTTCTAGTTCCTTGGGCCACAAACCTTGTAGTCAGCCTTGACTACTCTTTCTCTTGTCCTTCATCCAATCTTACTGCAAATGGCTGGTTCCAAATCATATCACACCTCCCCCCCCACACACGGTGACTTCCATGTCATCTCTTGGCTGGATTAATGTGATAGCTTCCGAATGGCCTTTCTGAATTTTTTCCTTATCTCTTGAAGTTTTTGTTTTACATAGCAGCTAGAAAGATCTTCTGGAAACAAGTTTGGAGCCTATCCCTGTCTCTCTCCAATGGCTCTTATCTCCTTCAGAATAAAATCCGAAGTCCAATCTCAGCACTTTGGGAGGCTGAGGTAGGAGGATTGCTTAAACCCAGGAGTTTGAAACCAGCCTGAGCAACATAATGAGACCCTATTTCTACAAGAAATTTTAAAAAATATTAGCCAAGGATGATGCGGTGCACCTGTAGTCCTAGTTACTCAGGAGAATGAGGTGGGAGGGTTGCTTGAATCCAGGAGGTGGAGCCTGCAGTGAGCTGTGGTCATGCTACTGTACTCCAGCCTGGGTGACAGAGTGAGACCATGCCTCACAAACAAACAGAACCCAAAGTCCTTCCATGGGTGACATGGATGAATAAATAAACACATTCTTTGGTGGACTTGCCAATGCAAGCCCAGCTGAGCCCTGCAGCCCCCATGGGAAGTCAGATCAGGCAGGGGCAGAGGTGCTGAGGGAGAAGAGAATATGAATGGCCAGTGGTGTGGCCGAAAAGCACTGGGCTGGGAGACAGCACCCTGGGTCCTGACTCGGGCTCTGCTGTTTTCAGGCTGTACAGTAATGGCCAAGTCCATCAGCAAGGATTATTTTGGAGATAATCCCTGGAATTATCATAGGTGGACCATAGAAAGAGGAAAGAGAGCACATGTCAGAAGAGCTGGGGAAGGAGAAAGGGAAGGAGGTGCCCAGGGCAAAGGGAATCAGCCTCCCTGGAGGAAAAGAGGAACTTTGCCTTCCCCTTCATGAGACCCCAGATACATCCTTTGGCCTTAAGATAGTCAGGTGAATTATGGAGGGAGAAGACTCACAGCTGGTTCAGGTTCCTCTCTAAGACACAGGGAGGTTTGGCTAGCTGACCGGGCTGCCAGCCTGCACAGGGACTCTGTCCACCACCTGAGAATATCAGAGCAGGACAGAATCTCAGAAACCTTACATCCAGGTGTCACTCTGTTAGAACACCAGGCATTCCTTAGATAATCTGAAGAAACATGGAATTTCCTCCCAGAAATAGGCACACACACCCAGCATTTTAAAATTCCATGTGAAATTTAAAGAAAAAAGTGTACACAGTACATCTTTCCGCGTATTTGTCTTCTTTAATGTACACAGCATTTTAAATAGAGTTTGGGACGGATTTGCAAACCCTGCATGAAATCCACCTCAGAATCCCTTAAAACAAAACATGCATTATTTTTTTCAGTTCAGATAATAATAATAATAATAATAATAATAATATGAACATACAAGAACCCACCTTCCCCTCTGGGTTAAGAAATAGAATATCTCCACATCTGACAAGCCTGTATGCACTCCACGCCCCCCCAAGCCCATTCACCCCTGTTCCCTGTTCCAAAATAAACACTATCCTAAGTTTGGCAATCACCATTTGTTTGTTTTTCTTTATAACATTAGCACATATGAATATATTTCTAAACAACACATTGTTATTCTTCTCCAAACTTTATGTAAAAGAAATTGCACTATAGAATTGTTCTGTGACTTTTTTTTGGCTCAATATCATGTTTCTGAGAGTCATCCTTGCTGATGGGGTTGGCTGTAGTTTACTCATCTTCACTGTTTATATTCATTTTATTTTATGAATAATAATGATTTACTTATTCATCCAGCTGTGAAGGACATTTGGCTTGTTTCAGTTTTTTTTTTTTTTTTTTTTTTTTGTATTTTGAACAATGCTGTCTAGAAACTCTTTAAGATGTCACCTACACACACGTGCAAGAGTTTTCCTAGGTTTATTCTTAGGCGTCAATTGCTGGTTTGTAGGGGATGTGTTTGTTCGGCTCTATCAAGTAATGCCAAACCATTCTCTAAAGTGATTTTACCAACTGAAATTCCCTCTGGCACCTTGTCAATTCTTCACATCTAACTTCTTTACATCCTCCCTAACCCTTGGTATTATCCATGCTTTTAACATTTGCCAAACTTTTGCGCGTGAAATGGTATCTCACTATAGTTTTCATCTGTACCTCCCCGACTTCTCATGATCTTGAACATCTCACAAATGCCTCTTTTTCTTCTGTGAGATGATGATACACACTGTTCGTGAAATTTTCTATTGGCTTGTTCATCTTTTTCTTATTAATTCACAGTAGTTAATAATATATCCTGGGTACTAATCTTTGAAATGTTGCCAACATCTTTTCTTGGCTGCATTGTAAGGCTTTTTGCTTTGTTGGGTGACTCTGATAAGCAGAGGTTATTAGCTTCAATGTAATTTAATGCAGCAATCTTACCTTTTGGTTTCTGTATTTATGTCAGGTTTAAGAAATCTGTCCCTAGCTGATATTTTTCAAAGTCATATTTTAAAATTTGACAGTTTTGTCCTTCATATTGATGCCCACCTGGAGTTGGTTTTTATATAGAATGTGAGGTAGGGATTCCACTTCACTATTTTTTATTTGAATAACAGGTAAAAAATTTTCCTGACCCAGTCGTTAAGTAGTTACATCTCCTCTGCTGTAATCATCAGAGAATTCTGTATCATAAAACCAATTTCCTTGTATGGTTGTTTTTTTTCTAGGCTCTCTTTTCTGTTCTGTTGGTCTACTTATCTGTGCCTAAGAATTACCACACTGTCTTAATTAACATTGTTTCATAATACACTTTCTTATCTGGTGGAATACAATTCTCCAGTTCTTTTTCTTTGGAAATGTCTTGGCCACGTTCTTCCCTACAAAGTTCTGAATCACCTTGCAGAGTTCTGTGAAAAATCCCACTGGAATTTCAATTGTTATTGCATTAAATCTATAGATCAATTTGAGGGAGAACTGACATCATCACAGTGCTCAGTCTTCCCATCCGAGAACACAGTACCTGTTTCCATGTATTGTCTTCTTTAATGTGCATAGCATTTTAAATAGAGTTTTGGGAGAGTTTGCAAACTCTAGGATGAAATCCATCTCAGAGTCTCTTAAAATTATTGCCCTCTAGTGTATGAGCTCTTTTCTTCTTGCTCAGAAAACACTTCCCAATGGCTTCACCAGGAATATATTTGGACCAAAGTGATTCTTATAGTTATCTTCCAAATTTCTTCTTAACTGTCTCACTGGCCCCCTGATTATCTGTGAAATCCTGGCCAGATTTCCCTACTTCTCTGTGTCTCAGTTTCCTTTTTCTTTCTCTTTCTTTCTTTCTTTCTTTCTTTCTTTCTTTCTTTCTTTCTTTCTTTCTTTCTTTCTTTCTTTCTTTCTCTTTCTTTCTTTCTTTTCTTTCTTTCTTTCCTTCTTTCTCCTTCCTTCCTTTCTTCCCTTCCTTTCTTCCCTCCCTTCCTCTCTTCCTTCTTTCCCTCCCTCCTTCCTTCCTTCCTTCCCTCCCTTCTTCCTTCCTTCCCTCTCTCCCTCCTTCCCTCCCTCCCTCCTCCCTTCCTTCCCTCCTTCCCTCTCTCCCTCCTTCCCTCCTTCCCTCCCTCTTTTCCTTCCATCCTTCCTTCCTTCCTTCCTTCCTGTATAGATGGGGTCTTGTAATATTACCCAGGCTGGTCTCATACTCCTGGACTCAAGCAATCTATCTGTCTCAGCCTCTCAAAGTGCTTAAATTACTGCCATGAGCTACCATGCCTGGCCTCAGTTTCTTCATCTGAGAAATGGGTAAGATGATGATGATGATAAGAGCACTTACCTCATATAATTGCTGAGGGAATTAAAATGAGCAAATACATGTAAAGCACCTAGAACAGTGCTTAGCATCATATACATGTTACTTCTTCTTGTTGTTATCAAAACATTTAATTTCTTTGTCTGCTGGAGGCAGGGATCGTCTCCAGAATTTTAATTCAGATTTACCTGACTTCAAATGACAAGACTGGGATAAAATAGCAAATATGGGTTGATATAACAATTACAAGTGTGACTTTTGGACTTAAAAAACAAAAGCTGAGTTGAAAACCTGGCTTTATTACTTGCTGGCTGGGTGACTTTTGGCTTTTGAGCCTCAGCGTTCCCAGCTGTAAAATGGGGATAAAAACACCTGTGAAGATAATCAGTGAGTAGCACTGTATGAAGGGTTACGGTTCTCAATGCTCTGAAATGCAGTGGTAGTTGTGCCCTCAAAGGTCACCATTTCTACCCGGTGGCCCTTCGTATCTTTTCCACTTTCCCAGCTCATACCATTCCGGCAGATATGTTAAAAGTGCGTATTCCTGGGCCCCACCCCAGACATTTGAATTCAGTGGATCTGTAGTGGGAGCTAGGAATCTGCATGTTTGTGTTATGTTGATTCCTATTAAAATTAATGATAACTGGAGCTTTCAGATAGTTGAACATGGGGAGATTCCTGGAGGATAGTGCACCAGGGAGAGTATGGAAGCTCCAAGCCGCTTCCCCCGAACACCGCCCTACTCATCTCTTCATCTGTATCCTTTGCAATATCCTCTGTAATAAAATGGTAAATGTGAAATTACATCAGAATCTATTCAGTAAGGTAATACCCAAAGCAAGGAAATCATATAGCCCACACCCACGATGGCTTACAATGATCTGCAGTTCCCAATACTCAGGCCCCTGTGGAATGCCCAACCACACCGAGTCAGGGCTGGCCCTGCATGAGCAGTGGAATGTGGTGGGAATAATGTTCTGGGACTTTCCAAGCGAGGAAAGAAGAAGAAGGCTTGCAGCTCTGCCCATAACGCTCTTGGAAACCTCTGTCTCCATGTGTGAAGTCCAACTTCCCTGAGGTTACCATGCTGGAGAGATCGCAGGGAGAGGCTCTGAGACCTGCCAGCCCCCTGCCATTCTAGCTTCAGCCAACCAAGTCATTCCAGTTGAGACCCTTGACATCATGGAACAGAAACAAGTCATTTCCTTCAAGCCCCGCCCCAAATGATGACTTAGGAGTAAAATAAATAATTGTTGCTCTTTATAAAAAAATAACAACTCCAGCATCAGTGACGTGTTTCATAACCTTTGTCCCACGTTGAGAGTGGCTGTGGCAGTTTCTGGGCAATTCGGCTTTGCCAATTTTGAACGCCTTTCTTCCCTCAGACTGGTGTGTCCTCCTTTTGCTCTGACCACTTGGCGAAAAAGCCATTTCCTGCCTGGACTGTCTGTTCCCATGAAGGCATGAAAGGTGCCTTCTAAGACATGGAATGGAGAAAAGCTGCTTCACATTCACTGTCTAGGGGACCATCTAGGAGGCAGCAATATCATCCATCAACCCCCCCAGAGCAGGGGCATGGAGGGGTGAAGGGACGGAGGTGTGTGAACTTCACCCTTTTCAAGGGAATCCTGAAGCCTTGACTTGGAATTGTCTGCAATGAAGCCAAAGCCCGGGGGATGCTGCACATAGTCTGGGCTGGTCCTGCTCTGCATTTGTGCCCAGGATCCTGAACCTATTAAGTTGTTTAGTGATGGTGGTACACGCAGTTCACACTCTGTGGACCACACACAGAGAACGCCTTCCTGAAATGTGTTCTTAATAAGTCTGCCTCCTCCTCCTCTGTATTCTCAGCTCTCAAAATGAAAGCTGGGTGGGTGGTCTTTGGGTAAGGACGATAGAACTGGGAGGTAGAACGCAGGGTAATGATTCGCTACCCCTCTTTCTGGTAAATATCGCCACCCTCTCTTCCTAGTTTCTTAGGAGGGCCCTGATCCCTGGCTCCCTTAATGTGATCAGCAGAAATACTGGCACTCAACTTCAATACTGCCTGAGAGTTCAAATCTTGGCTTTCACTTATCAGCTTTGCTACCTCGGGCCGATGTGTGCCTCAGTTTTATCATTTATAAAATGGGGCTTAGGGCCAGGTACAGTGGCTCTCACCTGTAATCTCAGCACTTTGGAAGGCCAAAGCAGGTGGATTGCTTGAGTCTGGGAGTTTGAGACCAGCCTAGGCAACATGGCAAGACCCTGTCTCTGCAAAAAATACAAAAATTAGCCAGATGTGCTGGCACACACCTGTAGTCCCCGCTACTCAGGAAGGCTGATGTGAGAGAATCTCTTGAACCTGAGAGGTCAAGGCTGCAGTGAGCCATTATCACCCCACTGCACTCCAGCCTGGGCAACAGAGTGAGACCCTGTCTCAGTAATAATAATAATAATAATAATAATAATAAAATTGGGCTTTTGATAGTATCTATATCTCTTGGGGGAGTTGTAGGGGTTAAATGCATCAGCAACTGCAAAGTGCATCAGCAGTGATTGGCACATACTACACGCATGATAGATATTTGCTATACATTTGGCAGGTCTTACTCATTTAGCAAACTGGGTCTAGGCATTATGCCAAGTACCATTTCATACAAGACGATCATTAATTCTCATTTTACAGATTAAAGACAACGATGAAAGTGTTAGATGTCCTGTCCTGGACTGCATGGCTAGAGCGGGACAGAGGGTAGGGTTTAAACCCGAATGCTGGTGGGCTCCAGGGCACACACTCTTCACCCACATTCTGTCTCTGTGGCTCAGCAGCTGCCTGTTTGGGCCTCACTTGCCTCACTCTACCTCTCTGCTCAAGCTCCGTATTCTCAACAGGGCTGCTCACCCTTTTTGGCTGGGAAACTTGAGGCCATGGCTGATGCATTTCTGAACGCAGACATTGTGGTTTGCCAGCCATCGACTCCTCTGGCCCTTTCCCTTCAAGGAGTTAGAGTCCTTCCCTCTTTGGGGCTCACCTCCCACCTCAAGCCCTTAGATCCACCCCTCCCACCAGTTCTAGGATCTGCCCCAAACTCCATTTTGTTTCTCTTCTACTTTTCTTCTCTGCCCACTCTGACTTTGTCCCACCCACCTTTCAGGTCCTCAGCATCTGCTGACAGTCTCCCCAACTGCTGCATTTCATGTGCTCCGGCCCTCCTCCCAGGTAGCTGGCAGAGGAACCCTCCACTTCTCAGCCCTGCTCCGTGCCTCCCTGCCTCACTTCCGCTCCCCAAATTGCACAAGGTAGTGGCAGAGCAAGAGCTCAGACCTGGCTCCGACGCGTGGTCCCAGGGTCTTCCCGCACCCACGTCCTCTCTATGGAACGTTCCTCAGAGCAGGCATTGAACATTGCTCTCGCGTTACTACTCTGAAGGAAGGAGATGAAGGAAAGGTAGGTTTCCATGAGGAGGCTGGGAAGACTCAGAGGTCTGGGGCGGTGGGGAGGTTTATAGTGGCACTGAGAGGAGGGTCCTGGCTGGGAAGGATCCTTGGTGATGTCAGAGGTGGGGAGAGGTCATCATGAGGCCACCCTGCCTGTTCCAAGGGCCACAGGAATCCTCACAGAGCCCTCCAGCACACACACTTCTCTTGTGAGGGGACTGGCAGCTGGTCTGCAGGGCCCACGTGTGGGTGTGGGCCATGGAGCTGAAGGCGCTCCCACACTCAGTTCTGTTCTTCAGTGCATGTCCTGAGGGGCAGGCCAGGCAGTTGGTGGAGAAACTTAGACAATAGGAGAAGACTGAGGGACAGACCTGCTGGGCTCAGGAGTAAACATGCAGTCACCAGGGAGGGCTGCACATATGTGCCGTGTGGCCAAAGAGCAGGCCCAGAGCCACAAAGGTGCGCTTCGAGGAGTCAGTTCCCAGCTCAGTGTAGCCCAGGAGGGAGGTAGAAGGGCTGCGTCTGGGAAGGCTGGGGGCTGACCTCTGAAGAATGAATGTCCTGCCTGCCCCTGCTTCAGGCTCAGGCTTTGGGAGAACAAGTCTGGGGAGCTGGAGAAAGGAATGGGGCTTTGTTTCAGCGTTTTCCAAATTTTGCTAATAGTGTCCTTCCCTTTTTCCTCCCTATCCTCCAACCCACCCCTAACAAGACCGCTCGCCATGCCCCCATCCCTTAGAAGCCCTGATGATCAGAGCTTAGCGGGACCTTGCAGATCTCTCCGGAAGTAGAGAAGTGCGGCCCTCGAGAGAGAGGGCACTGGCTCAGGGCTATGCAGGCCCTGCTTTAAACGACTTGGAATCACAGAGGGAGAGAGTCCCACTGCTTCTCATGCTTTTTTAGCCCTGATTATGGAAGGAGCGAGTCTCTGTCTGGTGTTCATGTGTCTGTAATGACTCTCACCTACTGATCCCCAGTTCAACCGAGGGAAACCAGGCTTTAGGTCAGAACCTTCAGGTTCAAACCACATCAAACTAGAATCTCCTATCAGTGCTTTCTTTTCATTGCTTTATTTTTACAGTTATCTATTTATGGTATATGATGTTGGTTTTTTATTTATTAGATGATGGTGATATAAAGTTTCTTTCATTATTTCTTCCTGTTAACTTAAAAAATGTGGATTATTCCCAAGCATGTATTTACACCATCACTATAGAGTATCTCTGCTCTCACTAGATACCTGCTCTATAGCATACATAGATACCAGACAGTGAAAGCTTAGATACACGCTTGGGAATAATCCACACTATATGCATACATAATACATACCTAATAGCACATATTAAATATATGGTATACACACATATGATGCATAATTATATAACAATATGTATTTAGCATTAAATATAAATATGTATTATTAGGAATAATCAATATACATACTATACACACACGCATACATACTCAATATATACATATATTGTGTATGTATATGTTATGTAATTATACATATATGGTACATATACAGCATATGTATATGGACCTATGTATACACTATATGCTTACATTATTACTTAAAATTACACATATCCATTTACATATACCTGAAAATTTGTGTATATCCCTAAAATTTTTTACATATAAACTATATATATATAAACATATATATATACATTTTTATACATAAAACATATATGTATATTTGTATGAGGCTTAACACACACAGAAAACTGAAGTAATTATAAATGCACTTTTTAGATGTAAAAACACCCATGAAACCACACCCAGGCCATTCAAAAAAATGAAAAAAAAAAAATGACCAGAACCCGAGGAGCCCTCCTTATTGCCCGTCCCTGTCAACATCTTCCTCCTCCCAGAACTACTCTCTCAACCTTGAACCCCATAGATTTATTTTGCCTGTCTAAGCCATTTTTATGCATCACTTTTGTGCATGTTTAAAGTTTATACAGTTGGCCTTATTCTGCACGAATCCTCCTGCAAATGTTCTTAAGGTTTTTCCATGTTGATACTTGAGCTTCCTTTTTCAAACAAATGTATTTAATTAAGATGAGTGAGTTGATTTAAAGGAAAACACCAAATGCATACTAGGACAAGTTGATCGGGGAGTGTCAGAATTCAGGAAGCATTGGCTCTGAGCCTAGTATCTTCCCCTTTTGCCTGTGTGCAAACCCAGGCCAAGGGGCATAAGAGCCGTACTGCAGGCCACTCTGCGTGTTCACTGCACAGCTGGGATGAGGTTCCGGCCCAAGAGCCTGAGGCCAGAGATCATTCCTACTACGTCATGTTGGCAAGAACATTCCTCTCTGCCTTCCCCTACCCCACAGTCTATTTCCTAGCCGACGTTGGCTCTTAACCTTGAACTGCAGAAAGTAAGCTGTTTTTGTTTGGGTTTATTGATTGTTTTGGAATTAAGCCTAGAGTCAGGGTGGTGTGGTATTGGGGGACCCAGTACCACCAAGGCAGCTGTCCAGCCTTCAAAGTTATGACAGGTCTTCTACTTGGCAGCCCACCTCGGTGACCTATATTTCAATATGTGCTATTAGATTATTGCTAATGAGACATCTTAGGGATAAAAGAATTATGCTCGCTGCTGGGCTATGGTAAAAGTACAATTGAATTAAAGGCTGAAATCGTTTAGGACTCTGCTAGACAACCTGTCCCCCAGGCTGGGCCCGAAAGGAGATATTAAGCTTTGGAAATTACACAGGAAAAATAAGTATAATTGATCTAAGGTAACTTCACTCGTCTAAATTAAATAATGTGATTGTTACAGGCAGAAAGGCTTGGGATGAGGAGCCGGGCGGAAAAGGCTTGCTATCTGCAAACAAAGTTATAAGTGAAAGCCCTGGGGAATTGACTTTCCCCTGACAAGCCGAACACCCTCCTGATGGCTTCTGAGAGTCCACTTGGGCATCAGTAGGAAATGGACCTGGTCTTAATTTCATAGAATCTGAGGTTTGCCAGGCGCCTCTGACCACCATCCTCACCAGCCCCTCACCGAGCCGGCTCATGCCCCACCCAGCAAATTGTCCTGTGCCGTCTGCACAGTTTTCTTGCTTAGCAGAGATTTATCTGTCCCAGCACTTTGGGAGGCAGAGGTGGTCAGATCATCTGAGGTCAGGAGTTCAAGACCAGCCTGGCCAACATGATAAAATCCCATCTCTCCTAAAAATACAAACAAATTAGCTGGGTGTAGTGGTGGGAGCCTACAATCCTAGCTACTTGGGAGGCTGAGGCAGGAGAATTGCTTGAACCCAGGAGGTGGAAGTTTCAGTGAGCCAAGACCATGTAATTGCACCCCAGCCTGCAAAAAGAGCAAAATTTCGTCTCAAAAACAAGCAAACAAAAAACAAAAACGAGAAGAGGTTTCTCTGCTGGTGGCTGTACGTGCTTTTTTTCCATCCGTAAGAGTCTTGCCCTCTGCAATGCCTAAGGTCCATGCACCTCACCTCTCTGGAGCCGGCCTTCAGAACCCCATGCCATCATCTGTAAATGGCACAACTGTGTGTGGAGTGCCAATTAAAGACTAGTCTTTAAATGAAGATATTGTACTTGCAGAACTTCGGAGCTCTGTCTCCAAGGGGCTCCCTTTCTCTGGCCCAAATATTTGCACTCCATCAACACTTTCATTGATTCCAGGTTATCTGGGGGCAATGCTAGTCCTGACGCTGTTCCTTAAAAGGCAGATGCTGGCATCTCCCAGGCAGGAAGAGGTCCTGCAAACCGTGAGGGCTGAGATTCCCAGGCCCTCCATTGATTCCCTTCTGCCCCCACTAGCAGCTCCCTTTGCCTTCCCTAGCATCTGTCCTACCTGTAGGCAACACAGCTGGCTGCCTGCAAGGTAAGACTTGGGGGGTCCCCAGCTGTTCTTACCTTGTCCCAAACATTGCTCTTCTTAGGCCGTAAAGCCTATAGTTAAGCCTCTTGTTTTAAGTATCACCCTTCTCTGGCTAAAAACCAACTAGAATATGTATTTTTTTAAAAAAGGGAGATTTCCTCTCTCCATCCGATCTTTCTTTTTCTCTCCTTCCTTTCCTCCCTCCTTCGTTCCTCCCTTCCCTCCTTCTCTGCCTTCCTTCCTTGCCTCCCACAAGCATTTCTTGAGTCATCCCTATGTATCAGGAACAATTCTATCAACCAGGACTATAGTGGTAAACAAGACAGGTGAGGTCCCTTCTTAAAGTCAAGCCAGGAGAAGAGTCTAGAAACAAATAAACAAGGAAATGAGTAAGATGTGGATAGGTATTGACAAGTTCCCAGAGTGGTGAGTTGGACTCACACTGCCTGGGAAGGACCTGCAGTGGCCAGGTACTCAGAAATATCCTCTTCAAGGTCTGTCAATTTGAGCTCAGTCCTGCAGACAGCCAGGGAGGAGTGAGTCAGGAAGAGGCAGCACCACGTTCAAAAGCACTGTGAGGGTTGGAGGAGGCTGAGCAGAGAAAGGAGGGCAGGGCCATTCTGGTTGTGAGCAAGGGGTAAGGGGAGATGAGGGTGGTAGTGACCTGATTTTAAGCCACCTTCTGGCCACTCTGAAGAGGATTGCTTTTACTCTCAACACAGTGGGAAATCCATTGAAAGCTTCACAGCTGGGTAGCATGATCATGTTTGTATTTTAAAGAGCCTAGCCGGCTACCGTGTGTAGAGTGGTGAGCAAGGTTGAAGCAGGGACTGGTCAGGAGGCCCTGCAGACACCCAGAAGAGACGAGGGTAAGAAAAGTTGAGGCTCTCCTTCCAGGCAGGAAGAGAAGGATTGGCTGGACAACGAAAATAGTTTGATGACATTCTAAAGCCCATCACACAAGGAACGTCTTGGGAGGGGGAGGCATATTTTCTGATTCTAAAAAAATAATAAAGAAATAATTTTAAAGACTAAATGAATGTTCCCTTTCTAGTTCTTTACAGATATGATTGCCCTGGGTCAGAAAACTTACTAACTTGTCCCATCCTGCTGGGAAAACGTCTTTGGGCCTCTCTCTGCCTTTTAAAGTTGGATAGACAGGAGCAGCTTCAAAGGCTGCCGGCTCTCTTGATCAGTCTGTGAACAGGACAGAACACAGATTTTGATAGTTCTTAAGTACGTCCTCAAACCTCACCCTGTCAACAAAAAGGTCTGGAATGTGGAACATGAGAAATCTCTATTCCTCAAAAGCCAGTTATTGAGTTTGAGAGACTGTCTACATTCATCCCCAAAGAAGATGTTTTTTAAAGCAGAAGCAGAAGCTCTCACTTTCCCAGTATGGGCCTTTTCTGTTAATTCAGGAGGAGAAAACGAATTGAGTCTCGTACACTTCAACCCTCCCCATTGCACTTTGCACAGGAGCCACTCTTTGGGCCTCAGTTTTTCCCTCTGTATAATGGGTGAAAGTTCCCAGCATTCATATCTGTTCTGACATTGTTTGTCAGAGGGAGACAGATTCTTACCAAGAGGGAGTGACTGGCCGTGATGGACTTGTAGACATGATCACTGGGGGCACTACCCGAAAGTGCTTTTGAGTGAATGTTGAGCCTTCTGCTCCTCTACTTGTGTCCTGGGGTGGGGAGTTGCTACTGACCAGGCAGGACTTGAGTGAGAGGGGAGGGCCGGAGGCAGGATGGTCTGGCTCGAAGGACTCACATCAGTGTTGTAATTACGTTTTCCTGACTTCTCCTGTTGTTTTGGCCACCCGGGGTCTTCACAAACCTTCATTATTTTGTCTGATTTTCTTTTTTTCCTGTTACCTTCAGACTTTGAAATTAGTTCAGTGACTCAGCCATTTGACTCCTTATTAATTCCAGGCTCCCGTGTCCTATCTGTGCGTTCCCCTTCCCGTTTTTCAGCAGCCTGGCTTATATAATACTTTAACTCTTCCCAGGCAGCCACAAATGAAGCCGCTGCCAGTCACTCCCTGTTACCTGTGCCTCTAAAGTATCGTGGTGCTGGGTTACCTTCCACTTGTTACATTTTCTGTGCAGAGAGTCCCATTTTCAGAGTAGAAAGAGAATTCTGAAGTTTTGGCACATTTTATTAAAGTAAAAAATCAAGACCTCAAATAAATGTGTCAGTTAAATACCACGAAATATTGCTAGTAAGATAAAAAAAAATTCTAGTATAGAAAGAACTTCAGAGTTTATTCAGAACAACCTCTCTCTTTACCATTTCAGTCCCAGGAGTGGCCATTTCCCATGTGCTTGAAGGCCTCGCATGATGTAGTGTTTGCTACCTCCAAAGGCAACTGATTCCACCTTCAGACATCTCTCTTTGTTAGGGAATTCCTTAGGTCAACATCTGCCTCCCTGTAGCTTCTACCAGCTGGCCCTGGGCTTAGCTCCTGGATCCACACAAAAGAAGTTTGTACTCATCCTTCTACATAGCAACTCTGCAGATATTGAGGGCAGGAATAACAACTCCATCTCCCCACCCCCATCACCACCACCCACCCTAGGTTTGCTCTTCTCTGCATACCCACTGCCTTTAGGTGGGTCTTAAGAGACTAGCTTCAAAAACCCTGGAATTGCCTTTGGAATTCAGCAGCTGCCAGGGAACGTCAAACTAATTGCTTAAGAGGCCACAGGGACACATTTCATCCCTGCATCAGCCACTGACTTTCTCTGGTTTCATTTATCTGATTTACATCGATTGCTTCCCTGTGAAATGCAAACATTTGTACTGCTTCACCACCCTCAAGAGACCTACCCCTTCTTTCTCACCAGGGACAGGTCACAACCATTTGCGATCACTCAAGAAGGTACCCAAGGGTCACTACGGCAGCTTTGGCATTGCAGAGCTCAATGTTCAGGGCAGATTGTGGAAGGAGTTACCTCTATTACAGGGAATCACCACCACCCAGTGCCTTGTGGGACAGCTATAGCCCCCAGTGGTGTTTATTTGGTATACCCAGTGGTTTGCGAATCAGGAAATTTTACATAAAACCTCTGCAATGCTGGCTTTTCATAAGGCATTGAGGAGCTCTGTCTGACCACTTGTGTGTGTGTGAGTGTGTGTGTGTGTGTGTGTGTGAGAGAGAGAGAGAGAGAGTAGAGAGAGAGAGAGAGTCTCCCTCTGTCTCCCACGCTGGAATGCAATGGTGCAATCTTGGCTTGCTGCAATCTTTGCCTCCCCAGTTCAAGTGATTCTTCTGCCTCATGCTCCCAAGTAGCTGGGATTACAGGCACATGCTACCACACCTGGCTAATTTTTGCATTTTTAGTAGACACACGGTTTCACCATGTTGGTCGGCTAGTCTCAAACTCCTGACCTCAAGTGATCTGCCTGCCTCAGCCTCCCAAAGTGCTGGGATTACAGGTGTGAGCCACTGTGCCCAGCTGTCTGGCCACTCTTAAGTTTTGGAGAGGGCACAAGCTCATCTGTTGTGCCCCAGACTCCTTACTTCCTACCTGCCTTGTGTTTCTGACCAGACTCTGTGATGTTTGAGAGTTTGTAATCTGTGCCCTGGACACTTCCTCCTCTTTGTACCAGCACTGGCCTGATGGTGCTGGAAAGGGCTATATCACCGTCTGGGAAAGGGCCATCCCTTTGCCTCTGTACAAGCACCCAGGGTTGTCCATTCCCACCAACCTCCTTAGCCATTGCTAGCCATCCACCTGAACTCCTACCTGTGGCAGTGTTGCCTGCTGTTTCCTGGCCCTCTTTGTCTTTGCACATGCCATTCTCTCCACCTAAGGTACCCTTCCCCAACTTCACCACCATACCCCACTGCCCACCTCATGGTCTGATAAAGGAATATCCATCCTGCAGGATCAGCTTTGATGTTGTTTTTTCTGAGTGCATGGTGGTGTGGTGTGGACCTTCATTTTCCTGGGCTCCCTTAGCATAGTTTTTTTTTTTTTTTTTTTTTTTTTTCTTTTCTTTTGCTTTAGCATCTTTTCCATGAGGAAGAAGAAAAAGCAGAGCCCCTGCAGGCAGTGCAATCTCAGATTTACACATGTGAAAGAGAAGATTATAGGCCGGGCGCGGTGCCTCATGCCTGTAATCCCAGCACTTTGGGAGGCCGAGGTGGGTGGATCACGAGGTCAAGAGATCGAGACCATCCTGGTCAACATGGTGAAACCCCGTCTCTACTAAAAATACAAAAAATTAGCTGGGCATGGTGGCGCGTGCCTGTAATCCCAGCTACTCAGGAGGCTGAGGCAGGAGAATTGCCTGAACCCAGGAGGCAGAGGTTGCGGTGAGCCGAGATCGCGCCATTGCACTCCAGCCTGGGTAACAAGAGCGAAACTCCGCCTCAAAAAAAAAAAAAAAAAAAAAAAGAAAGAGAAGATTATATAATCTGATGAAATCATTGTTATTATTATTCTTAAAGGACTGTGGATTTTCAATGTGTATTCGCATTCATTGTGTCCTAGGCAAACCATAAATAGACTCCAGAGTGACACCACACACGGTGGGACATTATACATCAATCTACATATACCTGGTGTTTGGAGTGTAAACCAAAAATAAAATTCTAAGCTTTCCATGCTACTAAACGGAGCCACTCTCTTGGCCAAGGAGATTCTAAGGTAAATCTGAAAAACTAGTTCAGGCCATGATAGGAAGGCAGGGGTGAGACATGCTTCACTATGTTAGCAGTGGTGAATCTGTATGAGTCTGCAGCAACCTCAATTCTTACCTCCTCAGAAGAAAGAACTCAACTGAGGAGCATAAAGTAAAGAGACCAAGGCAAGTTTTAGAGCGGAAGTGAAAGTTTATTAAAAGGTGTTAGAGCAGGAACAATAGGAAATAAAGTACACTTGGAAGAGGGCCAATCTCTCAAGGCAACTTGAGAGATTCAAGTGCATGGTTTGATCTTTGACTTGGGGTTTTATACATTGGCATGCTTCCAGGGAGTTGCATCTTTTCTTCCCTGATTCTTCCCTTGGAGTGGGCTGCCTGGCCTGCCAGCACTTGGGAGGGACCACATGCACAGTGTGTTTGCTGAACTTGTGTGGATGCTCAGTTGAGGCGTTCTTCCCTTACCAGTTGAGTGTCCTAGAGGAAGGTCATATACCAGGTTAACTCTGCTATTTTTGCCTCTTGTGTGCATGCTTGAGTCGACTTGTCCAACTGCTGAGATTTTATCGGAAGCTGCTAATCACCAGCTTCAGGTGTTTTCTATCTATTGAGAAACTGCCTTTACCTCGATCCGGCTGCCACCAATTCTTATTCTAGAGAAACAGTTTGACAATCACCTATCACCTGATGATCACTTGACATTCCTGGTGGGGAGGGAACTCTCCTGCCCTGCTCATGTCTGACTACATACCTGCTATAAAATTTCCCTCTTCAAGAGTCCAAGACCCCAATTCTTTGGGGAAATGGATAAGGATCACTCGTCTGTAATTGCTTCCAGTTGACAGAGGGATAGTGGTGGTTGTTTTGTGGGTCTTGGCCTCTTGCTAGCTGTCAGGGCAGGGTGGCTTCATGGGTTGGTGAAAATGGTATCATCCATCCAGGGCCAAGGGAGACAGGGGCAGGATTTCATCTTTGTCATGTTCCTCTGATGGGCAGTCTAGGAATTCTCTGTAGAAAGATGACTCTTGAATATTGAAAGTATAGCATTCCTCATTGAGGGTCATCTGGAGTTCAATGGCCTGAAGGTGAGACGCAAAATGAAATAAGGGGTTGAGGATGCTCCAAAAAATCCTGAGGCTGCCAACATGCCCAGTAGCTGGTGGGTATAGTCATGCCTGCTAAGACTTGGGTATATGAGTATGGGGTTGCTAGCCAATTCCAATATGTGTCCAGAATTAGACTATTGATCCAGACTTTTGCATTACCCATCCCTCTTGTTTCTTCTGAGCTGCAGCCAGAGATCATTGGTTGTTTCCAGAAATAAGCAGGGTTAAAAAACTCAAAAACAACTGATGAGACTAAAATCTAATAACAGGCACACCATGGTCTTTAAAACATAATTTTTCTTTTTCAGTCCTCATTTTTATTAAAAACAAATTATAAGACCGATTCGTTTGTAAAATAAGCTTTCATCTTGTTATACTTACCCAATTATTTGTATAAAGCACAGCAATAATAATTATTTGTCATATAGGTTCTTTTTAAAATTGACTTTGATGGAACTTCATTTCACAAGACATCTTGGATTAGATTTTATTAAAGCCTTAAGTCCAGCCATTGGATTATGCCATCAAATACCTTTATGAATTAGGTAAATTTCTCTCCTCTTGAGGTCCCAAGATAACTTTGGCTTCCTGGGCCTGTAAGAAAGTGGCATTCTTTACTTACCATGAGTCAGGAATTCTGTACAGGGAGTGCAAAGGCAAGGTATGAGGCCAATTTTCCGAAGGGGCTTTATTGGCTCTGTAAGTCAAATTTGATTCCTTAAATGAAAGCACATCATTCCAGTTAAAGTCTTGATAAAATAATCAGTGTCTCCAATTGTGTCCTGATACAAAAGAAAACAGATTTTTATTGCATTTATGCAAATAACTATATTTGTTAAGAATACTCATGAATACTTTCCAAATTTTGGAGAAATTGCTCCAAATTTTGTTTATAAGAGTATACTTTATTATTAAAAGCTGTAAATAGCTCAAAAGAAAAGTTTTCTTGGTTTTGAAAACAAATGATTAGCAACATTTTAAGCAAAAATTCATAAAAGGATTATTTTAGTCTTCTATTAGTTTAGTCTATGAAATTAACTCCTAGTCTGCTTGTTATTCATAAACATTTCAGCTCTCCAGGAGAGTCCTGGAAATTTTCCCCCCATTCTAATGTCGAAGTCTCCAAAGTTACCAGAAACCTGCATTTAAGAGTACCCGTTAGAGTCCTAGAGCTGATTAGAAAATCAGCTTTTAACGACGATTAAAACAAGACAATTGTTCATAGATGACAAAAAGTCTTAGGGTAGCCACAGTCAATGACACAATTGACAAGGAAATTTGTTACCTCAGTGCCACACAATAATTTAACATTAACAATTGTAATTATTACTGATAATGTATGCTAAGTCATGTCAGAATTATAGGAGTTTTGCATAATTTTGGAATGTATACCAATAACACATTTATACCAACACAGTCCAAAGAAAGCCAAATTTTACCTTTGCATTAGTGTATTATTGATGTCAAATCCAGTTCTTAACAAAATCTTATAGACAAATCTATCCCATCTTAACCAGTTTGACCATAACATAAGATTTTCATAAACTTCTTTCAATTTCTGTTAAAGAAGAGAATAATGCCTTAAGAAACTCAGGTTGTGCTTTTATTCCAATGCCCAATTTATGGATAGACTACATACATAATACCCCTTTAATTTTAGCTATTATGTTCACACACATAATTTCTTTTAGAAGATTAATCTTTTATAAATCTTCCACAACTTCCTCAAATCTTCAGCTTTATCCTGTCTAACTTAAACAAATCTTTAATCCTCTAAACTAGGCAAAAAAATTTATATTCCTGTGTCTTCTTATCTTTTGCCAAGAGCACATTCTACTTTCCTTACATGCCTTGCATGTAAAGCTGTTTATCCAGTAGCCTTGAGTACATGTTACATTGTTAACTCTTAGCAAATTTTACTTTTGGTGAAAAAGTCTGGTAAGTAAATGATTCTAATTATGTAATAGGTTTGGTCCTAGAAGACCAGATAAAGTGCAGATAAACTCTGACTCTTTCCAGCATAGCTAGGGGGCATGGCTCACTCTGTATGTTCTTAGGTTTTACCTAGCTTTAAAGCAGGCATGTTGTACAGTTAAAAGTCATAGTAGCAGTTTATGACCTTAGAGTAGTTAGTAGAAATAATAATCTTTAATATTGTATAACATTTATTTTATAAATTCCCTTTCATAAATTTTTTGTGGCCATCTATAACATCCTTGTACTTTCTGACTTGTTCTAAACATCTCTCTTAAAAAAAAGTCATTTTGACTTTAGGACAAGAATTTATCATGTAAGATACTTTTTAATATAATATCTATTTTCTTTTTAACCTTTCTTACTAAAACTATCTCTTTACCTTTATAACCTTTGGAATGTATACATCATTTTCCTTCTGTTAGAAAGTCAAGATTTGTATTGCATGTTGCTGTGTGAGTCCTGTGAAGAGGGCACAGATGAGGAGGTTATGTATATACTGCAGAAGTTATCCCCCCTCAAAAGATTGTTCAGTGAGTTCTGCTAGAGCTTGTCTTAATAAGCATGGGCTATTTCTAAACCCTTGAGGTAGGACTATCTAGGCTGAAGTCATTGGTTAAAGATTTAGGTAGTTTTCCCAGGACACATAGGGCTATTAGAAGGAAAGGTGCATTCAAATGATGGGTAAATATTAAGTAGATATCCATCTCGAAAGTGTATTTTTTCCTAAAAAAGGTGTGAGGTATGTAGACTTTACCAGGGATTGGTGGAAGAATGTTATTGTGCCCTTAAATAATATAAAGGGGGTGTGAATCCTTTTTTTTGAAGGGAGGGTGTGACATTTGACCCCATGACTCAATAGGATTTGAAGGAGAGTTGCTTAGAGAAGGAGATTAGCACCAACTAGGCAGCTCTTGAGCCCCAAAGGGAAATTTGTCATTTTACTTGTTGCCTCCAGAGTTGCCCTTGTCCTACTGATGACAGTGTCTGATTTGGAAGCCTGCTGGAGTGGAGGGCCCCTTCTGCTCAAGTCTGCCAGGGGTTGGGATTCTGTCCTGGGGAACATTCAGCCTTCAGGACAGTGCTGATTCCAGTATCCAAGCATGTGGCAAAGGGGGCAAGCCATGTGGGCCTTTCTCCCATTTATCTTATTGGGGCAGTTTGCCTTCTAGTGGCCTGGCTTTCTACACTGGTGACAGTTACCTGGGAGGGTATTCTGAGGCCCACCTGGAGGGATTGGTAGGCTTGCAGAGAAGCCAGTAGTTGAGACTGCCTCTGATCCCTGCATTTCCCCTCTTTCTTAGCCCTATCCTCCTTGTCCTGATCTTGGTTATAAAAGACCGAGAAGGCTAATTTGAGGATTTCCTTCATAAGGACACTGAATTCTAAAGCTGACTTTTATGACTTTCACCCAGTTAATTTTTAGGCCAAATGGTATTACAAAACACAACACCTGGTTTCTGGTTTTAAGATTTTGGGGATCAAACTTTTCCCAGTTCTTCAGGATGCACTTGAGAGGCATGTCCTATCGTATGGAGACATGATTATCCATCTGCAAAAAGAGAACAGAGGAGAAAAAAAGGAAAAAGAAAAAGATGGCATCCCCTCTGACTTTCCTGTTACCCTGATCAGGGTATCCACGATTTATCCTTAGGGTTACAGAATGAACTGATCTTACCTAGATCCCGTCTTGACACAATTACCCACTTGAGAACAAAGAACATACTGGAGTGAACAGGAGGATCCCTATTCATCACTGGGATTTGGGAATGAACTGGTATTGCCATAGACCCCCAACTTGCCTTCATTTCTGTTCTAACGTAACCTGCTAGCTTGGTAACAACCTTCATCTCTGTCCTATAAGTCTTTTGTACCTGAAGCCTTGGGCCAACCTATATCCTTGTCTTCATGACTTTATAGTGACTCTCACATGGAGCATTCTCACAACAAAATGATTATCTCTTTTCTCAGATTCTCACTTTCTGTGTTATTTAGGTAAACAAGAAGCCTGTTTTTCAGCTAACTGCTGCAAGAGGGATGGACTTCCCTCCCTTTAAATATGATCTTGAAGGTCTTGATGCATATTGAGAAGGGTGTGGAAGTGATTCGAGAAATAGAGGCTACAGGAGAAAGTGGGAAGCAGCAAGAAGAATGCTCATGAAAGCCTTTACATACTCACAAAAACAGCAGCCCTTGGATTTCAGAGGGTGGTGTTTATTTACACGGCTGGCATAAAGAAAGAATCTCTAGAGGTCTTGAAGCCTGGGATAAGGGCTCACAAATGGCAAAGGAAGAATTTCCTTTTCTCCCAGAGGAGCAGGTGCCGACTCAAAAACTCCAGGTGGGGTCCTCAAAGGGTCACAGAGTGAGGCCATATTCAGTCAGAAAAACTACTTCAAAAACCACCAGAAGACTTAGCCCTGATTCTTTCTTTGGGGTGGGCCATCCACATGCGTGTGTGTTTACTGAAGTTGTGCACATGCTCACTTGAGGCGTTCTTCCCTTACCAATCGAGTGTTCCTAGAGGAAGGTCATATACCAGGCAAACTTCACGATTTTGCTTCTTAGTGTGCATGCTCCAGCTGAAGAAGGTGAGGCTCAGAGGTGTCTTCCCACCAGGAAACATATCCAACTCATGTGACACCAGAAATGTATCTAAGTCATGCAGCACCAAAGTATGTTAGCAGTGGTGAGTCTGTATGAGTCTGCAGCAACCTCAGTTCTTTCCTCCTCAGAAAAAAGAATCTGACCGAGGGGCATAAGGCAATGTGAGAGACCAAGGCAGGTTTTAGAGCAGAAGTGAAAATTTATCAAAAAGTTTTAAAGCAGGAGCGACAGGAAGTAACATATACGTGGAGGAGGACTAAGAGGGCTATTTGAGAGATTCAAGTGTATGGTTTGACCTTAGACTTGGGCTTTCTACATTGGCATGCTTCTGGGGGTTGCATCTCCCCCGATTCTTCCCTGGAGCAGGCTTTCCGCATGCACAGTAGCCTGCCAGCTCTTGGGAGGGCTGCATGCACAGTGTGTTTACTGAAGTTGTGCACATGCTGACTTGAGGCACTCTTCCCTTGAGTAATACTCAAGGTTTCCTATAAGGTCATATACCAGGTAAACTCTGCCATTTTGCCTCTTAGTGTACGTGCTTAGGTCCCTTTGCCCAGCTCCTGAGATCTTATCGGAAGCTGTTGACCACCAGTTTCAGATGTTTTCTAACTACTGGGAAACAGTCTTTTCCTGGGGCCTCTCTAAAATTATTATTTTAGAGAGACAGTTTAACAACCACTTGACTATCACCTGATGGCCACCTGACATTCCTTTCTGGGGAGGTGGATGGCCCTTTCCTACCCTTCTTATGTCTCAATACCTACTGAAACAATTATACCCTCCTCCCTTTGGAATTCAGGCACAACTGACCATGGCTAACATTAAAACAGAGATCTTTTTTTTTTTTTTTTGAGACGGAGTTTCACTCTTGTTACACAGGTTGGAGTGCAATGGCACGATCTCGGCTCACCGCAACCTCCGCCTCCTGGGTTCAGGCAATTCTCCTGCCTCAGCCTCTTGAGTAGCTAGGATTACAGGCACACACCACCATGCCCAGCTAATTTTTTGTATTTTTAGTAGAGATGGGGTTTCACCATGTTGACCAGGTTGGTCTCGATCTCTCGACCTTGTGATCCACCCGCCTCGGCCTCCCAAAGTGCTGGGATTACAGGCTTGAGCCACTGCGCCTGGCTAAAACAGAGATCTTAACATTAATATCACAGACTCTAGCAATAAGATACTGAATTCCAACCTGGCTGTAGTCAGGCATCTAGTGTAGCAACACAGGATAAATAGCAGGCCCTAAAAAATTTAAAGTATTGTATTTCAAAATATATTCTTTGACATATTTTGAAGCGGCCCTTCAAAGCTGTGTCTTATGGGGAAAATTTACATTCTGTAGAGAATTCCCTTCTTTTTGCAGGTCTTTTTCTGATCCTGAAGAGATTAGTTGAGGGTCTAGCATCTTTTAAAAGTCTGAATAGGAAATATTTGCTACCTGTTCCCTCTAAGAATGGCCGCCTATGAGACTTCATCTACATAATAAAAACCTTAGTTTCCACAACCCTTATCTTAATCTAGACGTTCCTTTTTATTGATTCCAGGTCTTTAGATATTAACTTAATTCTTTCAACCAATTATCAGTCAGAAAATCTTTGAATTCACGTATAATCTGTAAGCCTCCCCCTCACTCCTGCCCAGAATGAACTCATGCATACCTTACATGTATTGATTGACATCTTATGACTCCCTAAAATGTATAAAACCAAGCTGTAACCCAACTGCCTTGGGTGCATGTTCTCAGGAACTCCTGAGGCTGTGTCATGGGCCATGGTCCTCACATTTGGCTCAGAATAAATCTCTTCAAATGTTTTACAGAGTTTGGCTTTTTCATCATCAGGAGGCCATGAAGCTGGACCAGGGCTGGCCCAGCTCAGTACACCTTGAGTGGCCTAGCACACATAGTGAGTAAGATCAGTTACAGTGGTGGGGGTAGGGGCAAGAAATATACATTACCATAAGTTCAGTTACAATGGTGGGTGGGCTAAGGCATAAGAGTAGTTAAGATGTTAGGGTCGGGTGGAGGGATATTCACAGAGCAAGAACAGTTAAGATGGCAGGGTGGGGTGAGAAGCTCAATCTCAGGGGAAGCTCCGCTGGGCAATCAGGGATAATGGCAAATGCAGGCAAGGGGTGCTGGGTTGGGGGTGATCAGCCGAGGCAGGCAGGACTTCAGACTTTCTGGGTCCAGGCTTGCACATGGAGGCCTGACACACATAAAATGCTGTATTGGTTTTCTAAGACTGTTACCTCAGGTACCTCAAGCTGGTGGCATAAAGCAACCAAAATATATTATTCCACAGTTCTGGAAACTAGAAGTCTTAAATCAAGGTGTTGGGGGCCATGTTCCCTCTGAAACCTGCAGGGGAACCTTTGTCGCCTCTTCCAGCCTCTGGGTTTGAAGGCATTCCTTGGCGTTCTTGGCTCATGGCTGTTTGGCTTCAGTCTTTGCCTCCATCCTCACATAGTTTTCTTCTTTTTGTGTGAATCTGTGTCCAGATTTTTCTCTTCTTGCTATGACACCTATCAGGTTAGGGCATACCCTAACAACCTCATCTTAAAATAACTACATCTACAGAGACCCTATTTCCAAATAAGATCACATGCTGGGGTACTAGAGGTTAAGCCTTCAGCAAATCTTTTGGGAGCCAGGGGGACAAAAGACGTTAAACCCATAACAGGTACCAAGGCCTCTTTCACAATCAGCCATTGCTGCCTCCAAGTTGACGGGCAAAGGATGACTTCAGTGACAAAATCGATTGACACTGCCATGAATGACCAAAGCTAACGGGGTCTCTCAGCCCACTCTGGCTCACTCATAGGACCACGAAGGGGCAAATGTGGGTAAAGCAGGATGCTGGCATGCCGGCTGTGGCATTTCCTAATCCTGTTTAATCTGTATAATGTGATCCTAGTTGGGATGTCCTGACTCCATCAGACATGCCAGTCCTCTCTGGGTTGTAAGAGGTTAGGTATTATTATTGTAGGTCCCAGAAAGCTGTCCTTTTCTCTTCTTTCCCTAAAGAAGTGTCAACATTGTGAGTTGCTCCAGATGTGAGCCAGAAGCTTTCTAGTTGCTTCTCCTGACTGGGTCCAGACTAAAGACCTTAAACTTCTGAGCGATGTCCTAATTGGGTGTGGTCTTTTCTTATGTGACAACTTTGGCCTCAGATCAAATCGAGTCAGTTCATGTAATATAACAGAACTTAGATTTTTTTACAGTACACTGGTTATAGTGAAAAAAGGAAAAAGTTGATTCATATTGGAATGGATTTATTAGCGGATGTTGGGGATAAGTGAGAAGGCATAACTTAGCTTTCCTTTGTAACTCAAGGGGGAAAAATACATGGTTTGATTCAAGCTTTGGAAAATAAGCTTGCTATTTTTTCTGGTTTGGAGTTCTGGCTCACTTTGCTAAAGTATCACATTTGACAAGACAAGAAAAGCTGCCTGTTCTGAGGAGGGCAATTTATACTCATCACGAGTTGTCAACAGGATGGTGAGCACCTAGCATGCAATCAGCACTCAATCCATCCCCACCCACACTGCCCCCATCCAAACTGCATTGAGAGCCATTGTTTGACTATGCCAGGGATTTATGAAAGGGCATTCCTTCATTCCATTTCTTCTTGGCTGTCATTTGGAAGTGGTTTGGAGAATGAGTACACATCCTGCCAATCTCCTTGGTCCTACCTCTATCTCCCTCCACATATCTGTAAAATGAGTTTCCCAGAATATCTGAAGGACAACTCAGGCAAGATCTCTACTGAGCTCAGAGAACCTTGGAAGAAAAAATATCACATTACATCCCTTGGGGTCTCTGGATGTTTCAAAGCTCTAATAATAATGTCAGCTTTACAGAAAATACTTTGCAGCCAGGTACTGTGACTCATGCCTGTAATCCCAGAACTTTGAGAAGCTGATGCTGGCAGATCATTTGAGGCCATGAGTTTGAGACCAGCCTGGCCAACGTGAAAGCCTGTCTCTACTAGAAATACAAAAGGTAACTATGTGTGGTGGTGCACACCTGTCGTTTCAGCTGCTCGGGAGGTCAAGGTATGAGAATCACTTCAGGCTGGGAGGCAGAGGTTGAATGCAGAGATTACATTATTGCATTCCAACCTGGGCAACAGAGTGATATTCTGTCCAAAGAAAGAGAGAGAGAGAGAGAGAGAGAGAAAGAGAGAGAGAGAGAGAGAAGAAAGGAAAGAAGGAAGAAGGAAGGAAGGGAAAGAAAGAGAAAGAAAGAAAGAAAAAAAGAAGAAAGAAAGAAAGAAAGAAAGAAAGAAAGAAAGAAAGAAAGAAAGAAAGTACTTTGCATTTGCTTAGTTGTTACATTTCCCAGAGTTTTCCCTCACTCTATTTCATTTTATTTATTTATTTTGTAGAGGCAGGGTTTCACTATGTTGCCAGGCTGGTCTCGATCTCCTGGACTGAAGCAATCCTCCCACATCAGCCTTCTGAAGTGCTGGGATTACAGGCATGACCCACCATGCCTGGCCTCTCTCACTCTCATTCTCTCAGTTTCTTTCTGTCTTTTTCTTTGTCTCTCACCTGCACGCACACGTGCACACTCATACACATGCAGACACACACACACTCACATGAATCTAGTCTGAACTGACCCTCACAAAATTTCAGTGACAGTATGTAGATGAAGTAGTATCCCCATTTTGCAGATGAGGAAACTGAGTCCCAGGGAAGGTAAGGGACCGGACAGTAAGTCAGTGGATAAACAAAGGGACGAGAACCTATGTATCCTGACATTGGTGCTTTTTTCTCTGCATTGCAGGCCCTCTTAGAAGAAGAACAGCTGAAGCACAGTGAAGGTGTGGAATGGGAATGGGGAAGGATTAGGCTAGAGGGCCAGTGCCTGGATTTCTTCCCGAGCTGCTGCCCTTTGCAGCTTCTTTTGGGTGCACCCCTTGACCCAAGGTGCACAGACATCCTGGCCCCAAGCCTGGCAGGCAAGCTCTCTGGGAATACAACAAGACTTTTCCTCTCACTCCCAGAATGCTCCCATTTCCTCTTGCTGTCTCTTGGTGCTGGCCCCACCCCGGAGTGAATGCCTCAGAACTGTCAGAGCACTGGGGCTGGGCGACCTCTGCAGGAACTCAGCCATAAGTACATAAACAATGATTCAGGAAGTGCAAGGCTTTGATATGGCTCAAGAGCCATCCTGTGAGCACATGGGGCTCCTTTCAAGGTCATTTTACCCATGTGTGGCTTTACCAGTGTCCAGAGCCCTCTCCCATCTAATCTCATTTGCTTTCCCTAAGACCCTGTGTGGTAGACAAAGCAATGATCATTATTTCCTTTTAGAGATGTGGAAACTGAGGCTGAGAGAGACTGAAGTGGCTGAGTGGTGGTGTGTAGGGATCAGAGCTGGCCGACAAGTTAGGGAACTTGGAATCTGAGGACAGCTGTGTCCTCAGAGCTGAGAGACCTCTGTCTATCTTCAGAGTTGGCTCCAAGCAGTTGTTCTGCCTCACAGGACCTCCGCTCATTCATTTGCCCTTCTGCTTCTGTCTAAAGCAGAAGAGAGCTATTGCTTCTACCAGACACTGCTAGGGTCCAAAAAGGTAGCTTCTTGATGTTGGTACTTTGTGAACCATTAAGGAATGGAAATGAAACAAAACAAAACTTTTTGGCCTCAGAATGTCAACGATCTACTGAATCAATGACTGAATGAAGACAAAGCTTAGATGTATTTATGGCTGTTAGGAGTGAACCTAGCTAGAAAGCAAAATCATTCTCTAAAAATATCCTCTGAGGATCGGGGAGGTGTAGAACATATCACAGGACCAATTGTCTTGTTCCTTCTCCTCTGAGCCATTTGTGGATTATGTTTAAATCTTCCCACTACTGTTCTCCATTTGCCAGACTTCTTCATAATGTGCATGACACAGGCATTGTGGGCGAGTGATGGGGAAAGAGGCATGCTTGGGCAGTTTTAAAGGCAATATCCCCACAGTTTTGGGGGGATTACTTAAACAATGAGTCAAACTGTCATTGGGAAAGTGACAGCACTTCTCTTTTAGGATTTCTGTGTTTTGCTTTTCTTCACCCAGAAACTTTCAGATTGAGAGTAGGTGGTTACTTCTTAGTCCAAAAATCATCACAGGAGGGGTGGACAGGTAAGGAGGGGCTTGCAAATGTGGCCAGACATGGATGAAAAGGAAATGTAATTTGTAAAAATTAAACCAGTGCAGTATGATACAGTAAGGGATTAGTAAACCAATGTTTCATTTTGTTGCAAGTTGAATCTATTTACTGAAAAACACTTGTTTTCATAGAATTAGCTATACCAGAATTTCATTTTAGCCTTCCAGACTTTTCTGTCCATTTTCTTTGAACTTTGGCAAGTCATTTGTTTTCCTCTATCCTATGAATCTGAAAGTTGTCCCAAATACAGAAAAAAGTGACTTCAGCAGGCCCATCAGCTGTTCACAAGGCTTGTGTTTACCTTTCAAAAGAAATGGATTTTTCCTAACAATTATGCCAAGCACAGAGATTTTGCTTCAGTTATTCCAGTTGAATTTGTAGTGACTTCTAGCCTGAAACACTGACAAGCAGATGACTGACTCTAAGAAATCTAGAAAAAATTTGCAAGTTTATATTACAAATATTTTTCCACAGAATAAAACTGTGTGTGTGAATGTGAATACAACATATTTAAGAGAAACTTCTATTATAGAGAAGGGAATTAAAATTCAGCAATACCAATTCAAGCAACCACCCTAGAGTGAATTCTAGCCTTCTCCCAACTCCAGCTTCCCAAATTATCAGTTCATCCACTTGAATCTTCTTCATCAGACACATATGTTTATCCTTCTATGTGGCAAAAATGCATGCCATAACCAAAAATGCTTGCAACTACCTACTGAGGAAGTAACTCTGAGAAATACAGAATCTCAAGGTAGAAGAACTACTAAAACTAGATATTTTCTAGTGTAATCTTAAAAGAGAACACTTTCTTGCTTCATATTTCCACTTTTGGCTATAGAGAGGAGGAAGAGATCTTTTCCCTCTGTTCCTCTTTTACTCACTTGATAAACTGATAATTTAACAGGCTAAATCTTGAGATTCTTTGAACTACAGCTTACCGGTGTGTCTGGCCACAGGATCACCCTGCTAGGTGACATGGGTGTATGTGGGAGACACTGTTCGCTGTCACTTTCACACCGAGCTACTTAGGACTGGGGCCAAAGCCTTTCTGTAGTTCTTCCAACTGCCAAAACAAGTGGATGCAGGCATGGTTTTATATAAAATGAAAGGAAAATAAAAAAGATAATTAATGTTTTAGGTTCTTACCTGTCATGGTGCTACAGAAAGAGTTTGGCAGCCCAAACACTAAGGAATTAGTCATAGACAGGAGCCCAGAGAAAGAGATGTCACACACAAATCTTACATGGAAAGCGCAGTGGTGGCCCCCCAATGCCTAATAAACCTTGGTCTGACAATAGGGGAAAAAAAACCCAAGTGCAACACAATATCCTGGAGGCATTAATTACTTTAGGACATCTTACTGCTACCCTGTTAGAGAGTCATTTGTTAATTCTTAGAATTTTCTGACACGATTTGTATGTTCTTGCTGCCTTTAAGTTACACAATCGTTCCCAAGGTTCCTGAAATGTTATAAATTGCAATATATTTTGAAACTAAGTATTATGTATTAATCACACTCCTTGAGTTTCAAGTTTCAACTAATTACAGTAACTCACAAGGCCCTTCACAATCAGGCTGCCATTTATCTCTGCATGCTTGCTCTCACATGTTACTCTTAAGCTCTCATTTACTCTAAGTCAGACTGAACTGTGTGCAGTACCTAAACCACCAAGCCTCCCTGGATCTCTCCCTTGTTTGTATGTAGTTAATGCAAGCTTCCAGACTCAGTTTGGATTTTGTTTCTTTGAGGAAAACATTCCAGGCCTCTCTTACAAGGCCAGACTTGGTAAAACTAACTATTTTTCTGGAGTACTTAGAGCTTATTTTAAATTCTGAATGACCTAAATTCTAAGGATACCTGAAAGAAATAGATTGAATAGTCAAATTAGTATAACCTGGAGAGGATTTCAAAAAGGGTCTACGTTATAGAGATGTGTCCAAGATATAGGGAAACCACGTATGGTACCTTGGGACTAGTGACAGTGAAGGCGATTATTACCTTTAGACCAGATGGAGGAAGAGGAGGAAGTGGCTATAAGAATTCTGATATGACAGTCACACTTTATTTCTTGAAATGAGCTGTGATCTTCAACAAATGGATGTAGTCAGCCATAAGAACACTACAGAGAGAAAGAGTGGTAAGTATTCTGACTTCAACCTCTTCCCTGCCACTGGTCTCCAGCTAGGTCTCCTGAAACCAACAGAACATGAGAGCAGGGAAAGTATTGCCTAATAGCCTCCCAAGACTGAAGGCAGGCTAAGTATAATGGCAGATTATATATGGAGAAACAATAATAAAACCAACAGCCAACTTCATATGCAAAACAATAGAAGCCAGAGGAAAATGGAAAGATATTATTTAAAGTAGTGCCAAAAAACCCTCTCAATCCAGAATGTTATATTTAGTAAAACTATGTTTTGAAACTAATGGATAAATAAAGAAATTTTCAAATCAACAGGGACTTTTTCACAAGCAGAACTGCATTACAAAAAACGTTAAATGAAGTTCTGCAGGCTGAAGGGAAATGACACTGGATGGCAATTCAGATCTGTAGGAAGGAATAAAGAACATGGGTAATAGTAAATAACTGGATAAATATAGAAGTCTGCCTTTACTTTTTCCTCTAAATTTATTTAAAAGACGTGACTATTTTATTTTATTTTATTGAGGCTAAAACTAATTTGCTTATGGGCAACATAGTGTTTGGGAAAACTTCAGGTATAGAAACTCTCAGGACAAAGAAGAGTGGGCACTAATGTGCAAATGAAATGCCAGGCCAATAACCAAGTGGGAAAGGTAGAACCCCTCAATCATGGACAGAGATGCAGGGACCCACACTGAAATGCAGACTCACATTGATGTCAAGGCAGTTATGATTTCCAAATTAAACAAGAAGGATATGACATATGATTCTTTATAGCAAAAATTATAAAGATGCTACACTTGTAATAATGTAGATATGTACATGATAATAATTGCACAAATAATAGGAGGTATAAATGGAGCTATAATGTTGAGAGTTCCTATATTTTATATGAAGTATTGCAATACTAAGAAGATTTTGATAAGTTGTATAATGTAAGCCCTGCAACAATCACCAAAGAATAATATAAAGAGGTACAGATAAAAGTCCAATAGATGAGTTAAAATGAATCTTAAAGGCTATTTATTTAATCTAAATAAAGAAAGAATATTAAGAAAAGACAACAAAGTGGTAGACCTAAATCCAACTATATCAATAATTATAATAAATGTAAATAAACTAAACACTCAGATTAAAAGGCAGAGGATGTCAATACTGGATACAAAAGATGACCCAGTTATAGGATATTTAGAAGAGATGTTCTTTAAATACACAGAAATAAATAGGTTGAAAGTAAACGGTTTTGTGTCTTGGGGTCCAGTGCAGGAGCTCAGTCTAAAACGATGGCCTCCCATAAATTTTATTGAATGTGTCCTAAACAGGCAATTAAATTTATACATTTTTCTTTAAGCACCACTTTCACTGCTTTCCACAAATTTTGTATTTGCATTAGCATGCAGTTCCAAATATTTTCTAATTCATCTTATAATTTTCTCTTTGACTTTTGACTTATTTAGACAACAATTATTTAATTATCAAATAGTTGGAATCATTTGTGCTAAGCACCACATGATAAAACTGAAATGTTAAGGCAGCAAAAAAATCTCAAAACAAACCAGTTATTTCTAAAAACAGGAGATTCACAGCAACCAATCAGAAAGCCCAATTATCTTGACCTGGTATCATAATGAAATCTCCTGCTTTAACCTTTCCAAGGAAAGTAACCTGGAAGTAACCTGATTTTTACCAATTTGCCTTTTGTACTGCTCTGTTTCTTTGTTCCTGTCTAACCTACTTTATAAAAATAACTGTTCTGCCATGTCCAACAGAAGACTTTTCTATTTTTTTAATAGATGGGGTGCTTCTTGATTCAGGAATCACTAATAAAAGACAGTTAGATCTTTAAACTCAATTTGTTGACATTGTGTCTTTTGGCAGAAATGAAATAGCACTTAAAATAAATTATCTTAGAATCCATGTTAGGTGGTTAGAAAAAATATGAGCAAATGAAAACTGAAACTTGAAGAAAGGTAATAAGAAAGACAAGAACACAAATCTGTTGACAAGAAAATAAGCAACAGCTATAATTAATACAGTATAAAACATAATTTATTGATGTTAGCAATAAGAAAGAGGCTATCACTTAGATTCTGCAGATATCAAAGGAATAGTACAAGAATATAATAAGCAACTTTATTGCAATAAAATTTAAAATGATGAAATAAAAATATTAATTGAAAATCACGACGTATAAAATTAAAAATAGTGACACCATCAAATGCTGGCAAGACTGTAGAGTGATCAGGGCTCTTATCCATTGCTAATGGGAATATAAATTGGTACAACCAATTTGGTTTCTTATAAAGCACTAAACCTACAGTCACTTAATGACCTTGCAATATTTCTAGATATTGACTCTAGAGAAGCATAAATGTGTGCCCACAAAAACACATGCACCCAGTTGGGTGCAGTGGCTCATGCCTGTAATCCCAGCACTTTGGGAGGCCAACGTGGGTGGATCACGAGGTCAGGAGTTCAAGACCAGCCTGGCCAGCATAGTGAAACCCTATCTCTACTGAAAATGCAAAGAAATAGCTGGGCATGGTGGCAGCACCTGTAATCCCAGTTATTCAGGAGGCTGAGGCAGGAGAATTGTTTGAACCTGGGAGGCAGAGGTTGCAGTGAGCCGAGATCGCGCTATTGCACTTTAGTAGGGTCAACAGTGAGAGGCTTCATCTCAAAAAAAAAAAAAAAAAAAAAGAAAGAAAGAAACCACACACACACATGCAGCCAACACAGGGGTGTCCAGATTCATAAAACAAGTTCTTAGAGACCTACAAAGAGACTTAGACTACCACACAATAATAAGTGGAGTACTGACAGTATTAGACAGATCACTGAGGCAGAAAATTAACAAAGATATTTAGGACCTGAACTCAACATTGGACCAAATGGATCTGATAGACCTCTATGGAATGCTCCACGCAAAAACAACAGAATACAAATTCTTCTCATCACCACATAGCACATACTCTAAAATCACCCACACAATAAATAAATAAAACAATCCTCAACAAATGCAAAAGAACTGAAATCATACCAAACACACTGTTAGACAACAGTACAATAAAAATAGAAATTAAGGATGTAAACATCACTCAAAATTATTCAGTTACATGGAAATCAAACAACATACTCCTGACTGGTAAATAATGAAATTAAGGGAGAAATCGAGAAGTTATTTGAAATTAATGAAAACAAAGATACAAAATACCAAAATCTCTGGCACACAGCTAAGGCAGTGTTAAGAAAATTTAAGCTGGGCACCATGGCTCACATCTGTAATCCCAGCACTTTGGGAGACCGAGGCAGGGGGACTGTCATCTGCACAATTCCCTTGCTTAGAAGAGATTTCTTTATCCTAACACTTTGGGAGACTGAGATGGGCAGATCATCTGAGGTCAGGAGATCGAGACCATCCTGACCAACATGGTAAAACCCTGTCTCTACTAAAAATACAAAAATTAACTGGGCATGGTGGTGTGTCCCTGTAGTCCCAGCTATTCAGGAGGCTGAGGAAGAATTGCTTGAACCCAGGAGGCAGAAGTTGCAGTGAGCCGAGATCGCACCATTGCACCATTGCCTGGGTGACAGAGCGAGACTCTGTCTGAGACAAAAAAAAATATATAGCACTAAATGCCTACATCAAAAAGTTAGAAAGATCTCAAATGTACAACCACACATTACAACTAAAAGAAATAGAGAAAGAAGAGCAGACCAACCCCAAAGCTAGCAGAAGACAAGAAATAACCACAGTCAGAGCTGAGCTGATGGAGACCAAGACACGAAAAACCATTTAAGAGATAAATGAATACAGGAGTTGGTTTTTGGAAAAAGAATAATAAAATAGACAGGCTGACAGCTAGGCTAATAAAGAGAAAAAGAGAAAAGATCCAAATAAATACAATCAGAAATGACAAAGGGGAATATTACCACTGACCCCACAAACAATCATCAGAGACTACTATGAACACCTCTATGCACACAAACTAGAAAACCTAGAGGTGATGAATAAATTCCTGGACACATGCACCCTCCAAAAATTGAACCATGAAGAAATTGATTTCCTAACAAGCCAATAATGAGCTCTGAAATGGAATCGGCAATAAATAGCCTACCAACCCAAAAAAGCCCAGGACCAGACAAATTCACAGCAATTCTACCAGATGTACAAAGAAGAGTTGGCACCATTCCTACTGAAACCATTAAAACAAATCTAAGAGGAGGAACTTCTTGCTAACTCATTCTATAAGGCTAGCATCATCCTGATAACAAAACCTGGCAGAAACACAAGAAAAAAAGAAAATTTCAGGACAATATCCTTGCAAAAATCCTCAACAAAATACTGGCAAACTGAATCCAGCAGACCATCAAAAAGCGAAACCACCACGATCAAGTAAGCTTTATCTCTGGGTTGCAAGGTTGGTTCAACATATGCAAATCAATAAATGTGATTCATAATATAAACAAAACTAAAGACAAAATTTGCAGCACTTTTTCTATAGATACAGAAAAGACTTTCAGTAAAATTCAACATCCCTTCATATTATAAACCCTCAAAAAACTAGACTGAAGGAACATACCTCAAAATAGTAAGAGCACTCTATGACAAATTCTCAGCCAACATTATACTGAATGAACAAAAGCTGGAAGTGTTCCCCTTGAAAACTAGCAGAAGACAAGAATGCCCTCTCTCACCTCCTATTCAACATAATATTGGAAGTCCTGACCAGAGCAATAAGGCAAGAGAAAGAAATAAAAGGCAGGCAATTAGAATGAGAGGAAGTCAAATTATCCCTGTTTGCTGATGACATAATTCTGTATCTCGAAAATCTCATAGCCTTGACCTAAAAGCTCCTTCAGCTAATAAACAACTTCAGCAAAGTTTCAGGATACAAAATCAACACATAAAAAGCACAGTACTCCTATACACCAACAGTAGCCAACCTAAGAACCAAATCAGAAACACAATCCCATTCACAATTGCAACAAAATACATAAATTTCCTAGGAATACAACTAATTGAGGAATTGAAAAATCTCTGCAATGAGAATTACAAAACACTGCTTAAAGAAATCAGAGATGACACAAACAAATGGAAAAACATTTCATGCTCATGGATCAAAATAATATCATTAAAATGGTCACACTATTCAAAGCAATCTACAAATTCATTATCATTCCTATCAAACTTCAGTGACATTCTTCACAGAATAAAACTATTCTGAAATTCTTATGGAACCAAAAAAAAAAAAAAAAAAAAAGAGCATGAATAGCCAATGCAATCAAACAAAAAGCACAAAATTGGAGGCCTCACATTACCTGATTTCAAAGTGTGCTGCAAGACTACAGTAATCAAAACAACATGGCGTTGTTACAAAAATAGACACATAGACCAGTGGAGCAGAGTAGGGAGCCCAGAAAATAAAGCCACACACCTACAACCATCTGATCTTTGACAAAGCTGACAAAAGCAAGCGACAGGGAAAGGATTCCCTATTCAATAAACGATGCTGGGATAACTGGCTAGCCATATGTAGAAGACTGGAACCTTCCTTACACCATACACAAAACTCAATGCAAGGTGGATTAAAGACTTAAATGTAAAGCCCAAAACTATAAAAACTATGTAAGGTAACAGGTAATACCATCTAGACATAGGAACTGGCAAAGAATTCATGACGAAAATGCTGAAGGCAATTACAAAAAAGCAAAAATTGACAAATGGTATCTAATTAAATTTAAGAGCTCTGCACAGCAAAGGAAACTATGAACAAAGTAAAAGTCAGCCTACAGAGTAGGAGAAAATATTTGCAAACTATGCATCTGACAAAGGTCTAATATCCAGCAGCAAAAAGAAGCTTAAACAGATTTCAAATAAAAAAAAAAGAAAGAAAATAAGCAGCCCCATTAAAAAGTGAGCAAAGGAAATGAACAGACACTTCTCAAAAGAAGACATACATGTGGCCAATAAGCATATGAAAAAAAGCTCATCATCACTGATCATTAGAGAAATGCAAATCAAAACCACAATGAGATACCATTTCACACCAGTCAGAATGGCTATTAAAAAGTCAAAAAATAACAGAAGCTGGCAAACTTGCAGAGAAAAGGGAACACTTGTACACTGTTGGCAGGAGTGTAAATTAGTTCAGCCATTGTGGAAAGTAGTGTAGCAATTCCTCAAAGAGCTAAAAACAGTGCTACCATTCAACCCAGTAATCTCATTACTATGTATATACTCGAAGAAATATAAATCATACAATAAAGATGCACATGTATATTCATTGCAGCACTATTCACAATAGCAAAGACTATCAATGGTAGATGGAATAAAGAAAATGTGGTACACATGCAACACGGAATACTATACAGCCATAGAAAAGAATGAAACTATTTGCAGGAAAATGAATGGAGCTTGAAGCCATCATCCTTAGCAAATTAATGCAGGAATAGAAAATCAAATACTACATGTTCTCACGTATAAGTGGGAGCTAAATGATGATAACACATGGACACAAAGAAGGGATCAACAGACCTGGGGCTTACTTGGGAGTGAAGGGTAAAAAAGGGAGAGGATCAGAAAAAATAACTATTAGGTGCTAGGCTTAGTACCTGAGTAATGGAATAATCTGTACAACAAACCCCAGTGACACGTGTTTACCTATATAGTAAATCTCCACATGTACCCCTGAATCTAAATAAAAATGAAAACACTTGCACATGAATGTTGAAAGCAGATTCTCTGGATATTTTTATTCATGATAGTAAAAACTCAAAACAATTCAGATATCTATCATTAGGAGAACAGAGAAACAAACAGAGATGTATTTATACAATGTAATCCTACTCTGCAATAGTATTCATCAACATAGATAAATCCTACATATAATGCAAAGGAAGCTGGACACCAAATGGTGCATATTTTATGTACTTAAAGCATATACTGTATAATTTCATTTACATAGATTTCTGGAACAGGCAAAGATAATTGTGGTGATAGAGATTAAAACAGTAGTTGTCTTCATGGTGATAAGGATTATTACTTGTAAAGGGATTTAAGGAAACTTTCTGAAATAGGAGTGTGGTTTACATGAGGGTTTCCAGTTAGATTTGTGCATTCCATTGTTATATATTTTAATTAATGATAAAAATAACAAGACTGCATGAACAAACTTTTCTGTCAGAAATTTTGTAATATTCCCTCTTCTCTGTGTATTTCCATTTCACAAGTTTTTGCTTTAAAATCTTCTATTGATCATCCTATCACAATATTCTTCATTTTTGTGTAAAGTAAGGCCATAAACATTAAAATGTCTTCTGTATTGAAGGCATTGATTGGAATGTATCATATGCTGTATTTTAGTACTATCAAATACAAAGGCAAACTTTCACTGGAAATGCATCTTTTTATGAGATGAGCAGGATTTCTTTCTAATTAGCTTATGTAGCTAATCCTGAGTATTACATATTGCTAAAAGGTAATAGTTTAGCATCAGGACTATTCCTATTTTACTTTTTACAGATAAAAGCCCTGAAAAAAATCATTGAATATATAAGAGATGGGAATGGAAGAATGTGTTATAAAAATTTATTTGAATTACTTTTAAGTTATTTGCCAAAAATCATATAGTGATCAATTATCACAGATTGTAATTATTCACCAGCTCACAAGCTGATTGGTCCTTCTCCAATCTTGTTGAAAACAATGAAAAAAACCTGATTTACAAAAGTATTTGTTACCCAATTATTTGGAGACTGTATTTTCCCATCTGTCACTATTTCAAATTGGGCCATAACATTTATGGCCCAGGAAAGTCTGATACCCCTGGGGTAAAACATGGCCTTAAGATTCAGAATAGATGAGAAGTATGCCTTTTTCTCTGTAAAATACAGAAAACATAAATTAAAAGGAGTCTCCTTTAAAGCAAAGCAGATTAATTTTTAGAGGCCATTCTCCCTCTTATCCCTCTACCCCAATCAAACTACATTACTGTGAGTTTCATGAATAAACTTTGCTTGTTCTTGAATATTTTGTTTCATCTGAAGAATGAGTTTCATAGTGTTTGCTTGTGATTTTTAAAAATTCTTTCTCAATATGTAGTAGTGCCCATCTTTAGATACTTAAAATTGTTTTTCTCTTAATTCATTTTCCTAGAAGTTTTAAAATTTATCTTTGTATTTTGAAAAAACTATAGATTCACAAGCAGTTATAAGAAATAATACAGAGAGATCCTGTGTATCCTTAACGCAGTTTCCCCAGTTTTAACATCTTATAATACTACAGTACAATATTACAACCAGATGACATTGATATAGTCAAGATACAGCACATTTCCATAACCATGAGGAGGCTTCATTTTGTTTGTTACAGCCACTGCCATTTCCCACCCACTCCCATCCATGCTACCCACCTTAGTCTCTGGAAACCACTAATTGGTTCTCCATTTCTGTAATTTTGTCATTTCAATAACGTTACATAAACGAAATCATATAATATATAACTTTGGGGGATTGGCTGTTTTCACTTGGCACACTTCTCTAGAGGAGATTAAGTATGGTGCCAAGGGGTGGAGTTGTGACAGTTAATTTTATGTGTCAACTTGGCTACGTCAAGGTATTCAAATGTTTGGTCAAACACCAGTGTGCTGTAGCTATAAGGACATTTTTAAAAATTGTACTTTAGATTCTAGGGTACATGTGCAGATCATGCAAGATTGTTGCATAGGTACCTCCATGGCAAGGCGGTTTGTTGCCACCATCCCCCATCACCTGTACCTGACATTTCTCTCCACGTTATCTCTCCCCCACCCTCCCTCCCACTACCCCTCCTGTAGCCCGTGCAATGGACCCCAGTTCCCCTCTTTGTGTCTAAGTATTCTCATTGTTCAACACCTGCCTATGAGTCAGAACATGCAGTATTTGATTTTCTGTTCTTGTGTCAGTTTGCTGAGAATGATGGTTTCCAGGTTCATCCATGTCACTACAAAGGACACAAACTCATCGATTTTTAGGCTGCATAGTATTCCATGGTGTATATGTGCCACATTTTTTGTCCAGTCTATCATTGATGGGCATTTGGGTTGGTTCCAGGTCTTTGCTATTGTAAACAGTCCCACGACGAACATGCGTGTGCATGTGTCTTTATAACGGAATGATTTATAGTTGTTTGAGTATATGAGATTGCTGGTTCAAATGGAATTTCTATTCCTAGATCCTTGAGGACTCGCCACACTGTCTTCCACAATGGTTGAACTAATTTACACTCCCACCAACAGTGTAAAAGTGATCCTATTTCTCCACATCCTCTCCAGCATCTGTTGTCTCCAGATTTTTTAATGATTGCCATTCTAACTGGTGTGAGATGGTATCTCAATGTGGTTTGGACATTTAAAGAAGATTAACATTTAAATAAGTAGACTTTGAGTAAAGCAGGTTACCCTCAACAATGTGGGTAAGCCTCATTCAATCACTTGAAGACTTTAAGAGAAAACAGACTTACGTCCTCCAAACAGGGAATTCTGCTTCCAGGTTGTCTTTGAACTCCAGCTGCAACATTAACTCTCCACTGGGTCTCCTTGCCCACCAACACTGCAGATCTTGGACCTCCCAGCCTCCACAATTATATGAGACTATTTCTTAAAATCTCTCTCTTTTCATGTATCTATCTATCAATCTTCCTATCTATTGATCCATGTATCTATTGGCTTTAACTCATCATACACACAAACACACACACACACACACACAGATACATATACATATATACATACACATACACATATACATATAATACACACATACATGTATATATATACACATACGCAGATACATATATACATACACATACACGTATATATACACATACATGTGTATATATATATATATCTATATATCTTTCCCATATATATAGATATATATACAGATATATGTATAAAGATATATATATATATATATATATATATATATATATATATATATAATGATCTTTTGGTGTGTTTTGGCGGGTTCTTGTAAATATCTGACATTGAATTCTAACTTAGCTAAATTTTCGTCAGTCTTTTTTTGGGGTTCAGTATGTGGTCAAATTTCATGTATGCTTGAGAACATATATCCTCTAATTGCTGGTTGCAAAATTCTATGTATTCTATGTATGTTCATTAGCTTCAACTTGTTAATTAACTTGTTCTAATATTTTACAGTCTTACTAATTTCCGTCTCCTTTATCTATCAATTACGGACAGAAACCTATTGAAATCTTCCTCTGTGATTATGGTTCTTCAATTTCCTTGTTAATTGTCACTTTTTCCTTGCACATATTTAATGTTAGATCATTAGATGCCTATAATTTTAGAATTATTGCATCTTCCTAGTGAATTGTACCTTTTACCATCATATAATGACTTCTCTTTATCCCTCGTGGTATCTTTGAAGTTTACTTATTTTAATATAAACATAAACTTTTTTTTTTGCATGGTATATCTTTCTCTCCTTTTATATTCAGCTTTTTTTTTCCCACATTTATTTTAGTTTCAGAGTACGTCTATAGATAAATTTCACGTCACCAGGATTTGGTGCACACACCATTTAATCACCCAAGTAACAAGCATAGTACCCAAAAGGCAGTTTTTTTTTTTTTCTATCCTTACCTTCCTACTGTCCTCCATGCCCAAGTAGACCCCCGTATTTATTGTTCCCTTCTTTGTGCCCATGTGTACTCCGTGTTTACCTCCCATTTACAAGTGGAAACGTGATATTTGATTTTCTGTTCCTGCATTAGTTCACTTAAAATAACGACCTACAGCTCGATCCATATTTCTGGAAAGAATGTTATTTTGCTCCTTCTTATGACTGCAGAGTATTCCATGGTGTATATGTACCACATTTTCTTTATCTATTCAGTCTACTGGATAATCAATTTAGGTTGATATCTTGTCTTTGCAATTCTGAATAGTGCTGCAATGAATATACACATGCATGTGTGTTTATGGTAGAACAATTTATATTTCTTTGGGTATATACCCATTAATGAAATTGCTGAATCGAATGGTAGTTCTGTTTTAAATTTTTTGAGAAATCACTAAATTGCTTTCCACAGTGGCTGAACTAATTTACATTCCCACTAGCAGTGTATACACATTCTCTTTTCTCTGCAGCCTCACCAACATCTGTTATTTTTTTACTTTATTAATAGCCATTCTGACTAGTGTAAGATGGTAGCTCACTGTGGTTTTGATTTGCATTTCTGTAATGATTTGTGATGTTGAGTTTTGTTTCATATGCTTTTTGGCTGTGTGTATGTCTTTTTTTTTTTTTTTTTTAAGTTTCTATTCATGTTCTTTGCCCATTTTTAATAGGGTTTTTTTTTTCTTGTAAATTTAAGATTCTTGTAGGTTCTGAATATTAGACCTTTGTCAGATGCATAGTTTGAAAATATTTTCTCCCACTTTGTAGGTAGTCTGTTTAATCTATTGATAGTTTCTTTCACTGTGCGAAGCTCTTTAACTAGGTCTCAATGGTCAATTTTTGTTTTTGTTTCAATTGCCTTTGGTATCTTTGTCACAAAATCTTTACCAGAGCCTATAAGTAGAATGAATGATATTTTCTAGGTTTTCTTGAAGGATTTTCATAGTTTTAGATTTTACATTTAAGCCACTAATCCATCTTGAGTTAATTTTGTATATGGTGTAAGGAAGGGGTCCTATTTTAGTCTTCTGTATATGGCTAGCCAATTATTTTATCAGCCATTTGTTGATGGTTGATAAAATAACTTTACCCATTGCCTGTTTTTGTTGACTTTGTCAAAGATCAGAGGGCCATAGTGTATGGTTTTATTTCTGGGCTCTCTACTCTGTTCCATTGGTCTATGTGTCTATTTTTGCACCAGCACCATGCTGTTTTAGTTACTGTAGCCTTGTAATATAGTTTGAAATTGGGTAATGTGATACCCCCAGCTTTGTTCTTTTGACTTAGGATTGCTTTGGCTATTTGGGCTCCTTTTTGGTTGTATAAAAATTGCAGAACAGTTTTTTTTTTTTTTTTTTTTTTCTCATTCTGTGAAGAATGTCACTGGTAGTTTAATAGGAATAGCACTGAATCTGTAAATTGCTTTGGGCAGTATGGCCATTTTAACAACATTAATTCTTCCTGTTCAAGACCATGGAATGTTTTTCCATTTGTTTGTGTCTATTTGTTGTGTCATCGCTGATATCTTTGAGCAGTGTCCTGTAGTTCTCCTAGAGAGATTTCACCTCCCTGGCTAGCTGTATTCCTAAGACTTTTATCGTTTTTTATAGCTATTGTAAATGGGATTGTGTTCTTGATTTGGCACTCAGCTTCAAAATTATTGTTGTATAGAAATGCTACTGTTTTTTGCACATTTATTTTGTACCCAGAAACTTGGCTGAAGTTGTTTATTAGATCTGGGAGCTTTGGGGTAGAGACAATCAGGTTTCCTAGGTTTAAAATTATATTGTCTACAAACACAGATAGTTTGACTTCTTCTCTTCTGATTTGCATGCCTTTTATTTTTTTCTATTGCCTGATTGCTCTGGCTAAGACTTCCAGTACTATGTTGAATAGAATGGTAAGAGTGGGAATCCTCGTACTGTTTCAGTCCTTAAGGGGGATGCTTTAGCTTCTGCCCACTCAATATGTTGGCTGTAAATGGCTCTTATTATTTTGAGGTATGTTTCTTTAATTCCTAGTATACTGAGAATTTTTAAATGAAGAAATGCTGAATATTATAAAAAACTTTTTCTGCATATGGAGATGATCATGTGTTTTTTGTTTTTAGTTCTGTTCATGTGGTGCATCACATTTATTGATTTGCATATGTTGAACTAAACTTGCATCCCAGGGATAAAGCCTACTTGATTGTGGTGGAACAGCTTTTTGATGTACTGCTGAATTCAGTTTGGCTGTATTTTGTTCAGGAGTTTTGCATCTTTGTTTATCAAAGATATTGCCTGAAGTTTTGTTTTTTTTTTTTAATTTTTATTTGCCAGACTTTTGTATCAGGATGATGCTGACCTCATGGAATGCATTAGGGAAGAGTGCCTCCTAAATTTTTTTGAATAGTTTCAGTAGGAATGGCACCAGCTCTTCTTTATATGTCTGGTAGAGTTCGGGTGGTAATCTGTTCTGACCTGAGTTTTTCTGGTTGATAGGCTTGTTATTACTGATTCAATTTTGGAACTCATGATTGATCTGTTCAGGATTTCAATTTCTTCTTGGTTCAGTCTTGGGAGCTATGTTTCCAGGAATGTATCCATTTCTTCTAGGTTTTCTATATGTGTGCATAAAGATTTTTGCAATAATCTTTGGTGCAGGATTTTTTTTTTTTCATTTCTAGGGGTTGGTGTTAATGTCCCCTATGTCATTTCCGATTGTGTTTATTTGGATCTTCTTTTCTTTATTAGTTTAGCTAGCAGTCTGTCTATCTTATTTATTCTTTCAAATAACCAATTCTGGTTTCATCAATCTATTGAATGATTTTTTGGTATCTGAATTTCATTCAATTCAGCTTTGATTTTGGTTAATTACTTGTCTTCTGCTAGGTTCGAGGTTGGCTTTCTCTTGTTTTCCTAGTTCCTCAAGATGTGATATTAAGTTGTTTGAGATTTTTTAACTTTTTAATGTGGATGTTTAGTGTTATAAACTTTTCTCTTAACCCTGCTTTAGCCGTGTCCCAGAGATTCTGGTGTGCTATATCTTTGTTTTTATTTCTTGATTTCTGATTTAATTTCATTGTTTACCCAGAAGTCATCCATGAGCTGGTTGTTTAATTTGCATGTAACTATAGGGTTTTAAGCAATCTTCTTGGTATTGATATCTATTTTTATTGTGCTGTGATCTGAGAGTGTGGTTAGTATTATTTTGATTTTTTTTTTTGTATATGCTGAGGATTATTTTAGCCTGATTGTGTGGTTGATTTTAGAAGATGTGCTATGTGGTTATGAGAAGAATGCATATTGTCTTGTTTTGAGGTGAAGAGTTCTGTGGAAGTCTATCACATCCAGTTCAGGTCCTGAATATCTTTGTTAATTTTCTGCTTCAGTCATCTATTACTGTTAGTGGGGTGTTGAAGTGTCATATTATTATTGCATGGTTTATCTAAGTCTCTTCACAGGTCTCTATGAATCTGGGTGATCCTGTTTTGGGTGCCTATATATTTAGGATAGTTAAGTCTTCTTGTTAAGTGTAGTCCTTTACCATTATGTAACACCCCTTTTTGTCTTTTGTTGGCCATTGTTGGTTTAAAGTCTGTTTTGTCTGAAATTAGAAGAGCGATCCCTATTTTTTGTTTGTTTGTTTGTTTTCAATTTGCTTGGTTGGATTTTATCCATCCCTTTACTTTAAGCCTATTGGTGTCATTGCATGTGAGACAGGCCTCTTGAAGACAGTATACAGTTGAGCCTTGCTTTATTCAACTTGCTACTCTGTGCCTTTTAATTGGGGCATTTGGCCCATTTACATGCAAAATTAATATTGATATGCATAGATTTGATCCTGTCATGATGTTGTCAGCTAGTTATTATGCAGACTTGATTGTGTAGTTGCTTTATAGTGTCAAAGGTTTATGTACTTAAGTGTGTTTTTGTGGTGGCTGGTAATGGTCTTTTGTTTTCATATTTGCACTTTTCATGTAAGGACTTCTTGTAAGGCAGGTCTAGTGGCAACAAATTCTGTTAGCATTTACTTGTCAGAAAAGGATCTTATGACTCCTTGGCTTATGAAGCTTAGATTCCTGAATATAAAATTCTTGGCTGGAGTTTCTTTTCTTTAAGACTGCTAAATATGCCCTCAACCTCTTTTGACTTACAGAGTTTCTCCTGATATTAAACTTTTCTTATATCTGTTACAAATTGCATAGCACTGGATTAATTTTAGCTACATTGATAATTTAATTTACATATTTAATCAATTTATACCAATTTGATTATTGGTTAATTTGGATTTATTTCTACCATGTTGTTTTTGTGATACTTGTTTTTTCCATGTTTTTATGTCTTTTATGCTCTAGTAGCTGGTTAATTTTTAATAAAGTTAAAATTTTAAATTAAAATTCCCACAATAGTTTCCATATTTTACCTGCCATTTCTATTCTTTTAATGGTTCCCTTAGAATCTTAACACAGATAGTTAATAAAATCTAAAGAAATCCATATCTCAATTCTACTCCTGACCAAGGCCTTAAACCTGACCATAGTCCTCTTCTCTTTTATATGTTATAGTTGTGTAGTATTTTAGTTCCACTTTGTTACTGATATTTATTCACTGTCTTCTCCTTCTCTTTTTCCCATTTCTTTTTCTTTACAGTTAATTTTTTTATAAAGATTTATCTACCACTATTTTATTTACCATTCTTCCCTGAATTATTGGTCCTTATATCAGGGTTCATTTTCTTCATTTTTGAAGTACATACTTTAGACGTTTCTTGAATAAATTTTCCTTGTTACATACTATATTTCTGTTTGTCTGAAAATAGCTTTATTTTACTCTCAATACTTAAAAATTGTCATAGTAGGATATACCATTCTAGGTTGACAGTATTTTCTCTCAGCACTTTAAAGATACTATTCCACTGTCTTTTGGCTTCTGTGGTTGCTGTTGACAAATTTAGCAGTGCTACTGACAAGTTTGTTCCTTGGTAAGTAATATATTTACTCCTGGCTGCTTTAAAAATCTTCTATCTTTTAGTTTCCACAGTCAAGTATGTTGAATTAAGGTACAGATTTCATTTTGTAAATTTCCCTGGGGCTCATTATAGTTCTTTATCTGAGGGATTTGTATCTGTTGACTCCAGAATGGTATTATCTATTAGTTCTTCAAACAATGTGTTTTTTTTTCTCATTCTTACTACTCTCTTCTCAAATTCGAATGACATGTGTGCCAATTATTCTCATTCTATTTTATTTTTTTTTGTAATTTGTGCTGCATATTTTATTTAATTTTTTGAGACTCTCTGAAGAAGGTATCATCATTCCCACTTTACAGATGAGGAAATTCAGGCTCAAATTAAGTAACTTCAGTAGCACACTACTAATAAACGGAAAAGGTGGAATTAAATCTAAGTTTTCTGGTTGAGTATCATCCAATCAAATATAGTAAATTTTAAAGATATTTATGAACAAAGGGATGAGGTCTTTTAACCTTCTCTTCCTCATTTTTCTCTCTTTGCCTCTGTATGCTGCATTCTGGATAGTTTCTTCAAATCTATCAGTTTCCTAATTGTTTTGTAAAGCTATGTCAATATTTACAGTTTAACTCATCTATTTAGTGTAATATATAGTTTTATTTCCTAGATGCTCTATTTCTAGAAGTCTTTTTCAAATAGATCAGATCTTTTTTATGGTACCATGTTCATTTCTTATAGTTTCATCATTTTCTTACACAGCCTTTAAAATCTTGCTTTAATTTTTGTATTCAACAATTGTATAATCCAGAGATACTGAGATTTTTTTCCTGATGTTTGTTTGTGCTGACTCTTGCCTTATTTCCTTGCATATTTTGTAATTTGAGAACTCTAGTTTGGCTGAGCTTCACTTGGCAATCCAGAGCATGTTAGGTTGAAGATGTATCCTTCCAGAGATTTACATTTCTATCTAGTGGGTATCCCAGGGAATGTATTCTTAATTTTCAGCTTTGGGGTTTCATAGATCATATCAGTAAATTTCAAACTTCAGACATGCATGAGACCAGGTCTATGTCTTAAAATGCTTGGGATGGAGGCAGTGAGGACACTCTGCTTTCACTTATGATGGAATAGCTAGTACTTGGTTAGTCCTCTTGCTTTAAAGTATTATTAAAATGAACAAAATACATCAAAACTATTTTCAGACTTTGGACAAGAGGCAATACAGGACTATGATTCCAAAGAGAAGGAAAACAAATGAGATGATAAAATGACCACTCTTGTTTTCTGTCTAGAAAACTTTCTGGACTATTTTGTAGAATGCAAGAGCCCTAACAGAATGCTGAAGTATCACTTAGCTAAGGAGACAGAGATTAGAGCCTGAGGAGGCTGAGTTGGTTGGAAAATGTAGAGTATGGTACTCAGAAAAAGGAAGTTGGTTACAGATAGAGCTACAGAAATCTCTATGAGAGACCTTTTACGTCTTTGGTTGATTATTGTCATGAACTGAATTGTGTCTTCATCCCTCTGACCTAAATTCATATGTGGAAACCTTAGTCCTCAATATGTCTGTATGTAAAGATAGAGCCTTTAGAAAGGTAAGTTAAGGTTAAATGAGATCCTATGAGTGGTGTTCTAATGCAATAGGAATGGTGTCCTTATAAGAGAAAGGGATATCAGAGCATACTCTCTCTCTCCACACATGTATAGAGAGAAGAGACCATGTGAGGACACATAAGTAGGCAGCTGTCTATAAACCAGAAACTATCCTTAACAGCATCCTGATCTTGGACTTCTAACTTCCAGAACTGTAAGAAAAAAAATTTCTGTTTTTAAAGGCACCCCCCCATCTGTTATTTCGTTATGGCAGCCTAAGTGGATAAATATAGCTACTAAGCTGCACATTCTCAGTGCAAGAATCTATGAGGCCAGATAACAAACATCTACTGGGGAAAGAAAAACTCCTGAGGAAAGAATATCTACAAAGGAAGCTGTATATTGAATAACTACTGGAGCTCACACAAGGTTAGAACAGGTTTTATTTTTGAACAGCCAGAAGGTAGAGACCTTGTTGAATATCCAGGACATTCAAAAGAGACCCCCAGAAAGGCTACACCTTAGGCATAAGGCTAATCTAATCCCAGAGGAAAGAATACTATAGACCTTTTCTTGTAAAACTTTAAAATAAGCCTAGAAAGAACCAGGCTGATCTGCAGGTAAATTAACTACCTAGCAGAACAAAACTCAACACTTGATTTAAGGATGACAGCCAAATCTAGACACTTAATAAAGTGGCATCCATAATGTCCAGAATATAATACAAAATTATCAGACATGTAAATAAAAAGGAAATATGACCTATTACTAGGAGGAAAATGAGCTGACAGAATTAGAACCAGGAATAACAAAGATGAAATAGGAAATAAGAACTTAAAATTACATATAAATGTAGTCTAGATGACAGAATAGAAGTTCTCATTAGCCAAACAGACTAAGAAAAGAACCAAATAAAAATTCAAGAAGCAAAAAATGTGGTATCTGTGAAACATTTATAGTGCAGAAGACACAATTGGTGAACTTGAAGAGCAACAAAAATTATCAAAACAGAAGTGTACAGAAACAGGAAGATGCAAACAATTACCAGAGACTCAGTGACCTATGGAATAGTCCAAATGGTCTCACATATATGCAATTAGAGGAGAGAAATGAGAAAGATTAGGGGCAGAAAAATTATTTGAAAAATATAATAGTTGAAAAATTTTCCAAATTTCATGAACACTCAAAACCTACAGATCCAAGCAGTTCAATAAACCCCAAACGCATAAAGAATATCACACCGAGGCAAATCATAATGTAATTTTTCAAAGCTAGTAATGTTAAAAGTAGCCTGATGATAAATTACATACAACTTAACTAGGAAGATAATTATTGCTAATTTCTCATCACAGACAATAAAAAGACAATGAATAATATACTAGAAGAAGAAGAAAAAAGTCAACCTAGAGTTCTGTATCCAGCAAAAATATTCTACAAAAATGAAGGCAAAATACAGACATATTCAGACAAAAGAAAGTGGAGAGAAGTTATTGACAGAAGACTTGTGCTATAAGGATTGTTCAAGGAAGGTCCTCATGCTGAAGGAAAGTGATGAAAAGTGGAACTACATCAAGAAATGAAGAGTGCCAGAAACAGTAAATACGTAGACAAACATAAAATACATTTCTTTCTCAAAGTCTTACTTTCTCTCAAGGGTAATTGTTTATAACAAAGATAATAAAAAGTGTCTTGTGGGCTTTAAAACACATAAATAACATATGGCAATAGCAGAAATAATAAAGTAGAGTAAAATGAAAATATATTGTTGTAAGGTTCACATGCTATAGGTGAAAATGTATACTATTATTTGAAAGTAGACTATATTATGTTAAAGATACAGTTTAGATGTGAAAGATATTGTAAGCCTTGGAGCAACCATTAAAAATGAGTAATTATATTTAATAAGCTAAAAGAAAATATAAAATGTTTAAAAAAGGACTAATCCAAAAGAAGTCAGAAAAGGAAGAGAGAGTTCCCAGAACAGATGGAACAAACAGAAAACAAAAAGCAAGATGTGTGTGTGCTAGTAAACAAAACAAAAAGCAACTTGCTGTGCTAGTAAACCTAACTGTATCAATAATTACATTAAACACAGGTGAAGTAAATGCCCCAATTAAAAGACAGAAATTGTCAGATAGAATAAAATATCAAGGCCTGAATGGGCCATAAATTACTCATTTAAGAGACATATTTTTAAAATAAGGACCCAAGTTAATAGTAAAAAAATGAAAAAAATATACACCATGCAAACACTAATGATAAGAAAGTTGGTATGGCTGAAGTAGCTACGTAAACCATAGGAGTATTACTAGAATTAAAGAGAAATATTTCATAATGATAAAAGGGTGAATTCTTCAAGACTGTATGAAAATCATAAGTGATTATGAATCTAAGGGCAGGACGTCAGACAAACTGACAGCTGATAAAATCATGGTTTCAGTTGGCAATTTCAGTATCCCCTTTTCAATAATTATAGATTAAGCAGACAAAAAAAGTCAGTGAGGCTATAGAGGATTTATACAGCATTACCAACTAACTGAACCTAATTTACATTTATTGAACATTACGTTCAACAAATGCAGAATACATATTCTTTTCAAATGTACGTAGGACATTCAACAAGACATACCTAGACTGGGCCATAAAACAAGTTTCGAAACATTTCTTCTTAATTGAAAGTTTTTTAAAAATCAGAGTCTTTCCCCCTGCTCCAACCAAGCACCCACCCCAAGATAGAAAACTTTCTTGTCTTTCTTTACCAGAAGATAAATTTTTCCAGTTCATTCTTTTACTGAGACTCTAACCCTTCATCTCTTTTTTCTCTCCTGAGGTCTCAGTTCAATATTCCCACCTTATACAAAAACCTTGTCTTTTGTCTTCCATAGCCAAAAAATACTAAGTCCCTTTGTTACTGAGATTCACAAATGTCTACAGGACAACTGTAACTTGTAGGTTTTTACACAGTTCTGGTTTTCAGCTGCTTTTCCCTTTTGGCCATTGAAGATTTCCCTCAGTATTTTGCATGCTCATCTATGCATTTCAAAATATGTTTGTGATATTGTGTTCTGTATTCTAGGGGTTTTGTGGCCAGAGGGTTCTCAGGTTATCTAGTTTCCATGTTTCTAGAGTTGAAGCCTGTCAAATAATTGGTTATTTTAAGGGTTCAGGTTACTTTGGCCTAATCAAAAGTTCCCTCATTTAGAGCCAGGCAGCCTTGGGTATGAAATCTAGCCCTGGTATTCACCAGTTATGTAACTCTGAGCAAGTGATGAAACTTCTCTGAGCCTTAATTTATATATGAGTTTTAGAGATCACAAGTCTGGGTTTTCAAGTTTGTTGTAAGGACTGTCTCTTATCTTACACAAGACAAGACAAAATAAGCAAAAAACCATGTTATTATTTATTCATTCATCAAAGATTGAGTGTTTACTGTGTGTCAGGCATACCTTATATGTGCTAGGAAAAACACAATAAATGTATACACAAGTAAACAATTTCATGTAAGTTTGAGTGCAATAACAAAACAGGTAGTGGGTTTGAGAATGTCTGTAGAAACAGAATGGCCATTTCTAATTAGTGACTGGAGTTCCTATGGGATGATGTGACATTTGATTTAAAATCTGAATCAAGACGAAATGTTATGAAATAAGATGTGGTGATGGTTGTACAACCCTGTGAATATAGTAAAAACATTAAATTATATACCTTAAATGGGTAAATTTCATGTATATGAATTATATCTCAATGAAGCTGTTTGTTTAAAAGTCTAAATAAAGAAGAGAAAGCCAGATAAAAATCTTGGGGAAGAACACTGTAGCCAAGAGAACAGCAAAACAAAACCTCTGAGGCTAGAATAAGGCATTAGCCAGTTTGAAGAAAAGAAAGATTTAATGGTAGGAGTTTAGTGAGGGAGGAGACTGGAGACAGTTGAGATTTAGACTACAGGTAGGAGCCAGACTCAACACTCTATTCAAGGGTGACAGGGCTTTGTAGGCCATGTTGAATATCTGGAATTTTTTTCCAAAATGCAACGGGGGCCTTTGAAAAAAACTAAACTGGAGAAGTGATGTCTGGTTTATGCTTTTAAACAGTCACCGTGCTTTCCGTAAGGCAAGAGAATTTACAGGGCAGAAAAGGCACAAACAGGGAGAAAAGCAATATTCCACAGTAACTAGAATGAAGTCCTAGGTATCCCACTTTTGACTCAGTCCTCAGTTCCTCAAGCCCTACTTCATTTATTATATGTTTATTTTGAGAACAGAGGTGTAACTGAAAGGGCCATCACAGCAGAAGGACTGATAAGAAGTAGAGAATTCATGCTCCATCACTACTCACAAAGGAAAAAAACATATTGTAGTATACTGAAGTTTAAATTGCCTCTGATTTCCAGTACTTGGACTACTCATAGAAGGTTTTGGCATTTTCGGCTGACTGAAAAGAGGCCATTCTAAACTACCTCTGTCTTCCATTTTAAAAAAAAGTCAACATTTGATATCTTTCATTCATCAGTAAAAAAATATATGGCAAAAGCTAAAACTATAAATTCTATAAATCAGGCAGCTGTGTTGTTTTATATAAATGATTAAAAATATGGCTTTTGGAATTGGACAAAATTTGGTTTAAGCTTTGTCATTTAATGAGTGACTTAGAAATAATTTTAAATTTTGTTAAATAAATAGGGACAAAAATATGCTTCATTGAGGTGCAAATGAGTTGAACTGTAAATGAGATGCCTGTACATCACTTACCACAATGACTAATACATAGGTAGGTACTCCAAAAGGTAGCTATTATAATTATTATCACTTACTGTAATAATTGTTGTCTATTACTTTTACAAAGGAAAAAATATTTTGAAAGGTAAAATCTACTAACCTTTAAAAGACATGAACCTGTTAACTTCATGTAAAATTACCTTCACATAATTTTACATGAAATTCAAATTACCATACTCTATGTAATCTATAATAATATCAACTTTTTCCTGTAATAAAAGTAGTTTAAAACCAACTTTAATAATGGGAAAATCTTCGGTGAATTTTTCAGGAAGTATAAATAAGTCTCTTAGCAGACTTTCTAATTATGAACTACTATGGAATATTGAGGGATTTTGTAACAGATCCTAAGTGAAAATGAAAATCAAACTCATATGTTTAATATTAGAAGAATGATTACACATAGCTTGTTACAGATTTCCAAAAAACAGTAGGTACACCTTTTAAAATTTACATTCACAGATAATTTTTTGTTTTTTGAGAAGAGTTTCACTCTTGTTATCCAGGCTGGAGTGCAATGGTGCAATCTCGGCTCACCGCAATCTCCGACTCCTGGGTTCAGTCAATTCTCCTGCCTCAACCTCCTGAGTAGCTGGGATTACAGGCACGTGCCACCATGCCCAGCTAATGTTTTGTATTTTTAGTAGAGATGGGGTTTCACCATGTTGACCAGGATGGTCTCGATCTCTTGACCTCATGATCCACCCGCCTTGGCCTCCCAAAGTGCTGGGATTACAGGCTTGAGCCACCGTGCCCGGCTCATTCACAGAAAATTTTAATAACATTGGAAAATGTCACGTGTAAGTGAAAAAGTAGGATATAAAACAGGTTATACACATAGTTATTTTGAAAATGTAAGAAACTGAAAAAAGGTGGAGCAAAATATGTCAAAAACTTGATAATAGTTGATTTAAGGTGGTAGAAGTAAGCATGATTTTTTCTGTTTATATTTTTCTCTACGTTTTTTATTTTTATAATGTACATAAGTTCTTTTAAAATGATGATGAGAAAAATGATAAAGTCAATATGTTATAAAACATTGGGAGCTGGGTTTTGAAGTGCAGTGGAGACTGTTAGAACATGTTGGGGTTTTTTTTCGTTTTTTAAATTATACTTTAAGTTCTGGAGTACATGTGCAGGTCGTGCTGATTTGTTACATAGGTACACACATGTTCTCACTCATAAGTGGGTGTTGAACAATGAAAATACATGGACACAGGGAGGGGAACATCACACATGAGGCCTGCCGGGGAGCGGGGGCTAGGGGAGGGATAGCAGGGTTGGGAGAAGTGGGGAGGGATAACATTAGGAGAACATGTTATCCCTTGAGAAGTTTGTTGGGAGAGAAAGATGACCTAGAAACCAGAGTTACAGTAAATGGGGTTAAAAAGGGCAAACGTTCTTCAGATTTTTATCCTATTACCAAAGTTTGTAATATGTATTCTGAATATATATGAAGAACTTCATCTCTATCAAACCATAACATAGCATTTACTTATCACTCTGATATAACAATTTAATTTAAAAAATTGAGAAGTTCATTCAAATAAGCAGAAAAGAAAAAAAAAGTAACTATGTCTGCTTCCCTAGGGAATGGTCTTGTACCAGTATCTGTCTATCCATGTTAGCATTTGCTATATAAGAAACAAATACCCAAGGACTTTTGTAGTAGAGAGTCCATCTGTTCCAATATAGTCAGTTGCCCTTCTATTTGGGCATCAATTAATGGCCTTCACTTAACCACCTTGCATTTGGTAATAATCTGAAGGGGAGAGTTCTTGATTCTGGGAATCAGATGGCATTACTGCTACGCCTCATGCAGAGAGCAGACCAGATGTCTTCTAAAAGAGAGGCAGTCTCCTTTAAATATCCATTAGAACTAGCATTACTATCATGCTCAGCCTTCCAAGGCTCTAAAGGCAGTGGCAGGGGAGGCCTAAATATACATAATGCAGGTAACTTAGTCTATAAGCAGTCAGTTTGTCACTATCCTTCAACAGAACTGTTTCAAATGAAATTTTTATGGCTTAAAGGTTTTAGGATATATTTTTCACTTCAAAGAGTAATTTTTTCATATTATTGTATGAAACCCTGGTGCATTTAACTGATTTAATAAAATCTAATTTCTTACTTTAAATCTTAAGAAGAGAAAAGCCTCTGTGAAAGAAATCTTTGTTAGCAAGGCATATAAGCAGAGTCCTGGTCTGCAGTAACATTAATGATCATGACTTGTGTTATTATATAAAATTCAACCAGAATTTAAGTTCTTTAAGAATAACTATTGCTACTTCAAGAAAAATTTGAGTTTTTCATTAGAATAAAATCATGCCTGACATTTCATAAAGCTTAATGCAAACAGAAATGATTAATCATATTCGTAAATATGTAAATATACCCTAACCATGATATTAAAAAGGCATATTACATTTGAGACAGAAGGACAAAATCAGAATATTTTTAATTGCTAAGAATTTTATGTAGCAAGTTTGTTTATCCAGTAACATAATCACAAAATAAAAATATCACGCAGAAGTGGAAATAACGAGCATAAAATATTATTTTAAAACAGGAAAACAATGGATTCACTTTCAAGAGCCTCATAGAAAACCTTTAATTTACAATACTACACTTTCATGATTAATAGGATTAATATGTGGTTTTTCTTTGATAAAAGTAGTCACGATTTTTTAGTATTACATACAGTCATTGCATATGATAGACACTATTATAATAAAGATGCACCATTGTAATTACTCAAACAATTATTTTGACTCATTCAACACCTTTTAAATAGCTTTTAAAATACCTGTTTAAATAGCTTTAAGATGTATAAGAGGCAAATAATTACATACACTTAAGGATGAAATGTTCAGGTATTTAATTATCCAAATACACATTTACCCATTAAATTAGAACACTAACTGCTTAGTATGTAAAACTAGTTTGAAATCATGACTCTTAATTAAATTCATACTTCAACATCTCTCATGAGACTTCCTAACTTCAAAAATGACTTTAAAAAATTAGCTTGGGGGTGAATCACCAATACATTCAGAAACATAGTCAAAACAAAGAGTGTTATTTCAAAGACTGAATTCAGAAAATGAACCAACTATTTTTCTACCTTATATTAATAAATTGGTTCTTTGTTGAAAATCTCAAACATGAATGATATGAACAATATGCATGTATGAGATCCATCAAAATGGCAATTCAAAGAAATTATTGCTTAACCTAAAGGAAAAATGTTACTGTTGGATTCCTGCCTGGGGCTTAAATTGTGGTCTTGCATTAATAAAGTAGGTTTTTTGATTCCCTAGCTTTGGCTGATACTTTAAAACTTTTTGTATTTTCTGTGGAGATATTTCATACAAGCTCTGAAATTTGAGAGTCCAGTTAACAAAATAAAATTCCCACTGGGATGGTAAAACATATTAATTCTAATATGATATAAATAGAACAAATCTGATTCATTTATTGGGCAAGTGCTACATTCTGAACTATCCAACTCAAATTAAATTCAGCTCTGTGGCAAACAATTCATTTTCTCATTAGGCAATCAATGCTACTTTCAATAAGGCAATTCCTATTTACCCTCTGGCCATAGCAGTTGTCTTTAAAACCAAGTTCTAAACCTGTAGTTCATGTAAAAGGATATGATTTCCTTAGCAAGTAGTTAAGAAAATTTACAACAGGCCAGCATGGTGGCTCACACCTGTAATCCCAGCATTTTGTGAGGCTGAGGCAGGTGGATCACCTGAGGTCAGGAGTTTGAAACCAGCCTGGCTGACATGGCAAAACCCCATCTCTACTAAAAACACAAAAATTAGCCAGGTGTGGTGGTGGGTGCCTGTAATCCCAGCTACTTGGGAGTCCGAGACATGAGAATTGCTTGACCTTGGAAGCAGAGGTTGCAGTGAGCCAAGATTGCACCGCTGCACTCCAGTCTGGGTGACAGAGCAAGACTCTACCTCAAAAAAAAAAAAAAAAAAAAAAAAAAAAAAAAAGGAAAAAAATATATACAATAGAGATGTATGTTAAAGAGAATATAAGTTCTTAAGAAGTTTCATTTAACTAATGAAGCTCTCTGTTCCCATATTCAGTGATCCAAGAAACTGAAATTTAAATGGAAAAATGAATCTGTAAAGTAAAATGAATCTGGAAAGTTATAGGTGTAAAATTCTCAGATTCTTCATTTGTATTTCCCAAATGGAAAAGGATTAGAGATAACAGAATGTTATTGATTTTCAGAGGAAAGTCGATTAAAAAGTGTTTATAAAAACTTTATATGGCATGGCTCAATGCTCACCAATAGTAAGACTACTGCATTCATTTGTATATGCAAATTAAACTGGAAAATTCATAAAAACATATGTATCACCAGTTAACCAATTGGTAAAGTACAATATAACACAAAAGAAAAAGAAATATTGCTTTTCTCCAATAAAAGCAAGGTTAATAAAAACATTTTTAGTAAGAAAATCTGTGATTTTCATTTTAAAAATCTTCCGATTTTAAACATCATTACTAGAGCAACACATTAAAAGTATTATCAATAAATGCCTTTACAATTTCAGTGAAAACCTACTTGTGTTTTCCTTATTGGGAATACTGCTTTCAGTCATCTTTTTTGTCTGAGGTACTGTCTTCATGCTTTTCAGGGCTGACTTTATTACTGGCGATGGAGGGAGCCGTACAGACTTCTTTTGGTAATGAAAACACATGGCATGTCTGGAGGTCTAGGTATGTTGTAAATATCTTAGCATATTCTGGATGCTTTAAGGCAAAATTTTTAAATTCCTCTAGAAGAGAAAGAAAAAATAAGTTAGGGTGAATCTTCTTTTGGCATGATGCAGATTAATAAATGACTCTAATAATGCAATTATCACAAAAGTCTACTACTCAACACACAAACATTGTTGATGAAAATATAAATTATACAACCACTTTGGTAGATAGTTTTTCCATTATCTAGTCAAGCTGAAGATATACATACTCTTTGACCCATAGTTTTTCCATTATCTAGTCAAGTTGAAGATATACATACTCTTTGACCCATTAATTCTCCTCTTGAGGTATATAACCTAGAGAAATTTGTGTATATTGAGAGACATGTATGAGCATGTTCACAGCAACATTATTCACAATAGATAAAAAACAAAAACATCTTAGATGTCTATGAACAGTAGAAATGCATAAATAAGTTGTGTCATACTCATAGAACATAAGGCTATATAGCAATGAAAATGAATGAACAGCTATGTAATAACAGCATGGATTAATCTTAAAGCCGTAATGTTTAATGAAAAAAGCAAGATATAAAAGAATGCATAATTGTATGAGTCTATTTATATAAAGTTCAAAAACTGAGACAAAACTAAAATACAATATTTAAAGATACACACTTTTGGAGTGAACTATTAGAGTAAAATAAAGCAAGGCAGAGATTTCTTTTTAAGTCAGGATAGTAGCCCCCTCCTTTAAGAGAGAGGTAGAGGTGTTGTTGGGAAGGGGCACACAGGAGTTTCTGGAGTTTTGGAAAAGCTCTATTTCTTGACTTGAATGGTAGTTACACAGGTGTTTACTTTATAAAACTTCATTGTGTTTACTATGCTTTATTTAGTTTTTGGTATTTTTGTTATTTCTAGCAATTAAAAGATGTTTCAAAAATTCTGTTACCCAGCACTTTGTATAACTGGCTTTTAAAACTATTTGAGCCCTTAACTCTAGTACAGAAAAATACAGTCTTAAAAAGCTGAGCCTTGATTTATCATCAATAATGGATAGGAACTGTACAATATAAAATAATCATACCACGAGGACTTTAATAGAGGAGTTCTTTTTATCTCAAGTGTTTTAGGTGCTGAGGTGGGGCTATTAAAGGCTTACTCAGTTAACTATCAGGATTTGAACCTCAACTCCCCATAACCTGGAGTTTCTAAAATATTATTCTGTCTTCTATTTTGATATCCCTCCATTCTCTTCTTTTTGTTAGATAAAACTTGATTGAGCTTATTGGAGCAGAGACAGCATAGTCTTTGAATTTGCTGCTATTTGGTTCGATAATAAAAGAATTTTAACTCAATGTCTTATTTATATCCATTTATTTTTAAAAATCATCTGATAAGCAAGTCTGCTTCATGACACATTAGACTGCCTAACTCTTGAATATAAAAATAGGTCTTAGTCTGCAATGACCCCTGATCATGCCACTGCACTCCAGCCTGGGAAACAGAGTGAGACCCTACCTCAAAAAACAAACAAACAGGTCTTAGTGATAAGGAAGTCACCAGATTGAACCCAAATCATTATTTGCAATTGCAATGTTGTTTTGCATTAATAGACCACTTCTTCTTTCTAAATCAGGCAAATTACTAATTGTTCTTTTTTAACTTCCAAAATAAAGATTCTTGTTTCTAGGGATACATTATAGAAAAAGAAATCAAAATAAATACAGCTTCATCTACATGAGTCTGTTTCAGTGATGGAGACATAGTAGACTTCAGTGACCTCGAAGATAAGTGAGCATGACAGTTGATCTACTGAAACCAAGAACTTTAATTTCAAGACTTGTGCTATGTTCAAAAGATCAAGATCCTCTGCTGGGATGTCAGTGGCATTAAAGAGTAATTCATTTCTGAAAGTCCTGTGATTGGCTCTAAGTGGAATTTGGGCATTAATTTAGATAATGGAAAACCAAAAATAAAAGTAATTTAAGGCAGCAGTCCCCAGTCTTTTTGGCACCAGGGACTGGTTTTAAGGAAGATAATTTTTCCATTGATGGTAGAGGGGATGGGGGAGATGGTTTTAGGATGAAATTGTTCAACCTCAGATCATCAGGCACTGGATTCTCATAAGGAGTGTGCAACCTAGATCCCTCACATGCACAGTTCACAATGGGGCCCATGCGCTCCTGTGAGAATCCAATGCCTCTATTGATCAGACAGGAGTCGGAGTTTGGGCAGTAATGCTCACTCACCTGCCACTCACCTCCTGCTGTGCAACTCTGTTCCTAACTGCCACAGATCAGTACCGGTCCATGGCCCAAGGGTTGGGGACCCCTGATTTAAAGGGTCACATTTAAACAATTTAAATGGTCACATTCATGACAGATAGCAATATCTACTTTTTAAATAAAATTACATTTAAATACTTCACACATTCTTTTTTTTTAAATTTTTTTTTATTGCATTTTAGGTTTTGGGGTACATGTGAAGAACATGCAAGACTGTTGCATAGGTACACACATGGCAGTGTGGTTTTCTACCTTCTGTCCCCTCGCCTGTATCTGTCATTTCTCCCCATGCTATCTCTTCCCACCTCCCCACCCCCCATCCCTCCCCCATTTCCCCCCAACGGACCCCAGTGTGTAGTGCTCCCCTCCCTGTGTCCATGTGTTCTCATTGTTCAACACCCACCTATGAGTGAGAACATGCGGTGTTTGATTTTCTGCTCTTGTGTCAGTTTGCTGAGAATGATGGTTTCCGGGTTTATCCAAGTCCCTACAAAGGACGTGGACTCATCGTTTTTGATGGCTGCGTAATATTCCATGATGTATATGTACCACATTTTCCCTATCCAGTCTATCATCGTTGGGCATTTGGGTTGGTTCCAGGTCTTTGCTATTGTAAACAGTGCTGCAATGAACATTCATGTGCATGTGTCCTTATAGTAGAATGATTTGTTGGATATATACCCAGTAATGGGATTGCTGGGTCAAATGGGATTTCTATTTTTAGGTCATTGAGGAATTGCCACACTGTCTTCCACAGTGGTTGAATTAATTTACATTCCCACCAACAGTGTAAAAGTGTTCCTATTTCTCCACATCCTCTCCAGCATCTGTTGTTTCCCGATTTTTTAATGATCGCCATTCTAACTGGTGTGAGATGGTATCTCAATGTGGTTTTGATTTGCATTTCTCTAATGACCAGTGATGATGAGCATTTTTTCATATGTTTGTTGGCCTCCTGTATGTCTTCTCTTGTAAAGTATCTGTTCATATCCTTTGCCCATTTTTGAATGGGCTTGTTTGTTTTACTTCAAACATTCTTGAAAAAAATGGCAGATTTCCCTAACATCGGGAAAGGGGAGACATTCTGTGTATTACATAAAGAAAAAGGTTGAACTCCAAAAAACAAAGCCGATTTCCCCGAAAAATTACTTAATTTGACAGGTTATTATGGCTACCTACAAAGCATTTTAAGTACTAGCTTCCATTGAAGTAGTTATTCCAAATAGTTTTTCAAAATTTAGTAGTTTAGAGTAATAGAGAGCCTTACTTATGAAAAGAAAATAGCCAAAGAAGAATCAGTACACATGAGTTTATGACTCATAACTTTCATCTCAGTATATATACTTCCCATTTTATTCTATTTTTTTTTCAAATGAACTCAATATATTAAGTGCCCTACGCATTTAATTACCTAAATGACAGTAATTAAAAACAGAGAGTAAGAGAAGTATGTAATCTACTTTTCCCATCCCATGAAAGTTAACAAGCTGAAACTCTTGAACACCATAAGGAAAGAGTAATTAAAGAGTCTCCCTCCAGCTTCAGGGGAAAGACTGAGGAGGATAAGCCAGCTTGACATCCATGACCACATCAAACCCAAGACAGGGAAACAATCTTCTTGGCCTCTCCACTGAGATGTCTTTCTCAACAACTGCACTGTGAATATAGAGAAATTGATGCACCATCCTTCAGCCCTATGCAACTTGTTTTGATGGGTGGACTTGAGCCATCAAAAGACAGTTACTGATGGATAGACCTGCCACTGTGCCACAGGGTCTTTCTCCATGATAGACCCTAACTCACAGGAGTTGCTATCAAGATGGCATGAGACAAGGAATGTGAAAACTTACATAGGTCACGAATAGCAAACATCAATAAATGGTTCAGTTGCTATTATTGTTGGTGCCTCAGTCCATGTTCCTTTACTATAGTTGCAATCTACCTGGTTAACTTGTTCAGTTTTGTCTGGCCACACTGACAGTAGAAAGCACTAAGGTGTAGAGTTAATAGTGCAGGCTCCAAAGTCAAACTGTTTTGGTTTTTGAATTGTGGTTCTGATGTGCTTTAGCTGAATTATCTTAGATAAGTTACTTAAATTCTTTGTATCTTAGTAAAATAAGAATAATTAAGAATACGGATTAGATAGGCTTGCTATAAAGATTAAACAGGTTAATATATATATAAAATGTTTAGTAGAGTGCCTAGCATGTAAGTCCTCAGTAATTAGTACCATTACTACCATTATTACTGTGGTCATCATTATTACTATTATGTTTATTATTAATATAATTAGTTAAGAGAAACAGTACTCTTGAGCAGCAGTCCATAGTCTGGATGTCCTCCTTGTGAACTAAGATAGGAGGCCAGATTGCCTACTCACCATAAGAAATTGAATACCCTTGGGCTATTTCCTTGAAGAGACAAGAAACATCAAGGTCAGGCACTCCAAGGGAAGCCTGTAGAATGGTGGAGAACTCTTCCTCTGTTATATAGCCATCCTCATCAACATCAAAGAGCTGAAGAAAATAAAATATAAGAATTAGCTCCCTCAGGGTCATAGTGGTGGGGAATAATCTTAGAAAATAAAGTCTTTAATAATTCAAACATCTACTGTGGCATGGGCTAGAAATACGTATATTAAGAAAGTATCACCTCTGCTATCCTCATAACACCTGGAGCTTGGTGGTTGACAGAGACAGGATTGAAACAGGAGCTATACCAATGGTACATAGTACAAAGGGATAGGGGGGCTCCATGGGGAACAGAAGGTTTTACAGGAGTTGACATTTGAGTTGGGTCTTAGAACATGAAGAGAAGTTCCCGGAATATACAAGGAAGGGCAAGTGATTGCCTGGAGCTCCAGTCAGAAGACAGAGAAAAACAGGAATTAAATTATGGTGGGCATATAATTTCTCATAAAATCCTGTAAAATTATAATGGGAGTGGAAGTGGTGTGATCCTATGAGAACTATGAAAACTCTTTGAGGGAGAGTATGGAGGATGAATTGGGGGCAAAGGATTGATAAAACCAGAGGCAGGAAATCTAATTAAGAGTCTGAGGTTGAGAAGCAGGAAGGACAGGAAGGGATACAATTCATAAAAGCAAAGACAGGACTTGCATATCAATAAGGGGTCTGTAGTGATAGAAAGGAAAGAAGCAAAGATGATTGGTATCTTCTAGCTTAGGCAACTGAGTAAACGCTGATTACCTTAACCAAAGTGGGGAAACAGAACAAGTGTCAAATGAGACCAAGAGTTAGACCTAGAGAGGTTAAATTTGAATCAGAGGTGCCAGGAGTAAGTCAGAGATTCAGCTTATCATTTTAGGAAACTGATGAGTATTGAGTTATAAATTTGGGTAAGAATGGAACTATGAGTATGTTTAAACTTATCCGTAGAGAATGCACACAGTAAAGCAAAGGCCTGCGAACAGCAACAGTTGAGATATGAGCAGTGGAAAGGAGTTCTGACAGAAAAGGTTTAGGAGAAGCAGTCAGATAGGAGAACCAGGAAATAAGAGCATACCTCTTAGAAGCTAAGGGAGTGTGTTCAGGAAAGAGGAAGACATGCTAACAGTGGTGTGGGTCAACAGAGCAAAATGCCATAGGAAGGCCAAGCAAGAAGCAAAACAGTTTGTTGGATTTGATTATTAGAGGATCCTGATGACTTTAGTAAACAGTTTCAGGGAACCAGAAGCAAGACGGTAATGGGAATCAAGAGATGAACAGACTGAAAAGCAGAGGCAAGAAGTATGGACTCTTCATTTTAAGAAATGATGAAACAAAGGGAAAGGGAAACTTGGGGTAGTATCCAAGCACAAAAGAGGTTGTTTTAGGCAGGGAGAGATTGAATATGTTTTTAGGAGGAGGGGAAAAGGCAGTAGAATGGGGGAGACTGAAAGTCATCAGGCAAAATAAGGATAATTGACAGACAATTAATATCCTTATTCAAAATCTTCTCCTGGGTCTTAAGAATTTTTAATGACATGAGTACTTAATTTTTAGAAGCACTGATCAGAAGTGTTCAAATCACTTTACATGTATGAATTAACTCAACTCTCACAATAGTTTTATGGTAGGTGCTACTGTCAGTCCTATCTTACAGATTGGAAAGCTGAGGGGCAAGGAAGTTAGGAAGCTTTTCCCAAGGTCACACCACTAGCAAGTGGTACAGGGGGCATCCCAATCCAGACAGATAATATTTAGAGTTCCTGATGTTGAGATTTCTACTTCTGACCAAACACAAGATCAAAAATAGAGAAAAACTAGTATTAGACAAGGGGTGATGACCATGAAAAAAATAATAAGCAAATATTGAATAGCATTTTAATGATCCATAAAGGGTAGAAGAATAAAAAAATATAACTTGAAGTTCAGATTTGTTGATCCAGCAGACAAAGCTCTGGCTTCAAGTCCACTTCCTACCACTCAGTCCCAAGTTAGGGGATAAAATAGTTGGAAAGTGAAAAGTGAATCACATCTGTTTTCACAAACTATAGACCTCAGGCTCTTCATGCGCCCTGGACTTCACACAGTAATTGCCAGGACTCAGTCATAGCTCCTTCCTAACAAGCTCTAACCTTTCTTCAGAGGCCTTCCATGCCTAAGCAATTTGTACCAACTCATCTGAACAGTCTAAATTCTTGTCGGGTTTGGTGCTTTGGTGTCTGTCACTTCTGTATAAGTTACATGGTCCCTACTAGAGACTTTTACTTCCTCTATATGTGTCCTCTGCCATAACTCCCCTCACTAAACTCTTGAATTTCCCTCACTTACTTGTCACTCCCCACGACATATTTCCTAGATCTAAGGTAAACCCCATGCATGATCTGTACTCTGGTAAAAAGTTTAACACCCCAGGTTTCCTTTGTTGTAGTGACTGATATCTCCCCATCTCACAGAATAATGTGGAATCTTAATGAAAACATTCTGTCTTTCCCATCAAAAACATGGCCCAAGACCAGCTGGAGCCTCCCTGAAATGTACATTATGAACAGAGTTGGAGTTTGCTCATTTTAACTGCAGTGCCCAGGGAGGATGTAAGGCTGTTCCTGCAGCCAGGATCTCTGAAGCTGCCTGGCTGCAAGTTTTCCCTTGAGTCTACTCCCTGGCCTTACAAATAATTCCACTTTGGCATCAGTCAGCCAGTCTATCTTACTGCTTGCAAATGAAGAATCTTGACTAATAAAATCTAACTCTAAGTGTCACTGTGAAGGTGAAATGATATAAAAGATGAGAAATTAACTGTGAAGTGCTATCCAAATAAAAGGATGCAAAAGAATCCTGTAAGTAAAAGGATACTACTAAATAAAAAGTATGCAAAAATACTTCCAAAACATAAAACACACTAGAAAAGGAAGGTTAAAAAATAACCAATGTAAAGCATAATTCTTGCCTTACTGGAAAAAAAAAAGAGCTAATTATAGTTTTAAGCCCTCCTTTCTTCCCGTCCCCTTCCCCAAACCAAGGTCTAGGCTAGATAAAAATCTCAGTTTCTTTCAAAACACAATTACTGTGATTAAGGGCCAAATTTTCTATCAGGTCTTTCATTAGTAAACCAAAATGACCATTTGCTCAACTAAACTTATAATTACACATACAATCCCAAAACAGAAACAGAAATATCTAGATCAGAAAAAGTTAGCTATGTGTGTAATTTTAGGTTTTATGATGAATAAGTCTGTAAATGCTGAAAGGTTTAAACTTTGGAAAAAGTCTGGCCTTTGCCTTATGACCATCTGCTAAGCATCAACCATTTAGGTTCTTTATAGGCGTAGCAGTTAACTCAGTTTAAACCAATCTGAAATAAAAAGTAAACTCAAGGGCTCTTCTGTCAATGATAGTACACATAAAAATTCCTAAGACTTATCCCAAGTGGCCTCTAAGACAAAAGAAAGAACTCTTGGAAGAAGAAAGACTTTCTAGATAATAGAGGGAGAAAAGACTTCTTGGAATTGCAGTGGGATATTCTTCTCCAAGAAAGCCAGGAAGAGACGAGTAGAAACAGAAATAGAGAAGGTCTGCAGCTTTTCTATTGGACAAAAGCAAGGAAACTAAGTGGCTGTCCAACAAGAGCCAACATACATAGCTTAGCAAGATAAAGAGAGAAATCAAGTTTCTCTTTGACTTGAGAGATGACCATGAAAGCTTAGAACTAAAAGGGAGTGTCATATTTAAACATACTGATTAGATGAAGCCCCTTTACGCTCAGAACAGAACATATATTTTGGAAATGTATTCTTTCCTCTTCTTTCACACTTGTAAGTAAATGGTCCTCAAAATTCAAACTTTCATCAAGCTCTGTGGGAACCAGGGAATGAATTTTATTCATCGGATCCCAATTTAGATCCCTGTATTGCTGTGAAAATATATGTGATACTACGGGAAGACATGAGGGGTAGGAACTTTGGATATTTATGATGGAGTTCACCTGATACAACAATGAATAAACAAATTCCATTACAAAACATACTACTGAAAATATCACTGATATACAGAATGAGAAAATAAGGATAGATCAGAACTTTCCTGAGAGTGAGGTAGGATGACTAGTGACAGGTGATGTTTATTTATAAACTTCCCTTTGGGGGTTCAAAATGGGGAAGCTGAAAAGAAATAATTTTTTAAGTTAATTTATGAAATCGTCTGCTCTTCAATCTTGATGCTGTTAATTAGGCTGCTTTTAAAGACTTTTTGCTTAAACGAATGCTTGTTTTCTTTATTCTCTGTAGCAACTGACTTAATCACATTATTGTCCTGTACATGTCACAGCAGATCTATAAAATCATGTAATAGATTCACTGATTTTCAAATAATACACTTAGAGTCAACACTTGTTTATGAGGCAGACCAAGATGCTTTCAATGGGGCTGACAGTACCTTAAATGCCACCTGGATGATCTCCTCTGTATTGGCAGGGTTGCACAAGACAGCCAAGCCAATCACATACTCTCGGAAGTCGATGCTGCCATCATGATTCTGTGAAAGGATGGGAGAAATCAATTAGGAGGGCCACTAGTGGAATTACTATTAATCCTACAGCAAGGTGAAATTCAGTTATGTCTTATAGCTCAACATCACCATTCACTGCTCCTATTTGGAGAAACATCTAATTGAGATGGAAGAGCAAGCAAGTAGCCCAATTATTCCCAAGAAGGAAGAAAAATATTTTTTCTGTTTAGCAACAAATATAAACCTTTTATGACTGGGGCCATTTATCATGGCTCTATGGCATCCAGTGTGGGTACTTGAGCTCAGCTTTGCCATCATGGGAACCCCTCTGGGAGGCAGGACCTATGAGTTTCATCCTTTGTGGAAATGAAGTGTTTATTTTGCCATTACTGGTGGTCCTGCCATAAAGACAAACACCAAAGGGTCATTAAGGGTCCTAAAGGGTTGCTAAGCATTCTTCCACATGTGGAAAATAAAAGGATAAGAAAAAAGGCAATAATCCCAGCTACATTTTTTCTTTCTTCCAGGCTTAATCTGCAGTAAACCAGGAGCAACTGAAGTAAACATGGGCAACTTTAATAGTCCTGGGAGACATCACCCCAGAAGATCTTGTACTTCTAAGCCAATGAAAATAAAGCATAATTAGTACAATACACCTTAGGAGGCATTTCCTGATGGCAAGATAAAGGAGGAAATTTTTCATTGTAATTTGGGCTGACTAAACACAGAGTTTTCCCTGTACATTAACCGTTTACCTAGACAGGAGTACTAAAGAAGATGAAAATGGAGAGAAGAAAGCTTAGGAGAAAATGAAGCAAGAGTGACAGAGATAAGGCAGAGAGTAGGGAGGACTGAAGGAAGACAGACCAGACAGAGAACTAAAAAAGAAAGAGGGAGCAGAGGAGAAAGGACAAGTGAGATGGAAGTGTTAGAAAAGAAGATAGCAATGTGGAGGGAAGGTAGGGGGAGGGAGAAAGAGAACTGTAAATAAGTACTTGATTATAATACCACGTATTAGAATCATTTTTGCATCAAAGTTTTCAAGTGATAAATCCCCAGATAAACTATCAACTAGTAACAACAAAGCTAGGGCAGTACTTAATTTGATAGGTTAATAATAATATTTGACTCACCAAGAGCATGACATTCAACTGTGACCAAGTGTCTGAACTTTAATCAAAAGTCCCTTAAAGGCAAGGGCTGTTTTCTTTGTGTAACAGTGTATTCTCATTCCCCAGCACAGAGACAAGTGCTAAAAACAACAACAAAACAGCATTTTCTCATCTACCTTTACCTACTACTCTAGGTTTATAGAACTTTCACTTTAAAACACTAAGGCAAGCATTCTTTGCTGGGGTTTCATGAATGAATTTGGGGAAAGGAGGGCTGTGAAGCCCCTCAAATGGTATGCAATTTTTATGATATCTTTCTAGAGAAAAATGTTGTAGCTTTTATCAGTTTCTCAAAATAACCAAAACTCAAAAAGTTAAGAATCATTTTCATCATATACTTTATCTTACTACAGGATGGAAATTTAATCTCACTTTAATTTAATCTCACTTTCTCACCAGAGAAAGTAGAAACAGAGGTTTCGAGATTTCCCTAAAGCAACCAGGTTTATTCCTGAAACAAACATTCAAGTCATCTGATTTCCTTTTGTCTGATTACCAGTCTGTCAGAGAGCTGTTCCCCTACCCTTTTCTTTATTTGTGTTGATTATATTTACATTCAACAGGATGCATCCGTTTAAAATGTACAGTTTAATGTGCTTTTTGTTTCTTTTAGAGATATGCTCTTACTCTCTTGCCCAGGCTGGAGTGCAGTGGCTATCCATAGCACAATCATAAGCGCACTACAGCTCAAACTCCTTGTCTCAGGAGATTCTTCCACTTCAACCTCCAGAAGAGCTGAAACTACAGGCGTGTGCCACCATGCCTGGCTTGTTTTGATGTGTTTTGACAAATGTATACACCATGGTAACCACTGTCACAGTCAATATCTACATTTAATCACTCTAGAAGTTTCAGAGAAGGCAGAGTATTAAAGGAAACCATTTTCTTCTTTGCCACCACCATTTAATTTTCTTATGCACTCTGGAGGGCTGTTTTTACTGAACTTTAGAGGTTGAGGATGTTCTTGAACCCCGGCTATACTGCTCAACATAGATACATTTCTTCCGCAATTAGCTTTTTCTGCTAAGCAACATAGAAGTCCTAGACAGAAGTTCTTAAGAACAGATCTAAGAATGATTTATGGACATTGAAGTTACTTTCATAGATTGTCTGTATAATTGGAAAATACTCCTTTGAATTTATGTTGTATCTTTATTGTGAGTCATTTAGTTTTTATGTACACTACCAAATCCTTTGCATAACACAGGTCAAGCATCATTAAGTTATTTTGCAGATGAGAAATGGAAATGTGACAAACTCTTAATATATCCACTAGTCACAGAACAAGGTAACATTCTGGACCCCTAATTTTTACTAACAGATGAGTAGTTTTGAATGACAAAAGAATGTTAAAGCAGACTCTTGATGATCACAAGATTATCTGGATGTTTTCATCCTAGTAATGTGAAGAAAATAGCAGTATGGAAATTATTCTGAGAGATTATATTATTGGATTAGTAAATCAAACACTTTTAAGATTCCAAATTCAGAATAATAATATTTAGAACTGGAAGGAATCTTATAAATCATCCATTCAGCTTCTTAATTTTTACCGATAAAAAAAATGAGACAAAAGTTTCTCTTGAGGTCACAAAACTCTCTATTGCCATAGCTGCAATTAAAATTTAGGTAATCTGGCTGTTTACTAAAATAAAGAGCTTGATAAAATACACCCACGAACAGATAAAAATTATACAGCAAAATATACTATTGTTAATTTTTAAATTTTGAATCAGTATCATAAGAATTATTCCATAATCTTTGGTTATTTTCTTTAAAAACCTACTGAGGTCCCCAGGAAGAATTATAAACTTAATAAAAAAAAATCTAGACTTGAAAATATTTCAGGGCCACATTTCAAAGGGAGGGAGGCCATAATCCTTCCATAAACTGTTCTAATCTGGAGCCCAGGGAAGTCCAGAGTTGGAAGTAAGGAGTTGCATTGAGTAACTGCAAATGGAAGGGATAATGGTCTCACAGAAACTCCAGACAGGGTCCCCCATCCCTTTCCTGGGAGTCAGCAGTATCAGAAAAGCATGGAATTGTGTCCGGGTGGAGGTCACTGCGAGCTCATGGCCCCCCAGCACCTTTCATCTGCCCAGTCACACAGCATCAGCTTTTAGGGCAAGCAGGAAGTTCTAGGCCACTTGTTCAAATATTGTTCACTTAAAACTCTTGAAAAAATAAGGGGCAATTTTTATGTGTCTGATTCTTAGGTATCAGTTCCTTTTCATTATTTCATAGTTGAATTTATTCAACATCTTTTTTCATGTGGAATTAGATACTCTTTACAGCGTTTTATGTTTAGCAAAATTTAAGGATATGGTTTTGAAGACATTTTGCAGTGATAAACTCCCAAGAAGCTACCCATCTGATGAAGGGCTAATATCCAGAATCTACAAAGACCTAAAACAAATTTACAAGAAAAAAACAAAGAACCCCATCAAAAAGTGGGTGAAGGATACAAACAAGCACTTTTCAAAAGAAGACATTTATGTCACCAGCAAACATATGAAAAAATGTTCACCATCACTGTTCATTAGAGAAATGCAAATCAAAACTACATTGAGATACCATCTCATGCCAGTTAGAATGATGATCATTAAAAAAATCTGGATACAACAGATGCTGGAGAGGATGTGTAGAAACAGGAATGCTTTTACACTGTTGGTGGGAGTGTTAATTAGTGCAACCATTGTGGAAGACAGTGTGGTGATTCCTCAAGGATCTAGAAATAGAAATTCCATTTGATCCAGCAATCCCATTACTGGGTATATGCCCAAAGGATTATAAATCGTTCTATTATAAAGACACATGCACACGTATGTTCACTGTGGCACTGTTTACAATAGCAAATACTTGGAACCAACCCAGATGCCCATCAAGGATAAACTGGATAAAGAAAATGTGGCACATACACACCATGGAATACTATGCAGCCATAAAAGAGGGTGAGTCCATGTCCTTTGCAGGGATGTGGATGAATCTGGAAACCATCATTCTCAGCAAACTGACACAAGAACAGAAAACCAAACACTGCATGTTCTCACTCATAAGCGGGTGTTGAACAATGAGAACACATTGACACAGGGAGGGGAACGTCACACACTGGGGATTTGTTGGGTGGGGGTCTAGGTGATCGATAGCAGGGGGTGGGGAGGTTGGGGAGGGATGATAACATTAGGAGAAATACCTAATGTAGGTGAAGGGGACACAGAGGCAGCAAACCACAATGGCATGTGTATACCTATATAACAATCCTGCATGATCTGCACATGTACCACAGAACTTAAAGTATAATAAAAAAATGTGGTTACCTTGTTCTTTCTACAATCATCCTGTGGAAAGTTTAAATTATAAATCTAATATTCTGAGACCTTAAAAGATGTCTGGCAGCTATCCCCTTTCTTGGCTACTTTACTAAATCCATGCCTAATGTATTCCTGGACTTACTCTAAAATAGAGAGATTGATATTAATATGTGGTTGCTGGCAGCAGCCTCATTCTTATGTAACCACACCTGGTCTGAGTAGCATACCAGACCAAGGTTAAATTATAAGCCCCCTGAGGAAAGTGGATGTGATCTCTGTGCTTGGCTCAGTTCAGAATTATATGTGTGTGGTGTTTCATAAATATTAGATGATGGTGATGATGGTGAACACAAAGGCCAAATGCCAACCTCTCCAGATTTCACTGGGGATTTCTAACAGGAAGCTGAGGGATGTTAACAGGCTAGTTACATCATTTCCATAGTTGCGACTTTCTTCTAAATGAGTCCAAAGAGGAAGGAAGAATTTATCTGTAATCTCCAGATGACCCTTCAAAGTAGCCTGGGATAGAGACAATGCATTAAAAATCAGAGAAGAAGGAGTAGAGACCAATTAAACAGCAGGCAGAGGAACTGAGCACTTACAAATGCAGCCTCTCTAGCTGTGTCTACTGGCACCGGGATTCAGGATTCTGTCTGCTCTGCTGTAATAGCCTGTTATCAAAATTATAGAGCCAAACCAAGGTCTGTACACAAGAAAGGCACAACTACTCCAGCTTCTGGGTGGTAGTTTCTTGGTATTTCTATCTACCTTCTTGTGAATGCTGGCAACATTGACTCTTCTGCTTGGGCTCAGTTTTGGCTGAGACAGGCTTGAAAAATACTGTGAGGCAGCCCTGCCTTAAAGCAATCAAGGCTGTCAACCTTGGCTAATTATTAGAATTACTTGAGGAGCTTTAAAAACATTCATCTCCGGGGCCCACCTCTAAAGAGTCTTATTTAACATATTAGGAGTGAGACTCAAGTGTTAGTATTCCTAAAGAGCTCTCCCAGTGATTCCAAATTGCAGCCAGGGCTGAGAACAACTGCAATAGTCAGCAATATGTGTTCTCTGTATTGCTTTACATTCCATTGAACTGATTACTGTTCATGTGTTTTTCTTTTCTTTTTTTTTTTTTCTTTGTTTGCTGTTTTTTCCTGCCTGTAGTTTTCAAAGATGAACAAAAGAATTTTCCTTGCTCTAAGGCAGGACAAGACATGACAAGAGCTGGCTAACATCGGCAGGGCATGCCTAGTTTTGTATAAAGTATATGTAAGAGCAAACATTCTGATTCATTAAGGCAGTGAGAGCCATTTTTGAACTATGACTATACGATTTTATTCCCCAGTGTCTTTAATTCTCTTTACAAATGTATCAAAACAAAATAAAATTGCTATGTGCTTTTTTTTCACTAAAGAAACAGAATTAAAGAACTTTAGAATTTTAGATAGTAGCTCCATCATTCGAAAAAATGCTACCCTTATGTAAAACTGCTTAATTTCACTATCTGAACCTGTTTCTTTATAGTTAAATGCGTTTTCTAAAAAGCACTTCATTTTTTTTTTTTGCATAATGGAAAGACCAGGTATAAAATTACAAGAAAAACAGATTTTGAACTTCTCTCCTCAACTTTTTAAAAAGAAAAATGTATCTCCTGAGGGCTTTCTTGATTTATTACAGGATTTAAAAAAAATCACTCTTAACAACAATAGCAACAACAATAAAGCTCCTACTCCTTAAAATTTATTCACCAAATAAGCAGCACCTTTTAAAATCTACTCCATTAGAACTCTATCCCACACCCTCCCCATCATACATATGTAAGTCCATATAAATCCAAATCTCAAAAAGCTGATATACAAACCACTCAGAACATTTTTCATGAAATATCTGTTTTAATTCAGCAGTAAAAGGCAGCACATGATCAGAAATATGTAGGATTGTGAAAGAGCTCGCTGGGAAATGACAGCTGTTGCACAGGGTATCAGCAACTGTGTACAGCATGGCAAGGCTTTCAGTCCACCAGGGAGGGTCTTGACTTTTCACTGCCCACTTCAGGAATACATGGTTAACTGCAGCCATTCTTTGAGAGACACTTGAATCAGACCATCTGTATCTCTATCCAGAGACTTGAAGGCACGAAACATGGCATCCAGGCGGACCAAACAGCTGATGAAATTGTTAAAATCCATATCTCCATCCTCATTAGCATACCGGCGGACAATCATTTGGTAAAGTTGTTCATTTAGCTTAAAGCCTGCTGCCTGCAGAGCTCCCCGCAGCTGAGAACTTCCTAGCGACCCAGAATGATCCCTGTCATACTGCTTATAAACACACTGCCATTTCTTGATGTTGTTCCACAGATACTTAAATTCTTCAAAGCCCAGCTTCCCAGTTGTGTCACTGTCCATGACAGCCACAATGCTCCGGCAAGTGTCAAGATTAAAACCATCGGTCTTCAGATCCTTGTGCTTAGAAAGGACTTTGTTGAGAATATTCATCAGGTCAGTGGCACCCACCTCCATGTCTGGTCCAGCCAGCTGTGCAAATTGCTGCCGAAATCGCCTAACTTCCTCACTTTCTGAGGCTTCCACATTGGTGAAATGCTGCTGAGTAGGAGGAGGTGGTTCTGGAGTATACTGAGCTGCTGCAGCCTCACTGATAAAATTCACAATTCCTCCAACTATCCCTCCAATATTTCCTCCTCCTTCTCCTCCTCTTCTCTGCCCACCTCCTCCAAAGAGGCCTCCAAGAGCTTCTCCAAGACCTCGATCTGTTCCTTCCAATAGAGCATTTGCAAGAAACATGCTTTCAGTTTAACAAGCAAGTGTGAAAGCTGCTGAAATCTTGGAGATGGTATGAAAAAAGATGAAATGGAGTTCAAGTCGTTTACATGTGGAAGAACTGGCTTTTCTTTACCTGCTCACACTGTACCACGCCCCATGATGTGATGTTTCACATCCTACTGAAGATACTGAGTTCCATGAGGTCCTAGCACCTGCCATATTTTATAGGGCCTCAGTAAAACTGTTTTCACTCTTTCCAATATTCATAAATTATAGTATGTATGACAGCTTAGGATAATAGTTTCAAAGATAAAATATTAAACTATGCATTTTTATGTCGTTGATTTCTTAGTCTTGTCTTAGCACCTACAAAGTATGTGCATTTTCCTAACAGGAAGAAAGTAAATGACTCAAGGAAATAAAAAATTTCTTTTCCAGCAAATACTTATTATTAGAATAGAATTGAAGAAATCTGGGGCACTGGAAGAATGTTTATTGAATCCTCTTCCCTTAGCAAAGATTCTCAAAATCCAATAGTCTTAAGAAAAACTTAGAAAAGAGATTTTTAAAATACAAGGCCCTGAGTTCCCATTTCCAGAGATTCTGATTCCATAGGTCTGCTGTGGGGTCTGTGACTGACACTGCTAAAATCTTTTTGGAAGTATAATATTTATATAGGAAAAAGTAGAATATAAATCATAAACAGATAGCTCAAAAGAATTTCACAGACTGAACATCCATGTTAGAGCATCCGGATCAAGAGACAGAACATCACCAGCACCCTGGAAGCCTTTTCATACTTCTTTCCAGTTACTTTCCTCTTCCAAGGATAGTCACTGTCCTGACATCTAACACCATAGATTTATTTTCGCAGTTTAAATAAATTAAATCAGACAGCACAGACTCTTTTATGTCTTCCTTTTTCATTATAAAAATTTTAAACATTTTAAAATTGTGATAAAATATACATACCATAAAATGTACTATTGTAACCATTTTTAAGTATACAGGTTCGAAAGCATTAAGTATATTTGCATTATGCAACCATCACCACCATCTATCTTTAGTATTTTTTTCAGCTGGCAAAACTGAAACTGTGTCCTTTAACTCTCATTCTCCCTTTCCCCCACCTCTGGTAACCATCACTCTCCTTTCTATCTCTGTGATTTGACTACTCTGTATACCTTATATAAGTGGAATAACACAGTATTTGTTCTTTTATGACTTGCTTATTTCGATTAGCATAATTTCTTCAAGATTCATCCATGTTGTAGCATCTGTCAGAATTCCCTTCCTTTCTAATGATGAATAATATTGTATTACATGAATATACCCACTTTGTTTTTCCATTATCCCACTGGTGGATCCTTGGGTTTTTAAGCTACTGTGAATAATGCTGCTATGAACATGCATACACAAATATTTGTTTGAGTCTTTGCTTTCAATTATTTTGGGTATATACCAAGAAGTAGAATTGCTGAATCATATGATAATTCTATTTTTATATTTTTAAGGAACTACCATACGGGTTTTCCATATTGATCGTACCGCTTACATCCCTACCAGCAACACACAGGAGTTCCAATTACTCCATATCCTTGCCAACACTTGTTATTTTCTCTTTTGGTGTTGTTTTGTTTTCTAATAATAACCATCCTAACGGGTGTAAAGTGGTATAACACTGTGGTTTTGATTTGCATTTCCCTAATGATTAATGATGTTGAACATCTTTTAATGTATTAGTATTTACTGGTCAAAGAAGATCTTTGGGAAATTGTCTATTTAAATCCATTTTAAAATCTGGTTACTTGTGTAGTTTGTATTGTTGTTGAGTTGCAGGAGTTCTTTAAATATTCCAGATATTAATCCCTTATCAGATATATAATTTGTAAAAGTGTTCTTTCATTCTGTAGGTTACCTTTCCACTCTGTTGTTAGCGTCATCTGATGCACAAAAGTTTAAAATTTGTATGTGGTCCAATTTATCTATTTTTCCTTGGCTATTTTTTCTTTTGGTGTAATGTTAAAAAAATCATTGAGAAATCCAATGTCATGAAGCTTTCCTCTGTTTTCATCAAAGGGTTTTATAGTTTCAGCTCTTACGTTTAGATTTTTGATCCATTTTGAATTAACTTTTGTGTAGTGTAAGGTAAGAGTCCAATTTCATTCTTTTACATGTGGATATATAATTTTCCCAGCACCATTTGTTGAAAAGATTGTCCTTTACCAAGAATGGCCAAGACCACTCTTGTTGAAAATCATTTGACCATATATATAAAGGTTTATTTCTGGGTTCTCTATTATATTTCATTGGCTTATATGTCTTTATTGAAACAAATGCTGCACTGTTTTGATTACTGTAGGTTTGTAGTAAGGTTTGAAATGAGGCACTGTCATGATAAAAACACACAACAAAGCTTTCAACTTCATTTTGCTTTTTCAAGATTGTTTTGGCTATTCAGGGTTCCTTGAATTTGAATTTCAGGGTGGATTTTAGGATGAATTCTTGAATCCATCTATGGATTTTAGGATGGAATCTTCTATTTTTGTAAAAAAAAGTTGGGACTTTGAAAAGGATTGCTTTAAATCTGTAGATCACTGTGGGGAGTACTGACTCAATATTGTCTTCTAATCCATAAACATGGAATATCTTTCCATTTATTTGTCTCTTCTTTAATTTCTTTTAGCAGTGCTTTGTAGTCTTCAATGTACAAGTCTTTAGCTCCCTTCATTAAGGCTATTCCTAAGTATTTTATTCTTTTTTAAATGCCATTGTAATGGAATTGTTTTCTTAGTTTCATTTTCAGGATTGTTCATTGTTGGTGTACAAAATGCAACTGGTTTTTATGTGTTGACTTTATATCCTGTAACACTGTTAAGTCCTTAATTAGTGCTGTTTTTTGTATGTGTGTGTGTAGGGGGGGATCTGTAGGGTTTTCTGCAACTAAGATCATATCATTTCTTAAAAGAGATAATTTTACTTCTGCCTTTCCAATTCATATGCCTCTTATTTCTTTTTCTTGCCTGGTTTGGTGATGATTTCCAATACCATGTTGAGTAGAAGCATGAGAGTGGGCATCCTAGTTCATATTCCTGATCTTAGAGGAAAAGCTTTCATTCTTTCATCACTGAACATAATGTTAGCTATGAACTTTTCATATATGGTATTTATGTGTTTGTTATGTTGGGATACTTTCCTTCTAGTTTGTTGTGTGTTTTTATCATGGAAGAGTAACGAATTTTGTCAAATGCATTTTCTGCATCCGTTGAGATGATCAGATTTTCCTCCTTCATTCTGAGAATATGCTTTGTTACATTAATTGATTTTCTTATACTGAACATCTTGCATTCCAAGAAGAAATCCCCCTTGATCATGGTATACAATACTTTTAATGTGCTATTGAATTCTGTTTGCTAGTATTTTGTTGATGATTTCTGCACCCATATTCATATGACACATTGGTCTGTAGTTTTCTTCTCTCTTAGTGTCTTTATCTGACTTTGGCCTCACAGAATGAATCATAAAGTATTCCCTGTTCTTTGATTACTTGGAAGAATTTGAAAACAACTGGTGTTAGTTCTTCTTTCAATGTTGGGTAGAATTTTCCAGTGAAACCAACTGGTCCTGGGCTTTTCTTTGTTGGGAGGTTTTTGGTTATTGATTGAATATCTTTGCTAGTTATAGATCTATTTATATGTTTTACTTCTTCATGATTCAGTCTTGATAGGTGTGTGTTTTCAGGAATTTGACAATTTCATTTGGCTTATGCAATCTGTTGGCATACAGTTGTTCATAGTACTCACTTATCATCCTTTTTATTTCTGTGAAATTGACAGCAATGTCTTCTCTTTCATTTCTGGTTTTATGTGTATGGCTTTTCTTCCCCAACATTACATTTTTGAGATTTGATTTTACATTTTTAATAAGCATCTTCAGAAGTCAGTCTGTAACAGGTAGTCCCAGACAATACATTCAGAAATCCTACCTTTAATACTAGTTACAAGTCAGAGTACAAGTCCAGAGGTTGTTGAAAGTTCTATTGGTGAACTTCAGGAAAAGTGGTTAGGACTTAATAATTAAATCATTATATCACTTAGCATTTGAGGTCTCAATTTCAAATGCAAAATGATAACAATAGTATCTCTGTTGCTTACTTTTAATGATTCGATCTGATTTATTATGTATCAGGACTTGGACTCAGTGGTTAGGTTACAAAGGTGAATAAAGCAGGATGGTTGTGCTCAAGAATCAAGGAAACTGGTATAGTTATAATCTGAAGTCTATGTTTATATTCCTACTATTAATACTAATCTATTATATTTGTATATAATATGGTTTAGTATTTAGGTTTCATTGAATTCCTCTGAAAGATACAAATGCATTTCAGATAATGTAAGAAAAACTCAAGAAAAGTTAAGCTACTCATGCAGCAAATACATTGTCCTGTGATACCAAACCAGTATGGTCACCCAAGAAGGGATCAATGAATTCTAATGAGGCAAAGGAAAGAACATTTACCTATAGAAGATATAATGTGTAGGCCTGACCAGAGGCTGAGTCAGAGTTCTCAAAATAGGTAAGGGATATAAAAGGACAGTATAGCAAAAATACAGAGGAGCTAAAGGATATGAGGTATTCAAGAGATGGTGAATAGCACGATGCGATAAGACTCTGTTGCTAGGAGTGATGTGAGCTAAAGAGAGATCAATAAGATGAAATCAGTTTGGAAAGGGCTTTGAACTGCTATGCAGCAGAGTCTCTCTCACTAATAATTGCAGAAACTACTGAGAGCTCAAATGTAAAGTAAAAAAAAATTAGATGTGAAATTATTTTGGAAATTATGTAACTCTAGAATTAACTAACGGTTATTCTAGCTGTTATTAGGGAGAGAATAGTAGCTAGGTGACATTGCTCTGTCCAGGATATGGGAGCAATGTCCTGTCTTCTGCCACACCGAATGGTTTGTGTAAAACTTTGCAACAAATGATTTTATTTCTAATGGGTACAATGAAATGGCCTCTGTGAACACCAAAACCAAATATCTTCTTTAACCACTCAGAAAAAGTATCACAAAAGAACTGTCTTCCTTTTAGGGAATCACAAGGGGCCATCTGGCTCTAGACAGATTTAAAGCCATTCTTATAAGCTTCTCTCCGAGAAAATTACATGGACTTTGTTTTTATAATATTGCAAATTAACTTGATAATATCGACTGCCATATAAAATGTGCCTCCTTGTGCCCGTCTGAAGTGTTCCCCCCGCCCCCCCGTGGTTTAAATCCAATTCTTCTCATTTATTTTCTGTGAAGATGGAAGGCATTTGGCCAACAGTTTCTCATAAGCCATCATAGAATAAAAGACTAGTATTAGATTAACAAGGTTTTTCTCTTCTGGATAATTTAATCCCCTATGGCTACTTATTAGAACATTAATAGGAAACTTAATTGCTGTCTGTGGGAACTCACCATCCATATCTGCAAAAAAAAATTGTAGTAGGGGGAGAAGCCACATCTGATGGATAATTTAGTCCCAATTTGGGGAACAAAGTTATGGAATTTAATAAGTATACGACACACAATGTTATTAAAAACATTATTCAAAATAGTTCAAAAGTGGAAACAACCTAAATGTTCACCAATGTGAATGGATAAGCAAAATATGATATATTCACATAGAAGAATATGATTCGGCAATAAAATAATGACTGATACACGCTACAAAATAGATAAACCTTAAAACAGGGCCGGGCGCAGTGGCTCACGCTTGTAATCCCAGCCCTTTGGGAGGCAGAGGCGGGTGGATCACGAGGTCAAGAGATGGAGACTATCCTGGTCAACATGGTGAAACCCCGTCTCTACCAAAAATACAAAAAATTATCTGGGCATGGTGGTGCATGCCTGTAATCCCAGCTACTCAGAAGGCTGAGGCAGGAGAATTGCCTGAACCCAGGAAGCAGAGGTTGCGGTGAGCTGAGATCGCGCCATTGCACTTCAGCCTGGGTAACATGAGCAAAATTCCGACAAAAAAAAAAAGAAAGAAAAAAAAAAGAAAGAAAAAGAAAACCACCTTAAAATATTATGCTAAGTGAAAGAAGCCAGACACAAAGACATATATTATATGATTACATTTCTATAAAATGTACAGAAAAGGCAAATTTATAGAGAAAGAAAGTTGATTAGTGGTTGACTAGGGCTAGGACATAAGTAGTGACAGGAATAAACAGTTAATTCCATAAAAATCTTACTGGGATGATGGAATTGTTCTAAAATCACTTGAAAGTTGATAACTGCACAACTTGGTAAATTTACAAAAAAATACTGAGTTGTACACTTGGGTGAATTATATGATATGTGAAATATGCCTCAAAAGAATTTTTTAAAAATCAATAGTAACAGTTTGTAGTAAAAAAGAATACCGAACTAGGAATTCTAGTCTCAGTCCTGCAATTAACCAGCTGTGTGGCCTTGAGCATGTAACTTCCTCTCTGGAGCTGGCAATCTTCTGCAAAATGAAGAAGATGGGTAATTTGATACCGAAAGTGTATTTAGCTTTACAATTCTGTGAATCTAGATTTGTGACAGGATTATCATTCTTGTATTGAGTTTAGTTTCCTTCTGGTGTCTAAACCTTTTAATGCTATATATTAATTTAGTTTTATCTTTCTTTTTTTTTTTTTTTTTTTTTTGAGACGGAGTTTCGCTCTTGTTACCCAGGCTGGAGTGCAATGGCGCAATCTCGGCTCACCGCAACCTCCGCCTCCTGGGTTCAGGCAATTCTCCTGCCTCAGCCTCCTGAGTAGCTGGGATTACAGGCAGGCGCCACCATGCCCAGCTAATGTTTTGTATTTTTTAGTAGAGACAGGGTTTCACCATGTTGACCAGGTTGGTCTCGATCTCTTGACCTCGTGATCCACCTGCCTCGGCCTCCCAAAGTGCTGGGATTACAGGCTTGAGCCACCGCGCCTGGCCTAGTTTTATCCTTCTTTATCTGGGTTTGGTTCTACAACTTTTAAAGACATGCTCACTTACCCTTATTCCCACTTTGACATATTGTCTGGTGACTGCAACCTATTAAGTATATTGCTGTCCAAAAAGAATTCCAAGGAGAACTGAATCATGTCTAAATAACACAGAAGGACTCACAACTCCCACTTTAGAGGAAGCATTTCTGTCAAGTGGGGCTTTCATCTAACTGCAACATGATCTGGACCAGACCTTCCCAATTTGTTGATAAGAGTGTCATGTTTGATGAAATCAAAAGTCTTTCTAGAGTTCATATAGATGAAATCTATTTCCTTTGCCTTATCATCTTAGACTGTCACTCTGTCAGAGAGGGAAATTAAGTTGGTGTGACACAATTTTCTTTTATAAAGCCGTGTTCTTTACTTCCTTGTGCTCCTGGAGGAGGCCAGTAATTACTCCCTTGCTCTAGTTTAAAAAGTTACATTTTAATTTTACAGCTCCTTTCTGTTTCCTCTACGTATCCCCCAAGTATACTTGCATTGAGAAGCCAAAAATAAAGCATGTAATTCTCATGTCTAGATGGATATATTAGTTAACGATACTCAGACATAGAAAATATTATGATGGACTAAATGGAAGAGCAACTGAACCTGAGAATAGAATAGGGAAATACTCAGACATATAGGACCAAACTTTCAAGACAACTTATACAACTGAATAGAAAAGTTTATGTGTCCCACCCAGAAAGTTATAGCCTCTTTTCTTTTTTTTGGCGAATTATATAAGTTGTAGAGTCAATCTCATATAGCAAATCCTGATTAACTGGGATTGGAATCAAAATGATTCTTTTCATGTGAATTATGAAATACTGTATTACATATAAAACTTCAACTGGAAATTTACAGGATGGAAGACTTTACTGTTCATTTCCAGTCATTTAGGCCACCTAAGTGCCCTGTCCTAACTCTCAGCATGAGCAGAAAACCTGCACACTACAGCACCCTACCTTCTCTAACAGGAAGGGGCAGGAAAGGATGTTTGTTATTATTGGCACTTAAGATTTAACACTTGAACTAATACCAAGAACAAGAACAGGGCAGACAGGATAAACTTGGAACGAAGAAACACATTCATTCCATATAATGTGAAACAGTAATAAAACATCTACAGAAGTTTACAATAGCCAAGAAGGCTGGATTGCCAAAGTGCTAAAGTATACACAAACTTTTCCTGTCTAATATTTAAACGAAGTACATAGTAATGCCAAAAGAACCAAGTACTTGTTAGGAGGTAGAAATGGAAAAAATCATGATCATTGTTAAATTCTTTACAGGATGGAAATCATAATCATCTATCTAAATTTTACTAAGGAATAATCTATTATGCACATAATGGTGTTGATAAAAAGAGAAGGTGAGCTCATGCCAGACTACAGGTGAGAATTAGAAATCTCATCTGTGAAAATGAATGATCTACCACTACTTACAACTATGGGAGGATAGTAACAAGAGCTAGACAGATTAGTTAAGAATAGATTCTTAGTGATCCCTTTAAATCAGATGTAGAATACCCCAAAATTAGTAACAGTCACTATAAGCACTGATGTATAGTGACTTATAGTAATCCTTCAATCCAGTTCTTAAACCTAGGAGAATGCTTTGTTTTCATCAGCTTAGGAAATACAGTAGAGACCAGCGAACTACATCTGGTGGGCCAAATCCAATCTGGTGCCTGTTTTGTTAATAAAGTTTTATTGGGGCATAGCCATGCTGTTGTTCATCTATGTATTTTTATGATGATTTCTGCACTACAATGGTGAAGATGAATAGTTGTAACAGATACCATATTGTCTGCAAAGTCAAAAATATTTTCTATCTGGTCCTTTACAGGGAGAAAGTTTCCTGACTGAAATACAGCTTTGCTGCTAGTGAGTATGGTGACAGTGTTAGATAGAAAATTAAGATGAACACATCTTGAGATACAGTGTAGAAGAGATATGACTTGTTTGTGGTAGGAGGTAAGAGGCAGATAATATGGTATATTGGCAAGCTTGCAGCAAAAATTGTATGTTTACAGAAATATGCAAGAACTCTTTCATAGGTACAGAAGATACTGATGCCAGGGAAGCACACAAATGGTGAATAACACAGGGCTGAAGAAAGATGAAATGAACAATGATGCTGTTATGAACATTGCAAGACATCGTTATAACTGTAAAAATGATTGTGTTATAATTAATTCTGATTTAGCCCATGTAAAAAATTCTTAATCTTGTTTAGTGTCTTTGAAACCCTTCAAGTATGCTGGTATAAAATCTACTCTCAGTTTGAATTATAAACATAAAAAATGTTGAGAATCCACTATTTTAAACCGTTGTTTAAGCCCTTAGCTCGAACTCATCTGCACATTTAATCTCCAATGAACCTCTGAACCAGAGAGTTAAGAACACATTCACAAAAATTAAGCTAAATTAAACCTAAAGATGAAAATAGCCTTTTTTGTTTTTGAAAGACATGAGACCTTTCCAAAGGAAATTATCCCAAACTAGTGAACTATGCCATGCTTTGGATCATGAATACCGCATTTCTGTTGGACCTTCAAACTGTCTGCCATCAATTATCTGAGAATCTAAAGAACATGTTAGAAGGCGCTAATAACATATTTTTGTAGGATAAACTGAGACAAAAACCATTATGAGGTTTTTGCAGACTAGCCAAGAATGTAGGTGGGAAGAAAAAGTAAGGGAATGGTGGAGAGATATTGAGGTTTTCCCTCCATCCCCCAGATTCCAACAACAATGGCATTAGACTTGAGAAAAGAAGAGAAAAGAAAAGAATAAGAGGGAAAAAAGGGATAAAGTGGGGAAGGAACATGGGTAGAACTTATGGGAGCATTTTCACTGCAAGAATTTCTAGCTGCTGAAAGAGCAACAGGGACACCTTACCTTTTCTCTTTCCCATCCTTCCTCCCCTTCTCCCCATTATGCACTTAGTTTGGCAAGATAAGCTACCCTGAAAGAAACAAACTATGGAGCTGATGAAATTCCTTGCCTTTCCCATCAAACATCCCTCTGTTAAATCACTTGCAGAGACTGAGAAAACAAGCCTAGCATGGAAAGTGAGTATGTATATAAGGTGTGGCATCAATTGCACAATTCAGCTTCTCAAAACAAAGTAAATCTTCACAGGCAGACAGGCAGGTGTGCTCAGAACAGAGAAAGAGAGAGAGAGAGAGAGAGAGAGAGAGAGAGAGAGAGAGAGAGAGAGAAAGGAAAAAAAGGAAAAAGGAAGGAAAGAAAGGTCAAATGCATTAGTCATTAATTCTCTAGACAATTTTCTCTACCTTCCAGTATGTTGGAGATCAAAAGAAAAGTGCTTTGAAGAACAGTTACGGTTCATATTTAAACCTCAGACATATCATACAAAGAAGTAAACAAACAAACAAACAAACAAAAACGACAACACCCCATAATTATAAAATAGTATGTATGCTACCAAATCATTCCATGCAAAAATGTGGTGACCAAATAGGCTACAAAGGCTCACCAGTCTTCTAACTGCTTGGGCCAATTGTTATCTCTAGTCTGAGTTAGTCAATCAGCTAGCTGGCAGTTACTTTAATCCTTGGTTTGTATCCCCTTCCCCACTCAAATCTTCCTACACTCACAGTGCTGCACAAACAGTAAGACTACTGGCAGGTATCATCAATCATCAAAAGACAGAACTGGTGTCATAACAATCGTGTAACTGCTAGCTATAATAGTTTGACACCTGAAGGACAGGGCAAGCTCTACAGATATTATTTTTAATTTTGATTAAAAATCCTGATAAGCACAATGTCTAAGATGTGCTATAAACTTTGTTCTTTGTCCTTGTTTCATGTCTCATCCTATTTCCCTATTTCCTGTCCTGGTTTGTATGTCTCTGCCATATGCCTTCTCATCACTAGTTTCGTTTACATAAAAATTTTACTTAAAATGACTTGCATGGTTTCTAAAGCCATAGTGGAAAATGCTATAAAAATCTCAGAAATATTAGTACTCATACAAGTAAAAAGGTACCTCTAATTTCCCAACTTGCACATCTGGGTGGCTGTGGTGGCTCAGGTCTGTAATCCCAGAACTTTGGGAGGCCGAGGTGAGTGGATCACCTGAAGTCGGGATTCAAGATGAGCCTGGCCAACATAGTGAAACCTTGTCTCTACTAAAAATACAAAAATTAACCAGGTGTAGTGGTGCATGCCTGTAATCCTAGCTACTCAGGAGGCTGAGGCAGGAGAATCACTTCAAGCCAGGAGGCAGAAGTTACAGAAAGCCAAGATCATGCCACTGTACTACAGCATGAGTGACAGAGTAAGACTAGATCTCAAGAAACAAACAGATGAACAAACAATAATTTACTTCTATCTTCCCCTAAATCTTCATTGCACTTTACAGTAATACTGCTGCAGTTATACATTATGTTTCATATATGAGGATAGATTATTTGTATGCTGCATGCAAGCTGAGAAGAGAAGTCTGGATGCTACACCTGAAAGGTTGCTTAACAGCATCTTGCTAAAGAATACTTCATCTATGAGTTCACAGTCATTAGAAGAATTTAGTGTGCTCTGGGAAAAAAGAAAAAAGCACTAGTTATTTTGGTCATGAAGCCATGTTTTCTTTACAAACTATTTTTTTTTCAATTGTAAACATAAAACTGGAAATTTTGCTGCACGCCAAGATGGATGGAATCTTTAGCCAGCCTATCATTCTCGACTATAACTAGAAACTCTGAACAAAATACAAAAAGCAACTACCTCTGGACAAAATAGCATAGGAGAAGGATTTGGTGAGAAAAGTCAACATTTGAAGAACTAGTAAGGCTACAAAACCATGGGGGCCATATTAAGGTAAGATATTATTAAACTGTGGAAAGAAAAGAACAGTCAACTCAGAATTCTATATACAGGCATATCTCATTTTATTGTTCTTTGCTTTACTGCAGTTCACAGATAATGTTTTTTTGAAACAATTTGAATATTTGTAGCAAACTTGCATGAGCAAGTCTATTAGCACCATTTTTCCAACAGCACATGTTCACTTCCTGTCTTCGTGTCACATGTTGGTAATTCTCCTAATATTTCAAAAAATGTTTGTTATTATTATATCTGCTATGGTGATCAGTAATCAGTGATCTTTGATGCTACTATTATAATTGTTTTGGAGCACTACAAACTCTGCTCATGTAAGATGGAAAACTTATTTGATAAAGGTTGCGTGTATTCTGATTGTTCCATGGACTGACTGGTCATTCCCAGTCTTGCTTACCCTCCTTGGTCCCACCCTGTTCACTGGAGGGATACTGAACAACAATATTGAAATTAGGCCAAGTAATAATCCTATGACAACCTCTAAGTATTCAGGTGAAAGAAACAGTTACACATTTCTTACTTTACATCAAAAGCTAGAAATGATTAAGCTTAGTGAGGAAGGCATGTTAAAACCCAAGACAGGTCAAAAGCTAGGCTTCTTGCATCAAACAGCCAAGTTGTGAATGCAAAGGAAAGTTCTTGAAAATTAAAAGTGCTACCCCAGTGAACACATAAATGATAAGAAAGTGAAACAACCTTATTGCTATTATGGAGAAAGTTTGAATAGTCTGGATAGAAGATCAAAGCAGCCACAAGATTTCGTTAAGCCAAAGCCTAATTCAGAACAAGGCTCCAACTCTCTTCAATTCTATGAAGTCTGAGAGAGGTGAGGAAGCTGCAGAGGAAAAGACTAAAGCTAGCAGAGATTGGTTCATGAGGTTTAAGAAAAGCTGTCTCCATAACAAGAAAGTGCAAGGTAAAGCAGCAAGTGCTGATAGAGAAGCTGCAGCAAGTTATTCAGAAAATCAAGCTAAGATCATTGATGAAGATTTTCAGTGTAGATGAAACGGTCTTTTAATGAAAGAAAACGCCATCTAGGACTTTCATAGCTAGAGAGAAGTCAGTTAATGTCTGGCTTTAAGGCTTAAGACACACTGATCCTTTTGTTAGGGGAGAATACAGCTGGTGACTTTAAATTTTAATTTTGATTAAAAATCCTGATGAGCACAATGTCTAAGATGTTCTATAAACTTCATTCTTTGTCCCTGTTTCATGTTCCTTCCTATTTCCCTGTCTCCTGTCCTGATTTGCATGTCCCTGCCATATTCTGTAATGATTTGCCATTCTGAAAATTCCGGGGCCCTTAAAAATTATGTTAAGTCTACTCTATCTGTGTTTTATAAATGAAAGAACAAAGCCTTGATGATTGCACATTTGTTCATGGGATGATTTAAAGATTATTTTAAGAACACTGTTGAGACCTGCTGCTTAGGAAAAAAGGATTCCTTTCAAAATATTACTGCTCACTGAGAATGCACCTAATTGCCCAAGAGCTCTGATGGAGACGTACAAGGAGGATGATGTTTTCATGCCTGCTAACACAACATCCATTCTGCTACCCATAGATGAAGGAGTAATTTCGACTTTAAAATCCTATTAAGAAATACTGTAAGACTATAGCTGCCATCAGTAAATACTAAAAGGCTACAGCTGCCATAGCTAGTGATTCTGCTGATGGATTTGGGCAAAGTAAATTGAAAACCTTTTGGAAAAGATTCACCATTTTAGAAGCCATTAAGAATATTCATGATTCATGGAAGGAGGTCAACTTATCAATATTAATAAGAGTTTGGAAGAAACCAATTGCAACCCTTATGGATGACTTTGAGGGGTTCAAGACCTCAGTGGAGGAAGTAACTGCAGATGTGGAAGAAATACCAAGAAAGTTAGAATTAAAAATAGAGCCTGAATATGTGACCTAATCGCTGCAATCTCATGATAAAACTTGAATGGATAAGAATTTGCTTCTTATGGATTACCAAAGAAAGTGGGTTATTGCAATGGAAACTATGCCTGATGAAGATACTGTGAACACGGTCAAAAAATGACAACAAAGGATTTAGACTATTACATGAACTAAATTGCTAAAGCAATGACATGTTTTGAGATGACTGACTGCAATTTTGAAAGAAGTTACACTGTGGTAAAATGCTATCAAATGGCATCAAATACTACAAATAATTTTTTTTTTTAGGAGATGGAGTTTTGTTCTTGTTGCCCCAGCTGGAGTGCAATGGGGCGATCTTGGTCCATTGCAACCTCCGTCGCGCAGGTACAAGCAATTCTCCTGCCTCAGCCTCCCAAGTAGCTGGGCTAACAAGGATGTACCACCATGCCTAGCTAATTTTTGTATTTTTAGAAGAGACAGGGTTTCACCACATTGGTCAGGCTGGTCTCGAACTCCTGACCTCATGTGATCCATCCACCTTGGCCTCCCAAACTGCTGGGATTACAGATATGAGCCACTGCACCCAGGCTATGAAGAAATCTTACATGCAAGAAAGAGTCAATCAATGCAGCAAACTTCACTGTTGTCTTATTTTTAAAAAGTGCCACAACCAGCCCAATCTTCAGCAACTATCATCCTGATCAGTTAGCAGGCATCACCACTGAGGCAAGATAATCCACCAGCAAGAAGATTACAACTTGCTGAAGCCTCAGATGACTTCTCACATTTTTTTAGCAGTCAAGTATTTCTAAATTAAAGTATACACATTGTTTATTTAGATACAATACAATTGTATATTCACTAGACAACTATATATTATAAATAAACTTTTCTATGCATTGGGAAACCACAAACTGCATACGGCTCACTTATTGTGATACTGCCTTTATTGCAGTGATCTGGAACCAAACCCCAAACATCTCCAAGACCTGCCTGGACAACAAAAATATCTTTCAGAATGAATGCAAAATATCTCACATAAGAGAAAATAAAGGGTTCATACTCTTAAGTATTTAGCCAAGTGAAATGAAAACCTACATTTATATAATAACCTATATACAAATGTTTAGGATGACAGCTATAGTCATATTTGCCCCCAGTTGCACCCAAACCAAATGTTCCTCAACTAGGGAATAGATAAAGTAACTATAGTACATCCATACAATGGAATACTACTCAGCAATGAAAGAGAACTAATTATTTATATATAAAACACCAGGCCTGAATCTCAAATGCATTGTGCTCAGTGAAAGAAATCATACACAAAAAACTATATATTGCATGATTCCATTTATATGACATCTGGAAAAACATAAACTATAGAGATGAAGAACAGATCAGTGACTGCCAGGAGTTAAAACTGTGGGAACGGCTTGACTAAAAACAGAATAGCTACAAGAAAATATATGTATTTTTTAAATTGTTCTGTATCTTGAATGCAGTAGTAGTTATATGTTTCTGTGCATTTATTAGAACTCATAGAACTGTAACCAAAATAGTGCATTTTACCATCATTTTTTTTTGAGATAGGGTCTTGCTCTGTTGCCCAGGCTTTAATGCAGTGCCACCGTCTTGGCTCACTGCAACCTCCGCCTCCTGGGGTCAAGCCATCTTGACCCCTTGACCTCCTTGGGTCAAGCTGAGGTTGCCACCTCAGCCTCCTGAAGTATCTGGTATTACAGGCAACGCATCACTATGCCTGGCTAGTTTCTATATACTATCAATTTTATATATTAAAAAAAAATTTTTAATGGAAAACCTGATGTCATGATACAGTTTTCCTAAGGAAACTTATTGACAATGCAATTATCTAATTGCATGTACTTAAATATTCATAAGCAGCAAACTGTATCCCCAATATAATGACAAATGGCCAGATTTTAATTAAAATCTTTGTTACAAAATGTCACTTGAAAATAAAAATCTATTTGGTCTTCATACAGGTCTGGGGAAGTCTAAAACCTTCAGATAGAATTTTAACACCTATGTCATCAATGATTTTTAATATACATTTTAAAATTCCTGCCAATTATATAAACTCTTCCAATTTCACACTACATATGTGGTTATATGATTACAATATTTATTTCTGACCTGGTATTTAAAATAATAGATACTTTTTATGACACTATAATAAACATAATACACACACAATTATTATCACTATTAAGAAGAAAAAACAAAATCATGCAAATAAACCATAGGCTCAGCCTTGATTTTTCTAAAGCTGAACTATCAAGTTTTCCAAACTGCCTACCATATTCATTTTTGCACTGTAGGACTGACAGAGTGAAAATGTGAGAGATTAAATTTTAACATACCCTGTCAAAGAGTGCAAAAAGTTGTCTCAAGACATCTGAAACAGGCAACTTTAAATACTCGGCAAATTCTTCAATTCCAATTCTTCCTCCTTTTGAGGAACTCGCAATAGATGCATATTCATCCAAATGCCTACGAACACCATCCCAATCTAATCTAAAGAAACAAAGAATTATAGATACATGTTATTAGCCCTTTACAATTGACATGGACATTTTATGACCATTACTTTGTTAATGTATCTGAGAAAAAAATATTTTAAGTGTTAAATTTGTAAAGGAGAATAGAATAGGTATTTAAAAGCACATATTGAACATATATGCAGGTGTTTAATCTTTTAAAGGATACTTGTATAACTGACAATTACCTCAAATATCTCAGGGAAATAAAAGTAAATGAGAAGAACATTGTAGTGAAACAATAAATGACTCATGAGAAGAAAATAAGAAAGCAAAATTTTAAAAATGTAAACATAATCTTAGTAAATCTATAGTTATGTATTAGGTTTTTAATTCTTGCTTTCAAGAAGCTTTCAGGCTGATAGTGAATTCATATTTCACAAAATGTTATGATGGAGGATTCATTAGATGATACACATGTCCTACAAGATTAGTTATGAAAAGCCATGGTGATAAAACACTGGAAAATGTACTGTAGCTTACATCATATCCTATCTTTGCTTTGTAGAATTAAACAAATGAATTAACATATACTTCTTAGCCCAATTTTAGTGACTCTCTAAACTTTTTATATCTATATAACATTGTGACCAAAATAAAAGCAAAACACTTTTGTTATCTTAAGATATAAATAACATTTTCTATATCAGTTATCAAAATATTATACTTTAATACTGAACTTTAATATAGTAACTTTCTATAGCTCCTTCATGGAGAAGATATTAATTAATAAATTCTGCAAATTCCAGATAGGGTTGAGAACAGAATGAACTATAATAAGAGTAAAGGGAGGCTGAAGGTTACACCTTTTATAGAAAATAGCTCAAAAAGAATGTTGTCAATGGTTTAAACTAAATTATAAGAGCACAAAGAAGAATGTTTGCCTTTTTTTTAAAGGAAAATAGGTATCCAGAAAAAAAGACCTAGGGCAAGTATTTAAAATTCAGTGATGGTCAGAATTGCAACTATACAAGTCAATTCATGTTTCACATGTAAAGTTCTGACCACTACATGCCAGTATCATCTAATGATGCTGTCCTTCTTGTAAGCAGGTTGCAAGACTAACTTCTCTGAGCCACTAACTCTCTCTGAGTAGGGAGGCAGGTCTGTGTGGATCCACATTTTTTATCCCTTGGTCTCCTCCTGTGACCAATGCACACATCTCTGAGATAACTGTTCTTGAAAAAGCAAAAGTAGATGAATAAAAATGTGAGATAAATTTACAACTCCGACTTTCCTAACAAACACCAAGTGGGTCCTAGAGCTGGGCATTAATAAAGCAGGAGAAAATAAACAGACAGGACTTCAGATCCCCTTTGAACATCTTTATGAAAGTATAGTCATTTTAAAATCCACTTACTTCAATTTCTGACTAATTTTAGTAAATTCCACAAGTCCAGCTTCCATAGGCAATGTTAGCTGTCCTGCTGAAATCATCAATCTGCAATCTTCATAGGTATGATCTGTTACTGGTATTCCCAGAGCTCTAAAAGTATCAAGAAGAAAACTAAAATTCAATTTTTAAAAAAAGTAGTCATTTTTCATTAGGCTTTAATTGGTTCCAAACAACAGCAAATGCAAAAGTATTTACTACTTTTTAAACCAGTAATGCTGGCTTTTATTCACAAAGAGACATATTTCTTCACTTTTTTTACAGATTTACCGAAGACCAAGTTAATCTACTTATATCTACATGCTTCTGTCTATGTGGCTGATAATTTTTGTTTTGTGTTTTAACTATAACAATAATAACAGTTGCCTTCAGTCTCATGAAAAGTAATTAAAAGACTTAGGTTAAAGTCCTAGTGGAGTTTTTTACCAGCTGTGAATGAAGCCTCACTTTTCTCATCTGTACACAGGAATGAATACTATCCTTATTCCAAATGGTTATTGTAAGGATGTAAGAAGAATGCCTGTGGAGGTACTGTTTAAACAGATAAATGGAACTGGGCACAGTGTCTCATGCCTGTAATCCCAGCACTTGGAAGGCCAAGGCAGGTAGATCACTTGAGGCCAGGAGTTCAAGACCAGCCTGGCCAACATGGTGAAACCCCATCTCCACTAAAAATAAAAAAATTACCCGGGCGTGGTGGTGGTATGTCTGTAGTCTCAGCTACTCAGAAGTCTGAGGCAGGAAAACTGCTTGAAACCAGGAGGCAGAGGTTGTAGTGAGCTGAGATGGTATCACTGCGCTCCAGCCTGGGTGACAGAGGGAGACCGCATCTCAAAAAATAAATAAATAAGCAGATAAATTGGATTTGTACATAGGGTAAGTAAACAATCTATTCAAACTGCTAGCTGTCTATGTTTTTTCATCTTTTATAGCCAGAGATCACCTTGTTGCTACATAGCAATCTTCCAAAAATATTGAAGCAAATTTATAATAGGATGATATTTCTTCTAAACCTAAAAATTCTCCATCCTTAAGGAAGAGTATGAATCCTAGTTCCTACTTCACTACTGCTTACAGATTAAATGATAGCTAATTAGATTACACATTTATAAGAACTGGAAAAATACTGAATACCAAAAAAAAAAGATTGTGCAGCACATGAGATTCCTCACTAAGTTTTTATTCACAAATATTCAGTGAAAATCATAAAATTATGTCTTTAAATTGTATTGGATTTTGTTGAATCATTGCTAGAAACATTAAATTTTGAATGAATACAATCAGAATAAAACATTTTTTCCTATATAAAATACTTTTTCTAAGCTCTTTGATGAATAAATATTTTGGTATAAGAATATATCAGACAGAAAAATAAATTTTAAAATATTGGGCATTATAATAATATAATAATAAATTGTATAGTATAATAGTTAAGAGCTTGGGCTTTGGTAACAGGAGTGAGGATTTGAGTTCCAGCTCAGACAGTCACTACCTAGTGTGATTTTAGGCAAACTACTCACCTCCCTGAGTCAGCTTTCTTCCTTACATCATACAGTTGATGTAAAGATATTGTTAAATAACTTAAGGGCCTCCCACAGTACTTGTGTTTTCAAATGCTTTTATCATATACTTTCCTACTTGAGTCTCCTAATAATCAAAACCATGAGAAAGACAAGGCAATGATTTTAACTCCCATTTCACATGTGAGGAGAAGGGGACTTGGAGGAGACTTGTCCGGGGTTGTGCAGCTAATCAAGGTCTTTCTTACTCTTTATCACAAGCCATTACTACCTCCACACCTTCGAAGTTAGAAAGACTGTCTAAACAAAACTCTTCTCTTGCTTTTAGGTAAAATTTGGGAAGCCAAAATATCTGACATAAATTCTCTCAATTTCTTTTTCTTTTCTTTCTTTTTTTAAGACAGAGTCTTACTCTGTTGCCCAGGCAATGGCTCAACCTTGGCTTAGTGCAACCTCCACCTCCCTGGTTCAAGTGATTCTCCTGCCTCAGCCTCCCAAGTAGCTGGGATTACAGGTATATACCACCACCACCACCCCAACTGATTTTTGTATTTTTAATAGAGATGGGGTTTCACCATGTTGGCCAGGCTGGTCATGAACTTTTGACCTTAAGTAACTTGCCCACCTTTGCCTCCCAAAGTGCTGGGATTACAGATATGAGCCAGCACACCTGGCCCAGTTCTCTCAATTTCTTTCTTTTTTTAAAAAATTTACTTTAGGTTCTGGGTTACATGTTCTCAATTTCTAATACTTATCTTGCTTTCTACCTTTTGGATATAAGCTGACATGAAACATGAAAGGAAGAAAGGAAAATAACATAAACATTAACTTTGTAGGTGGTCTAAACACTAGATAAAACAAGCACACCTATATACACTTAATAGCAAATTTTTTTGCCAAATATTATTCTATTTTGAAGATAGTTATTCTGCAGAAAAACATTAAGGTACATATATTAGAACAAAACATATACTTACAGAGACACATACATATACATATATACATGGCTGGCTATATATATGAAATCTGGCTATAAACCTAAATTCAGCTACGAAGCTAAATTCAGAGTTCTCCTTGAATTTTTACTAAGAGAATAAACGTTGCTGGTCTATTAGCTCCAAACTTACTACTGGGAATGAAGAAGGTAATATGTGGGGAGAGGGTGCATGTCTGGAGGGCTCTGAGGCTGCCTGGGTGGTGGTAGAGTATAATACATTCTTTCATTACAAGATAGGGGTGATTTATCTAGTCAGAGTAATGGCCAGTTAGAACTCCCTTATGTGACGGAAAATATTAACCTTATGTTTTATAGTTTCTAAATCCTAATTTATAGCCATCTATGAAGGGTGACTTTTTCCCTCTTCTATGCATCTTTTTCCATTGCAAACTTTCTCTTTTTTGGTGCTATAGTCAGTAATGCCTTAGAAACACAGCCTTGGGCAGCTATATGAAGGGAATAGAAGATGGGCCATGGCGGGAACCACAGATCATCACAAGGCTCATCTGACAGTGGCGGGCCAGCTTGAGAGAATCTACCCTGTCGAGAGCAGATTCTGGTCTTTTCTGGTTATTGTACCTTCTTCAGTTGTATTTCCTTATTTGGGGTATGTAGCTGGGTAAAACATTTATAGATTGTTATACTGACCTCGTCTCTTGGAACATTATTTTATGTACCAAAATGAGTTGGGGAACAAGGCCTTCAGGGGGGAAAACCCCCTTAAAACTAGTTAAATACCATGTAGAAATAACTTTCAAATTATTTATGAGTTATAATCACATAAAGACACTTACTCTGCCATTAAATTCCGGACTCTACTGGCAAAAAGGACAGGATCATTTTTTTCTTCATCATTTGGTATTTGAACAGGCATAAACTGAAAGACAAATATACCTTTCCATAACAATGTCTTAAGCCTAAGACATTAAATGCTAAGTAAATTAATTTTTAAATTATCAATATATTAAATCATCTACCTTTCTAGAACATAGGTTACATGAGGTAATGGGGCACTGGTCTTGGACTCAGGGATCTGTTTTTAAGCCCTGATGCTTGTGTGTTAACCAGTATGTCATTTAACTTTGCTGAACCAACTCCTCAACTCTAAAAAGAGGTTTATGATCACTACTTTTCTGGTGATTGTGAGGGTGAAATGAACCAGTGCCCGGAATTCTGGAAGTGTAAAGCTGTAACTACTAAGATCTTACTCCTAGAACTGCATTTTTCTACCACTCCCAACCCTTCATGTGAAAACGTTTTTCTTTTATTTTTGTCTTTCATAGTTTTCACTATTTGTTTGAACTTTGTTTTATCATTTATTTTGCTTTAATAAAAAACTCTTAGTATTGTCTTTACAGTTTTCGCTTAACACCATTTTTTGCTTTAGCATTTTTAATTATACTTTTTCTACACTTGATGTTCTGTGATGCCTCAATTGTTCTGTTCTTGTTTTTATTTATGGTTTTCTAACATTAACAAGGTTTTAGCGCCATATTCAAGTCATTACATATTTTTCAGCACCTACTATATACAAGGCAAGATTAATAGGACCCTATTCCCTGCTCTAAAGAAGATCAATATTTTAATAAGATAGACCAACATATTAATAACCCCATATGCTAAGTGTCATTACCCTTATTATTCCCAATTATAGATGGGGCTCAATAGCTTAATTAACTTACCTAAATGCATACAAGTCACATGGCCAGAATTCAGCCCAAGATTTGTCAGATTCAAAAAACCTTATTTTCCCCACTAACCATCCTTCCAGGAGTATGGGAGCAAGAGGTAGGAAAGGATTAATTTTGTCAGGGGCAAGGGAAATGCAGCCAAAGAGGAAGACAGAGTGCCCACCAGAAACCTAATTCTGTTAAGGATACTCTATAGAAGAACTAATACTTAATCTTTGCTTTTGAAGGTTAAGTGAGATTTTGCCAATAGTTATGTTTATTGAATTATAACCACAAACAGGACATCATGCTAGGTGTTTTACATACATTACTTTATTTCATTAATTCTTCTTCCGTAATAGGTGCTCAGGCACTGCACTAAGCCCTAAAAACACAACAACAAAGTCCCTGACCTCAAGAAGCTGTCCATGCAGTAGAGTAGAAATTTATGAAACAATGGGCTAAATTCACCAATAAGAGTTACCATCCATTAAGCGTCTACTGTGTGCTGGGTATTTTATATTAGGGGCTTTATATGATTAACTCTCTGAACAATTCCTTGAAGTAAATCCTACCACTTCCATTTGATAAATAAAGAATGCAAATAGAAGAAGTTAAAAATATTGTTTTTCCCCCATCTAAACCTGTTTTCAAATCTTGTCAATTATACTAAGAAAGCTGTAAGCATTGGTATCTCAGAGGTGATGTTTAAGCAAGGGAATGACATGACCAGGTCCAAGTTTTTGAGTAGTAACTTCAGGGTATGCCCCAAAGAAGGGACTAAGAGTAGGAAGAATGTCTGGAAGCAACTGCAATCATGAGAGAGAGAACAAGACCTTCAGGAGAGGGAATGAGGATGTGGAGGATGGCATGGATGCAAGTTGCATTTTTTGATAAAATGTATAGAAATTATAGAACAATATGTTATAGGACATTTTTACTTTTCACTTTTATCTGATTACTTTCTCTCTTAAGAGGGCAGCCACATACTGCAGAAAGAGTTCTTGGACTGGGTTGCTGCTTGAGATCTGCTGTGTGATCCTGGAAAAGTCATTTAGCCTTTATGAGCCTCAGTGCCCTCTCCTGTCAAACAAAAAAAAATTTAACTAAATGATCTCTAAAGTCCTTCCCAGTTGGAATTCTATGTGTGGCTCTCTATTTTGCATAGTTGTTTTTTAATATGAAAAAATAAACTAAGCCACCAGAGGTCCCCACATCCTTATATATCTAGAATAACTATCTTTGCAAAGAAATATTTCTAAAAATTCTGTGCATCCTGATCTAGCAAAATTTCTTGCATTTGCTTAGTATGACATAAAAAAAAAAAAAAAAAAAAAAAAAAAAAAAACAGAGGCCGGGCGCGGTGGCTCAAGTTTGTAATCCCAGCACTGGGAGGCCAAGGCGGGTGGATCACGAGGTCAAGAGATCGAGACCATGCTGGTCAACATGGTGAAACCCCATCTCTACTAAAAATACAAAAAAGTAGCTGGGTATGGTGGCACATGCCTGTAATCCCAGCTACTCAGGAGGCTGAGGCAGGAGAATTGCCTGAACCCAGGAGGCGGAGGTTGCGGTGAGCCAAGATCGCGCCATTGCACTCCAGCCTGGGTAACAAGAGTGAAACTCGGTCTCAAAAAAAAAAAAAAAAAAAAAAACCCAGAAAGTTGAAATTAATGTTCATAAAATCTCTAACAAAACAGTGTAAGAAATTAAAGTTTCAAATTGCCAAATAATTCTTCATTTTTTAAAAAGGCCAAACAACCACTTATAATACACTTGATTTGTAGGTCATAAAAGTACATACTGAAAACCTTGAAAAATAATTTGCTGCTATACTGTTAATCAAACATAATACAATGAAATATGGGTTTAGTTTCTATTAGTGCAGGTAGTATTTTTCATAAAATGATTTTTAATAACTCTCATATTGTCATAGCATTTTACTCTTAAGGAAATAAGTTCCATTGAGAGTACAAAATAATTAAAATCCTAAATTTGACACCCATGGGCCTTGGAGGCCCCATTCCTCCTGAGAAGCAATTCAGTGGAAATTCTAATAAAAAGTCACCTCTTCTAGGGTAAGACCTTGCCCTCTATATCACATTTCCATTTTGTACAGTCATTCAAGGCTCACAGTATGCATGTATCCTTTATCTGGAAAGGAAAATCAATCAAAGAGAGGGGAACATCATTGCCACTATCTTTTATGGCTCCCAACACACATCTTTATATCCCAATGACTTCAAGCAACCAAGTTTTCCTTTGTAACTTCATCTTCTCTCAGTATCCTCCGTACTTACACTGATGATCTGCTTGACATCTTGGCCACAGATATTCTTCTCAACTCTAATTCACCCATGGAAATAAACTTATGACTCTAATCTCTGATAAGTTCTTCATCAGTTTTTCCTCATTATCCATTAGTGTTTATTTCTCCCCTAATCTGGTCTTTCATAGACCATGACAACCTAATGGTCACATCTGGATCTAATCATCCCTCTTCATCCACTCCCTCTGGCAACATCTCCCTGCCTATCAAAACCGGACTTGAGAGTCAGAAGCTTCTGTACCACCTGTTACTCAGAATCTTTCACTTCTGCCACGCCCACAGTGCCAATCACACACCCTCAGCCACCTCTTCTGATCTTGCCTTCATATTCCTGTTAGGGACCACCGAGAGATGCCAACAGTGGTACATATGCTCCATGCTTTTCAAGATGCAATTGAACTTTTACCTCATTCTTCCTGGATAAATGACATTTCACTTTCAACTTTATAAACAAGACAGCTTATGTGAACTTACTCTTTTTTTTTTTTTTTTTTTTGCACCTGAAACTGGCTTCACAGCTCCACTCCCCTCTCTTTTCAAATACCATATTCTCCGTACCTTCACCATATTTAACTTTGCAGCATCCTGTCCCAGATAAGGAAGAGACTCATCAACATGTTTCTCGGGTTAACATCTCTTGTTTGTGCTTTTGGTCCCAGAGTCCCCTACTTCCTCTTGGGCCTTAAATTGCATACAAGCAAGATAACAAAATTCTTCAGTCTATTATTTAAGACGTCCATCAACCAGAGCCAGTCACTTACATAAACGCTCAGTGTCACTAAAGCTAGTTTATTCATTTTTTTCTTAACCACATCAAGCACATTTCTTTCTACTAAATGAATGATAAGGAAGAGGTAGATTGAGGAATTATGATACATAATAAATCTTTTATTTTTTGCTTGTAACAGAAATGAATTTTAAAAGGACAATCCTAAACATGCATTTCTAGTTCTTTCTATAATTCTTCTTTTAAATCTTCGAAGAGGAAAAAAATGCAAAAGAAGAAAGATATTTATAAACAACGCTTGCTGCTTCCTTTCCAAAAGAACAGAAACATCTAGATGAGATGGAAAGTAAAAGTTAGTGCTTATTGAACACTTAACTATGTGCCAGCACATGAGTAACCTTATTCATCCGCAAAACTCTATAAATTAGGTGTCATTATCCCATTTTTCCAGTGAGAACACAGGCTTAGAAAGGTTTAATTTTCTCAAGCACACAGAGGTAGGTAGTAACAGGATCAGAAGAAAAACTCCAGTTAACACCCTTTTTATAACGCTCAGTTTCTCTATTTAGCATTGACAAATTACAGAATATTACCAAGTTTCAGACAAAATTAGCTTTGTTAGAACAAGTATATATGTAGGGCATGTGTGTGTGTCTGTGTGTGTGTGTGTAGTTGTGTGATTGAGGTTTTCTAAAAGGCTCATTTTAGATTAAAAACTACAAATAATTTAGTGCATTTGGATATTTAAATAAACTATATAAATGTCTTTGAATCTTATCCTAAGTAATTAGTTCTCTAAAGATCTTAAAAGTGATATATATGTAGAGCTGTTGATCATAATACTCCTTATTAATTACAATCCTTTCCTAAATCAGACATTCTTTTTAAATTAAAAAAAAAAAACTTTTCTATTACTTTAAGGAAATGAATTGCCCACCACAAAGTATTTTAGGCCTAATGCTAGCTACTACAAGCTCGCTATGAGCTTTGTAGAGGAATTTTCCTAAAGAAAATACAGTAGTCTCCCTTATCTGGGGTTTTGCTTTCTATGGTTTCAGGTACCAACAGTCAACCATAGTCTAAACACATTATATGGAAAATTCTGGAAATAAAAAATTCATAAGTTTAAATTGCAGGCCATTCTGAATAGGGTGACAAAAGTTCATGCCATCCTGCTCCATCCTTTCTTCATCACAAGAAGAGGGATGAGTAAAGTACAATGAGATTTTGACAGAGAGAGAAAGAGACCACATTCATATTCAACTCTTATTATATATATTGTTACAGCTGTTCTATTTTATTATTGGTTATTACTGTTAATCTCTTACTGTGCTTATTTTATAAATTAAGTTTTATTGGAAGTATGCATGTTTAGGAAAAATCTTAGTATATACACGGTTTGGTACGTTCTGCAGTTTCAAGTATTCACTGGGGGTCTTGGAACATATCCCCTACAGATAAGGGAGGACTTATTCTCTGTTTAATATGCCCAGTACAGACAATTTTTATGTATCTATAATATATATACATGGCTTCTAAAGTCAACATGCTTTGAATACAAACTGAGATATAGACTATGAAGGAAACTGACTGCACAGTTAGTGTGAATGGCTAGTTTCCATTCATAAACTAGCTGCTGTCCACTTAGTGTTTTATAGTCTGATTTAGCATGTATTCTCTCTCATGAGATAAACTGGCAGACTCTTCATTTATGTCACTTTTGCAATGCTTCCTACTAGCTATCTTATTTCCTCTATCCCAAGCCTTATCTTTAAAAAGGCATATTTGTGAAGTAGCTGGTTGATAAAAGTATGACTAAAAGATACTTTAAGAACGCCCATTATGCCACATTACAATTCAAAGAATAACTTTTAGTAGAACCATTCTGTAGACACACATCTTTATCATTTTTCAAGGATGCCAGAAGAACAATTACATAGCACATTAGGTTTAGAACTTACAATATTTTTTTTTTTTTTTTGAGACGGAGTTTTGCTCTTGTTACCCAGGCTGGAGTGCAATGGCCTGATCTCGGCTCACCACAACCTCCGCCTCCTGGGTTCAGGCAATTCTCCTGCCTCAGCCTCCTGAGTAGCTGGGATTACAGGCACGCACCACCATGCCCAGCTAATTTTTTTGTATTTTTAGTAGAGATGGGGTTTCACCATGTTGACCAGGATGGTCTCGATCTCTTGACCTCGTGATCTGCCCGCCTCGGCCTCCCAAAGTGCTGGGATTACAGGCTTGAGCCACCACGCCCAGCCAGAACTTAGGATATTTTTATGTTCCAAGAGCTGAGAAAATAATAACCTTTTCAAAAATACGGTATATCTCTATGTTGGGAAGCAGAGCGGGCTGGGAAGAGGTGGTAAGAAAATATTCCTAAATATTAGATTCATTACATCTTAGATATGTAATGATTTTGGTAATTAAAGGGTTTGGTAATCATCATTACTGAGGGGAGACTTGTGAAACTAAAGGATATGGCAGGCAACATAATGGGATGTCATGTGACTCACAAAAGCAAGAGTGTCTAAAAGGCACTTTAACAATTCACTCAAAGTTCAATTTAAAACCCATAAAATTAATACCATATTCTTGAATAATATATCTTGAATTAGGTTTACCTAATATTCAAGAAGTTCCAAAACCATGTTTAAAATAAGATAATAGCAAAGATTTCCATCAATTTAAAAAAAAAAAGGGGGGGTTACTTGAGAACAACCAAGACAATTGAAACTGGAGCAACTAAATGTACCCAGACCACAAACCAATCTCAAGATGGGCCTCAGCAGACACGGTGGAAAAGCTGGCACCTCAGAGATGGTCCAGTTCTTCAGAGCCTCAAGCCAGGGTGTGGTATACTTAGAGCCAGAAGGGCTGCTGGGATGCATTTTCAGTTAAATCCAAAAGTGAGTATTAAAATATCAAAATATCCCCAACAGACCCCAGTGTGTCATGTACCCCAAAACCTAAAATGCAATAAAAAAAATCAAAATATCATAAAGTATTAGGAGTCATCTGGGTGGAAGGGAGAATCATAAATTTAAAATAAACATAATGAAAATAAGAATATCTGTACTAAATTTGAAGTCCACAAATTCTCATCCTCTTGTTCTGCATCACAATTCTAATTCATCAAATCTTTGTTGATGCAGCTATTTCCATGCAGCTGAAAGTCATTTTATTTGTGAATTATGGAACAAAGACTACATTGTTTTCTTTGCCAGAAAAATACAATCCAAACAGGTCTCAGAACTAGCTGGAGAACGCAGATATTATAATGTTTAAAAAAAAAGAAAGTCATGACACAGAAAGGAAATGTGGTAATAATGGTCATGGCAAAAAAAAAAAAAAAGAGGAATCTGAATACCTCTGTTGTAATGCAGTTTGACCACTGACATGCTAAGTCAAAAAAGGATAGCTCTGTGTACATTTTTACATCTGTTGTTAGATCTTGTAGCTAGAGAGAGATAAATTGAGAGGGAGACAATGTCTTGCAGAGAAGACAGCATGGCTTTTTAAAAGTAAGAATTTTCTTGCTTTTTTAGAAAAGTAAAACAGGCCTAGACCACCTGAGCAGCTCTTAAAGAAGCAAGAGCAGTGTTCAGAGTATTTAGAAATATTAGCATATAGAGCTTCCTGAAATGCATTCTACAGAACACTGGTTCTGGGAGATATTCAGAGAAAATGGTTCTATAAGTCAGACATTTCAAAGGCACTGAGTAGTCTTGAGAAAAAAAAATTCATTTTGTTTACCTTAATACTTCTTAAACTTATTAAATTAGTTTTTTTTTCCCTCAGGAACCTCTAAGAAAAACTCAAGCACAAATGTGGGGTTTTTTGGCCACAATGAGAGACACTGAGCTGGTTTTCAAAGTGGGGAGGTGCAAAATATACTTAATAAACAGATATTTTTCAAGACAGGCAGAAAACGGGCAAATCTCAAGAAATTTTCACTAAACTCATTCTGAAATGTAATTTGCCCTCCTAACTCATTTGGAATTGCTGACAATCTCTAAATGGCCAAATCACTAAGCTATCCAACAAAGCAAAATAGTATTACTGTGAATTAAATTCCACAGTCCTGTCACTTAGGCAGTAGTCCCCACTCAGAACTCTGTATAAGGTTTTCATTACACAACTCATGGATGCAATTAGAAAATCCAGGAGACCCACAATCAAACTGTCTCTCTTCAGAGACTACCTGAGGGTATTGCTAAAACCCACTGAATTCTGAATTCTGAGGTCTACTGTACATCATATTTAGAAACTAAGAACAGCTCTGGAACCAACCTTTAGAGCCTTAAAAACCTGGTCAAAATTTTCAGAATGCTGTAGTAACACCTCTCTCACTACTTGCCACTGTAACTCAAACCAGGACTGTCCTGTGAATGATGTTATAATTTCCTTGGGCTTTTCATGTGCACAGTGATTTCACAGTGAGGGCTTTTGACTCCTATGCCTCTCCCCTAGACCCCAAGTAGCATCTCTTAGCTTTCACAAAACTTTTTTTTTTAAGGAGGTGTGGGGCTCTATCACCTATGGTCAGCTCCTTTTGTTAGGATGCGGAAACATATTCAATTTGGCAGAGGTCAGCATTAAAAGGAGTAAAAAAAGAAAGTGAGAGCAGGTGATGCCCCTCTAGCCAGCCAGGGTGGTTACATATTTCAAGTTCCCAGAATCTAGAGGTGTTTTCTAACATTATTTTAAGGGCTAAATCTGACAGCCTAGGTTTATATACACAATTTGTAAAACACCAAGGTTTATGTTATGGGTGATGGACCTTTGTGTCTGGACTCTCTAGACTAGAAATTCAAAATTAAAGGAAAGGCCAAATCTCAAGTTCCAAAGCTACATTTTGAATGACTTACCTCTACTTCTACCTTTGTGAAGAGCTGGCAGAAAGTAAGCATACAAAGCTGAATGCTGAAGAGAAAAAAGAAAGGGCTATCTTTATACAATAATGCAAGTATCATCTTATATTATTCAACAATCATTTCTTTATACACAAATACTCCCACATCACACTTCATATATATTTTGCATATATAAATGCTACGCTGCAGCAATAACACTTTTTGGGCCTAGACAACTATTCTTCTTTTTCTTCTTCTTCTTCTTTTTTTTTTTTTTTTTTTTTTTTTTTGAGACAGGGTCTTACTCTCTCACCCAGGCTGGAGTGCAGTGGTGTAATCACAGCTCACTGCAGCCTCAACCTCCTCGACTCAGGTGGTTCTCCCACCTCAGTCTCCGAAGTAGCTGGGACTACAAGTATAAGCCACTGTCCCTGGGTTAGACAAGTATTCTTGACAATTTTTATTCAAAAGTTTAAATCACCAAATGAATACTAAATATGTATTTGAGTGAGAGCCTCAGCTCAACAGACTAAACCACAAATTTGAAGTTTCCTTGACAACACAGACTCAAAGGCCCAAGTCCCTAGAGAAACTACCCAAGGCCATATTTTAAGGTAGGTAAATGTGTGTATAAGAAAACTCCTAGGTAGATCATAACATTTCTTAACTCTTTTTGACATTAAAAAAAAAAATCAATGGGCCTTTCCTTAAAAGCAGAAGATTTAGCAAAGTTGTCCCAGTTATTTACAAATGTTTTAGTTATGAGGAAATCTGAAAAGTTTCAAATTTCACTGTAAAGGCAGGCAAAGACTGTCTTTAAAGTTATTAAGCAACCCTCTCAAAGATAATGTTTGAAATAGTTGTTCCTACTTGTAGCTCTCCAGTACATATTCAGATTCTCTGGGTAAGATTTCTATGGGATTTTTAATTTAGCCTCATTAGACAACTGACCCAGAAACAGGCAGAGTGGATTAGACTACACATTTAAGAAAAGAACCAACTAATCTCTTTTCACTGTTCAGAAATTAAAATATAATTTTTTCTGTAAAAAATACCTGAGGGGACTTATTTAAGGAATTTAGGACCTTAATAATTTAGTTAAGAGAAATAATTTAGAAAGTGGATCTATCACTTTCGTAATTCATTATAAATTGTTTATGTGTTAGTTTGCAAATCTTCCATCTGAAAGGAAAAAAATCTTTTACTATATTTAAACTTTAAACTCAATCCACACTATACACTGTAAATTCTTTTAATTATTTAAATAGAGCTGTGAAATTCAAGTATTTGAATAGATGCATATTCTGTTCTGAAAATTCTGCATACTGTAAAACATACGAAACCACACACAAAATCTCAATTAACCTGTCTCGTTCACCCTACAGACAGATTGAATACTTCTTAACTGATACAAAACTTCTCTAAGTTTATTCTGAGTCACCTTTCCCTTGGGATATTTGTTTTGGTATAAAATCCATTTCTTAGAATCTGTGCCTGGAGTAGGACTTTGAGCAAGGGTCACTGAGAAAACTTACTTAGAAGTAATAGAGACAGTGCTACCAATAATATTAAGTGGAAGTGAGATTTAATAATAAAAGTGGAAGTGAGATTTGCAATAGACAGACAGGTGCAATGTGGCATTCAAACAAAACAAAGCTGTGCCTTCTAAAGATTTTGTGTTTGTTTAAAAGTCCTGAAAAATCTTTGACTCTCAAAATATTTTTTCTCTCTTTCATTCCTGAATTCTCTCTCCTAATTTCCTTTTCCTTTTCTCACATACTTCTCAGTTGAGAAGGCTAGGTTAACTAAACCCATCTATTATGTTGTCTATCCTCAGTTCCTCTTCTAGAAAAGCTTTCTCCTATTTGAGCTCCACATTAACCTGGACTACTGTGCAATCAAAAAAAAAAAAAATCATATTGACTACGTAGTGAACCCAAGTCACTATCTCTGTTAGGAACTTAACCTATAAAGGCCCAGAGGAAGGCGCGCCTCAGGAAGCTGAAGTATGCTACACATCCATTGTTAAGTCACTTCATTTTCCCAAATACTTTCATACTACCTGTTTCTCCTAATTCCCCCATGTATAAAAGCAATCAGGAATTCAAAACAGTAGTGCCATGAAATATGTATTTTAGTCAAACGAATAAATTGATTTCCTGGTAAGTGAAAGATAATACGCTGTTTAGATATCCTCTACAATTTATGTTCTTTATTTTTGGTGTGATTTGCTTATCTTCAATTATCAAGGACTGAAGCATAACAAGAATATAAATGTTTCATATGTATTAATATTTATTCTACTGGCCCATCAGTTACCTATTCTGATTTACATTATTTCAAAGCAATTTACATACACAAAAAATGAAGAAATTATGCAGTAGTAAAAAATGTTGATTTCAGAAGTTGGCTGGATTATGAGGAAGGTATCTAAAAATGCCTACTATGTGTATGAAGGCAATTGATGATTTCCTTAAATATTTCTAAGTGATTGTCACCTATCCATCAACAAAGTTATCTGAGCTTTGTGCTTGACAATATGAAAACTGGGTAAGCCCCTAGGAGAAGTCTGCAGATCTAGGTGTTTCATAGGGCTCTCACCAAAATTTAAACAGGCTCAGACTTGTTCAGAGAGAACTAAACAAAAGGTCTTGAGAGATACCAAATTTCTACATGTTCTGTTCTTTTTAAAGGCCTACTTCACATCAGCTTGCTTAATAATGAAACTATATTCCTCTCCTCTCTTAAGTGCTTATAGAAACTGCTGATTCCAATGCTTTTCAAATCCAAGAGCAGAACTGAAATCTTGGTTAGCTATTTTTTCAACTCATATCAGACACTTCATAGCTATTTCAGGCCATATGACTAAATGTTTCTGAATGGCTTAAACTAACATAGTAAGAATGGAGACACTAGGTAATGCCAAATCTGCAATGGATATAAAACTACAAAATTAAAGCTAACTATGATGCAAACTAGGTCACTTACGAACTAGCAGACAAACACTTGAGATCCACTTGAATAGGATAGATGACTAGAATTTTGCATACAGGAGACATCAGGGGTTAGTGGTCAAAATAGTGATGCTCTCTACAGAGATTTATCAGTAATAAGATTTAAGGCTCTGATCAGAAATTTTTACATTTTTAAAGATAACAGTATTTTTTAAATTACACTTGAAAAAAATGAATAAATGATCTTTCTTTTTCTTCACTAAAATAAAATTTATAGAAACTAATAATAGACACAAGTGACTTACAATGTATATCCTTGCCATGTCCAGGTCACAGTATCCTATAAAAACAAAATTATTTTAGCTGTTAGTCTGGAGGAAAAATACCAAATAAAGATCGTATTTTAACATAAGGATTCATGTATTTATTTTCTGAAATTAAAAGCAAAATGTTGAGAAGTAAAATAAATATATCATTAGATAACATATCTACATAGCAAAGATCTTCCTAATGTCACCAACTTTTTATGAAACGACATGTTCTGAATTTTATAAAAACTATTGTACATGCTTAGTCACTTTTCTTCTAATACGAACATATCTGGATAATTAATTTGCTTTAAAAAAAACCAGAATGCATCAATTTTCCAAAAAAACATGCTTATTTGGGAGAAATGAAAGAATTTGAACATATGATAAACTCAAACCTATAGGCAGAAGTACAACGAATAAAATTTAATAGATCTTAATTCTTTCTTTAGCCATAGATGTCCAAGGTTGAAAAACCAGCCTCTCTATAAAAATTGATTTTATCAATAACTCCTAATCTTAAATAGTAGAGACAACTAATAATTATATCCTGGCTTTTTATATAAATTCTCTAGTAAAGAAAGTTTCTCTCAAAACCAAAACATTCCCTCAGAAGTCTTTCTTTAGGAAAATCATGGTACAATCAATATCTAGAGGACAACAATGTAACTCAACTGGAGCAGAAGAGACCACTTCTGGAGGCAACTGGACTTTATATAAGATGTTAAGTTAGGCTGCGCACGGTGGCTCATGCCTGTAATCCCAGGACTTTGAGAGGGCAAGCAGGGTTGATCGCTTGAGGTCAGGAGTTCAAGACCAGCCTGGCCAACATGTTGAACCCTTTCTCCATTGAATATTCAAAAATTAGCAAGGCCTGGTGGAGCATGCCTGTATTTCCAGCTACTCAGGAGGCTGAGACAGGAGAGAGAATAACTTGAACCCAGGAGGCGGAGGTTGCAGTGAGCCAAGATCACGCCACTGTACTCCAGTCTGGGTGACAGAGCAAGATTCTGTCTAAAAAAAAAAAAAAAAAAAAAAAAAGCTTAAGTTCTTCTCAGATATTTTCTTATTTAATTAATCTATTTGCTACCAAGGCTCACACAATTAGTAAGCACTGAGCCAGTAATGGAAGACCAAGCCTCTCATATTTATCCTGCTATTTCAATACTTCTTCACTAGTAATGACCACTGAATCAGGAAAAGTTTCCTTCTAGAGTTAATGAAAAAGAATAAGCTCGCCCATTGGCTTCCACCATTTATCTGTTTACAATCTTACTTATCTATTAAAAGGGGTTCCAGAGTATCTGTGCTATTAGAAATATTGAAATTCTTCCAGTAGTAAAATACTATGCTTACCAGCTTGTTTGGGTATCTGAGGAGGATTGGCTGCACTGGAACTCCTGGAATGAAGGCTCCTGCAACCACATTTAAATTTTATAATGTGTTTTTATGTGAATAAAAGTTTTATGATAAAGAAAAAATTAGTAAATAGTATAAACAGACGAAATATTTTAAGGGTATGTATAACAGAAATCATTTGCTAAATGTTGGTAAATTCCTAGTGTTTACCAAATGAGAGACTTTTTGAATTAAGAACTACTGAAGGAAAATATTAAATGCTGTGCCTATGCCATTTAAAGTATTTGCTTATTCATTATTTATTCACTTTTTTTCATTTTCTAAGTGTTAATATACAATAGAATTTTTAAAAATTATTATACTCAAAGTTCTCAGATACATGTGCAGAACGTGCAGGTTTGTTACATTGGTATATACAATGCCATGGGGGGTTGCTGCAGCCATCAACCTGTCATCTACATTAGGTATTTCTTCTAATGCTATCCCTCCCTTAGTGCCCTACCCTCCAACAGGCCCCAGAATGTGATGTTCCCTTCCCTGTGTCCATGTGTTCTCATTGTTCAACTCCCATTTGTAAGTGAGAACATATGGTGTTTGGTTTTCTGTATCTGTGTTAGTTTGCTGAGAATGATAGTTTCCAGCTTCATCCATGTTCCTGCAAAGGACATGAACTCATCCTTTTTTATGGCTGCATAGTATTCTATGGTGCCATGGTGTATATGTGTCACATTTTCTTTATTCTATCATTGATGGGCATGTGGGTTGGTTCTGAGTCTTTGCTGTTGTGAACAGTGCTGCAATAAACATACATGTACATGTGTCTTTATAATAGAATGATTTATATCCTTTGGATATATACCCAGTAATGGGATTGCTGGGTCAACTGGCATTTCTGGTTTCAAATCCTTGAGGAATCACCACACTGTCTTCCACAGTGGTTGAAATAATTTACACTCCCATCAACAGTGTAAAAGTGTTCCTATTTCTCCACATCCTCTCCAGCATCTGCTGTTTCCTGACTTTTTAATGATTGCCATTCTAACTGGAATGAGATGGTATCTCATCGTGGTTTTTATTTGCATTTCTCTAATGACCAGTGATGATGAGCCTTTTTTCATATGTTTGTTGACCACATAAATGTCTTATTTTAAGAGGTGTCTGTTTATATCCTTAGCCCACTTTTTGATGGGGTTGTTTGTTTTCTTCTTGAAAATTTAAGTTTCATGTAGATTCTGGATATTAGCCCTTTGTCAGATGGATAGATTGCAAAAATTTTCTCCTGTTCTCAACAGAATTTTAAGGAATGATAAAATCATGACAAAGAAAAATAAGAAAATCTACATAACACTAAACGCTTGAAGCAAGAACTACCACACTCACTAGAAGTGAGTTATAACTTTGATGCTGAGCATTCTAGTAGCTAATACAAAAAAAATTTTAAAGTATTACAAATTATAAAGAAAGCTGCATTCACTGACTTCTAATGTTAAAAAAAAGAAGTGAATCTTAGAAGGCATCTGAAGACATTGTAATGAAATAGGTTTTCTACTTGATGACATAGAACCTCACGTGTCTGTGAGGGTTCCCAAATGTATTCACAGCCACACATCTCGAGCGCACATGCATGGAGCGGACACTACAAGGGGAAAGGAATTGTGACACCAAAAGAGAAATCAAAGGAGTAAGTTCTGTGGATCCATAATGTTAAAAACTTACTGTCAGAAAAGAAAAAAATGCTCAGAGCAAGCTAAAGAGTTATTTTGTATATTTCTATAAAATCATTTGAGATATCTTCCATATTACTTTGTTAGAATACATAATTTAATTTTTCTCACCTGGTTTAAAAGTAATCAAACAGGAACGATTAGTACAAGTACCTTCTGGGAAAACTAGTATCTTGGGAAAAAAGGAATAGATTTAATATTTCAATCTAATCAATAAATTACCTCTTTACTTGCTTTCTTATGCCTTCACAAACAGCTGCCAATGCTTAAAAAACAAAAATAAAATAAAAGGCTAATGCTTGATTCTAATGAATGCTACCATCAGATAATTCAATTTTCTTATTAAAAAATATTGTCTGACTATTAAGATAATTGGAATATGGATTTAAGCTTTGAATAAAGAATATATTTAACAAATATCTCATAATGATAATACTAATGATCTGAATAAACTTAAAAGAAGATGTAGTGTGTAATTCATGGTCAAATTGTGCATTAGGCTACATTAAATTCTTTCTTCTGCTATATATCCTTAACCAAATAATTTCCTACTTTGTTTCAGTTTTCCCATTAAATAATATTTACTTCCACAACATGTAGTTCAGATATATCTTGAGGACAAAGAAAAAAAAAAAGAAATGTGTACAATGTGTTTTATGTTTACTTGAATTAGCTGACATATGGAATACAACTTAATATCTTTTTTTCTTTTTCAGGCAGTGTTTTTAGCTTTTAACATCCTTCTTCATGTTTTCAAGGTAAAAGATATGCAGTATGTTAGTTTCCTCCATTAATTAAGTAAAGTAGCAACTTAGTTTTCTGATGCCCTTAAAATTTAGCCATGAAAAAATTGCCAAGTGCATAAAATAAAATAAATTCCTGCAATCACAGCAGTCAGCAAAGGATTTTATGGTAATTAGGTAAGGAAAACATTTATTGGGCTACATTGCCACAATAACAGGTTAAAATAAAAATTATAAATAGATATAATCCCATTCTCCAATTTAAAAGTAGGTTTCCTATGACAATGGGATACAATATCAAATATACTTTATTCAGTGAAAATTTAACAATGAAACTACTAAAAATTAATGGGTATACAGTGAATCATAAAATCTCAGAGCTAGAAGGGCCATTCAAAGTCACCTAGTACCTCTACGGCTTAAATTCTTTCTACAATATCCCCACCAAGTGGTTGTTCAGCCAAAGCCTGAAAACTCTAGAAAAGGATGCCACATCAGACCATTTTACTTCTGGACAGAAAGTTCTTTAAGATGAGCAAAATGAGCTGAAACTTATTTGTTATCTCCCACTTACTAGTCCTAGGTATATTCTTTGGATCCATAGAGAAAAATCAAACTCTACTCCAAATGCCACCTATCTTCTTTTTAATCATTCCTTACATGCCTTGGTTTCTAAAACCACCTGTTTGGTCACATACTTCCTTTTGGACTTTAACATCTTCATGTCATCATGTATGGCTAGATCACTGTAGGACTATTAGTCTGCTAGAGATGAGTTGTTTGTTTGCAACTGGGAAAAGATAAAGGGGTTCCTATTAGAATCACTCTTGGCGGGGCCGGGCGCGGTGGCTCAAGCCTGTAATCCCAGCACTTTGGGAGGCCGAGGCGGGTGGATCACAAGGTCAAGAGATCGAGACCATCTTGGTCAACAAGGTGAAACCCCATCTCTACTAAAAATACAAAAAAATTAGCTGGGCATGGTGGTGCATGCCTGTAATCCCAGCTACTCAGGAGGCTGAGGCAGGAGAATTGCCTGAACCCAGGAGGCGGAGGTTGTGGTGAGCCGAGATCGCGCCATTGCACTCCAGCCTGGGTAACAAGAGCGAAACTCCGTCTCAAAAAAAAAAAAAAAAAGGATCACTCTTGGCTTATTTTGCAGTAAATGTTACTCCTCCCTTGCTTTCAAAAGGGATTCCAAGGAAGTGAATGGTGAGATGGTAAAGTATGAAAAAAACATTCTACAGGTGATTTTGATATGCCCCTTGAACTGAAAAGCACTATCTAAATAAATTTCAGTTGAAATTAAAGATCTTAATCACTTACCCACCACAATATTGAGTATAATTGAGCCTGTATAATTAAGATTTTTAAATAAAATAGGAGATACTTTAGTTTAATGGTCATGGATACTAAGGTATCTATCTCCTATCTCATCTTTAAAGTGGCAAGTAAATGCAGAGTTAGAGAATCACTTTTTATAACACAAAGAGAAAACTGGTTCAAAGAGTTTAGAGAATAAAACAGAATGAAAAATGTAATACCACCGAGCATCTCATGGGAAAGAAGCCTTCTTAATACTTGCTACTATATTTACTCTGTACCTATTATACTAAAGATACCTAATGTAGGTGTCCACAGATATTGCTATCTGTGGATCCAAATGATTAAGTCTACATACATACAATGAACAAAACTCTCAATATATTTAAATTAACATCTACCATGTTTTACCTGGGGCCATTCTCCTCCTGATGTTGCTCGCTTTATTATTTCATTTATTGTGTTTTTTCGGGAATCTGGATCTACACGGGACACCAATACTGGTTGCACAGCCCGTAACAGTCCTTTAAAACAAATAAAAAGTCACAAGCATGCCATTTTTTGGCTAAAGCAACCACAGCAATAATTCTGGATATATAATACATTGTATGGAAAATTAAACTGAGAGTAAAGTGAAGAGAACAATTAAAAAATGAATTTATTAGAACTTAGCTTCTAATTTTAAAAGAAGTGGATATTTACAACTAAAAATATTTCATTAATTTAACAGGAGTAAGCAGCAAAATATGAAAAGAAGCAAATGTAATTTTCCCCCTAAAAGTCTTCTTCCTCAGTTGACATTAACGTTAAGAGTATGCTACAAGATTATTGTTTTATTTTAGGAATAAGTTGAAAACTGATTATTTGAATTCACAGTACACATAAGTAGGGGAAACCATTACTCATAATACTGCAATTTTCAGCACAACAGTTTTATTTAAATAGCTTCCTGGTACATGAAAAATCAACCTCAATTTACCAAAAATCTATTGCTACACAATTTTTCATGAAAAAGCCATATTCCACAAAGCATGGTAGTTACGTTAAAAAAACAAACAAACAAACAAAGTATCTTAGCTGAATGACAAAGCTGCAAGAACTACTATTACTTTTCCAGAGTACCAAGGCAACATGAGGCAGCTTTCACACTCACTCTCTCATGTGATGTTTGCAATAACCTTGGGACAACAGGGAGTAGTTACTTGGAGACAATTCCTGAGGGAGAGACCAAAGCATCTGGTGGGGAAAACATTTCACTTGTGTCATTATTTTTTTATGGCAGGAAGTACTTATTGTTCCGAATCATAATTTTCAGAGAGCTACACATAGGTCCCTCATGGAGATTTGGAGGGCAATATGAAGAAAACAGTGAGGAGAAATGATTTACTGCATTTAGCAGCCTAATATCCTGAAGATAAATTCACGAAACAACATGTAACCTGTGTTTTCACAGATTCTCTCAAATCAAACATGGGTTAAATTCTCTCAAATCAAGCATGGGTTATATCTGAAAACCAGTCTTTCTGGCTATATGTAAGAACAAAAACACATAATGGTATAGTAATAAAAGTTTTAAAGAGGTATGAGGCTATAAAAGGGAAGTCTCTAATCTTTTTCATAAATATACTATTTCCGTGTAGTACCTTCTTACAATAAAGTAAATAGGTTTGCAATGTTTTATTATTTTAAACTTTTAAAAAAGTTTATCAATAAACTATATATTTTATTTTAAAGCATGAGCATGAAAATATTTTATCTATGTTACCTTACAAGTACTTACTGCCAATCAGAGGGACTTGTGCATTCTCATTTCGAGATACCATAGAAGGTAACCCAGCAACAATACAGGCAATTCCATCAAAGAATGTTGAATGAGGGGCAGCAACAAAGACTGGTGCTTCCAAAGGACTTGCGACCTTTCCTTTTACAGCAACTATAAATCCCATTGAAAAGAACATAGCACGACCCAGAAACTTCAAAGCCGTTTGAGTAATTTTCCTGTGAAAATATTAAAAAGACACAATTAGCTTTGTTAATTAAAGCTAGCAGCAGGATTTTACTCTAAAACACAATAAGCAAACCAAAATACATCAGAATGTTTCATATTAAAAATATGAGCTGAGGAGAATAATAGCTAACGTTTACATGACACTCCTGCCAGGTGCCAGGCACTATTCTAAATGCTTTATACATATATTTAATCCTCAGCCTAATCTTTTGAAGTAGGTATTTAAAAATTATTTCTCCCATTTTACAGATGAGAAACCGAGGCACAGAGACGTAATTTGCCCAACGACACATGGCTAATAAACGGCTCCATCATTCTGAGACCATAAAGTGTTAAAAATGAATTTTCAGAAAAATGAATTTTCAACAAACATCCCCTACCGAGATGTCCAAATAAGTATTGTCCTTCAAAGTAGTTATCTTGGAAATCCACATTTGTTGTAATGAAGACGCTACTATCTCCTAAAACACTTTTGGAACTCTCACACTGAAACTGTCTTCATAATTATTTTAGGAATTTTTTTAAAAAGTGAGTCTTCTTATCTGTATTGTTACAGTTTTTAGATCTCATCAAGAATAATCAGAAGTTAGTTCACCATCTCACTTCCCTGGAATGAGATGCACTTGAGCAACCCAGAAACTACTTTTTAAAAAGATTGTGCCATTAAAGGTAAGTTAATTCATCAAACTGTGCCAGGAATTGTGCTGGAGACACAAGACAAATAAGATCCAGTTGAGCAGGGAAACAAAAATGTATTCCCAGAAGTGCAAACACAGAAGGCATATCTCAGTATGTGAATATGCATATAGCTTTTTATCAAAAGTAAAAAGTAAAATATGTACATCATCCTGGCGATATTTAATGAGAGCTTTTTTTTTTTTTTTTCTTTTTTTTTTTGAGACGTTGTCTTGCTCTATTGCCCAGGCTGGAGTGCAGTGGCGCAATCTTGGCTTACTGCAACCTCTGCCTCCCCAGTACAAGCAATTCTCTTGCCTTAGCCTCTTGAGTAACTGGGATTACAGGCACCTGCCGCCAGGTCTAATTTTTGTATTTTTAGTAGAGACGGGGTTTCACCATGTTGGCCAGGCTGGTCTCAAACTCCTGACCTCAAGTGATCCGCCCACCTTAGCTTTTAAAAATAGGATTCTCATCTAATTATCTCCACATTTTTCTAATAATATAGTGAGGAGCTATTAGCAACTAGCTCTGAGGAAGTTTCTGTGACTTTTATTTCACAAGAGGAAGTTATATAAAGAAAACCAAAATACTTTTCCAAAGGGCACAGGAAATATACTCCCTTTCTTCACCTTTAGTTTAGAGAAGAGATTTCTACTCATGTAATGATGCAAAGTGTATCCCTTTATCAAATTTCCACACCTCTTATTTTTTTATCTATAGTGATGTAGCTTCTGATAACTATATTTATCCCACATTCGGAGTCATTAAACACTCCTATTTAACATGTTTAAAAAATGGCTATAAGTCTGGTCACACGTAATATCTTCAACATAACCTGTTTGAGAGGAGAAAGAGATACTGGTTTAATGAACAAAAGTAAAACTTCCTTTTCTAACATTTATTATATCTATTATCTGGATTCTTAAGCCTATTCCTTTTATCATCCTAGGTTTTCATAAGCCACTGACAATAAAAACCAAAGAGGTAATCTGAAAAGAATTGGTGAGTCATAAAAAAACATCCCTTCAAGTGTTGTTTTATACTATACAACCTTGAGTTATAAAACAAAGGAGCATGGTTTGCAAGAACTGAGATTTCTCTGGGGCATTACAGCATTGGATTCATTTCCACTTCAAACCAGCCTTGTGTTTGATATTGACATTTGTTCACCAGAACATGAACTGAACAGCAAACTACACATTTCTTTAAAAGTTTCTAGAATAGTATTTCTCAAAATTTTCGGAGGATGTATTCACATTTGAGATTTGGATACAAAAATATTCTTGCATATAAAAGAAATTGCCAACAATTTCAGAGAGTTTGACACTGCACTAAAACCTATCTACAGATTTGAAATTCACATGGAATCCATGGAGTCCAATTAAGAGGCTGCACTTTCAAGGCATACAGATCACAACAATTTGGTTCTGTCCAATAAGAATAAACTTTTACCAGTAGTTTATTAATTCATGATGAGTTTCTCTTCTATTACCATCTTAATTAGATAATGCCTGAAAAGTAGTTCCATTCTGCCTCATGCTAATGTTTAAAACAACTAGACTATATTGGTTAATAATTAAATTGTTATTCTATTACAATAGAAATTACTATTAAAGTAATTAATAAAAATAATATAATTGATCCAATTATGCCACTGCAAAAAGCTGTAGAGGGAGAAAAACAAATGTGAAAACTGAGGAAGAAAAAAAGGGGTATTTTGTAGCTTCAATAGTTTCAAGTATAATAGTTGGGTATCTTTCCGAATTATGGAAATAATTCACATATGGCAGAAAACAAAATATTTTAACATTAGGAAATTACATCTTTTAGATTATCATAATGTAGTTGGCATTTGGGCAGTAATTTCTACATATTTTATATGAGACATAAAAATAAATTATTATCGAGTAGGTAGCAGTTAGATAAAGCTATTGATCACTGACTAAATTATTACAAACTTTTAATATTGATATATCTTAATTTAATATTATGTCCTAATATTTTGGACATAATTATTTCTTACCTCCTCCAACCAGTTACTGGGTGGGTCTGCTTTTCAGGACAGCATACTGTTGAAATTGCAGCAAATGGCCATGCAAGTAATACAATTAACACAACCAATAAGGCACGAATTGGAAGCAGGATAATCCCAAGAAGGAAAATCTGAAAGTCAAAGTTGGTAAAAATAGATGAATGGACATTATTTTAATTAATAACTATCAAACAGAAACATGTAACAGGAAAGTTTTATGGTATTCATGCGTTCAGTCAAGGATGAATTGCATACTACCCTGTACGAGACAAGGATTTAAGCATAAAGAAAAATAACAAATTATATCTAACGTCACAAAGCCTACTGTGTAGCAAGAAAAACACTGTAGAAAAACCATAAGACAAATGATCTGCATATCCATGAAAGTGAATAGAGAATGCTGGGGGAGCAAAGAAAAGGTGTATAGGATTTAGCAGCCAGGGAAAGCTTCCTGGAGGAGTTGTAGCTTGACCAGTCTTGCAAGATAAGCAGGAACTAGCAAGGTAAGAAGGGGAAATTGCTTTTTGAGAGCTTTAGGTAGAAGAGTGAAGGCATCAGAGTGTGAAGAACTAAATGCACTGTTTTATATACCTGCCAGAACTTTATAACTAATAACAACAAAAACAGATGGGAAAATAAAAATAAATAACAAGAAGAAATGAAAAGTAAATAACTAAGAACAGCAAATAATAAATGGATGCTTACTGTACCATGGATGATGTACCAGGCATTCTAAGCAGGTGGCATGTAGTAAGCTGTTTAGTTTTTACGACCTTAAGTTTCAAGTTTTACATACCAGAAAGGAGTAGCACAAAAGGAGTTAAATTGCTTAAGATCACAAGTGGTAAAACCAGGATTTGAACCTAGTTTCGTTATAAAGTCTTTGCTCTTAATTCTTTCATTGTACTGCCTTTTGAGTGAAATAGACTGTGCTTTCGTATAGCACATTGTCGTTTTTTCTATAAGCCAATTATATTACGCAAATAGGATTCTTTTTCTGTCTCTACTGGCGCTTATATGATTCTGAGACCATCAAATAATTTATAAAAAATGCCAAAAATATTCTAATTATTTGGTCTCTAGAATACTATATAGTAACACAAGGAAATGTACAGATCTAAGTATACAATTCAATGAGCTTTGATAAATATATACTTGTGTAACCACCACCACAATTAACACATAAAACATATTTACCACTCTGAGAAAGTCACCTTGTGCCTATTCTAGTCAAACCCTATGTTCTTAGGCAACCAATGCTAGATTTCTATTGCCATAATTTAGTTTTATCTGTTCTTAAACATCACATAAATGGAAACATACATCATGCATTCTTCCACTTAATATTTTTAAATTCCACTATGCTGTTTCATACATTAGTAATTCATTCTTCATAATTGCAGAGTATTACTCCACTATGTAACTATATGACAATTTGATTATTGATTCTCCTACTGATGAACATTTGGGTTGTTTCCAATTGTGGGCTATTATGAATAAAGCCACTACGAACATTCTTGAACAAGCCTTTCTGTGAATATGTTTTCATTTCCCTTTGGTAAATATCTAGGAGTTGAAATGCTGGTTCATAGATGTTTAACTTTATAATAAACCATCAGTTTTCTAAAGTTGTATCATATAAAAGTATCAGTGGAAATGTATGAGAATTTCAGCTGCTATACATCCTTGCCAGCATTTGGTGTTGGTAGACTAAAAAAAAACAAAAAACAAAAAAAACCTTTATGGTCAGGCGTGGTGGCTCACGCCTGTAATCTCAGCATTTTGAGAGGCCAAGCTGGGCAGATCATGAGATCAGGAGTTCGAGACCAGCCTGGCCAACATGGTGAAACCCTGTCTCTATTAAAAAATACAAAGAAATTAGCCGGGCGTGGTGGAAGGCGCCTGTAATCCCAGCTACTTGGGAGGATGAGGCAGGAGAATCATTTGAATCCAGGAGGCAGAGGTTGCAGTGAGCTGAGATTATGCCATTGCACAAGACTCCATCTCAAAAACAAAATGAAACAACAAAACAACTTTATTAAGGTATAATGTGCATAAAAGAAAATACACCTATTTGAAGTTCATAGATGATGAGTTTCTCAAATGCATACCCCTATGCAATGACCACCACAATCAAGATATTTCCATCATCCCAAAAAGTTTTCTTTTGCCCTATGCAATTAATATACCCTCCCCAAACCTAAGCAACCACTGATAGGCTTTCGTTCACTATAGTTTTACTTGCTCTAGGTTTTCATGTAAGTAAAATCACATAGCATTTTCCTTTTTTTTTTTTTTTTTGAGACGTAGTCTCGCTCTGTCGCCAGGCTAGAGAGTGCAGTTGCGCTATCTCGGCTCACTGCAACCTCTGCCTCTTGGGTTCAAACGATTCTTCTGCCTCAGCCTCCTGAGTAGCTGGTACTACAGGCACACATCACCATACCCAGCTAATTTTTTGTACTTTTAGTAGAGATGGGGTTTCACCATATTGGCCAGGATGGTCTCTATCTCTTGACTCGTGATCTGCCTGCTTTAGCCTCCCAAAGTGCTGAGATTTCAGGCGTGAGCCACTGTGTCTGGCAGCATTTACCCTTTTATATCTGGCTTGATCACTTCATATTTTTGAGAGTCAACCATATTATCATATGTATCAGTATTTACTCTTTTTAATCAGAGAGTACTATTCCATTGTATGAATATATCACAATCTATTTACTTGTTCAAGGACATTTGGCTCATTATAAGTTTTCAACCATTATTGCTCATATGAATATTAATGTTCAAATGTGTGACCATACATTTTCATTTCACTGTAAACAAAATTATTGGGTCATAGGGCATGCTTAACTTTATTTAATACTACAAAACTATTTCCCAAAGTGGCTTCACCAGTTTACATCCCTAGCAAGGTATGAGAGTTCCTGTTGTTCCACATCCTTACCAACATATTGTATGTTCAGTTTTTTTATTTTTTAATGTTAGCTATTAAAGTGGGTATAAAATGATATCTCATGTGGCTTGAATCTACATTTCATGAACAATGATGTTGAACACATTTTTCATATGCTTATTGGTCATTTCTTTAACTTCTTATATTAGTGTCTGTTCAAGTCTTTGGCACATTTTTACTGGGTTATTAGTCTTTTTCTTATCAATTTGTAAGAGTTCTGTATAAACGTATACAAGCCCTTTGTCAGTATATGCACTGAAAATATTTTCACTCATTCTATGGCTTGCTTTCTCATTTTCTTAATGGCATTTTTTGATTGAAGTAATTTTAATTATGATGAAGCTTAATTTATCAATTTGTATTTTATGTTTAATTCTTTTCTGTGTCCTTCTGAAAAAATCTTTACCTCAAGGTCCTGAAAATATTCTATATTTTTTTGTTCTAGAAACTGCATGGTTTTGAGTTTTACATTTCAATCTATGGTCAATCTTCAAGGACTTTTTTTGGAGTGTGGTGTGCAGTATGGAGCAAAGTTCATTTTTAACTATAAATTTATCCAATTGTTGCAGCACCAAAAGACTTGACATTCCTCAATGAATTTTCCTGGCAACTTTGCAAAAATCAATTGGATATTTATGTATGGATTCTCTTTCTGTTGCATTGATCTGTTCATCTATACTTCTGTCAATACTCCGCTATCTTATTTACTACAGCTTTGAAGAAAGTCTTGAATTCAGTAAGTGTGAGACCAACAACACTTTCTTCTTTATCATTTTTCTGAAGGCTATTTTAGATACTTCACATTTCCAAATAAGTTTTAGAATTGTCAGTTTCCACACATACACAAAAGCCTGTTAGAATTTTTACTGAGATTTCAAAATGAATCTACACATCAATTTGGAGGAAATTGCCATCCTAATAATATTGATTCTTCCAATTCATAAACATGGTATATCTCTCCATTTATGTAAGTCTTCATTAATTTCTTACAATAATATTTTGTAGTTTTCAGTATAGTGGTCTTATATGATTTTTTCCCAAGTATTTAATGTCATTTTATTGCTGTTAAATATTACTTGATTTAAGTTTGTAAATAAATGTATATTTACAAACTCTAGTATATAAATGTAAAATTGATTTTAAGTTTTGATATTGTATCCTATGATCTAGCCAGGTTCAATTATTAGTCTTAGTAGTTAGTTGTTCTGTTGATTCCTTAGGAAGTTCTTCATATACAATCTATATCATTTGTGAATAGGACAGTTATACTTTTCCCATTCTAATCCATATGTCTTTTATTCCTTTTTCTTATCTTATTGCACTGACTAGGATCCCTAACATAATGTCAAACAGAAGTCGTGAACAAGGTATTTGTCTTGTTCCAAACCTTTGGGGAAACAGATTCAATATTTTACCACCATGGTATTAATTGTGGGTGTTTTGTAGATGCTCTGTATCTGACGGAGAGAATTCCCTTTTATCCCTATTTTATTAAGAAATTTTCTGATCATCAGTGGGTATTGAATTTTGTCACGTAAGTTAATGAATTGCATTGAGATGATCGCATGCATTTTATCATGTTTTGCTTATATGGTGAATTACACTGAAATTTGAATTTTACATGTTAAATAAACCTTATATTCCTGAGATATGATAAACTTGGAAGAAATATACAGTATCATCCTTTTTATACAATGCCATATTTGACCTGCTAATATTTTGTTAAGAGTTCTTACAATTATGAGCATGAGGAATATTGACCTATAATTTTCTTTTCTTATAATGTCTTTTCAGATTGGGTATCAAGGTAACAATAGCCCCATCAAAGTAATTAGGTAGCATTCCACACTTCTCTACTTTTTGAAAAAGTTTGTGTGAGTGATTTTATTATATTCTTAAAAGTTTGACAAAATTTACTACTGAAATAATCTTGGTGAAAAGTTTCTTTAAATGTGTATTTGTGTATACAAAATAAATTCAAATTCCTTCATAAAGGTCTATCCATATTTTCTAGTTCTTGTGTCCATTTTTGATACACTGGATTTTTGTCCATTTCATGTACATTTTAAATTTACTCACATAAAGTTAATAATTTTCCCTTATTAGCCATCTAACAGTAATGATACATGCTCTTTCATTCTTCATACTGGTACTTCGTATTTTCTTTCTTTTTTCTTATCAGTCTTGGTAAGTATTTATCAATTCCATTAAAAGAATTTATCAATTCCATTAGTCTATTCTATTAATCCATTAACAGATGTTTGATTTTAATTTTCTATGTGGTTTTCTATTTCACTGATTATTTCTCTTATCTTTATTATTTCTTTTCTTTGATTTACTTTGTGTTTAATTTTCTCTTCCAGCTTCTGAAGGTGAGAACTTAAATCATTAATTTTAAGTCTTTCTTCTTTTCTATGTATTTAAATGTATTGGTTTAGTTGCAAGCACTGCTTTAACTGCATCCCACAATTTTGATATGTTGTCTTTTGTTTACATTTAGTTTAACACATTTTGTAATTTCACTTGTAATATGTTTTTGAACCAGGGACCATTTTAAAGTATATAGCTTGATTTCTAAATATGTCAATTTTTATCAGATGTATTTGTTATTGATTTCTAACATAATTCATTGTGTTCAGAGAATATGCTGTGTAATGTTTCAAACTTTTGAAATTTATTGAGTTGTTTTGACCCAGCATTTGATCTATGTTGATAAGCATTCAGTGTGTACTTGAAGGTATATTCTGGTATTATTGGAGGTAGTGTTTCATAAATTTCAATTCAAAGTGGTTACCAATGTTCAAATCTTCTGTGTTATTAATCTTTGGTTTGACTATTCTGTCAATTACCAAGAAAGGGGTGTTTCTATCCTTAATTATATTTTACCTATTTCTTTGTTTAGTTCTCTCAATTTTAGCTTCATGTTTTCAAAGTTTTGACATTAGGTACATAAACATTAAGTGCTGCTAAGTTTTCCCACTGACCTTTTTATTTTAAGAAATGTCCCTCTTTATATGTGGTGTTATGACATGTCTTGAAGTCTACTTTATCTGATATTTGTATGTATCAGCTTCCTACACTTACTATTCCCATGTTATATTTTCTTATCTTTGTATTTACATTTATAGTGCATGTATTGTAAATTAATGTATAGCTGAGTCTTATTCTTTTGTCCAGTCTGAAAATTTTTGCCTTTACGTTAGAATGTTAATGTATGCCAAATTTAATTATTGATGTATTTGGATATAAATCTACTGTTTTGCTGTTTTTCTATATATCCCATCAGTTCCCATCGGTTTTATGTTTCTGTTTCTCTTTTCTGTTTTCTCGAGTTCATGAAATTTTTCTTTAGTGATCCATTTAAATTTCTTTAATGGCTTCTTAGCTGTATCTTCTTGTACTTTTAGTCAGCAGTTGGTCTGAAGATTACAATGTGTGCTTAGCATAAGACAATCTACTCTGAGTTAACGCTATACCACTTCACAGAAAGTGTAAGAAAAGCAGTACAATTCCATCCTATCTACCATCCTTTCAGTATTGTTATATGTTTTACCTCTACATATATGTAAACCCAAGAAAATAATTTTTGTATTAAATGGGCACATTTTCTAACTCTTTGGTGAAATTAATATAAAGAAAAAAGTTTGATGTTGTTCTTTCCATATTTACCATTTCCAATTTTCTTCATTCTTTCCTGTCTATCTAAGTCTCAATCTGGTGTTATTTTCTTACAACTCAAAAAACTTTCTTTACCATTTCTCGAATGCAGGCTTGACCACAAATTCCCTCCATTCTCACTTATCTGAAAATGTTTTCACTTTCCCTTCATTTCACAATAATATTTTCATTGGATATAGAATTCTGAGTTTATACGTGGGTTGGGTTATCTTTTTATTGGTGTGTTCTAAGAGTTCTTTATATATTTTGAACACTCTACTCTTACTAAACGTATAATTTGCATATATTTTCTTCCATTCAGTAAGTTATCTTTTCAGTTTCATGGTATTGTACCTTGAATCACGAAATGTTTTATTTTGATGAAGTACCCTTTACTGATTCTTTTTTTGATTGCTAGTACTTTTGTTATATATCTAGAAAACCACTGCCTAATCCAAGGTCAGGAATATTGACACTTACGTTCTCTTCTAAGTGTTTTATGGCTTTAAGTCTTACATTTAGTATTTGATTCACTTCGAGTTAATTTTTGTATATGCTGTGACACATATCAGTCCAACTGTCCCAGACCATTTGTTGCAAAAACTGTCACTCCCTTTTATTGTCTTGGCAATCCTGTGGAAAATCAATGGCCACAGATGTATGAACTTACTTCTGTACGTCAATTCTATTTCATTGATCTATTTGTCTGTCTTGTTACTGGTACAACACAGTCTTGATTACTGTAGCTTCATAGGTTTTTAAATTGAGAAATGTGAGTTATCCAATTTTGTTTTTATTTTTCAAGAGTTTTTTGGTTGTTTGTAGTCCCTTGCATTTCTGTATGAATTTTTAAATTAGCTTGTCAATTTCTGCAAAATAAATAAAGAAGCCAGCTGATATTTTGATAAGGATTATATTAATCTGTAGATCAGCTTGGGGAGTATCATTATCTTAACAGTTTAAGTCTTCCAAATCAATGAATACAGAATACAATGATATTTTGTAGTTTTCAGTGTAGAATTCTTCTGTTGCTAAAGTATTTCACTCCTTTTGATGCTAAATTGAACTGTTTTTTAAATTTCATTTTCAGATTGTTGCTTGTGAAAAAATATACCATGATTTTTTCATATTGATCTTGTATCCTGTCATCTTGCTGAACTTCTGTATCAGCTCCAAGTGTTTTTGTGCATTCCTTAGGATTTTCTACATTTAAAAAATCATGTCATCTTGATAGTTTTACTTCTTCCTTTCCAATATAGATGCTTTTTTTTCTTGCCTGATTGCCCTTGTTAGAACCTCCACTACAATGTTGAATAGAAGTAATGAGAGTAGACATCACTCTCTTGTTCCGATCTTAGAAGAAAACTTCTTGGTGTTTCACTATTAAGTATAATGTTAGCTGTTTTTCACAGATGCCCTTTATAAGGCTGAGGAAATTCCTTTCCATTCTTAGTTTATTGAGTGGCTTTTATCATGAATGGGAATCAAATCATTTTTCTCTGTCTGTCAAAATGATCCTGTGCCTTTTATTCGATAAATATGGTGCTCATATAAATTTTTCTACATTGAACCAGAATTACATTTTTAGGATAAATCCCACTTTGCCATGGTATAATCCCTTTTATTAGTTGCTGGATTCAGTTTGCTGGTATTTTATTGAGGATTTTTGCATATATAGTCACAATGAATCTTGGTCTATAGTTTTCTTTTATTGTGGTGTCCTTATTTGGTTTTGGTATCAGAGTAGGCCTGGCCTCACAGAATAAGTTGGGGAGTGTTCCCTCTTATTTTTTGGAAGGACTTGTGAAGGATCCAAGGATTCAAGGTTAATTCTTCTTTAACCCTTTGGTAGAGTTCACCAGGGAAGCCATCTGGTCCTCAACTTTTCTCTGTGGGATGTTTTTAATAACTAGTTAATCCCTTTATTTATTACAGATCTATTTGATTTTTTACTTATTCTTGAATCAGTTTTGGTATTTTGTGTCTTTCTAGAAATTGATCATTTCAACTAAGTTATTTAATTTGTTAGCATGCAATTGTTTGTATAATTCTTATAATCCTTTTTATTTTGGAAAAGTCAGTAATATTGTTCTCTCTTAATTTGAGTCTTCTTTCATTTTTTTTTCTTGGCTAGTGCAGACAAATATTTGTCAAATTTTTTTCAGAGTACCAACTTTTGGTGGTGGTGTTTTTCTCTACTGTTTTATTATTACTTTGGAATCATTGGTTATTTAGAAGTAATTTATTTCAATGTTTTTTTTTGTGAATTTCCAACTTTTTTTTTCTGTTATTGATTTCTATTTTCAATCCACTGTGGTCAGAGTACATACTTTGTATTATTTTAACCACTTTATATTTATTGAGAGTTGTTTTATGGCCTAACATATGGTCTACCTTGGCAAATGCTCCAACAGCAGAAAACGCAAAATGTTTTTTCTGCTAGTGTTGAGTGTTTTATTAGATCTAGTTGGTTTACAGTGTTCTTCAAGTCTTCTATTTCCTTGTTGATACTGTCTCATTGTTCTACCTTCTATCATTATTGAGTAATTGAAGTTTTTAGTATTGTTGAATTGTCTATTTCACCCTTCAGTTCTGCCACTTTTTGCTTTGTTTATTTCTGGGCTTTGCTGTTAGATGCAATATGGTTATAATTACATCCTAATGAATCAACCCTTTTATCATTATAAATGTCTTTCTTTAGCAAAAATTTCTGTCTTGAAGTCTATTTTATCTAATAGTAATACAACCATGCCAGCTCTCACTTGGCTACTGTTTGCATGGTATAACATTTTTCATCTTTTTACTTCCAAACTATTTGTGTATTTGAATCAAAAGTATGTCTCTTGGCCAGGCATTGTAGCTCACACCTATAATCTCAGCACTTTGGGAAGCCAAGGCAGAAAGACTGCTTATGCCCAGAAGTTCGAGACCAGTCTCGGCAATATAGGACTCCACCTCTATAAAAAAAATATAAAAATTTGTTGGGTGTGATGGTGCATGCTTATAGTGGCAGCCATTCAGGAAGCTGAGATGAAAGGATCACTTGAGCCAGGAGGTCAAGGCTACAGTGAGCTGTGATTGTACCACTGCACTCCAGCCTGGGCGACAGAGTGAGACTCTGCCTCTACGTAAATAAATGAATAAATAAATAAAGTGTGTCCCTTTAAGGAGGTGTACGGTTACATGTTTTTATCAATTCTGCCAATCTTCATTTTAATTGAGTTGTTTTATCAATTTATATTTAATGTAATTACTAATAAGGCAGAATTTACATATGACATTTTTCTAGTTGTTGTCTATATGTCTTATATCTTTTTTTATTTCTCTATGTCTACATTGCTGCCTTCTCTTGTGTTAAATATTTTCTACAGTACTATTTTAATTCTCTCATTCTTTCTTTTGCTATATTTAAAAATGTATTTGCTTAGTGATTGCCCTATGTGTTTTCATCTTAACTTACAATCATTATCTGATTTGGAGCAACCAACTTAATTTCAAAAGTACACAAAAACTGTGAGCCATTCCCTCCTTTCTCCTATTTGCATTATTGTTATACAAATTATGTCTTAATACATTGTATGTCCATCAACACAGATTTATAATTATTGTTTTATGTAGACTTTTAAAAGTTAGATTAAATAAAGATTTACAAGCAAAAAAATTACATTTGTACTGTCCTTTATATCTACTCATGTAGTTACCTTTTCCACTGCTGTTTATGTCTTCATGTGAATTTGAGTTACTTTCCAGTATCCTTTCATTTCAGCCTGAGGGACTCCCTTTATTATTTATCTTAGGGCATGTGTGCTAATGAAAAATTCTCCTAGCTTTTGCTCATTTGTACTTCATTTTAAGGATAGTTTTCTGGCTATACAATTCTTTGTTGACAGTCTTCTTCTTTCAGCACTTTGAAAATGTCATCCTGCTATTCCCTTCTGGTCTTTGTAGCTCTTGATGAGCAATCAGTTATTAATCTTGTTGAGAATTCTTTGTACATAGCGAGTTGCTTCTCTCTTTCTGTTTTTGAGATTATTTTTCTTTGGATTTCAATGGTTTAATTATGATATCTGTAGATATAAATATCTTTGAGTTTATTCTTAAGAGTTCCTTGGGCTTCTTGGGTAGGCAGATTAGATGCTCATCTAATTCCCTAGCTTTTTCTTTTAAGGTTTTGGCTAGCCTACTGTTTTTAACCAAATTCATCAAGTTTTTGGCCATGATTTCTTCTAATATTCTTTCTGCCCCTTTCTTCTTTCCTGGGACTCCCATTATGAATCTGTTTGTAAAGTTGATAGTGTCCCTATGTTGAGACTCTGTTCGGTTTTCTTCATCTTTTGTTTCTTTATGTTCCTTAAACTAGATAATCTCAGTTTACCTGTTTCCAAGTTTGCTGATTCCTTTTTTGTTTGATATACTCTGCTGTTGAGCCCCTCTAGTGAATACACACACACACACACACACACACACACACACACACACACCATCTTTATTGATATTATCCATTTGGTGATAACCTGCTCTGTACTTTCTTTTAGTTCTTTTTACATGGTTTCCTTTACTTATTGGACCGTATTTTAAATATCTGATTTAAAGTCTTTGTAGAGTAAGACTAAAGTCTGGGCTTGCTCAGGGAAAGTTTGCATTGACTGCTTTTTTTTTTTTTTTAACTATTTGTAAGCTATACTTTATTTTTCTTTATACACCTTGCAATTTTTAAATGAAGACTAAACATCTTAAATAATATAGCAACTCTGGAAATGATTCTCATCCCTTACCAGGATTTGTTGTGATTGCTATTTGTCGTTGTTGTTAGTTGTTTGTTTAGTGTATTTCATAAACTAATTTGTAAAGCTTGTATTCTTTGCCACTGTGGCTACTAAATTTAAAGTCTCTGTCCAGGTACCTTAGTAATCAGTTAATGATTAGAGATTTTCTTAAGTACCTGAAACCAGTAAGTTTCCTGATGCTTGCAAAGGGTCTCTGTGTACATGTTGGGGCACACCATAAACAGTCAGGTGACAGATGACAACTCTGACTTAGCCTTCACTTTCTGCTAGTACAGAGCCTCAAGGTTAGTCAGAGGTGAGAACTTAGGGTATTTTTAGATATTTTCAGGACATGTGCATAGCCTCAAGCATGAACAAAGCCTTACTTATGTGGAGAGCCTTCAAAATTCCTAGGAATATGTCAAAGCTTTTAAAGTCCCCTATGATCATTTCATCCCCTAGCCTTTTCTTTTAAGGTTTTGGCTAGCCTACTGTTTATTCCAACTGTTATCCACTGCCTCAGGTAGCTGTGATGTTAAGCAATTGCCTCTGAGTTTTTTATTTTTATTTTTTAAGAAGCGGAGTCTCTCTGTGTTGCCTGGGCTGCCTTTGAATTTCTGGGCTCAAGAAATCCTCTCATATCAGCCTCCTGAATAGCTGGGACTACAGGTGTGCACCACTGCACTCACTTTCTTCTGTTTTTGACAAACACCCTTGAGAAAAGGCTATTTGCATTGTGTAAGCACCAAGACAAATCACATGAAGACAGTTTGGCAAAGGGGATCTTCCAGGCAGCCACTAGACTGACCAATAATGACAACTCCTTGGGAATGAGGCTTTGAAGAAACTCCAACACTATTCTTCCCCCTCTAGTGGTTGCCAGGTTACTGGTTTTCATTACGTCTGCAGAAAGCTGGTTTCTAACGCTACTACAGAGCTGAGGATGAGGAATGAGAATAAAATAAAACTGTCTCCGCCGGGCGCGGTGGCTCAAGCCTGTAATCCCAGCACTTTGGGAGGCTGAGGCGGGTGGATCACGAGGTCGAGAGATCGAGACCATCCTGGTCAACATGGTGAAACCCCGTTTCTACTGAAAATACAAAAAATTAGCTGGGCATGGTGGCTCGTGCCTGTAATCCCAGCTACTCAGGAGGCTGAGGCAGGAGAATTGCCTGAACCCAGGGGGTGGAGGTTGCGGTGAGCCGAGATCGCGCCATTGCACTCCAGCCTGGGTAACAAGAGCGAAACTCCATCACAAAAAACAAAACAAAACAAAACAAAAAACTGTCACAAAGCCTACTATTCTTATCAAGAGTCAGCACTCTTAAATAAATGCTCCTTGGATTGTTGAAAGCCTTTGGTTAATTTTTAGAGCTATGACAAAGTTGATTCTGATAAATATTTGTGTTTTCATTGTTTTTATGGAGAAGATAATTTTCAGAGGCCTTTACTTCACCAATTTTGCTGATGTCTCATCTCAATTTTTTTTCATTCTGCTTTTTAGACTTAATAATTTCTAGTGACCTAACTTCAAGTTCTTTGACACTTTCTTTTACCATCTCCAATGTGTTGTTAAGCCTATCTAGTTAATTTTCCATTTCAGATATAATAATTTTCAGTTTCAGAATGCCCATTTGGCTCTCTTTTACATTTTCTATTTCTCTGCTAAAGCTCCCCTCAACTATTCATTCATTATGTCACTCTTTACTTTTAAGTCCTTGAGCATTTTTATAATAGCTACTTTAAAGTATTTTCTGCAAAGTACTACATTTGGTCATCTTAGAGTCTATTTTTATTGCCTGATTTTTCTTTTGATCATAGGTCACACTTTCCTATTTCTTTGAATGTCTAGTATAGTTTTTATAGTATAGTGGCCATTTTGGATGATATATTACAGATATTCTGGATTCAGTTACCCTTTTCTAAAGAGTATTGATCTCTGTCCTAGCAAGTAGGTAAAATTCCGGCTGGTTACATTTACCTTGTGAAGGCATAGTTTTATACTTTTTAAGGAAAAAATGGTTTGAAGTTAGACCTTAGTCTTTGACTGAAGCCTTAGTCCTTGGATACAGCTTTTCTCCTATGGTATCAGCTTTGTGAGGTTTCAGTGTAAAGCCTGAAATGTTCGCCAGGGCCCTCTTAATTGGTGGGATTCTAAATGTGCTTTCCCTGTTGTGTTAACCAGTTGAAGTGTCTGCTCAGCTTCTTCCTTTCAGCTGTTACTTTCCTTTTTCCTTTCAGCTGTTAACATTCCTTCTTCCTTTCTGCTGTTCCTTTTCAAGACTCCTTTGTAAATACACAGTTCAGGGATCAGCCAAGGTTTTGAGGGAATTTATATGCCAATTTAGGGGCTCCCTCATTTCTAGCTTCCTCCTTTCTGGGATTTCCTCCTTCAATTTTTAGCCACTCTGATAGTCCTGAACTTTGTGCTCTGATACATTAGGCCAGTAAGACTGAGGCTTTCTAGCAGTCCCTTCTCATGGTGTCAAGTGATAACCTTCAGAGAAAAAGGGAGTTAGGGGTAATGTTATATATTATAGCACTATTATTTCAAGCAACAAATCCCTCCAGTTTCTGTATGATTTGTATTGCTCTATAGTGCCTTCATGTAGTTTTTTTTTTTTTTTTTCATATTTTGACTAGGGTTTATAATTGTTATATATGGAAAGATCTGTCTACATTAAGCTACTCCATCACTCCTGAGACTAAAACTAGCCCTGTTAAATTATCCTTCACCTGAAAACTGACTTACAAATATAATGAAACTTTGCTATCAGTCTTATTTCCTATAAAACAGAATATGTATTAGATTAAATGGGTAGGAGTTTCAGAACTATAACATAGTAGGGATCTTGGAACCAGATTTTTCTTGAAGCTCTGCGTACATGGTAAGCATACTATTTTTAGATAATGTTATATTTATTTGAATGGGTGGTGCAATGAAGTATGGTGGTATACTGGGGAATAGTACTGTGGAGAAGATGCCATGACTCAAATTCCCAAGTGACTCTGGTAGGTCACAGCTGGGATTCTCTTTGAAGAGTTATCATTATTAAAAGACCAAGAAATAATCTTAAATGAAAGAAAGGACAATATAGCATAGACCCTGAAGAAAGACTTTTAATGAAGTTCAAGTATGTTATCATAAGAGTCACTCACGTCTACCATGAGCAACCAATACGGATTTTAATTGAACAAGTTGCCAAATATTAGACAACTTTTTTTTTTCTGTGCCATCTCAAGGTTTGCAACAAATAATAGTGCTTAATAATAAGTCAATTTTGAGTTAACTTGCTGACAAATTAAGAGGATTCCCCATCATATTTCTGTTTGATAATATGTCATCTCCATTGAGTGGCCTTCTCTCAGTCTTATTTTCTGGGTTTCCTTCATTACAGTTACTAAACATGGGAATATATATTTTTGTACTTGTTTGTTTAACTTTCTTAGTGAAATGTGAGGACAACAGTCCTTAAGCAAGACATCGATCATCACTTAAGATTAAATTTAGTCTGAATTAATCATACGAAGCCATACTTAAATGAAAGTATGTCCAATCTTTTAAACTGGATAATATAGACATTGTTTTTCTACCATGCCTATTCAAATCTTCCCTTTACCCATATTATTCTAGTCATTAAAACCACATTGGTATATCTGATCTATATAAATAAAAAAGTATTTTTAATATCCAGACTTTGTTAAAGCCCATTTAATCCAAGTAGCAAATTCTAAGTACAGTCTATACTTTGCAGAAAATAATAGGGTAATTATCAATATTAAGATCAGTGAACAATCCCAGATTCTTTCATATATTATTTCACTTAATTTTAATCCTGCTTTGAATTATTAATATTCCAATTTAATAGATGAGAAAAGTGTAGTTCAAAGAGGTTAAGTGACTTGGGCGAAGTCACACAACTAATAAATGACCAGGTCCTATGACTGACTAGCTATCATTCCATTATACCACAATTCTCAGACAGTTATTTGGAAGAGATCTTCAAGCAGTAACAAACCAGGTGATGAAAAAACTTAATAATTTATTCCAGGTGCAATATATATATTTGTAAACATGCTATTTCGAGGCTCTCTCCAAAATATGAAGTCAAATAGATGGGCATATTTTTAAGTATGATTTAACTAAATTGGACTAAATTTAATCTTGAACAATGGCCTATGTATTTACAAATGTTTCAGAATGTCAAGACACAAAAAGAATATTCATTTAAAGACATGAAGATCAAATTGTTAAATGTTTAATTTCCTTACAAAATGGCATTACTATATTCCTCATCTTCTTCCTCTCTCACACCCTTCTTCAACCAGACACTCAACTACCAGTACTCAAGCCACCACCTGTGTTGCTTAGCTCCACACTTAACCTTCCCACACTGTAAAAGACAATGGTTTTAGTGCATTCAAGCGGACTGCAAATGTTATACTGCTTCAAATCCAAACTAACGTGTGAGATGCACAAGAAAACTTCAAAATTTTTTCCCCCTGCAGAACATGTAGGACAAATGTGGTAAGCAGGGTCTATCTTGTTCTCTGATCACTAACTTCGACAAAGAGGAAGTCCAAAGAGTGCAACTGCTAATGGTAAAAGGAACCCTTTACAAGAAAAAGGAAAGGAGAGGAAAGGAAAGTCCCTTCCTGCATGAGAGTATAGTCATTTTGAGCAGTGGAAAACAGTCTGGGCTACTACTCATGCTTCTGTTTTGGAGAAGTTTTTAGGTGAAGATTGATTCTGGACCAAAAAATCTTGAACACCCTGAGCTGACTCGGTTGTCCCTTTTCTTTGATTCTGACTTCCTACCCTCCAGCATGCTCCTGCTCCGCTAAATCATTACAGCCTTTCCTGTTGTTCTAATCCCAGACCTGGGCTCTGCCTTCTGCCTCACTCTTTCCATCCCATACTGACTCCTCTCCTTCCTAAGGCAAAAAAAAAAAAAAAAAAAAAAAAAAAGAAAAAAGAAAAAGACTTCTTCAAGCCTACTCTTCCGTGGTAGATCTGTCTCCCACTACACTCACAAACTCAAGTTGAAGCTTCTGTCACAGATTCACAGATTCTTCTCCCTTCGGGGGCATGGAAGGTAGCCTGCGCCACCAGCCCGCGGAGTCTCTTCCCGTTTCGGATCCTCCTCTCAGGTCCGCATCTTCCCTGCATCTTCGCTCCTCCGTGCTCGCTCTGACCATCCTCCAAATGCCAATTCTCACACACGTATCTCTGCCCCTTTCAGGCTCACAGCCCCCTCAAAAGTCCTCTCCTCTCAGATCCACTGCTCTTTCTTCCTCAGATGCCTTTGCTTCCGAGACCCACGCGCCCCTCGACCGCCCTCCTCCGTCAGACCTACGCCCCTCACCGGGACCCGCCTCCGACCCAGGCTCCCCTCGGACCACCTCCCCTTTCAGACCCACGCCCCCCTCAGACCACCTCCCCCCTCAGACCCACGCCCCCCTCAGACCACCTCTCCCCTCAGATCCACGCCCCCCTCAGACCACCTCCCCCCTCAGACCCACGCCCCCCTCAGACCACCTCCCCCCTCAGACCCACGCCCCCCTCAGACCACCTCCCCACTCAGACCCACGCCCCCCTCAGACCACCTCCCCACTCAGACCCACGCCCCCTTCGCCGCCCTCCTCTCTCAGACCCACGCCCCTCACCTGGACCCGCCTCGCGGAGCCGATCTGCGTCTGCTGCACGAAGGGGTTCGGCACCGGCGGCGGGAAGAAGGACGCCTGACGGGGCACCATGGGCGGCCGTATCCCCACGTTCCCGACGCCGGCACCTGGCACTGTGGCCGCCACGGCCGCCGACTGGGCGCACCGGCTCATGGTCAAGACAGGCGGGGAATCCGACCGAAGTGACCTACGCGGGCGGCGCAGCGAAAACGGAGCTGAAGTCCCGCTTGAGTCCCAGCCTGGGATAGGGCTGGGGAGCCTCTGCGCAGGCGCTGAAGTTACCTAGACGCCGGCTGCTGCCGCCCCGCCCCTTCGGCTCTGACGGCCCCAGGCCCTGGCCACGCCCCGTCAGGCATCTGGCCACACCTCCTTGGTAACACAGCCCGTCCCCTCGGAGAGGAATGCTTTTCCTTCAGAGCCAAGACCCTGAAGGGTACCCCAGGATCCCTAACAAGCCACAGTGAGACACTAGGCAGAGTTTCCTGCTTTAGGGTCAGGCAGACCTGGATTTTCAATCCCTCTTACTGGGCCTGTGACGTTGGCCAAATCATTGTCTCCATGAACCTTAGCTGCCTTCTGTAAAATGGAGATAAATGTATTCTCCGATGATCAGTACCTGATTCCAGCAATGCCAGGAGCAAGCACTTCCCCTGGACTGTTCCATTAAATGAACTAATATTAATACACCCGTGATGGCACTAAGTGGAATTTGTCTCACTCAAAACATAATGGACTGAGAGCAGAGAGATGGTTCTCCAGAGGAAAACTGAGCTGCTATTTCTAGAAAAGGGAAAAATTACAGTTTCCCTGCATGCTAGATGAGGAACCTGACCCAGAAAAGGGAAATGCCTTGGGCTGTGACTCCATTTCACACTGAGGAAGTTCAGGCCTGTTTCGACCTATCTGGGTCTTTGTTGGGGTGGGAGGGCAGGGGTTGTTGTTCCATTACCTGAAGCCAGATAATCAAGCCCTCAGTGGCTGAGAGTTAAAGGAAGGAGATAATAATCAACTCACTCCTACTGAGCAACTCTGCTCACAGCAGGCAGTCAGGCCAGGATAAAATCTGAGTCCTGGGCTTCTCCAAACATACCGTCTGAATCACAGAATCTTCCAGCCCTACCTAACACATAGATGTATGGCCTTGAGTCAGTCACTTAACCTGAGTTTGCTTCCTTGTCTAGGAATGGGAGATTCATTCTAACCCCGTAGAACTGTAGTGAGGATTAAATAAAATAATGCATGCGAAGTGTTCATAAAGGAACACTGAAAAAATGGCATGTTTTAAGCATTATCATGTCCTGGAGCTACTGAATTTTCTCTCGATATAACAGGGAACATTAACAACAGTGTATTATAGCCATGACGGAAGATTCCCCAGTCTAGGGAGTCTTCAAGTTGGGACTGGCAGACCCTTGAGGCTCTTTAGCCAGATACCTGCACAGAAGGATGTCTTTCCAACTATCAACAACCTAAGCCAGGCCACGGGTGGCAGCTCATGCCTGTAATCCTAGCACTTTGGGGGCTGAAGAGGGTGGATTCCTTGAGTCCAGGAGTTCAAGATCAGCCTGGGCAACAAAGTGAGACCCGTCTCTTAAAAAAAAGAAAGAAAGAAAGAAAGAAAAAATTAGTTGGCCGTGTTGTTGCATGACTGCAATCCCAACTACTCAGGAGGCTGAGATGGGAGGATAGCTTGAGCCCAGAAGATCAAGGCTGTAGTGAGCTATGATTGTGCCATTGTACTCCAGCCTGGGTGACAGAGCAAGTCACTGTCTCAAAAGAGAAAAACAAAACAAAACAAAAAGAATCTGAGCGAGGGGGCAGACCATGGGAGGATAAATGATAGAAAAGATGACATCAGGACCACTGAGGTCACCTGTAGAGTTCACTCCTTACCCACCTTCCTCACCAGGCCCATCATCAGAAGCCAGAAGCAATACACTAATCCAACCAGCCGAGCCAGAAGGAGCCTCAGAAAATCCCCAGGCTTTAAATTTCTGTTTGGCAGTAGCTCCATAATTTCTATATAGGAGGTTGGGGTGGGTAGACGGGTAGGAAGGAGTAAGGAGCTTATCCATTAGTACCAGCTGTGTTTAGAAGCAAGCACATTATTTCTCCCCTAGCTGTGTTTACCCAGGGTGGTTTTGGGGGTGGTGGAGGGTGGCAGGAGTGGTTTTGAGGGTGGTGGATATTCTAGTTTGAGGGCTAAAGCTCCTCTGCTAGGCTATCCTTTGGCCTTGCAGGTCCCTAATAGCTATGCGACCCTGGAAAAATCACTTCTCTTGAGCCATCGGTCTCTTCATCACTAAGATTCAACCAATAATAGCCTCTCTCTATTTAGGGGGTAGGAAAGGTTAACTTAAGTGACGTTTGAGAAGTGCTTCACACACAGGAAGCATGTTAACGGAAGGGGACATTATCGTTGTTGTTCGTCGTTATCAGTAGCAGCATTAGAACGGAAATGATTGCTAGTGAAGAAACTGAGACTTGTAGAGGAAGCAAACCTTGAACAGACCCCACAATAAAGCAACAGAATTGCTGTTTCTTCGGGGCTCTTTCAATAGGACAGAGAGAGGGACTAGGGCTTATTCTCCCTGAGATTCTCTTGCTGTTTACTTTGGAAGCGCTGACCTTTCCAGCAGACATCATCACCTGTTCCCCACGGGGACCAGAGATTTGGACTTCTTAAGCTTCCGCTTCTGGCTGGGTCTGTGGCCTTTGTCTAGGCGCCGCTAAAACAGATGGCAAACACAGCCACTCAATTGGTGTCTTTATTCATACTTGTTGACATTTCCCATGGGGAACGGTTGAAGGGAGGGGTGGGGAGGGCCAAACGGGAAGCCACCACTTGGTTTTCCTCCAGCCAGTGGAGGAAGAGACTGGGTAGGGACATGCTAAATAGAGTGAACAGGGGAACCATCACTATGTGGGCTGAGATGTACCGTGCAGTGACATCAGACAACCTGAGTCCTTCTGTCAGGAAATGCAATTTCTAAGTGGGGAAACAAAAGAAAAAAAGAAAAAAAAAACAAGACTGAAAGAAAACAAAGTGCAGAGAAAGCAAACTGCTAATGTCAGAAAGGTTCTAAGGCAGCCAGCAGTGAAAGGCCAGGGGTCTGGAGTGGCCACCTGGCCATGCCCCCATCCCACTGCCCTATTCCAGGCTGGCGGGCCACCAGTGCCCCCTTGAGACAGTCTCTCTTGGCTCCGAGGGTGCTGTGAGCCACAGAAGGTTGTGGAGGGAGGAGAGTCTGAAGTGTGGCAGCACCAGGGCAGCCCAAAGCAGGGCTGCATTGAAAATATCAAAGTATCTTCTCAGGGGTGGCTCTGAGGGTTGGTGGGAGTGGAAGGGGAAGGGGTGCCTGGAAGGGGGACAATCAGCACCTATCCTTGGGCACAGGGAGGAGCCACTCTCTGGAATCTTAAATTACCAGGTAGGAGTGAGAATGCTGATTAGCTGTAGAGCGGAAGGCACAGCTGCCAGGCCCCTCCGGGTACTTCTCTAGTGCTCCAGGCCCGGTGTATGGAAAGCAGTGGAGAGGAAGGGCCTGTGGGAGCCGGGGCCAGCTCAGCAGCCTAGCCAGTCGGATTTGATGCTTCCAAACTTCACGCTCTTCAGACTTTGGTTCTCCAGCTTCAGGTAATAGGCACCTTTGAAGAAGTAGCTGTGACCTGGGACAGAGAGAGAGAGAAGGGACTGTGACCACCTTATCCTGACATTCTGGCACAAAGAAGGTTCCCGGGAGCTTGAATTTCTGCCTGGCATAGGGAAGAAGCTTTTAAACCAGAAGAGAGCTTTGAAAGGCTGAGGCAGGGGGATTGCTTGAGCCCAGGAGTTCAAGACCAGCCTGGGTGGCATAGAGAGATCCCTGTCTCTACCAAAAAAAAAAATTTTTTTTTAAATTAGCTGGGTATAGTGGTGCATTCCTGTAGTCCAAGCTACTTGGGAGGCTGAGATGGGAGGGTCATTTAAGCCCAAGAATTGGAGGCTGCAGTGAGCTATGATTGTGCCTCTAGCTTGGCGACAGAGCAAGACCTTGTCTCTAAAAATAAAAATTCAATTGTTTCAACCTGAGCTGATTGAAGAAAAGAAAACAAAAAACAAAAACAAAACACGACTAAAACCCACTGGGATTAGAAGAAGGGAAATGGCTGTGAAATAAGCTCTCATTCCCTGTTTGCTCATCTCTAAGATGAGAATAAAGATACCAACCTCCTAGTGCTTGCAGTGAGGATTAAATCAGGTAACATAAGCTATTATTAAAAACAATAACCCCACTTAACACGAGCGTCAAACTAAGCACTTTCCATATGCCAGAGGTGGCAAAACAGGATACGTCCAGTCCTATCGGGCCCACAGATGGGTTTTATTTGGCTCTCACCAGTTTTGTTTGTTTTGTCTTTAAATCTGAATATCTAATATAGAATATCTAACAACACCAGGCCCCCCATTCTTTTTTTTTTTTTTTTTTTTTTTTTTTGAGACTGAGTATTACTCTGTCGTCTAGGCTGAAATGTAGTGGCATGAACATGGCTTGCTGCAGCCTCAAACTCCTGGGCTCAAGCAGTCCTTTCTGCTTGGCCTCCCCAGTGGCTTGGACTACAGGTGTGTGTCGTCATGTGTAGCTAACGTTTTTAAAAATGTTTTTGTAGAGATAGAGTCTTACTATGTTGCCCATGCTGGTCTCACACTAGTGGGCTCAAGCAATCCTCCTGCCTTGGCCTCCCAGAGTGCTGAGATTACAGGTGTGAACCACAGCACCCAGCCTAGGCCCCTCATCTTGTCCACCAATAATTATCGGAAGGTGAGAAGCAACTGTCTCCTGTAAATGAGGCATGTGTTCTCCGATTCAACGTGGACGCTACCATTGCCCACTGTGTGCCCTGCCTGCTTTATCCATTTGTACTACCTACCTGGCCCATGGAGCTGTTGAAATTTGTGACTCTTGACATACATAATCTCTTTTACTATTAAAATGCTAGTACACAGTAGGTACTCAATAGATGTTTATTCTTGAAGATAATCTCGAATCTAGCATCTGATTGTACACTGCTTTTTCTTGGACATGTAAGACCTTCAGCTACTGGAGGTCAGGGCCCTGTGTTTAGCATACAGTAGGTGCTCAAAAACAAATTCTGTGGAATTTAGTTACAATCGCCTCTAAAAAACCAAACTGGACCCATTTCCAGGACCCTAGAGAGCTCACAGATGCTTCCTCAAGAGTATAATTTTTGAACTCCAAATTCTATCCCTCACTGCTACTGGTTGTGTTTTAATCAGCAAAGGGCCAGGGGCAAACTGGTTGAGTGGGAGATCTTTGCCACATGAGCAACAGAGCATGACAAAGTTTGCCTTGTTTCAAATGGAGCCATCCTTCTGCTAATGGGAGGTGGTCACAGGCCTCCTGCGAAACCCAAAAGGGCCTGGATCAAACCCCAGAATGAATCCATGGCATGCAGCCCATGTTCCTTCCCCCTCCATCAGCCCAGGCCTTACGCCCTCCCTGCCCTGGCTCCAGGCCCTGCAGCTGTGAGAAGCCTTTCTGGGTCTTACTGCCTGGAGCCAGGCCAAGGAGCAGAGGTTAGGGATCTGGATGCCTTCCCAGCACTGGAATGAAGGAGTTGATTTGTTTTCCATGGCGCCGCCTGCCTGCCTGCCCTGCGCAATGAAGAAGTGTGTGTTTACAAGGAGCTGGGCCCTGGCTAGGGGCGGGGAGTCCTAGAAAGCGGAGACAGTCCTGGGTGGCTCACCGCTACCCTGCAGGTCCACAACGGCATCTAGGTTATCGGGAATGGCATTCCAGGCATCCGCGATGAGCTTGGGGAAGCCAGGATCCATTTTCTTCTTCACTTCATTGTATCTGTAAAGAAACAGACACAGTGAACCAGCAGGGCCTCTGTTAAGGCCACTTCTCTCCCAGCCTGGATGGGCGCACATGGATAGGCCGGGGAAACTGGACCTAGCCCTTCAGGAAAGCAGCCAGCTGCAGTGGAAAGGCATGGAATCAGACCTGAGTCTGAGCCCCAAATCTCCTACTTTTAATTATATATGACTTTGGATCCCATAAAAATAATCTCTGACATTTATACGGCACTTACTACATGCCAAACAATGTGTTAACCTCTTTCTATACAGCCTCAGTTTTACCAGCTGCAAAATGGGGTTGTGTCTAATTTAGCATATTTAATTTAATGTATACATTAAATAAAATAGCACATGCAGAGCCTTTATCCCCATATCTCATAAATATTTAGTAGGTATTTAAGAAATGTTAGCTCCCTTACAAACAAATCCTTGCTGTAATCTGAGAAGCACTAAACTAGAAGCCCAGGGATGGGACCCCACCCCACCATTTTTTCACTCTGTGGCTTAGAAAAATTGCTGCTCCTACATCTGTCAAGGGAAGATGACAATCTCTGCCCTGGAAGATAGTCACGGCTGGGGCAGTGAGGTTGCAATGCAAGGTGCTATGTGTGAGTCCAAGACCTGTTACTCACAGGGTGGATCACATGCCACCTCAGTTCCGGCCGCAGCAATCCTGGGCCCCGCCTTTAATTCAGGTAAATACGGCGGCATCGGTTGGTATGTTCTTCTCCCTGGCTAGCAACCCTTCTGTTTTTTAAGATGTTTGGAGAACTTTTTAAATGCTACTGTCATGCTGATTCCTTTGCTTCTCCACTTCATTATTCGGTAAATATTTACTGAGCTCCCACTTTGGGAGCTATGGATACCCCAGTAAACAAGATCAAGTCTTGCCTAAGCGGAGCTGTTTCTAGATGGATGTGTTTGAATCCCATCCTGGTAGCAGCCAGCCTTTGCTCCACAGCACCTCCTAGCCAGCTCTCTTCCTCTCTGCAGCTAGCCCTGACCGCCTTTACCCTGGACCCCAACAGCACCCTGGACTCCAACGGCAGCTGCCTTCTAGGGTGGCCTTCTCCCTCAGCCATCACCCCCAAGAACTGCCAAAAAAGCCTTCCTTAATCCCAGCTGCAGCCTAAGATTCATTCTTACAAAACCCAGCATGCTTCCTCGTGTCCTGGGTCACCAAAACCAAGTTGCCTAGCTCAAAATCCCAACACTCCCATCCGAGCCACCTCCACTGAGCCCTCAAATGACATTCCCTAGCGTTAGGATGGTTTGGAGATATGTGTCCCATGCTTGAACTGGCCCTCATTTCTTTCTCATTCTACCCACAGAAGGTGGGGATGGCAGAAGTCAAGCCCATTTTCCAGGTGAGAAAACTAAGGCTCAGATAATTATTTTGCTTCCAAGTTCTTTTCATCCAGAAAGAATACAAGCACTGTGGTATCAGAAGATGTTCTCTCTGAAGGGGACCGTATCTCTTCACTTTCCTCTCTGTCCCCATCAGCTCTTTGGATGGTGGATTCCACTCACTGATGTACACTGATTATATAAGATTTCTCTGTAACCCTCTGGTACGTCTCTGCAGCTGTAGAAGTTGCCATGTGGAGCAGGTATTAAGAACAGATATTTGGGCCGGGCACGGTGGCTCAAGCTTGTAATCCCAGCACTTTGGGAGGCCGAGGCGGGTGGATCACGAGGTCAAGAGATCGAGACCATCCTGGTCAACATGGTGAAATCCCGTCTCTACTAAAAATACAAAAAATTAGCTGGGCATGGTGGCGCGTGTCTGTAATCCCAGCTACTCAGGAGGCTGAGGCAGGAGAATTGCCTGAACCCAGGAGGCGGAGGTTGTGGTGAGCCAAGATCGCGCCATTGCACTCCAGCCTGGGTAACAAGAGCGAAACTGAGTCTCAAAAAAAAAAAAAAAAAAGAACAGATATTTGGGTTCCAGCTTTTCCTTGAGCCACTTCAGCCTCAGTTTTCACACTTGGGAAAAGGAGCTAATAACAGTATCTCCCTTAACTGAGAAATACATGACACGTATAGCTTCAGGCTGGGCTCTGGTAGAGGTCCCATACTGAGGGCCTTCATTATCTGATTCAAACATATTTATGTAATTTTTCCTCATTCTACTGTAAACTACGTGAGGGCAGGGCGTGATGATCTCTTGACCCTGTCTCTCCAGCACCTAGCTCAGTGTCTGGCACACAGCAGACGTTGAACATGCATTTGTGGCTCAGTGGAAGCTTCGACGAGCAGGTGCTGAGCTCTTCTTGGCATGCTAAAGACAGCCGCGCGGTCTCTGTCACTCTGGGCTCTCTTTCCTTCTCCAGCAAAGATGTCTCTGAGGCCTCTGCAGACTCTAGGGCAGAGGCCAGTGTCACAAGCTCATTTACCACTTCTCTTGGGAGAGAGGTCCGCCTCCTTTGGAAGGCAGCCCAAAGCTTCCAATAGGCCCTCCAGCTCCGTCCCGTTTCAGGAAGTCTCAGGGTGGTTCCTCTGTAGAGCAGGCTGTCTGTCCTGCCTCTGGCTTTGGGAGGTTGACTTGTGTGGAAAAGGACTGGGAGGCAAATAACTCTGCCTGGAAACCCAGCAAGGCACTGCCACAACCTGTGTGTGTGTGTGTGTGTGTGTGTGTGTGTGTGTGTGTGTGTGATGTGTGTGTGTGCACATGTGCACATACAATTATGTTCCTATATGCTAGAAACAGGCCTGTTTTTGCATGTTTACATAGATACAGTGCATGGGAAAGTGATTTAAAAAGTCCTTCCACACCATAATTCGAAAACATCAGGGCTTTAGGATTCTAAGATTCACATTTCTGTGGTTCTGTGCCTCTCACCGGCCACGATTCTAAGACTTGGAGATTCAGGGCTCCTACAACGCTGAGATGCCATTCGCAGTAAGTGTGTGTGTGTGTGTGTGTGTGTCTGTGTGTGTGTGTGTGTGTGTGCGTGCGTGTGTGTGTGTGTCTGGAGCCTGTGAGTGGAAAGCCCGCTCTGCAGTTTCCTGCCTGACTGTTTTCTTTCTTGAGTCTTGAGATATCAATCAGCTTAGGTTGCTAAGTGTCTTAGCAATATGTCTGGAATTCCACCCTGACATGGGCACGCCTAGGTTATAAAGAGCTTCTGAATGCAGGGCAGCTGGGGGGCAGGGTAGTGGGGAGGAGGGAAGGGGGGAAAAGACCGAGGCCTTGGGAACTAAGTGGGATTGCTTTGGGGATGGCAGACAAAGGCCTCAGCGAGTGCCCTCTAAAGTTCTTGGATAAGGGCCAGAAGCAGTGGCAGGCATAGAAGGAATGTGGGGATACCAGAAGGGAGGGGATGGAAAGACACCTCGCAAGTCTTTGTGCCCCAATCTCTCTTTCCACACTAATCAGATGGCCCGGCAGGTATAGTGAAGCGGGGAGAAGTAGCTATAATCCTGGTTTTGTGCAAACACACATATCTCAATAGCTTGGACAAGTTAATTAATTTCTTTTGACCTTTGTTTCCTTTCTGGAAAGTGTGAAGAACTGCAGTCAATCTCCTGAGGTTTGGGCTACCTCTCACCAGCCACTCCCGGATACTGGGTTCGCTGGCCATAACCATGGCCTCTCAGAACTGGACCCTTCCCTGTAGATAACCTGGAGCACAGAACCGCCTGCTTCCAAACTGATCCCCTGCCAACCTCTACCCACAGCCACTGAGCCGGCTGTGGGCTATGCCACAGGGTGCCTGCTCCTTCCAAGGGGTCTGATTTGGATGCTGGCTTCTATGGATGGGTGGTGTACCCCTATCTCCAAACCTTCTTCATATTTTGCCCTCTGCCATCATGATCCCCATCTCTTCAAACCCCACTTCCCAGGTATAGAATAGAAGTGAAGACTAACATGTTTTCCCAGGAGACAGAATGCCAGGGTTCAAATCCCAGCCTGTCCCTACTTGGCTACGTGACTCTAAGCTGGTTACTGCACCTTTCTTTGCTTTTTTTTTTTTGAGACAGAGTCTCAGTCTCTTGCCCAGGCTGCAGGCTGGAGTGCAGTGGCATGATCTCGGTTCACTGCAACCTTTGTCTTACGGATTCATGGGATTCCCCTGCCTCAGCCTCCCAAGTAGCTGGGATTTCAGGCATGTACCACCACGCCCAGCTAATTTTTTGTACTTTTAGTAGAGACTGGGTTTCGCCATGTTGGCCAGGCTGGTCTGGAACTTCTGACCTCAAGTGTTCCACCCATCTCAGCCTCCCCAAGTGCTGGGATTACAGGTGTGAGCCACTGTACCCAGCCACAGTTGCCTAACGTTCTTGAACCCAAGTTTCCTCATCTGTAAAATGGCAGAAATAATAATTGCCACCTCATAGAGCCCTTGGGACAGTCTCTGGCACATAGTGTCAGTAGGAGCTGTTACTATCTTTTTTTTTTTTATTATCCCTTTCTTCAGTGAGTCACTTCAAAATGTGGGGCTCCAGACCAGACACGGGCCAGTCGAAAGAATTCTGCAAAGGGACCTGGCACGGTGGCTCACACCTGTAATCCCAGCACTTTAGAAGGCCAAGGCGGGTGGATCAGAAGGTCAGGAGATCGAGACCATCCTGGCCAACATGGTAAAACCTAGTCTCTGCTAAAATACAAAAAACTAGCCAGATGTGGTGGCACACACTTGTAGTTCCAGCTACTCAGGAGGCCGAGGCAGAAGAATCTCTTGAACCTGGAAGGCAGAGGTTGCAGTAAGCCAAGATTGAGCCATTGTACTCCAGCCTGGCGACAGAGTAAGACTCTGTTTTAAAAAAAAAAAAAAAAGAATTCTGCAAAGGTAAAGGATATTCCAACAAGAAATTCCAACAAGAATTACATCAGCAACACGTACAAGAATGGTTCACCTTTGGCAACATCTCAGAGGGGCTAGAGACCAAAGAGGTGAGAGACCAGAGAGAGGGCATCCAGGGCCCACTGACCTCTGAACTCGAGCGGTTTCTCTGTCACCCGTAGCCGCTATGCTGCTGTCCTACCCACGACCCTCCCTTACCTCCAGAATTTGTCTCCAGCAAAGATGTATGTCTTCTTGTTCTTGCTCCAGTTAAAGGCAGCATCCACTCGCTGGACATCGGGGGGCAGTCCCAAGCTGGTGAGCGGCTTGGGATATCCTCGCTCCAGGGTGCTAGCTGAGTAGATCCAGTATTCATTCCCTGGGGTGGAAGCAAAGGGTGTGTTGGCTGGTGCTGACATGCCCTAGGCCAGCCTGTCCTCCCATCATCTGCCTGTCAGCGGGCCCCACTGTGGCCACTCCCAACAGAGTACAGCTTCCCGCTCACTCCTGGGTACACTGCCCAGAGTCAGGGCTCACACAGAGGGCTTTGGAAGTCAGTTACAGGAGGTGCCTGGCCAAGGACGTGAGTTGGGGAATAAATCCAGCTCACACTCTGCTCACCAAGTCTTGCACTCTAAGGGCTGTGCCTGCCATAAAGGGGTACCTTTTGCTAATTTGCAAAAAGATGCCCTAGGAGCCAGCAGTTGTCCTGGCCAGGACCCATGATGACAGTGTGGTGAAGGAGATGGGAGCCAGGTGGTGGGGACAATAATCACCTGCAGTCTTGGCTGAGCCTTTATCTTCTCTAGGATCCCACCTCAGACCAGGGCAGGGACCTCCTAAGTCTTTCTTTACCTTCTCATGGCAGTCCAGCCGTCTGTCTCCCTGAGCAGTTTGTGAGCAACGTGAGGGCAGAGACTGTATCCCCAGGGTCTGGCAAAGCCCAGTGCATGGAAATGCTCCAATAAACATTAAAAGAGCAGGGCTTCCCAAACCTCAGCCATACGGACCTCACCTTGATGATTTCTGCCTCTTCTAGGGACTCCTTGTACTATTATTTACTTAACATTCCGCTTTCAGTGAATTCATTTTGAAATCTTTAAAAATAAGTTTATTAAAAAATGTTTTTTGACTGTCGAAATATCAGTGACTGAGTAATCCGTTTCCATCCTGATTTGGAACTCCACCCTATTATAACTAACTACCTCTGTTAAAATAAATTTATGTTTAAAAGTAACAATAAAAACAAATCTTTAAAAAAAAAAGTTCTAACTAAAACTGCTACCTGCCAAAGGCTGTAGCACTACAAAGGTATTAGGAATACACCAGCACTAAACTGAGACTTTTTTCCTTCTAGAAAAAAAATGAAAAGGATTGAAAAGAATTAAGGGAAAACGAAAATTGTACTCTGTGGGTTAATGCTATCTGATGTCAGGTGTTGGAACCAATCTCCCAGATGAGTTGCACGCTTTGGGAAATGATGTTGAAAGAATGAATCCATAAAGGAGAGGGAGCGCCCACGGGTGCATAGGAACTATGGTTTGGGAGGGGGAGTGAGCCTGGATCGTGCAGGAGCCCTGGCACAGAGCCCTGTGGAGCTGAGGGCCAAGGAAGGATGCTTCCCACACACCTGCAAAGAACACAGTCTTCTCTTCCTGTGGGGCCTCGTATACTGCATCAATCTTTTCCGGGAGGTCAGGCCAGAATGTGGCCACCAGCAGGGGCCCTGTGGGCTTGTCACGTGGTGTCACGGTCCGCCAAATGAACCTGGGGGGAGGGCAGGGGGACACAGGAAACCACATCTTTAGTCACCCTGCGGCTCGAACCACACACACACCCCGAAACCCACCCAGAAACATTCCAGAGAGGATTCCATGATGGGAGTGGGAGGCAAGATTAAAGGAAGGTTGGAGAAGGACTGGAGAACAGGCAGAGCTTCTGTCTGCCATCTGCTGGAGCTGAGAAACATCCACTCACCTTGTTCTCTTCCTCTACCTCCTCCAGGAAGCCTTCCCTGACTACCTCTGTCCCTACTGTGTTTTCCCTCCTTTAAGCCTCTCAAACTCATCAACTGAGTGCCTGGAACAGTATAGTCTCTGTTTGTCTTCTCTCTCCTATTTGATTAGAAGTCAATTGGGGCAGGAGCTGATGACGCTCAAGTATTTCCTGAATTAAAATGAAATGAATGTGTGTACTTTGTCAAGAGTAAGAGTTGTCGTTTATTGAGGTCCTACTAAGTGCTATGCGTTTTATGTGCCTTGTAATTTAATCCTCACAATCTTGAAAGATAGCAGGAGCTCTGGATGGTCTACCTAGCATTAATTATCTATTTCCCCACCATCCGTCCTCATAAAACTCCCACATTTATGATCCAGCTTTCACTCTTCCCGGACCCTGTGTCCCCAACCCCTATTCTAGTACTAGATATTGATTGGTCCAAGCCACGCAGTCTCCCGACCAGGGTCACCTGAGAACTCATTAGAAATGCAAATGATTGGGTCCTTCCAGAGATCTACATATAAAAATCTCTGGGCTTGGGGCCCCAAATCTGTGTTTTAACAAGGCTTCTAGATGATTTTAATGCATGCCAAAGTTTAAGAACTACTGGTCTAAGGCAATCAGAGTTCAGCATTCCCTGGCATTGTTACTGATTCAGCAATTGCAATATGACTTACAGTGGTGTAAGACGGAACACATTGACTTGTATTTCACATCTAGGGGTCTCTGTGTGTGTATCTGTGGGTGTCACCACTTTCTCTCTCACTTGCTGGGAGAGGGCAGGGATTAAAGCTCCAGTTGCCACTAGGAGCCTTCTTGTGACCATGAGGAGGAACCAGCCTTAGGATGAAGTCGGGGCAGAGGCTGGCAGTGGACAAAGATATCAAGACCCTCTCTCTGCCCCTGCAGGCAGCCCGACCCCTGGACTTTGTACCATATGAAAGCAATTTCTCTCTATTGTTTAGGCTGGATTGAGTTTGCAGAAGGATTATCTTCGTTATTTGCAGACAAAACATCCCAACATGGAAAGGTGTCACAATTTTTGTTTGGCAAATGAAGCTCAGGGAGGTTGAGATTCAAATTACTTAGTTATTACTACATCAACAACTAAGTAAATGAGGTATTACTAAGGTTCAAGTCCAGATCTGACTCCAAAATCTGAGTTTAATCATCCTGCAATACTGTCCTTCATGACCCCCACCCTCACCAGTGCCTAGCAACAATTTTTGCTTGTAGTTGATGCTTAATATTTACTGGTTAATCAAATAAGCCCATTAAACACTCATCAAGTTCCTTTTGAAAGAAACCGTGATGTAGCAGGCCAGGGGTGGCTCCAGCCTGGGTCTAGACTCTGCATCCTTTCCTAGGCTCCACACATCTGAGATCTGCGCTTGTGGTCAGGGCTTTCTTAGCGGGAGGAGCTCCAGGTGAAGGACGATGCCAGATCCTTACAGTGAAGACTGCAGAGCAGCACTGACATCTGCTGTGATGTACCCTGGTTTGGGGATTCGAAGCCTGATGGGACCTGATTTCTCTGCATTCTAAGTCTCGTCTCTTATCGCATTCTTGCCATCTCCCCACTGGCCAGCAGACTCTGTGAAGGGCAGGGCATCCGCATCCCAGAATCTGGCCTAGTGCGTAGAGCAGAGGAAACCCTTCCCGAAAGTTTGTGGAACATCTTCTAGCCTCATCAGCCACTCCCAGGCTAACCCAGAAACTTCACATGTCTATGGTTTGGCTCTGCAGGTCCCTCTATCTCAAAGATCCTCTTAACTTGTCACCCCCCATCAGACTCTTGCTTCTCCGTTAAAGTCTCTGCTCAAATGTTACCGCATCCGTGAAACCTTCCTTGACTGGGATGTGCCCACAAAAGCACCTAATGTCTCTGTGATCACTTTTCTTTCATCCCGCCATGTCAGTTCTCTATGCCTATTTCTCAAACTGGACTTGTGATGCACAAACTTTAATGTGCATCAGAATCACCAGGGGAATTTGCTAACATGCTTATTCCTGGGTCTTATCCCCAGAGATTCCAGTCAGGAGGGTCTAAAGCTGGGGCAGAAACCCACCTTTTAATACTCACCCTCTAGCACATTCTAGGTGGCTCTGTTTTAGGAAGCTCATTTGCCTGTTTTTTAGAACACTGATCTAGATATGAAGCAGTCCCCCACCCAACTGCCCCAATAACATTCTTCCTCCTCCAGCTACTAAAGCCTAGTAAAGTACATGGCACAGGAGATGCCAAATAACTATGTGTCAATAATAATAACTAATATGAATACTCTGTGTCTCCGTGTCAGGCATTATCTTTGTTCTCAGCATTAAGTTCATCTAATCCTTACAATAGCCCTATGAGATATGCTGGAATATTAGCCCCATTTTATAAATGAGGAAACCAAGGCACAAAGAAGATACTTAATTAACTTGCCTATGATTATATGAACAGTAAGTAGCAGGTACAAAATTCTAACCCAGACAATCTGGCTTCAGAGTCCATTTTCTCAACTACTACACTCTATGAATGAATGAATGGATGAATAATGAATAATGGACGGTTGGATCATAAATAATGGATAATAGCTGACTGGCCGGCTGGATGATGGATGGAAAGATATGGGGATGGATGGATGGATGGATGGATGGATGATAGAAGAATAGAAAGATAGACCCTTTAATGAGTCCTAGACACTGCCTGCCATTCTCCAGGGAACTAGGGTATCAGGGTAAACCTTAGCCTTTAGTCAACTGAGTGGGATCTTTATCTACAGCACGAAGAATGCCACCTCTCTCTACCCTGTGGTCACTCACCACCCATACACAGAGCAATCTGGCCATTTGAGGTCAATGCCATTCTAGAAGAAGGCCTGTGGTAGACTGAATTATTGTTCGCAATTCTTCCCTCCATTCCTAGTTTAGAATTATGCATTCATGTGCATTTCCCTGTGACTTTATAGTATCACCCTCTAGATTAGGTGTGGGGATTGGCCATGTGATTTATTTCAGGCCGTCGAATATTCTCAGACAAGACGTGTGTGAATGCTTTAAATGTGCTTGTGTAGTTCAGTTTGGCCTCTTGCACCCTGTCATCTGCCATGGGTAGGGGCTAATCCCATAAGAACAACAGGCAGAGCATACCTGAACCCAACTTGTACCTGGAAGCCAAGACACCTAGTAGACCCGCAGACTATGAGAGAACAAACAAAATGCCTGGGTGCAAATCCACTGAAATCTGGAGGTTGCTTGACACACAGCAGAAACCGCCAAATACAGGTCATTCTGGGAAGCACTTGGTGGGTTCTTCAGCAAAGATGGATGGAAAAGAATAATGGTATAGGAGCAGAGGACAGGAGACAAGGAGGACAAGGAGCAAGCTCCTGCACTCACCGGTCCTTGAAGAAGAAGATCTCACCACGGATCTGAGCGATGCCATCAAAGACAATGTCCTGTGTGCAGATCTCAGGAGTGACAGGTCCCAGCGTGGGGGTGGGGCCAGTGCCAAGGTCAATGTCAGGAGAGACCCCTGGGGAGGGCACCTGACCTTAGACTCTCCGCAGCTGCAAAGGTTCTCCCCACCAGGCTGAGCCCCCTGGGGTGCCTAGCCAACCTGCTAAGCGTCAGAAGAAATAGTCTTCTGGCCTTAGTGTAAGCTCCGTAAGATAACAAGAAGATGTCTAGACTTGGGACGCCCCGGGGCCCTTTGAACTTTACCTATGCTTTTTACTGACATCACCCAAATCAGTCCTCTCTATATCTGCGAGTGGGGTATCATTATTGAACCATTTCACAAGTGAGTAAACTGAGGCCCAGAAAAGTTGAGTGGCTTCCCCAAACTTTCAGACCCAAAGCTCAGATTCTTACACCCACAAGTCAGGGTAGTCAGGGAACCACTGATTTGTCCAGCATTGAGAGTGTGGCACTCTTCATGATAAACGATCATTTCAGAGATGAGGAAACTGAGTCCAAAGAGGTATAAAGACCGTACAATCTCCTGCAGCCGGTGAGGGGCAGAGACCACACTTGAACCCAGCACTCCTCACAGCAGACCCTGGGCTCTTTCCTGAGTCTAGTGATTCCCAAACATCGTCACTCAAGCACCATTTTCACTATTTTGGCCTGGCTCAGTTATCACCAGGACCATGAAATATTTAGTTTATTTTAAAAATGGACTGACTTTTTAAACTCCAGCCTCATTGTAAGCACTAACAATAAATAAATCATTGGCTTAAGGCACTGGTTGTTCTGCTTCTATTACATACTAAAATCAAAGCTTACTATGAAAACCAGAAACTTCCACCCCCGTATTGTTAAGGTCATTCCACATGATGGAAAATTCTGTCCTGTACTTGGCAAATCTTCTGGATTCTGAACCCCACTGGGTTGCTCAAACCTGTGTAACCTTGCACCAGGTGACCTTATTCACCTACAAAACGGGAGAGACCCAGAAATGGAGAGCCAAGAGGGACACTGATATTAGCATTGTTCGGATAGAAAAGGGTTAGCTGAGTATCCCCTTGGAGAGCTGCTCTGACTTTCCAGGACCAGGTCAATACTCCTGCTTCCTGCCCTCCTCTCCAGCAGTCCTGGCTAGATGAGATCTTGCTGGTCCCACCCCCTGGGCCTCCATCCCAGGCTACATTACCACCCCCAGCCCCCTCTGAGGTTTACCATAGAGCTCCTGAATGCCCTTGATGTCATCCTGGGACAGGCGGAAGTTCTTGGTGTAGGTGTAAATGGGCGCCATCAGGGCTCCAGGGTCCTTGGAGTGCTCCAGCCCCATGGCGTGGCCAAACTCGTGGGCTGCCACGAGGAACAGGCTGTACCCTGAGGGTTGCAGGGAGGGGAGAGGGTTGAAAGGCAGGAAGAGAGATGAAAGAGAAGTCAGGACCTGACCCAGTGAGGCAGGCTTTTGAGGACACAGAAATCCTGCTTCCTGGCTTTTTGTGTCTCTCTATAAAAGATGAGGGAACAATCCCGCTCCTAAGGCTCTCTGAAGAGGCAAGAGAGTGGGGAACAGCTGGCCCCATATTACCACCATTTCTGCCCAAGCAAAAGCAGTAAAACCACTCCCACTTAGCGTGCTTGCCCAGGCTGAGTCACAGCCAGTGAGCAAAACCTGTCACACCTGTCGCACAGCAGGGTGTCACATCCTGTTATGGTTAAATGCGTTCCCCCCAGAAAAGATTTGCCCAAGTCTTAACCCCAGGGACCTGTGAATGGAATCTTATTAGGAAATAGGGTCTTTGCACATGTTATTAAGATGCAAGTTACAATGAGATCAGATTGGACTAGAGTGGGCCCTGAATCCAATATGGCTTATGACCTTATAAGAGGAGAGACAGGCAGAGGGGGAAGAAAGCCATGTCATGACAGGGGCAGAGACTGGAGGGACGCATCCTTCGAGGAAACATGGCCCTACTGACACCCTGATTTTAGACTTCCATTGGGTTTGTTTCAAGCCATCAGTTTGTGGCACTTTGTCACGGCAATCCTAGGAGACAATAATATTCACGCTGGGTGAGCCACTGAGCTCTGGATCCTTGAACCACTCAACAAGTTGGAGAATGCCAACTTTAGGTAGAAGGTTGGTAAAATCAGAATGTGTCCTAGGAAGGAATTTAGCAGGGGATAAGAAAACCTCCTTTGGCCAGCCTCTGTCCACCGATATGGGCCAAGTTTCATCTCATGATGATGAAAAAGAATAAAAGTAACATAAAGACAGGCTGGCCTAACTCTGACTGGGCCTGGACCTGCCCATTGACCTGGCCATTGTGAGCCATCAGGGAGCTTTAAGCCCTGTAACCCTGTGCCCTGAAGTCTGGATAGGCACAGGGCCCTAAACACCCTACTCACTGCACGGAGCACACAGTAAGGTCACAAGTTGTCTCCTGGTCACTCTCTCCCCTGAGCTTGTGAGTCCTAGGGGGCAGAGAGCTGTCCCAGCCAGCTGCATCCTCAGCACCCAGGACTGATGAGGACCCACCATTTACACCCTGGTAACAGACGGTGCTGACTGATGGGGGAGAGAGGGCTCTGGGGGCTCCCCCAGGGCTGCATGGACTGTGGGGTCAGATCAAGCATGAGGCTATTCCTTTTTTCCTTTCTTCTGCTGCCCACCGGCTCCTTGAAGGCCCCTCTTTGTGCAGTGGGAAGGTCTCTTAGAAGAATCGTCTCTCTGGTAACTTGTGCTCAGGACTCAGACATTTCTTGGTAGTCACAACCCTGCCTGGAGGGTGACCAAAGGCGAAGGGAAGAGCAGTGACCCCCCCAGGAGGCAGGTAGCAGCATCTGGTCTACCAGGGTCTGGTCTTGGAGGCTGTGCCTGCACCCGGAGTGGGCAGGACCTAAGCAGGAACCTTGGCTTACCCAGAGATGGGCATTAGCTCAGCCCAGGTGGGCGGGTCTGGGAGGGACCCTAGTGTCCCTATCAGGGCAGGTGAGTGTCTGGGGGGCAGTGTCTATGCTTGAAGTGGGTGAGGTCTCAGGGAGGTTTTTGGCGCAGGTTTAGGGGCAAGGGCAATGTCCAGGGTCTCTGTCCAATGGCCAGAGCCTCGTACCTTGGTCAGGGCAGAAGCCCCACTTGCGGTCGTCATCGTAGCTGGCTGTGGTCGCACACCACATCTTTCCATCACTGCGGCCGGCGCTGGTGCAGCTCTCATACTTATTGCCCAGGAAGGTGAAGGGGAAGACACAGGGGGCACCTTCTGAGTTCCCACCAACAGTGGACATGGCTGTGGGGTTAGGGGTATGGGTCAAGGAGCAGCAAAGAGTCTGAGGTTACCCAGGAAGCAGTGGCATGAAAGTGACCTTAACAAACCACACTTAAGGTAGACTCTGTCCCAGGTTCTGTATCTTTAGAATCATCTCACCCTGCCCCTGGCAACAGCCTTGTGCGGGAGGGACCGAATGGCACCCGCAGTTTCGTGGATGGGAAACTGGAGGTCAGAGAGACGAAATTTCCCTGAGCCAACACTGCTAGGAAGTATCAGGGCTGCAATTCAAACCAGGCAGCCAGGTTTCAGAGTTCTAATGAGCCTCCCACGGAGCGGGCAGATGGGCTAGGGGCAAAGGGGATTGGATGAAGCTGATAGCACCAGCACATGCTCCTCAATGGTGAGCCCTCTGGACAGGGCTCCGCAGAGACCAACCTCTGTGTCTGCTGCACAAAGCGGGAACTCAGTAAATACCTGTTGGAGGAAAGGAAGAAGGAAAGGATGGACGGAGGGAGTGAAGGAGGAAAGGAGGGGAATCGGGAGGAAAGCAGGGAATCTCTTAATAAAAAACAGACTAAAAGGAGGAGATACAGACCAGGAGCAACAGGAAGAGAGACTGCAAGTTCAGAGAGGAGGAGAGAGAAGCATCTGTCAGAGAGCCTGAGAGAAAAGGGATGCAGGTCGGTCAGAGGGTCCTGAGGAGGCCTGACATTTAGGTGTCACTAAATGGGCATGAATGTCACATTTAGGTGACATTCAGCTGTTGATGCCCACTGTCTATTCTAATTTCAGTGCCCAGGCCACACCAGGTGTCACATATCCTGACTAGCTGCATGGATGTCCTGGGTGTGGATCATTCACACAGATGCCTTAGCACCCCTGTCTTGGGGAAAGGAGGTTGGCACAGGGAGTCTTGTGGGTTTTTCATCAGACAGCCCGTGCTGGGCCCTGATGGAGGGAGAGGCAGTGGCACCCACCGGTCTCAGGGCAGAAGCCATACTTCTTGTCACGGTCGTAGTCCTCAGTAGTGCCGCACCAGCGGTAGCCATCCGTGCGGCCCTCAGTGGTGCAGCTGTTATACGACGTGCCCTGGAAACGGAATGGGAACTTGCAGGGCTGTCCTTCAGCGTTGCCGCCCATGGTGAACAGGGCTAGGGGTGGGGGAGAGAGAGATGGATGTGAATGAGAGATTCCTCCGTCGGCATAGGGCTGGCTGGCTGCCCACCTGCCGGTTCACACCAGTGAAGTTGGTGCATTGTTAAAATATTAAGACAACATCTCTAACAGTTGGTAAGGAGCTGGCTTCTCTGAGCTCCCAGAGAGAATCCCTGCTTCCCTGGTTAATCCAATCCCTCCCCTGGGACTTTATGGACCACCCAAAAACAAAATGCTTGACACCTGGTACACAACAAGGGCTTCTAGAATCCTGCCTCAGCCCCAACGTCACTGCCCACTCTGCCTGGTCCATGCCTATATCATGCAAATTTCATGTAATAATGGTATATGACATGAATATGTCAGTCATGGCAGGCAGGACCACAAGAGTCGCTCTCCATTTGATGGATGGAGAAATCAAGGCTAAGACAAAGCTGGTTCTCAAACTGCTCAGGGTCACATAAATGAAAGAAGTGAGTGAAGGTTGGAACTAAAAACTATAGAACACACGAATCTCAATCTCTCTTGCTCAGTCTCTCTGTCACTCTCAGGCATGTATGTGTGTGTGTGTGCACACACATGCACAGAAAGAAAGCTTTACCTCCTGTCAACCCCAGGCCCCTTCCGGGATGGCCTTGTTGCAGTCCCTGTAGGAGGGAGAGAAAGAGAGAAGAGGAGGAGGGAGGGAGAAGGAGGTGGTGCCTTCAGATACCTTTTACTAAACACTCTGGGCTCTTACTTTGACATCCTTAAGACAGGGGCCATGGCTGGAGAGCTGGAGGAGGGAGCGGGGTTCAGAGCCTGGCCTGTCTGTCTTGGATTCTCCCCCTCCTCCCCTCATCCACCCAAAGCTAAAAAATGGTGTGTCTCTGGAATTGCCAACCAGCAAAACCACAAGTCCGTAACAAGGACCATCTGTGTACAACGGCGCCAGAGATGACCTCACCAGCCCCCATTAACCCCACCATGGCCAGAATGGAGCCCAATCCCTGGCCTCCCACCACAGAACTTGGGGCTCCGTATCCTCACTCCTCCCCTCTCTACCAAAAGACCGTGTCCTGCAATGCCAGAAACAATGGCACCTAGAGAAAAGGCAAGACGGAGTCCAGATACCTTTGTGGCCTCAGAGTTTAGAAAGGCAAAGTGTTAACTTAGACCAATGCCAGCCCCCTGCTTCTGACCTCTGATCAGCCGATTTCTACCACCCAGGAAGCCCCCATCTCCTCCCAAATCCACCCGACAAGGAGGGCGAGAATCAGACACTGACTCAGCAGTCAGCAGGGGCTGAGTAACAAGAACCTCTGCCTCAAGACCCAGACACGTGTGTGTTGTGCGTACTTGCATCTGGCTAAGCACAAAGTAAATGGCTAATGTCCAACGCAGGGAAGAACCCTTCCCAAACTTATGAAATACAGCTGTTTCCACTTCTATCATCAAAGGATTCTGTTCCTATCAGAGGGGTGACACAGGGAAAGGTTAATGCCACATGTAATCCCTACTGGGAAACACAAGGCACAGAAAATATTTTTGTTTCAAAATTCTGACTTATTAATGGTGAATGGCTTGAGCTCTTACTTAATATAAAGCTTAGCTCCGGTAATAAAAGCCTAAACAGGAAGGCAATTAACTAGCTCTTCGCTTCTTTCATTCTGTCAAGATAGTGCCTAGTGTTTAGTTACAATGGGGTTAGGGAGATTCACAGACGTAAAATTACAGACAAAAAGACAGTCCTTAGTCTAGGTAGACTAAAGAGTTGCTGTGAGATGCCAAAGAAGATAGTGTTTAGAAAAAGTTTTGACTTGTCCCTATTTTTCCCAGGTTTTCTGGGCTTTCAATCTCCAGGATTATCAAACATGATGACTTCATAAAATATGAAGTTACATACACACGGTCTTTTTGTGATTTATGACTACGAAGTGTGTCAAGGATATTTTTTAAAAGGATTGAGTGCATATGTCAATATCTGCACTCCTTTTTAAAAGGTTTCCCCCATGTAGCTTCAAAATCTCTGAAAATTTTGTGTCTTAGGCACTGACAAGCACACACACACAAATACTGAGTCAAGCCTAACATCTTTATTAAGACACAGAGATGCAGACACAAGCTAGACTGGAGGCAGAAAAAGACAGTGTCCAAGAGAGGCAGATGGCATAGCCCCTGTGCCCAGATACACACACACACACACACACACACACACACACACACACAGACGCACACACACACATGCATGCACACATGCATGCACACATGCACACACGCATGCATGCACGCACACACACGCACACACATGCGCACACACGTGCACACATTAGCAGAGGCAGCATCAGGACCAAGACCGGAGCAACAGCTGAAATTCCTGGGGTTGAAGTCCCCAAACCAGATTGGGTCCAGCCTTGATCTGAGTCCTGCCTCCCAATCACACTGCTAGGTTTCCAGTTACCAGTAGGCCGTTCCTCATGCCCTTGAACTATGAATCTTGATTGAAGTGTAAAGATTGGTTCTAGAGAGAACCGCTGGGTTTTTTAATAGTTCTAAGTTCACTCCAATATAGGTTAGAAATAAATAATTAGAACATCAAATCTGTGACTTCATAAGTATGATTACTAATGGGGAAACTTTAAAAAAAAACTACTGACTTGATTTAATTAAAGTGTTGCGTTCACCATGGCACTGGTGGAAGAGAAACGGCAATGGCTCAGATCAGGATGGGGAAACTGAGTGAAGGGCGGTGGGGAGATGCTCGTTGGCTGGCAGTGGCAGCCAGTCTTGGAGAATGTGGAGGGCGGAGCACGGTGAGGAGCGGGGGAAGCTGGAGGCTTGGGGTGGAAAGCCTCGAGGGCTAGAGTGGATGCTCACCTTCGTGGGGACAGAAGCCGTACTTGCCGTCCTTCTCGAAGTGGTAGGTGGTGGAGCACCAGAGGAAGCCGTCGCTGCGGCCGATGTCAGTGCAGCTGTTGTACTCCTTGCCATTGAACAGGAAGGGGAACTTGCAGTACTCCCCGTCGGCGTTCCCGTACTTCACACGGACCACTAAAGGGCAACGTGGAAGGGGGAGATTGGACTTCTCCAGGTCTTCTTTGGAGAGCAAGGTTATGATGCACCCAGGCGTGTGACTTTCCTCCCCTCCCACCTCTCAGGTCTAAGCAGATGGAGTGGGTGGAGGTGTCCAGGGTTGCCAGGGAAGCCACAGCTCTTGCTGCTAGGGAACAGCTCACCTTGCCCTTCTCCCAAGGTCCACAGCTCATCGTCATCAAAGTGGGAGTCTCCCCCAATACCAGGGCTTGGGGAGAAAGCATGAGCCAGGAGTCCGTCCTTACCATCAAAGGGGTATCCATCGCCATGTTCTGAAACACACACCGGGTCTTAGCTTCTAGCTGTGCCAGCTAGACCCCTCCGCACCCCATCTACGTGAGGGGCCTGTCAGCCCACCCAGCATCTGCCCCTTCCCTCATCCCAACAGGGTTATCCAGGACTGGAAACACAGGGGCTCAGTAGAGATTTGCTGACCTTGTTACCATCCTATGGTCTACACTGCTCTCCCAGGTTCATATGACTCTCAGTCTCCATACTCCTTACCTTCATTGTCTACACTACCACCGTGACACTTATCTACCACATACGTTGCCACACTAGTGTCCTCGCCCTTTACCCTCATCATCCCCAATGTCTATGCCATCCACCGTCCTGTCAATACTGCCTTCTTAACCACACTCTTGCCTTCATGTCACACTATCACCAATATCCACAACATGAATCCTCATGCCCGCCTTGTCATGCACCACTCACTCACTTGTCTACACTGTTTCCCATGCTCCTTACCTTCATCACTTACCACTCAGTGTCTATACCACCTACCTTTCTGTCTGCGCTGCTGCCAATGCTCACATCATAAACTCCAATGGCCACCTGACCCTGGTTTCTGTGACCCTCACTCTCATGTCTACGTTGCTCCACTGTTTTCAAATCACTCTCCTGTCTCTAGAGTTCCTCGGTATCTACCAGCAGCATCCAACAGAACTTTCTGTTATTAGAGGAATATTCTTTGCCTGTGCTGTCCAAAATCAACAGCCACTAACCTCACGTGCCTTTTGAGCACTTGAAATGTGCCCAGAGTGACCAGGAAACCGATTCTAAATTTTTAACTAATTCACGTTTAAATAGCCATATATATTATACACAATGGCTACCATATTGGACATCGCAGTAGACCACTTGCTTCAGGTTTCCATGGCCTCCAGGTTACACCACAGCACAGCATCTGCCCCCATGTCCACGTGACTCTCCAGGGCCCACTCCATGTTGTGCTCTCCCTATCTAAACCACCCCCAGGGTCTACACCAGCTACTCTCCTATGTAAGCTCCCCTCAGGATCCCCATGCCCCACTAATGTCCATCTTGCCCCTTTGTCTCGACACTCATCCCTGCTGGCCACTCTTCTACCCTCTCTTTTGCCTACCCCAGCGGCCAAAGTTGATCATGATGTCTGCCTCTCCATCATGGATTCGTGAAAACCGCAGCGGGGTCACATCGCTCCAGACTTGGAAGGCACGAGCGAAGGCATCATCCACCGTCTCTGGGTCCAGATCAGGTGTGTAGCCAAGGATCCTGGAGGTGGTAGAAATGCATGTGAGTGTGTATGCATGTGCATAAGTGTGTGTGTATACAAACGTGTCTGTGCACAGATATGTGAAAAAGTGTGAGTGTGTGTGTATGCAAACACAAAAGTATATGCATATGCATGGGAATGGTACACAAGTATGTGCACGTATATATGAGCACGAGCCTGCATGTATGTGTTAGCAGGTTGAGCGGGGGTCACTGCCAAGAGCAACTTTCCCAGAATGCCTTGAAGACCCAGGGAGTTCCAGACCAGCCAACATTTTCAGGCCCTGACTCAGGAGTCCCATCTCTCACTCTGGCTGGTGGGAGAGGGCCATACGTAGTGCCTTATGGGGCACAGGGCAAAGATCTCACCATTGGAACCCAGCAGCAGCCATACAGAACACAGCTATTGGCCCAATTATCAACCAATGATAACCCACTTGGGCTGCTAAACTCCTAATTAGCAACCAGTGATCATGTTCCTTCTGCCCATCCCAGTGACCTTATCCAAAAACAGCAACAATCACTAGCATTACTACACTCTTGCTCTGTCAAACATCGTAGAAGCCCTTTATATTAGTTCAGTCTAGCTCAGTTCCCCAACCAACCCTATGAGGAAGGGCATTTTTAAGCCCCATTTTGTAGACTGGAAAGCCAACGTTCACAGCATTGAAAAGAAACCCAGTGCCTCCTTGGCTAGCAAGTATGAAACTTAAGTTCAGGGCTGTCTGCCTTCATTTTCTAAGAACTATGTATTGAAACTCCCTAAGATGCCAAGCCCTCACAAAAGACACCTCATGGCTTCCCCAAGTGGAGAGAATGCATGGCTCAAGCAGACTCGTGTCCCTCAGCCCAGTGGCCCTGCCTCCCCAAGCCCTATTCCGGCACCTGTATGTGATCTGGTTCTTGTCCCACTTGGGCTTGTTGGGGAAGAAGTTGTAGTTGGCCACATCTGGGTTACCGCAGCGCGGCTTCCGCATGGTCTCGATGGTGTTCTGGTCAAGATCGCCTGTCTGGGGCAGTCCAAAGAACTTCTGCATCTTCTTCAGCGTGTCCTTCAGCACGAACAGGTTGCAGCTCTCCTTGGGGCAGCCGTAGAAGGTGTTCAGGTATTGCTGAAAGGATGGCATAGTATTGACCAAAGCAGGCTGTAGCAATCAGCCCCCCCTACCCAGTGCCATAGTCCAGACAGGATATAAGCCAGGGGTCCCATAGCACTGGATGGAGTACCACATTCTCAAAACCAGCACCGTCACACATTAAGTGAGTGACAGGGCATACAGCTGTAGAGAGCATGGCTACCATTTGTTGGTGCTGGGTGCTGGCTATATGCCTGGTGCTAAAGTCAGAATATGCTAACTCACATAGTCTACAATGTAGACATACTATCCTTATTATATAGAGGAGGAAACTGAAGCACAGAGAAGTTAAGAAACTTGCTTAAGACCACACAGTTCACAATGGTAGATCTGGATTTGGGACAAAGCAATCTGACTCCAGAGCCTGTGATGAGAAACTGAATACTCCAGCATCCTTCCTTTACCTCTATCAACTCATTTATCTACGTCACAGCTGGTGACTTTGGGCCTTTTTTCCTTCTTTTTTCTTATAAAGAGATTCAAGGACTCCATGCATGGGCTCTGGCAGCAGACAGACCTGGGTTCAAATCCTGAATCGGCCATTTGCAAAAAGAAAGGAGTCCTGTCTTTCAGGTGCCATCCAACTGGCCCTGCCCAAACTGAGGCCAAAACCCAGCAGATCCCTGCAGAGGTTCCGGGAGTAATCAACTCATTTACTTACTCAACAAATACTTTTAACACCTACCATGTACCAAGCCCGGTGCTACTGCTGAGGATAAACTGCTGAACAAGATAGATGGTTCTGTCTCTAAGGTTCAAATCCTAGCAGGGAGGCTGACAGATCCCAAATGAAAGCAAAATGAAGTATGTGATAAGGGCTGTGTTGGAATGATGAAAGCAGCCAGGAGATCTTAAGACAATGGTCCTAGCCTTGTTGGAAGTCGTTAGGAAAAAGGAAATCGAGGATATAACAACAATAATAATAATATAACAAGAATAATGGCTAATGCTTATTGATTACTTACCACGTGCTAGGTAAGCACCTAAGATTCCTTTTCCTTTAACCCTGAGATAGGAAATTTCCCAGTTTGCAGATGAAGAAACTGAGAAGTTAAATCACTTGCCCAAGATCATCACTAGGCCAGCTAGTTGGTTCACGTACTCTGATTTGAAGCCAGGCGATCTAAGTCCAGAGCTAGCTTCCTAAGCCCCCACAGCATTACCTCTTGACACATAGACTTCCATTTGTCAGAGGTGTTCAAAGCAGAGTACCCCCATCTTGAGTAGGGGCTGGGTAGGATGAGGCTGAGACCCGCTGTGCTGGATTCCCAGGAGAGCAGGCATTCTTAGTCACAAAATGAGACAGGAGGTTGGCATGACTGATTTCGCAACATACAGGTCACAAAGACCCCGATGATAAAACAAGACACAATAAAGAGGCTGGACGAAGCCCACCCAAACCAAGATGGCAATGAAAGTGACCTCTGGTTGTCCTCAGTGCTCATTATATGCTAATTATGATGTGTTAGCATGTTAAATACATTAGAGGCTCCCATCAGTGCCATGACAGTTTATAAATGCCATAGCAACATCAAGAAGTTACCCTATAGGGTCTAAGAAGAACCCTCAGTTCCAGAAAATCCTCACCCTTTTCTGGAAAACTTATAAATAATCCACCCCTTGTTTAGCATCTAATCAAGAAATAACCATGTGTATACTCAGTCAAGCAGCCCATTCTCTGCTCTGCCTATGGAATAACCACCCTTTTATTCCTTTACTTTCTTTTTTTTTTTTTTTTTTTTGAGACAGAGTTTCGCTCTTGTTGCCCAGGCTGGAGTGCAATGGCGTGATCTCGGCTCACCGCAACCTCCGCCTCCCGGGTTCAGGCAATTCTCCTGCCTCAGCCTCCTGAGTAGCTGGGATTACAGGCATGTGCCACCATGCCCAGCTAATTTTTTGTATTTTTAGTAGAGATGGGGTTTCACCATGTTGACCAGGACGGTCTCGATCTCTTGACCTCGTGATCCACCCGCCTCGGCCTCCCAAAGTGCTGGGATTACAGGCTTGAGCCACCGCGCCCGGCCCTATTCCTTTACTTTCTTAACAAATTTGGTTTCATTTTATTCTGTTGGCTCGATCTTGAATTCCTTCCTGTGTGAAGCCAAGAACCCATGTGGCCCCCTAGGCTGAACCTCAATTTAGAGGTTCATCCTGTGACCCATTGGCTGGAAAAGGTGTAGGAACCCCAGTAGCTTTGTTATTGTCCCCAAATTCCACTCCCAACGGCGACATCATTGTGCCAGTCAGCTCCAGACCCTTGAAAAAAGTAGCCCTCTAAACATGTGTGGAGGTCTCCCAACCCATCTGTTCAGACGGGGTTGAGACCTAGAGGCTCGGAAAGGGTGGGAGTTGGGAGAGGGTAGGTGTCACCTCCTGAAGGAGTTCCTAGAGTGACCAGAGGGCACGGGAGTCTTCTCCCGGACAGGTTGAGGGGGAGGCTGGAGGGCAGGGGGGCTGAGGCAGCAAGGGACAGGTATCTCCTGGGCTGGAAAGGACATCTTGAAGGGTCCCTGGCTTGGTTCTCTCCTTAGGCTCTACTTATGCAACACGGAGGCCAGGGTGCCCCTCCAGCCAGGCGCGCGCACGCTCACAAGACAACATCTGAACCGCAGTTTGGGAGCCGAACCAGGAAGGAGGGCTCGCTGGCCGCAGAGGGTAGCTCAGTCCGCCTCCGCCCCAGCCCCACGCGCCGGGCCCTCCTGCGCCTGCTCCCCTCCCCCTCCCTCCTGCCTGGCCAGCTCTCTCCTTTCCTCCGACCCTTTGGAGAAGTTTGTCCTCCGATCCTTTGGAGAAGTTCGAGGAAACTTTCCGGGGCTTAACCCTTGACCAACTTGTCCATTAAGCCAGGCGAAGAAGATGTGCTCTCTGCTGCCCTCCTGCCCCAACCACTTCTCAAATGGTCCCCTCCAGCTGTTTAAAGGCCCTTCTCCGGATGTGTGCCAAAGGTTCCTAGAAGTTTGCCAAACTCTGCTTTGGCCAAGCTCCTTCCCATTTTTATGCAAAAGTTTACCCAAATTGTGTGCCAGAGCGCCCCATTCGTTCCCAAAGTCCTATATTAGAAACACACACACACAAAACAAACAAAACAACAACCCTTTAGTTGTTTGCCAAAGGCCTACCGAGATGCTTCACGAGAGCCCTTAGCAACTGCCCAGATATGTCCAAAAGTTGTTTACAAAGCCCGAACCCCCTAGCCAAACGTCTCATTTACTAGAGGAGGTGGTCCCCGCTATTTACATAAGAATCCCTTGCCAGTAGTTAGCCCTCTTCCACTCTGGCTTGTTTCTCGCCCCTCTGCTGTATCCTGAAGGTTGCCAAATTGTTTATTAAAGGTCTTCTCTGCTTACAAAAGATCCCTCACCGTTTGCAAGAGATCATTCCAACAGCTGCCAAAGACCCCCCCCCAGACTGTTTACCGAAGCCCCTCCCCCACGCTGTGTGTGGGACCACTGCCGACGGCAAGGGGAGAGACACCCCCATCCTTTGCCTCCAAAGTTTGTCTAAACTTGGTTCCTTGAGGCCAGCACAGCAACTCACCACTGCCAACTCTTTGTCCGTTTTGGGGGCGACATCGCCAGGGAACTTGATGATGGGCGACGGTGGGGCGGCGGCGTGGCCCAGCAGGCAGCCCAGGAGGCAGAGCGTCCTCAGAGGACCCGCGAGCGCACCCTGGGCCTTTAGCGACTCCATCATTGCGCTCCAGGGCCCCGCGCGTCGCCCGGGGGTCGCTGGCTCGGTGCGTGCAGCCGCGACGCCGCCTGGTTGGAGCCTATTCCGCGGCGCAGGGCTGCGCTCCGAGGGTCCGCTGGGTGGGTCTCCTGGGCTTTGCCCGGCTCAGCGGCTCATGGTCCAGCCCTCTCGCCCCAGCCCCGCCGCCACCGGCGCCGCAGGTCCTGGCAGTCCCTTTGTATGTTTAAAGCCCCAGATGCGCAGTCTCCAGCCACCACCGGAGAAGTCTGGAAGCAGCGGAAACAAAGGAGGGCAGCCGCCAGATGTAGCCGGCTGGGCTGGGAGGGAGCTGGCAGTGCGGGGCTGGGGGCGGGGGGCGCACTAGGACCCGCCCTCTCTGCCCCACCCCCTACTCTCGCTCCTCTTTTCTTTTTTCCTTTCTCCACCTCGTTTCCCCCGCCGCCTGCTACTCCTGGCCTCCGCGTCTACCCTCAGTGCACGACCTCGCCACCCCACTTCCCTTTCTCGCGATCAGGGCTCACAGCCTCAGACCCCCCTGCCGGGAAACATCTGGCGCCGTCGCTCTAGGCCCCTGCCTGCCTGAGGTTAGAGAGCGGTACTCTGAGGTTGGAGGGACGCCGGCTGGGCCAGGACACCCTGCGCTCCCTGGGGTCAGGAACGGGAAGGAATGGTCAGAAACAGATGATCAGCCACGTGGATAGACGGTCGGAGACAGAAATTTTAGATATTTAGAGATGGAGATAGAGAGGAGTGAGATGAACGGAGATGGAAAGATACAGAGAGATGGAAACAGAGACAGTGGAAGGTCCCAGGTTGCTTCCTTACCTCTTTCCTTCTGCAAATGTGTAAGCCTTAATTTGGCCTCAGCATAGTGCTACATGCTAGATACACCGTGGGAAATAGAGCAGTCATGGGCCACGTGTCAGAGGCATCTGAACCAGAGCAACTCCATCTTGAACAGGGGGCTGGGTGAAATGAGGCTGAGACTTGCTGAGGGCCCGAATTCTCAGTCACAGGATGAGACAGGAATTGGGCAAGACTGCTTTCATGAGAGGTCACAAAGACCCCGTGGATAAAACAGGATGCACTGAAGAAGCCAGCCAAAATCAAGATGGCAAAGAAATCGACCTCTGGTCATCTTCACATGCTAATTATAATGCATTAGCATGTTAAAGGAAGCACCCAACTGTGGGAAGAATGTTGCCCAGATGCCAAGGCAAGAGACTGAAGGCACAGGCTGTCTCAGTGTAATAAATGATTACCTAGTTTTAGCAATGATACCAAATATATTTAGAAACAGTCACATAATCAATTACATAATCAATCTTATTAAATCATTATTCTTTGTGAATCTTTGCTTTAGTACTATAGCATAAAAACATGCTAGTCTTATAGTATAGAAACAACCAAGCGAAATATAGTTAGAAACTGAAGGGACCTGTGAGACTGATCAGGAAGCGAGAGTGAGAGCCTTGCGGTAGCGCCAGTGCCCGGGAAGGTGCCTGTTACTTAGCAGGCAGGCCTTGTGGTAACGCCCGAGCCCGGGAAGGTGCCCGTTACTTAGCAGGTCGTGAAGGAGAGTTTCCCTTTCACTGGGGGAGTCCAGGGGACACTGCTCTGCCCGGCTCTTGAGGAAGGCCTGACATTAGCCAGGCCTGTCCGCAGACATCCAGGGGCTTACATGCCTCTCTGTGGTGCTGTGCTCCGACGGTCACCATCCTTGTCCACTTTCAGGTTCTGCTTTCTCCCCCGGTGCTCTTTGTAAGTTCTTAGAAGTCGTGAGAAGTAAGAATAGAGGAATCCTAAAGCCTTTGATCTTTCTGATAAGTGCATAGAGAGATGCTGCCCTAAGTGCCTCCCCTCCTTGCAGCGGCTCCCTGAGAGGGAGGGGCCCCCTGTACTGTTAGCATGTGATTTGCTTGACCCTATCCATCCTGTCAGATGATTCACTCTCCTTACCCTGTTCCCGCCCTGTATACAATAAATATCAGCGTGTCCAGGCATTCGGGGCCTCTACTGGACTCCGCCCTTGGTAGTAGTGGTCCCCGGGCCTGGCTGAGTTCTTCTCTTATCTCTGTGTCTTGTGTCTTTCTTTCCTGCGATCTATCGTCTCTGCACACAAAAGAACACCCACGAGACCCTGCAGGGCTAGACCCTGCACCCACCAGTGCCATGGCAGTTTATAAATGCCATGGCAAAGTGAGGAAGTTTACTCTTTATGGTCTAAAAAGGGGAGGAGTCTTCAGTTCCAGGAACTCCCCACTCACTCTTGAATTCTTCCCTGTGCCAAGCCAAGAATCCAAGTGTCCTCTCAGGCTGAATCTCAATTTTGAGATTCTCCCTGTGACACCGGTCTCTGAGGAATGTCCTCTCCCTCTCTCAGGAAAGACAATTAAGAGATAAGCTGTGATGGGAAACTCCAGCAGGCCATTGGGAACATTTAACTTCAGCCCCTAAACTAGTAAAGACAATCAGGGAAGGCTTCCTGGAAGAAGCGGCTTCTGAGCTGAAACCTGAAGACCTAAAGAGGTTGAGGGCTAGGAATATAGGAAATGTTTTAGGCCCAATCTAGGGAACATAGACAATGGCCCAGAGATGAAAAACAGCAAAAAGCACTGGAGAAGGAAGTTTTTTCTACCTGAAAAATGTGGGGCACAGGGTGAGGGGATGCCGCTGGAGGGGTCAGTAAGGACCAGCCTAGGAAGGGGGCAGATAGGACTGGGGGTCAGCAGGGAACAGTTTGAGAAGCAAGGTGAGGGGCTGAAAGAGTCAGGAGCAATATGCTTGTGGAGAGAATTGGAGGTCACGGTTATGAGTCGTGATCATCACGGCCGGAAGAGCCTCCGCGGCTTGGGTCTCAACGGGCTTCAGACAAGTTCGAGCTTGCCTGGTGGGTGTGTGCTGCGGTCTTGCCGATTCAGTTTCAAAGGAGACTCTTGGGAGGGACTTTGCCCCGCAGGAGGGAGCCAGGCCCTTCAGCCTGACCCAGTGAGAAACCTCGGCTGTTCTGGAGAGGGCGAGACTGAGGTCGGCTGGGGAGGGGGATTGCCTCCTGGCCCAGCCCCACTGGGCTCCTGTCCACATCCTGTGGACAGCCAGAGAGCCAAGTTGGAGAGCTAAGAGTGAAAATGGAAAAAGTTGTCTCACTAAAGCAGGGGTTGCAAACTCGTGGCCTGTGAGCTGAATCCAGCCTGAACAGCATTTTGAAATTTGGGAAACTTCACATAAAAATCTGACTTTCTGGTTTTCTTTTTTAAAAAAAAAAATTTCCCTAAAGTCTGGCAATACTGGGTGCCAGTTTCCATATAGCAGTAATTTGCCGAAGCCAAGTAATGGCTGCTCCTTTTAGATGAGGCACATACTTCGGTTTGCCACAGTCCCCACCACTCTCTATTGTATTGCCTTGCATGTGGCTCCCTTCACTAGGCTCCCTTCACTTACACTTGCCCAATTTGAGTTTTAACCTTTTCTGAAAAGTCTTTGGGATCTACATAACACAGCTTTGGGGCTCCTGTGGCAGAGGGCACCTCTTCAGAGCCTCTGTGGTTTTGGCATCCCTAGGGCATCGGTTTCCAGGGTAGAGGCTTGGTGCCCATTCAGAGATAGCAATGGCTGCGGAAGAGAGAGAGCACTCAGTGAGAGAGAGGCTTCTGTGCCCAGCAGTGGCTATGTCAGAGGCACTGGAATCAGAGCAACTCCATCTTGAATAGGGGTTAGGTAAAATAAGGCTAAGACCTGCTGGTCTGCATTTCCAGTAAGTTAAGACATTCCTAATCACAAAATGAGATAGAAGGTTGGCACAAGATACAGGTCATAAAGACCTTGCTGATAAAACAGGCCGCAGTAAAGAAGCTGGCCAAGACCCACCAAAACCATGATGATGATGAGAAAAATCTCTGGTCAGCCTTACTGCCACACTCCCACTGCCGCCATGACAGTTGACGGATGCCATGGCAACGTCAGGAAGTTACCCTATATGGTCTAAAAGGGGGAGGCATGAATAATTTACCCCTTGATTAGGATATAATCAAGAAATAACCATAAAAATGGGCAACCAGCAGCTCTTGGGGCTGCTCTGTCTATGGAATAGCCATCCTTTTATTCCCTTTTTTTTTTTTTTTTTTTTTGAGACGGAGTTTCTCTCTTGTTACCCAGGCTGGAGTGCAATGGCGCGATCTCAGCTCACTGCAACCTCCGCCTCCCAGAGATTCAAGTGATTCTCCTGCCTCAGCCTCCCCAGTAGCTGAGATTACAGGTATATGCCACCACACCCAGCTAATTCTGTGTTTTTAGTAGAGACAGGGTTTTTCCATGTTGCTCAGGCTGGTCTCTAACTCCCGACCTCAAATGATCTATCTGCCTTGGCCTCCCAAAGTGCTGGGATTACAGGCGTGAGCCACCGCACCAGGCCTATTCCCTTACTTTCTTAATAAACTGGCTTTCACATTACTCTACGGACTCACCTCAAATTCCTTCTTGTGCAAGATCCAAGAACCCTCTCTTGGGGTCTGGATTGGGACACCTTTTTAGTAACAACCAGGGCCCGCCCAGGGGACTAGGAGAGAACAGGCAGTATCTGCTGATAATGGGCTTATTGGTGTTGATCTGGCAAAGTCATAAAATGAAAGCAACTAGACCCACTGCTGACTTTGTAAGTGAAAAACAAACTGTTACACAAGGAACCACTAAGCCTTAGAGATGTGTGTAACTGCAGCATCTTTTAGTTAATCTTCATACAGATGCAAAAATGCTGGTAAGTGGATAGAATCGTGTTTCCCCAAAGAGATGTGTTCAAGTCCTAATGCCTGTGACTGTGTCCTCACATGGAAATAGAGCCTCTGCAGATACAATCAAGTTAAGATGAGTGGGCGCTAATCCATTGCCTGTTGTCATTACAGGAAGACAACAATTTGGACACAGAGACACACAGCGAGAAGAACTCCATGTGACTGTGGAGGCAGAGATCAGAGCAAAACAGCTGCAAGACAAGGAATTGCCTGCCACCGGGAAGCTGGAAGAGACAGTAAAGAATTCTTCCCCAGAGGCTTCAGAGGGACCATGGCCCTGCTGCCATGTTGATTCTGAACTTCTAGGCTCCAGAGCTGAGAGAATAAATTTCTGTTGTAAGCCACCCAGTCTGTAGTGCTTCATTACAGCAGCTCTAGAAACCTACGCAGGCTGTGATTAGAAGGCATCGCGATATGGCACGAATTCTTTCATTCACTGAGGAAGTTTTTGATGAACACTCTTCTCTGTGCTGGGGTGCAGCAGCACTAAGGTGGTGTTTGTATTGATGAAGAGGCAGAAATGACAGTGTGGGACACTAAGCAGAGGACAGAGCCTTGAGGGAGACAGTGGCCATCTGCCATGTAAGCCTTCCCAAGACCCTGTCTTCCTACTTTTGGTAGCTGCCCCTTAATTTCCCACGGGGAAGCCACTTCTCCCCAACTCTAGGTCTGAGTTCAGCAGATGTGACCCATGTCCTCGCTGCACAGTGGTGATGTGACCCAGGCTGGGCTAAAAAGCAAATCCAGACATCTTGGCGAGGTGATGTTTCAGTTACAGACTTGAGAATCCACTGGAGCCAAGGAAAATTAATTCTGAGACTTTAGCTGGAGGTACAGCTTACCTCATTTTATTCACACTTTGCCTTACTGTGCTATGCAGATAGAGCCTTTTTTTTTTTTTTTTTTTCAAATTGAAGGTTTGTGGCCACCCTGCATCAAGCAAGTTGATTGATGTCATTTTTCCAACAGCATGGGCTCACTTCATGTCTTCACGTCACATTTTGGTAATTCTTAACATATTTCCAAATTTTTCATTATAACTGTATCTGTTATAGTGATCTACGGTCAGTGACCCCTGATGTTACTATTTAATTGTTTTGGAGTGTCACAAACTGTGCCCATATACAAGGGTGAAGCTAATCACCCTTGTAAAATGCGTGTGTTCTGACTGCTCTACCAACCGATTGGCCATTCCTCACCTCTCTCCCTCTCTGTGGGCCTCACTATACCCTGCAATCAATGATATCAAAATGAGGCCAATTAATAACTCCACAATGGCCTTTAAGTGTTCGGGTGAAAGGAATGGTTGCGCGTCTCTCACTTTATATCAAAAGCTAAAAATGATTACGCTTAGTGAAAAAGGCCTATCAAAAGCCTGGAGAGGCCCAAATCTAGGCCTCTTGCAGCAGGTAGCCAAGTGGTGATTGCCAAGGAAAGGTCTTAAAAAAAATTCAAAGTGCTATCCCAGTGAACGCACAAATTATAAGAAAGTAAAACAGCCTCATTGCTGATATGGAGAAAATTTGAGTGGTCTGGCTAGAAGAGCAAAGCAGCCACAGCATTCCCTTACGATAAAGCTTAGTCCAGAGCAAGGCTCTCACTCTCTTCAACTCTGTGAAGGCTGAGAGAGGTGAGGAAGCTGCAGAAGAAAAGTTTAAAGCGAGCAGAGGTTGGTTCATGAGATTTAAGAAAAGTCGCTGCCTCTGTAAGATGAAAGTACAAGGTAAGCAGCAGGTGCTGACAGAGAAGCTGCAGCAAGTTATCCAGAAGGTCTAGCTAAGATCGTCAGTGAAGGTGGCTACACTAAACAACAGATTTTCCATGTAGGTGAAACAGCCTTCTACTGAAAGAAGATGCCATCTAGGACTTTCATATCGAGAGATGGGAAGTCAATGTCCACTTCAGAGGACAGGCTGACTCTCTTGTCAGGTGTTAATGCAGCTAACGGCTTTCAGTTGAAGCCAATGCTTACTTGCTAATTCAAAAATCCTGGGCCCTTACGAAAATTTCTTTCAGCCGGGCATGGTGGTTCATGCCCTTAATCCCAGCACTTTGCGGGGCTGAGGTGGGTGGATCACCTGAGGTCACGAGTTCAAGATCAGCCAGACCAACATGGTGAAACCCCACCTACTAAAAAAAAAAAAATAGCTGGGTGTGGTGGTGGGTGCCTGTAATCCCAGCTACTTGGGAGGCTGAGGTTGGAGAATTGCTTGAACCTGGGAAACGGAGGTTGCAGTAAGCCAAGATGGCGCCATTGCACTCTAGCCTAGGCAACAAGAGCAAAACTCTATCTCAAGGGAAAAAAAAAAAAAAAAAAAAAAAAAGAAAGAAAATTTCTTTCAAACAACTACTGCTTATTGAGAAGGCACCTGGGCACCCAGCTGCTCTGATGGAGATGTGTGAGATGAATATTGTTTTCATGCCTGCTAACACAACACCCATTCTGCAGCCAGAGATAAAGGAGTGATTTTGAATTTCTAGTCTTATTATTTAAGAAATGTATTTCATAAGGCTATATCTGTCATATGTAGCGATTCCTCTGATAGATCTGGGCAAACTAAATAGGAAATCTTCTGAAAAGGATTCACCATTTTAGATGCCCATGGAAATATTCACGATTTCATGGGAGGAGGTCAAAATATTAAAATTAACAGGAGTTTGGAAGAAGTCAATCGCAACTCTCATGGATGACTTTGAGGGTTTCAAGACTTCAGTGGAGGAAGTAACTGCAGATGTGTTAGAAGTAACAAGAGAATTAGAATTAGAAGCGGAGCCTGAAGATGTGACTGAATTGCTATAATCTCATGATCAAACTTGAACAGATACAGAGTAGCTCATGTGTGAGCACAGAAAGTAGTTTCTTGAGACAAAACCTACTCTTAGTGAAGATGCGGTGAACGTTGTTGAAATGACAATAAAGTGTTTAGAATATTCCATCAACTTAGTTGATAAAGGAGTGGCAGGATTTCAGAGGATTTACTCCAATTTTGAAAGAAGTTCTAGTATGCTATCAAATGGTATTACATGCTACAGAGAAATCTTTTGTGAAAAGAAGTCAGTGACTGCAGCAAACTTTATTGTTGTCTTATTTTAAGCAATTGCCACAGCCACCCCAACCTTCAGCAACCACCACCCTGACCAGTCAGCAGCCATCCACAATGAGGCAACACTCTTTACTGGCAAAAAGATTATGACTCACTGAAAGATCAGATGCTTGTTCGCATTTTATTTTTTTAGTGATCAAGTGGTTTTTAAATTAGGGCATGTACATTGTTTTTTAAACATAATGCTATTACACACTTAATAGACTATAATGTAATGTAAACGTAACTTTTCTTTTTAATCAGGATCTTACTCTGTCACCCAGGCTAGAGTACAGTCACACAATAATGGCTCACTGCAGCTTCTACCTCCCAGGTTCAAATGATACTCCCAAATCAACCTCCCGAGTAGCTGGGATCACAGGTATGCACTACCATGCCCAGCTAATTTTTTTTATTTTTTATTTTTTGTGGAGATAGGGTCTCACTATGTTGCCCAGGCTAGTCTCAATTTCCTGGGCTTAAGCCATGCTTCCACGTCAGCTTTCCAAATTGCTGGGATTACAAGTGTGAGCCACTGCACCCTGCCCATAACTTTTAAATGCATTGGGAAACCAAAAACTGTGTGTGGCTTGCTTTATTGCAATACTTGCTTCACTGCGGCTGTCTGGAAATGAACTTGCAACATCTAAGGGTTATGCCCATATTTGGGATGCACCCACACTTTCACCTGTAAATGAGGTTTGTCTGACCTAAGGGTAGAGCTACCCTTTAAATTTAGAGCCTTCCTAACTTAACTCACCACTGTGAGCAGAGCCAGAAAAGCAGCGGAACCCCTGGACCCCACCCTGCCTGTAGCCAGAAGTATCCACTTTTTAGTTTGTGAGCCAATAAATGTCCTCCTTTCAACTTTGAGTTTTATTTTGTTTTTGTTTAAGACTCCGTGGGTTGAGTTTCTGTCACTTAACCTGAGAGTCTTGAATGAAACAGTGAAAGCCTTTAGCTGAGAAACCTCTTAGCTAAGAACCCCCCCACCCCCATCTTAAAGGTAAGAAACTTCAAAGCTTCTCATCTTTAAGGTCTCAGCTCCAGTGCCGCCTCCTCAGTGAAGACTTGCTTGACTGATCATCCCCTAAAATTAGCCACCTCTGTGTTATTTCATTTCTGGCAGCTGCTGCTGTCTTGAAATAATCTTGTTACTTTAATTTCTGACTTCTTTATTGACTTCTGAACTAGAATATCAGTTGTGTTTCCAATACTTAGAACAGGATTTTGCTCAATAAATACCTGTTGAACAAATGAATGCTTGAAGAAATGAATGATTCTCCCTATATATGGGGAGATAGAAGGTCAGGCCCAGTAACCAGAGTTGGCCTGGTGGAGTGGTCCCCAGGGTAGAAAGAAAGATTAATGGGAGCATGAAGGCTACAGAGACGCTCTGCCCGAGGTCCCTGCCCTCCTTTGTTTTGTCACAGGTCCAAGATACATCTGAGAAGCATTCAAGGGGCCAAAAGTGGGCTGGGACATACAGCCCTTAAGCAGCAGAGGCAGGGCCTTCCCCAGGGCCAGGGACTCCCAGATGATTTAGGTTCTGTGCTGGGTGCCTCAATCCCAGGCTCATGGATTCCAAGCTCCAGAGGCTCAGAAGTCCTGGCTACTGTTCTTAAAATACCTTGCCAACTTTGGCTCACTGTTAGAATAAGACCACAACTCTTTGCCACGGCCTGCAGAACCTTCCACACCCTGCCATGACCTCTCTGCAGCAATCAGGATCCCAGGAGGGAGCAGATGGCTCTCCCGGATAAGGATAATTCGAGGTGAGCTTACTGACAGATGGATTAATTTCAAAGCACAGGGGCAGGGCATAAGGGAGGCCAAGGGGTGGCACGCAGGGACCTGGGCCAGAAGCGCCAGGCCCAGAGGGCTGACCAGAGGGAGCGGTTCCTGGAACCCAAAAATGAGGGAGAATTGCACACAGCAGAGGCCATGAACGAAGCAGCCAGCCCCAGGGGGCCTGCCAGGAGGAATCTGGAAATGAACACACTGACTTTATTCTCCTCTCTCCTTCGGATCTTTGTCTGTGCTCCCCATTGGCAGAACTCAGTCCAGGACAGGGAGCGCAGGAGCTGGGCAGTGCAGCCTGAGGGTGGAATGTGCAGCGCCACCTGGGCAGGCAAAGAGGAGGGCCCAGCTCTGGCCTCTGTCCTCACATTCTTTCACTTGCTCTTTCAGCCCAGGCCACACGGCCCTTCTCTCTGTTCCTGAAAGATAGCAACCCTGTGGTGAGGTGGCTGCTGGGGTCCTCTTTTAAGAAAGAACTTGCAGGCCGACTGGGCGTGGTGGCTCATGCTTGTGATCCCAGAACTTTGGGAGGCCAAGGTGGGTGGATCACGAGGTCAGGAGTTCGATACCAGCCTGACTGACATGGTGAAACCCTGTCTCCATGAAACATGCAAAAATTATCCAGGAGTGGTGGCGCACGCCTAGAGACCCAGCTACGCAGGCGGCTGAGGTGGGAGGATCGCTTGAACCCGGAGGCAGAGGTTGCGGTGAGCCGAGATTGCGCCATTGCACTCCAGCCTGGGAGACAGAATGAGACCCTGTCTCAAAAAAAAAAAAAAAAAAAAAAAGAAAAGAAAAGGAAAAGAAAGAACTTGCCATTCAACAGCAGAAGGCAGTGAAATGATAGCATGACAGCCTCATAAGTCTAAGCCGTTCTTCTTTCGGTCGGGCCCCAGCCAATGATTATTCGCTGCAGAAGGCTGCGGCCTGGTGTATCTGCCCAAATGTGGGACTCTTATCTTTTCTCCACAGCTCTGCTTTGGGTAGGTGGATATTTTTCAGAGTGTCAAGGACTGAGATTCTCTCTTTCCATATCTGCTTCATCCCCCTTTTTCTTTCTTTCTTAGCCCCCCAAACTTATCGCTTCGTTTCAGACTCTGCTTCCTGGAGGATCCAACTGACACATCTGTCTCCACTGGATTTTGCATTCAATGTTCCCCTGAACTGCAAAGTGTCTCATCTTTAAGGCTTCAGCTCCAGTGTCACCTCCTCAGTGACGCTTTCCTTGACTGACCATCCCCTAAACACCCTTGTGTTATTTCATTTCTGGCAGCTACCGCTGTCTTGAAACAATCTTGTTACTTTAATTTCTGACTTTTAAAAGTTGACTCTTGCACTTGAATGTCAGCTGCGTCTCTAGTACTTAGAACAGGGTTCCACGGCCGGGCGCTGTGGCTCGTGCCTATAATCACAGTACTTTGGGAGACTGAGGCAGGCAGATCACCTGAGGTCAGGAGTTCGAGACTAGTCTGACCAACTTGGTGGAAACCCTGTCTCTACTAAAAATACAAAATTAGCTGTGTGTGGTGGCACATGCCTGTAATCCCAGCCTCTTGGGAGGCTGAGGCAGAAGAATCGCTTGAACCCAGGAGGTAGAGGATGCAGTTAGCTGAGATTGCACCATTGTACTCCAGACTGGGCAATAAGAGTGAAACTCCGGCGCCCCCACCAAAAAATAGAAAGAAGAAAAAAGAAAAGGGTTTTGCACCTAGTAAGTGCTCAATAAACATCTGTTAAATACAATACATGGTTGAAGAAATGAATGATTCTTCCCTAGATAAGGGGAGATGTAAAGGCAGACCCAGTAGCAGGAGTTGGGGATGATGGGGTGGTCCCCAGGGTTGAAGGAAAGGCTAAACAGAGCACTGGGGGCTCTGCCCTGGGCTTCTCAGGAGTCATTTGGCTGACTCAAAACTCTAGAATTTTCTTGTCTTATAAAGGCACATCTTCTATCCTAGAGCTTCCCTTTGTGCCATTTGGAGGTAAGGTAAGGATAGACCACTTTAGACTTCGGAGTCTGAAGGTAGAATGGTTTATTTGTAACCAACAGCAGGAGAAATTTAGGGTAGGCTCTAGGTGGGACTTCCCAATAGCAAATAAAAAGAATGAGGCCTTAAAGTGTTCATTAGGTAGGCCTGCTTCCCTGAGGGATCTCAGTGAGACGGAGGACTGGTGAGACCTGGTTTGGCCTAGCATAGACTCAGGAGTGGACTCCAGAACCTTAAGACAGCTCAAAGATTCTGGCTGCGCTGGGAAGGGCAAGCGGGCAGTTGGCTTTCTTCCTTGCCACACCCACCTTGCTCACTGTTTCCCCCCGTCCCATTTTCTCTCCACCTCCCGCACCGCCAGGGGTCTCTGCGTCCCCGAGTCCCTGTGTTCTCCAAGGCTCTGCCACCACCCACTCCCCTGTCTCTCCCTGATGTGTGCTTAGCTGCAGCCTCTGACTTTGCTTTGGTCCAAATGTGTGGCCTCCGGCTGGGATGGTCGGGACAGGACAGGGTGGAGTGCTGGGCCAGCTGTTGCTTGTGCCTGCTCGCCCCCGCTCTCTGTTCCTCTGCTCGAAGCACACTAGGCTGTCCTTGAGAAAGCATGTGTCCCTACCCGCATGTGCCCTCAGGGAGATGATGCCAACTTCAGGAATGGGCACAGGACACGGTTGAATGTGTCTGTCTGGGGCAAGGGGCAGTGCCTGCCTCAGAGAGGAGCAGGGAGTAGAGGCCTCGCCATGCTGTTTGAAATACCGGATCCGGCTGCACTGTACCTAAAACCCATCTGGCTTTGGATTTTCAGTCCAGTGAGCCCTTATTATACTGAGTCCAATTTGAGTGACATTTCTATTGTTTGTACCTAAAGGCTCCCTGGGCAATAGAAGTGTTACCTTGGCCAGGCCACCACTAAGCTTCTCCCCCAGGGAACAAGTCCTCAGTGGATAAGGCTAGTGAATTGCCATAGGTCCTGGTGTCTGTCTGTCTGCAGGTCACCAAGTGTGGGAAGTAAAAGTTCCTCTCCAAAGTTTCCTTTCTTGTAAAAAAATAAATTTTCTAGTAACTCTTTGTTAAGCCCTATCCTATGTAGCTATTAAACATGCCATGCTTACAGGCACGTAATATATTCTATGTCCTTTTTCTTTAACCAAAATATCTGTGCTGGATGTGCTCACAGGCACGTCTCAGCTCGGCCTCTCAAAGTGCTGGGATTACAGGCTTGAGCACCTGGCCTTTTTTTTTTTTTTTTTTTTTTTTTTTTTAAGACAGGGTCTCACTCTGTCACCCAGGCTGGAGTGCAGTGGTGCAGTCTCAGCTCACCGCAACCTCTGCCTCCCAGGTTCAAGTGATTCTCCTGCTTCAGGCTTCTGAGTAGCGGGGATTACAGGTGTGTGCTAGTATGCTTGGCTAATTTTTGTATTTTTAGTAGATACAGAGTTTCACCATGTTGGCCAGGGTGGTCTCAAGCTCCTGACCTCGAGTGATCTGCCCACCTCAGTCTCTCAAAGTGCTGGGATTACAGGCGTGAGCCACCACACTTGGCCCGATTTAGAACACTTCTGAAGTACAGTTCAGTTCTAGAGTGTCCCCATGAGTTGGAATGAGGCCTTTGTAGAGACTGCACAGTAGCCCACCTTCTCTACCTGCCCCGTCCCGCATTCCTTTTTCCCCTTTAGAGGATGGTGACCCCGAGAACACTCCCTGATAAATCTCTTGCTCACTCTTTGCCTCACAGTCTGGGCCTCCTAGGCAGTTCATTCTGTGAAAATCCCCCGTAGCACCACGGGTTCCCCATGGACACTTGTTCCCTTGGATTAAGGCACTGTTCCTTAGGTGGGCTGGGGTTGGGGACAATAATTTTTCAGAGGAGAGGGAACATAGCAGCCATGCATTTGTTGCTGGTAGCCTTTCCAGGCAGGAAAGGCTTCCTATGGAATGGAAGAGAGGCCCAGGTCGGGACATAGCCAGGAGTGGGGTCCTAGGGCAGTTAGGGGCTGCTAACTAAAGACTAGCGTGTCAGATCTGAGCAGTTCCCAGAGACGATCCAGTTCATTCTCCTGTTGAATGACAGTCAGCACCGGGAGAGAGACTGAGCACCGACTGCACGCCAGGCACTGTGCTGGGTCTTTTACGGATGTTCATTCTCAGGAGATTTCTTTGAAACAGGTGGGATGGTTAGCAATCTGTTTTCCTGTTGAGGAAGCAGAGGCACAGGGAGGATGACTTGTTCATTGCCACACGCTTGATATCTGCATCAGGATACGCCTGGGCGTTCTCTAATGTCACAGCCTTTCCACCTAACCACCACATTACATAGCCTTCCTGGAGAGATCGGGAAACTGAGGCACAGAAAAGGATTTGCCTGGGCCACCCAACAAAGGGAGGACAACCAGCACTCTTCCGGGCTCGCTTTGAGCCAGGGACCGTGCCAGGCGTTTTCACACAGGTGGTTGTACTCAGTCCTACCAATAAACTCAGGGGTATATATATACAGACTATGAATATGATGGGAAAAGTGAGCCCAGAGAAGTTAAGGAATTTGACCAAGGACACCCAGCAAGTAAGCACAATGCTGGCACTCACGTCATCAATCCTCTGCAGCTGCTACTACCTCCCCCACTGCTGGGTTCTCCGTCTGCCAAGCTCCCCACCCTGCTGTCTCGTGCCCCTTTGTGGCATCCCTGCAGCCAACATCCCTCTGCCCCTCCACTGCCCTCAGCTCACTGGTTCTCCCTAGTTTAGGAATGTTCTCCAAATGCCTTCCCTTTGGGCCATCCACAACCGTACCCTACTTTCAAAGCTAGCTCAAAACTCCTTGCCTCCAGGAAGGCTTCCTTGATTCCAAGCCCTTCACCTGCAGACACGTTTGGATACTGAATATGGCTTCCTGATTGTGTGACCCCGGGTGATGTAACCTCATAGAGCCTCACTCCCTTTATTTGTCCAATAACTGTAGCTACTCTCCCTCAGGGCTGTGGCAAGAGTCTGGTGTTTATTAAGCACTTACAGTGCCTGGCATGAATGCGGTAGAAAATTAATAATTGGTCATTATCTTTATAACGTGTTCCCTACAGTGTTCACCGAGCAGGCCTGTGTGTATGCGTATATGTGTATGTGTGTAGATATATGTGTATATGTGTGTATGTGTGTGAATATGTGTGTATATGTGTATGTATTGTATATATGTATATATATCCATGTGCAGGTGCATATCTGTGCATATGTGTGTGTGTGCATACATGTGTGTAGATATGTTTGTAGATATGTACGTGTGTGCTTGTGTGTATGTGTATACATGTGTGTGTTTATATGTGCATGTATGTGTGTGTATATGTATGTCTGTGCAGATATATATGTGTGTTCGTTTATACGTGTGTTATACTTGTGTGTGTAGATGTGTGTATGTCTGTGTGTGCGTGTGTGAATCTGTCCAAATCAAAAGATCAAAAGTCTTTGTTGAGTACCTACTGAGTGCAAGGCTTTTATATCTGGAGCAGGTGCTGAGACCATTGGCAGATGAGGCTCTGACAGGGATGGAGTTGGATGCTCATCACCTTGAAATAGAACTGGGTCTCCCTGGCCACCGAGCTCCTCCTCGGACTTAGAACTTCCTGGGTAGGGAAGATCTGTGCATCTCTCAGATCACAGGTTCTCTCAGGCGGGGTGACTTCAGCCCATCCCACATTTCTAAGGTGCTCTTCCTTCTGCAGATAGGCTGCGCCATCTGGTGGGTACTTTTGGAGAAGCAGCCTCAGGGCTCAGAGCCGCCTGGATTACACCATTCTCTGGGTTCATGGCACCATCTAGTGGCTTTAACGTACCATCACGGTCCATTGGTTTCAACCTTAGCACCACCTGCGGATGAGGCTCTTTTATTTATTTTTTTTTTTTGAGATGGAGTTTCGCTCTTGTTACCCAGGCTGGAGTGCAATGGCGCGATCTCGGCTCACCGCAACCTCCACCTCCTGGGTTCAGGCAATTCTCCTGCCTCAGCCTCCTAAGTAGCTGGGATTACAGGCACACGCCACCATGCCCAGCTAATTTTTTGTATTTTTGGTAGAGACGGGGTTTCACCATGTTGACCAGGATGGTCTCGATCTCTTGACCTCGTGATCCACCCGCCTCAGCCTCCCAAAGTGCTGGGATTACAAGCTTGAGCCACCGCGCCCGGCGAGGCTCTTTTAAAAAATTCTGGGACTCCATCTTAGAGCTACAGAATCAGAATTTAGGGGCATGCATCCATAGAACTTATACTTTAAACAAGATTCCTGTGTGATTCTTAACTCTGGAAAATTTGAGTTTGAGAATCATGACCTTAAGGGGACTTCTGCTGAAGTATTTGCAACTGTTCCTCCCCCCACCTCCCGTTTGGTAATAAAATCAGCAACCACTTTACGTCTCAGAAAGCACATTGACTATTTGTTGGCACAACTTATCCTCTTAAGAGGGGGACGGGGCAGGCTGAGGTTCTTGTTTGCAATTTAAAGATGAGGAAATGGGACCGAGAGAGTCACATGTACTCACCTACGACCACACAGCGAGCCAGCAGACATCTTCCCTCTTCACTCTGGGCACATGGGGAGCAGAAAGAAGGGGCATTTGCCATCAGGAGACCTGGGTTCTCCTAGTTGCACTTTGCAAGCAGGAGCTCTGCAAAAGTGAGATGGTGTCACTGGGGCAGGACTTGCTGGCCTCTGGGTCATATGATGCTGTTTGTCGATTACTGTAGCTATCTGGCTTACCCATTCTTCATCCTGCTTGGGTTGAGGGTGGGATTAAGCACTGACCTGTCAATCAGAAATAAAGACATGGAAGGCTTCCAATCATAATAGCTTGCACTTGTTGACAGTATTACAATATTGTTCTGGTACTTTACATATATTAGTTCCTGCGATCCTTGCCACAGCCCCTGATAATGCATTATTATTACGGTCATCTCTTTATGCATAAGGATACCAAGGCACAGAGAGGTTCAGAAACTCACTCAAAGTTACACAGAGAGTGAGTGTCAACCCAGGCAATCTGCTCTGGTGCCCACACTCTAAGGCTGGTGACATCCTGTGCCCCTGAGCAGGCAAGATTTGACTTCTGCACCCTCAATGACATCAGCATTCTCTCTGGGTATCCTTGGCCAAGGCACCCACCCTCTGGGGGTCTCTGTCTCTATTTATTTGCCTGGTAAATGTTTTCAAGCCCTGTTTGGGGTGCCGGATGTACAGCAGCAATTAACCACAGTCATTGCTCCATTGGGGAGATAGGCAATACAGAATAAGCAGACTCGTAAACAAGGTAATTTTAGATAGCTGGAGACTAAGGAAGTATGAGGTCAATTTACCTGATGGGGGCAACTTGAGAATGGGTGGTCAGGGAGGGCCTCTTGGAGGCCCTTGTTAGTTCTGAGTCCTGAAGGAGGAAAATGAAGCAGTCACATGCAGAACAAGGGGAAGAGTGCTCCAGGGAGAGCAGATGGCAGGTGCAAAGGCCCTGGGGTGGGAACAAGCTGATAGTATTTGAGGAACAGAAAAAAGGCCACTGTGGCTGGAGCAGAGTGTGTGATGGGCACAACGAGCTTTTGTAGGTTTGGTTGGAGAACATGTGTCCCCACCTCCTTGGGGGTTGTCCCTCCTCCCTACTGAGGACAGTGCTGCTGGGAAGGTGGATGGTGTTACCACCTTACCCTCTTCAGAAGTCAATAGAGTTCTAAGCCTTCCGCTTACTACTTGCCAGGGTGGGGCTGTGAGCTAGGCTTAGCCAATGGAACACTAATATGAATTTTTTTTTTGAGACAGATTTTCACTCTTGTCGTCCAGGCTGGTGTGCAATGGCTCAGTGTTGGCTCACTGCAACCTTCACCCCTGGGGTTCAAGTGATTCTCTTGCCTCAGCCTCCTGAGTAGCTGTGATTACAGGTGCCCACCACCACACCTGGCTAATTTTTGTATTTTTGGTAGAGACAGGGTTTGACCATGTTGGCCAGGTTGGTCTCAAACCCTGACCTTCGGTGATCCTTCCACCTCGGACTCCCAAAGTGTGGGGATTACAGGCATGAGCTAGTGCACCAACACACTCATATAATCTTGAGTGACATAGATACAGCTGGAACACAGGTAGCCCAGGCACAGCAGCTGTGGGACTCCGAGGGTCTCGAGTTCCCATCTCGATGTCTGCTCCAGTTGTCTGGCTCCCTTATCCTATTCTAACAAATCCCCTCTTGCTTACGCTGGCCAGAGTTTACTTTGCCTACACCCAAATAACCCTACTGATGCAGTGGAGGAATGAAGAGAGATGAAGTTGGGCCCAGATGTGCTAGGTCTGGTTGGCCAGGCCAAGGAATTGGGTTGTGCTCCGAGGAAAGTCAGGTTCCTGGGGATTTTTCTGGCATTGCCCTTCTGAGAAGCTGTGATTCTGTGTGGGTGGCTTCCCACCTGTGGGCATGAGCTTAGTCCACCAGCCCCTGTCTGGAAGGTCTACTCTTCCCACCAGGCCATGTCCCCACCACACTCTACCACTAGAGAGCACTAGAGAGCAATCACCCTCCACAGGCACCCAGGTAAGGTGAGTTTGGGATTACGCATCTATTTCCATCAGGTCTCTATATGGCTCAGATAAACACGTCTAAGATTTTGTCCCCAGCACACACTCCACCAAATGAAAAGTAAAATGGGAGGGAAGGAGAAATAGACAATCAGAATATCTTATATGTGGTGGGGCCCAGGAAGGGGACTGAGGAGGGGTCAGAGAGCCAAGGTTCAGCCAGTGCCCCGAGTGCCTCCTGCCCTTGAATTCCGAAGCATCAGGAGCCAGTCACAGTAACAAAAGCCAGCTGGTGACCCCAATCCCTCTGCGCAGCAACAAGCCCTGGCTCTTGTTTTTCTGAGAATCCAGTCAATCCTCTTTCCTGTAAGTTGCAGCCCGGTCCTCCCCCGACGCCAGGCTAAGGACACAGCTTCCCTTCTCAATGGGCCACCTAGAACTCTGCTTCCCCTGCTGCCTTTCTCTTCAAATAGGAAAACTGGCACAGCCTGACCTTCATCCGTTGCCCTCCCAGTCACAGCCCAGATACCTACAAACCCCTGCTGCAGGCTGGCCTCCCCTGGAGCCCTAACTGTGAAACCCAAGTCAGTTTCCAAATCTGGACCGTTCTGCGTTCCCAATCTGCCTTCCCAGCAACACTGTCCTCAGTGGGGAGGAGGGGCAACCCCAAAGAGAGTTCCCACTTTCAGCAAACTCGACTCATTCCGGTCCTTCCTCCCCAATGACCAGCCCTGAGGAACTGACAGCTAGGCAATATCCCACTCCTCCACCAGCTTGACCGTAACTAGAATACGTACCTCCACCATGGAATCCCAGAGGGGCTTGGGTGGGGTTGTAGGCAGTGAGCCGTGATTGCCCACTGCACTGCAGCCTGGGCAACAGAGTGAGACCTCCCAAGAGAGAAAGAGGGAAACAGGGAAAGAGAAGAAAGAGAGGAAAGAAAGAGAAAGAGAGAGGCAGGGAGGGAGGGAGGGAGGGCAGGAAGGAAGGAAGGAAAGAAGAAGAGAAAGAAAGAAAGAAAGCATTTGACATTTAAAGTTTAGATATAACAAGGGCTTACAATGTGGCAGATGTTTTACAAGTATTCATTGATCCATTCAAAAGACATTTTTTGAGGGGTGTAAAAGGATTATCACTATTTTACAGATGGAGAAACTGAGGCACACAGAGGTGAAATAGCTTGCATGAATGTCACTTAGCTGGTAAGTAGATTAGTCATGGCAAAACTAGGCTAGGCAGGCTGCCTTCTTCTTTTTCCATGATGGAGTCTTGCTTTGTCGCACAGGCTGGAGTGCAGTGGCGCAATCTTGGCTCACTGCAATTGCCACCTCCCAGGTTCAAGTGATTCTCCTGCCTCAGCCTCCCGAGTAGCTGGGATTATAGTCTCCAGCCACCACACCTGGCTAATTTTTCTATTTTTAGTAGAAACAGCATTTTGTCATGTTGGCCAGGCTGGTCTCCAACTCCTGACCTCGTGATCTACCCACCTCAGCCTCCCAAAGTGCTGGAATTACAGGTGTGAGCCACCGTGCCCAGTCCTTAGAGTCAATAACTGAGGGATAACAGCGTCTAGAAGGATTCCAGAGTCTCTGCATTCCAATTTTGTAGCTGTCAGCATTGCCTGCCATGCCTGTTCAGGTCAAGGCCTTCCCTGGGCAATCTCCTTTTCCTGTGACAGAAGAAGTGTAGGGCTCTTGGAAGGCTCCACAGCCTTGCTTGTCCTCTGGAGTGGTTCTCGGGGTGGATGATGATGCAGAAGCAGCAATGCTGTAGGTTCTCACTTGGAACCTTCTGCCCAGGTCAGGACTGGAGGAGCAGCCATCCCAGGCAGGAATTGCAGGAAAGGCTGCAACCTTAGAGAGGTCTGGAAATGAGGCTATTTTGGTGAGGCAGCAGTTGGGAGCAAGAAACAGAAGCCCCCTTAAACCAAAGAGAAGGGAGTCGGAGTATGATTATAAGGACTCCGGGAGTCCAGCTGAGGGGCTTGAAAATCACAGGCTCAGGCTGCGCTCAGCTCTGTCTTCCTGTGGTCCCCCTCTGTTCCTCAAGCTCCCCTCTCTGCAGCTGCCCCGGGCAGTTCACTGTCCATGTCCCCTGGCCCCTCATGGAGGCCCCACGTGGTCTCTCGATCCACCTGTCCTTCCAGGTCCCTATGGAGAATCCCTGAGAAAGGAACATAGAAGATGTGGGGGCCAGAGGGGTGCAGAAGGTGAGGCACCATCTCATCTGTAACAGCCATGACCAGAAATACTAGTAAATACTTTTTGAGGCTTATTTCATCATGGGATTCTGCTCCAGAGACCAGTTGGGCATTTTTCAGACCTGGCCTCTTTGGCCACTGGAATTAGGACCCCACACTAGCAAAGGGGGGTTCTTTCTTCTTCTTTTACAATTCGGCCTCTTTCCAAAGGTGATATTCAGTAAGCCCACCTCAGATGGCATCTGAGAGTGTTAGATTTTGCTCATCTGATGCTTAGCATGGTGTCTGAAAACAGTCAATGCTGAGTAGATGTTGTGAGCAGGAACGGTTGGCTTCTTGTGTATCCCAATGAAATCAGCACAAGGGGCTGAGGGGTGCTTTTCAGAGGGGCCATTCCCCAGGGAAGGGAGGATTGTGGGGATCCCAGTCAGTCCTGCCTCTCTGAATTCGGCCAGCTGCTGTCCAGAGCTCCCAAACAAGGCGATTTTTTCAGCATTTATTACATTGGTGCAAAAGTAAATACAGTTTTGCATCACTTTCAATGGTAAAAACTGCAGTTACCTTTGCATCAACCTAATAGGGCTCCAAGACCTTGGATGTCACAGCCCTAGACAAGTGGAGCTGAGGGCTAGGGGTGAGAGGAGATGGCCGGATTGGAGACTGGAGTTTGAACTGGGCACAGGCAATGAAGGAGGGAAGCTGGGTGGGGCATGGACAAGCTGCTTTCAGGGATTCTGAGGCTGCAGTGGAGTCCGTGGTTGGAAACAACCTCCCAGAAAAGGACAGACCAGGTGTCACGGTGTGAAATGTCCTTAGACCTCTCCTCTGCCTCACCCCAGCAACATAGAACTCAGCTAGTTTTGATGCTTGTTGAACCAGAAATGCTGTTGACTGAGTCTCTGATCCCTCTGTGTTTTGGTTTTTTTTTTTTGTAGGAGGTGGGAAGAAGTCACATAGAGCTGCCTTTTTTTTTTTTTTTTTTGAGGCAAAGTCTCCTGTATTGTCAGGCTGGAGTGCAATGGCATGATCTTGGCTCACTGCAACCTCTGCTTCCTGGGTGCAAGTGATTCTCCTGCCCCAGCCTCCAGAGTAGCTGGGATTACAGGTGCCTATCACCACACCCAGCTATTTTTTTTTTTTTTTTTAGTGGAGACAGGGGTTCACCATGTTGGCCAGGCTGTTCTGAAACTCCTGGCCTTAAGTGATCCACCTGCCTTGGCCTCTTGAAATACTTGGATTACAGGTGTGAGCCACGGTGCCCAGCCTGAGCTGCTTCTTAAAACATGAATTAGTTACTGTATCAGTTATCTATTGCTGCCTAACAAACCACTCCAAAGCATAATGGTTTTAGACAATATTTTTTAAAAATTAGTCTACAGCATGGTTAGGTGGTTCTGCTGATCTGGGCTTAGCTAGGCTCTCTTTTGTCTGCAGAGCTAATGGGTCAGCTGAGCTTGGTGAGTCTAGGTAGGCCATGGGATGGCTTGACTCTGCTCCATGTGGGCCCTGGTCCCCAGCAGTTCATGGTGTGGAGGTAGGCTTCCAAGGCAGAGGATAGAAATGTGCAAGGTCACTTGAAGCCTAGGCTCAGAACAGACACAGTTTTGCTTTTGACATATTCAATGAGTCAAAGCAGATTCGATGGGTGGGGAAATAGACTCTAATTTGCAATGAAAGAGGCTACAAAATCACTTATAAAAAAGGTGATAAAGAGGTGGAAGACTGAGGCTATCAGTCTACCAAGTTGCTAATATTTCTAGCTTTTTTAAACAAATTCCCAGTATCCACAGTAAACTGGAATCAAATAGGAACACGCTTTTAAGATGGTTGCTGTTAGGATGTGCTATTTCTGGTTTACACAACTTCACTTCTATCTCTTACCCACTTGTCTCTGTAGGCAAATGAGCTGACCATCTCTTCTTCCAACATTCCCAACTCATGAACTGTTTATGGCTCCCCATTGTCTACAGGAGAAATCTAAACTCCTCAGCCTGGCAGTAAAGGATCTTTGCCATGGACTATTCTAGGTTTACCTCCTGCCTCTGCCTTATGTCTCTCTCCTTAGCTCTCCCTTACACCCTAAGTCCTTGTCACACCTTTGCAAACACAAGACCCTTGTTCTTTATGTTCTAAACCTGTCTACTTCGTAAGCTGTTCCTTCTGCCAGGAATACTCTTTCCATGCCTGGAGAAACTTTCTTCTCCTTCAGGGTGTGGCTCAATGTTGTAACTACTGCACCCCTCTGGCACTCCATCTTTTCGGGCTTCCCTTGATGCCACCCTTCACACCTTGACCCAGCACAAATGACTCTTTCCCAGCTCTGTCTTTGAAAGCCTTATAAACACAGCCCTCTATCACCACTTGATGCGGCTGTAGATGTGCCAGACTACCCCAAAGTTTTCACCAACACACCTGCATTCACGTCTTGCCTCCACCACTCATAAACTTGGTTTCCCTGGGCAGGTTAGCTGATGATTTCTCTGAGTCTCAGTTTTCCCATCTGTGAAATAAGTTTACAATATATCTGCATTCAGGTGTTGTCCTAAGAGGCTTAATTGCAGTAGCAGGTAGAATATTCTTAGTATAGTGCCTAGAACATAGCAGATGTTCATAAATATTTGTTGCATGAACAAATAGCCCAGGCCCGGGTCCTTTGCAGTCTCACACCTTCCAGCCTTCGTGAGATCCTCTCTGTTTCTTTTTGGGCAATAATATTTCTGTTCCTCAATCCATGTCAACTTCTTAATCGCTTTGTGGGGATGGGAGTACGGGGCACAAAACATGTCCACAAAGTACTTGAAATTATTGCTATTCAGGGATCAGAAGACAAAGATTAGTTGCCTGTCTCTGTCTCACAAACAAATTAATGGAGTGGAAGCTTTTGGTGCAAAATACAGTTCTTGTCAAAAGGATTATATGCATTAAATCCAGCTAGAATATGCTATGACTATGTGTGTGTGTGCATGTGTGTGTGTAAAGCAAAGCTGCAATAATCATACATTTATAACTAATAAATTGGGTTCTTTAATTCCTCTGCAATAAGCCCTTGAAATATAATCTGTCATTTCAGAGTTACAGAACACGACTTTTCATAATTATAATTCTCCAACACACATTACTACTTATAATTAAATTCACTTTTAGGAAATACGGAGCTTTTTTGTGGATTATCTGTTCATACGATGTCATGATGGTAAAATTAATGTATAATCTGTTGAATACATTTGGTTAGTTTTGGATAAAAAACACACACTCTGCTATTGATCAAAAGCTGGAAAGACAGACAAGATGAACAAAATGTACATTACTTCTCCGCAACAGGCTCAAACAAAGGCAGAGCAAAACCACAGGTACATCTCTCCCACCCCTGCCTCTCAAACAGGGCATCTAGGACAATGGGAAAAAAGCATTTGAGTTATTTGAAAGGACACACATGTTAAATTATGGCCAGTTGTCTGCTGGAGATGACACAGTGCCACAGATTTTGAATAGCAGTTGAATGAAGGTCTCTCGCTGGACGGATGATCAGAAAACAGACCCCAAAGGGCTCCAAACCGTGTGCAGGAGACATATACGGATTCATGACCTAAGACACGAAGGAAAAGATAAGCAGATAAGGAAAATGAAAACCTTGAACTCAGGGAAATAGGCAGAAAAAGTGGGCATACATGGTCTAACAGCAGCATCTTAAGCTCTCTTTCTTTCTTTTCATCTTTTTTTTTTTTAAGTGGAGTCTTGCTCTGTCATCCAGGCTGGAGTGCCGTGGCATGGCCTCCGCTCACTGTAACCTCCACCTCCTGGGTTCAAGCGATTCTCCTGCCTCAGCCTCCCAAGTAGCGAGGATTACAGGCAACTGCCACCATGCCTGGCTAATTTTGTATTTTTAGTAGAGACAGGGTTTCACAGTGTTGTCCAGGCTGGTTCAAACTCCCGACCTCAGGTGATCCTTCCATCTTGGCATCTCAAAGTGCTGGGATTACAGGCATGAGCTATCACTCCCAGCTCATCTTAAGATTTTTTTTTTAATTGCATTTTAGGTTTTGGGGTACATGTGAAGAACATGTAAGATTGTTGCATAGGTACACACATGGCAGTGTGCTTTGCTGTCTTCCGTCCCCTCACCTGTATCTGTCATTTCTCCCCATGCTATCTCTTCCCACCTCCCCACCCCCCCGGCCCCCCCCCATTTCCCCTCAACGGACCCCAGTGTGTAGTGTTCCCCTCCCTGTGTCCATGTGTTCTCATTGTTCAACACCCGCCTATGAGTGAGAATATACAGTGTTTGATTTTCTGCTCTTGTGTCAGTTTGCTGAGAATGATGGTTTCCAGGTTCATCCAACCCAAATGCTCATCTTAAGCTTTTGATCAAAGAAACTACACTGCATTTTTTTGCAACTCTGGACAAGAATGACAAAAATGTTTTATGCAGCTTAAGGTCAAGGGTGGCTGCAGCCATGAATGGGTGTGTCCCTACTTGTGTCTCAAATGAAGTAAATGCTTCCTGAAGACTAGATTTCAAGCATGATGAGGAAATCTCTCCCCACCAGTGGAAATGTCCTTCCAGGTTTATTCTTTCACTTAAGGCCCAGAAAGAAGCCCTCTGTTTAAAGGATAAGGTTTTCCTGAGAAGTGCAGCTTGAATGAGAAATCAAATATTTAGCGTGAACCTAAAGATGTGTGCAACTTTCACAGAGGTGTAAGAAAACAGGCACCTCTGCACTGGGATAATGAGTTTGAGCAAGAGACCTGGGTGAATTGTTATTGATACAGGGGTGGCTTCCAGGAGCAAAAGGCAGGGAAAAGGTTAGAGGAGGGTATATATGTATATGTGTGTGTGTCAGTATGTGTCTATATGTGTGTCTTTACGTGCCTGTGTGTACACGTGTTTGTGTGCATGTGTTTATGTCTACATAAACACATGTGTCTATGTGTATGTTGTCTGTATGTGTGTGTGTCTGAGTGTGTAAGTGTGTATCTCTATGTGTGTCTATGTGTCTGTCTGTGTATGTCTGTCTGTGTGGGTGTGCCTGTGTCTTAGTCCATTTGGGCTGCCTTAATAACATTTCATATACTGGGCTACTTAAAATAACACAACGTATTGCTCATAGTTCTGGAGGCTGGGAAGTCCAAGATTATGGCACCAGCAGATTCAGTGTCTGGTGGGGCTCCCTTTCTGGTTAACAGACGGTGACTTCCAACTGTGTCCTCATGTAGTTCAAGAGACAAGAGGTCTCTCTCTGGCCTCTTTTATGAGGGCACTGATCCCTTTCACAAGAGCTCCTCCCTTATGACTCAGTCACTTCCCAAAGGCCTTGCCTCCTAACTCCATCACCTTGGGAGTTAAGATTTCAACATGGGGATTTTGGGGGGATACAGACACTCAGACTATGGCAGTCCATGCATATGTGCATGTTTCCAGTCTGAGTGTGTGAGTGTGTGAATGTCCACGTGTGAGCGTGTGTGTCTGGTATCTGAGTGTTTTTGTGTGAGTGTGTCTGTGTGTCTGTGAACTCAGTGTCTCTGTGTGTCTATGTGTGACTGTGTGTACTTGTCTGGTATCTGGATGTGTGTCTGTGTGTCTGTGTCTTCCACTGTGTGTGTGTGTGTGTGTGTGTGTGTGTGTGTGTGTGAAGACAGTGAGAGAAAGAGGCCTTAGGAAAGCTTCATCTCCTTTTTGGCTCCTGAATTCTCCATCAGTGAAACAATTCTTTCTCCAGCAGGTCAGTCAATCTACCAACATTGCACTGCTAGTGTCATCTCTGTACAAGGCACCAGGGACACGGAAGTGGGAGTCAAGGGGCTGCCCTCACAAGCTATCTGTGGCATCAGGTGGTAGATGATTATGGCTGGCATCTTCCCAGGGGTCTCACATCAAGAGCAAGAAGGGCCACCACCCGTGAGGCAGGGCTTGCCTTCCTCATGTTATTAAAAGTACCTGCCCCCCTCCCAGGCAAAATGACAGAGTTGAGACTACCAGGGGACAGAGGAGGAAGTCCCTCGCTTGGCAATAGTTCCTCTCTGACTGCAGCCCAGGCAGTCATTCCTCTCTGAGGAAGTGATGGATGCCACTTTCCTAGGTTCTCCATTGGTTAAAGACTCAAAATGCTGCAATCTCAGCAACTATAGAGGCATTTCTTGTGGCTATGGTAGAAGCAGTGCACAAAGAGGAAGTCATGGGCAGATTCAAGCAGCGGGGCCTATTAAGACTAGCTTTCTTTTTTTTTTTTTTTTTTTGAGACGGAGTTTCGCTCTTGTTACCCAGGCTGGAGTGCAATGGCGCGATCTCGGCTCACCGCAACCTCCGCCTCCTGGGTTCAGGCAATTCTCCTGCCTCAGCCTCCTGAGTAGCTGGGATTACAGGCATGTGCCACCATGCCCAGCTAATTTTTTTGTATTTTTAGTAGAGACGGGGTTTCACCATGTTGACCAGGTTGGTCTCGATCTCTCGACCTCGTGATCCACCCGCCTCGGCCTCCCAAAGTGCTGGGATTACAGGCTTGAGCCACCGCGCCCGGCAAGACTAGCTTTCTAAACAGAGATGATGTCAGCACAAAGATCAGCATTGACCTTGGGCCTGAGATGAGGTCAAGGACTGAGCAGAAGTCATCACTGTGCCAACTTAAAGTCTCACAAATGTTTCTCTGGTTTGTGCTATAGAAAAGGAGAAGCCTAAAGATAGAAAGGCATTAGCTCAAGATTACATACAACTGAGAGGCCAAGACAGGTCTAAAGACACTGACTTCTAAAATTTTTTAGTTTTAGAGACATCTCATCTGTTGCCTAGGCTGGAGTGCAGTGGCATCATTGTAGCTCACTGCAGCCTTGATCTCCTGGACTCAAGGAATCCTCCCTCCTCAGCCTCCCATGTAGCTGGGGCTATAGGCATGCACCACCAGGCACAGGTGAATTTTTTATTTTTTATTTTGTTATTGAGATAGGGTCTTGCTATGTTGCTCAGGCTGGTCTTGAACTCTTCAAGCAATCTTACCACCTCAGCCTCCCAAAGTGCTGGGATTACAGGCATGAGCCATGGGGCCCAGCTGACATTGACTTAATTCCTGGCTTGAAAAAGTATGAACCTAATATTATTTAAAACCTATACCTGCTGTCTCTCTCTCCAAAGTCAAGAATAGGATCAGGATGAGGCTGGAGATCAGACTGAATTTGGGGTTTGGCTCATTCCCGTTTTTATCACATTATCTTACACCTGAAGGCACTAAGTATTCAGTGGATAAACAGATGCAGAGATGGACATATAAATAGATGAATGAATAAATGAATAGATGGATGGATGAATATATGAATGAATGGGTGAACGGATATATGAGTAAATGAATGGATGGATTCATAAATGAATAGATGGATGGATGAATACATGGATGGATGAATGAATAGATGGATAGATGAGTAAATGAATGGTTGGATGGATAAATGAATGAATGGATAGATTAATGGATGGGTGAATAAATGAATGGAAGAATGAATGGATAGATAGATGGAGGGATGGATTCAGGGATGGATGGATGAATATTGAAATTAAGGAAAGGGACCAACCTGAGACCTAACAGCTCCCTCCCAGGATTGAAGGCCAGAGTTTGTCCACACACATTTTGTGTGTGTGTGTGTGGTGGTGGTGGGGGGGTATGTGTGTGTAGTACAGTTGACCCTCACAAGGGTTTCAAATAGTAAGTAGCCAGTACAAAATCAGGAGATTTCACGTCTTTAAAATGTAAATTTATGGCTTTTATTTATTTATTTTTTAAGGGACAGGGTTATGCATTGCCTAGACTGGCCTCAACCTGCTGGGCTCAAATAATCCTCCTGGTTCAACTTCCCAAGTAGCTAGAATTACAGGTGAGTGCTACCACACCTGGCTCTGGCTTTTCTTGAAAAAAATCAAAAGACATAGTAACACTAGGTTTCCACTCCACATGAAAACAACCTTGAAGCTGAATAGCAGCTGCCCCTTTTGAAGGGAGAATGATTTCTAGTTCACCACAGTCCCTAGCGTTCCCTACTGTCCCCACACCTCCCCAGTATCCTCAGCTACATCACTTGGTCAGCCCCATAGGTATCTGCATTTTCAACTCTAAGAAAATCTTTTGTCACTCTTGTCCTCCTCAGTTTGCTGATGCTGTACCAGCCAGTCTGAGGCTGGTGTTTTCTTATTTGGCCCTAATCTTCCCCTGCATCCGGCATTCTGCAGTTCTGGGCTGTGCACCCAGGTGATGCTAACCCACGCCTTAACTCCAAGTGCAAAGAAACCTCTGAAGCTTACACCCCAGTCTCCCATGGAAATGGTAAAAGATCTAGGTGGCTTGGTGCGGTGGCTCACGCCTGTAATTCCAGCACTTTGGGAGGCCAAGGTGGGAGGATCACCTGAGGTCAGGAGTTTGAGACTAGCCTGGCCAATATGGCAAAACCTTGTTTCTACTAATAATACAAGAAAAAAAAAATTAGCCAGTTGTGGTGGTGGGCATCTGTAATCTCAGCTGCTCTGGAGGCTGAGGCAAGAGAATCGCTTGAACCCAAGAGTCAGAGGTAGCAGTGAGCACTCCAGCCGGGGCTGCAGGGTGGGACTCCATTTAGGCAAGGGCTTCCCCGTGGCAGAAAAGAAAGGTGGTTTGGGTGTCTGTGTTGAGTGGGCAAGCAGGCAGATTTGAGGAAAGGATCAGCCGGCCATCCACAAGTTAAAAAGGAATGATTTCTGAAAATGTCCCTTATGCACTTTTGTATTTCATTGACATTTTAATTAAGACTGGAGCACTCTTTAGGGAGCTCTGCTCTGAAGTTGAAATCACTTTAATATGCTACCCCAGCATAAAGCTAGAGATGAATGGAAGCCTGGGGTTCTCATATGTTTCATGGTACTTAGCAATTCTTTTTCACAATGCATTATGATGTTAAGATGGTTTATGAGTTTCTATTGGCTAAGTGCAGCCATATCAAATTATAATTTTGCTCAGTGGATTTTGCTCTAAGAAGATTAAAGAGCACTCAGGCCTTCCCCAGTGGGAGGCAGGTCTCAGGATCACCTCAAGTTCCAGGCAGGCCACAGTAGTTAAAATTGTTGCTGTGGAGCAACGAGGTGAGCTCTGGTTGAGGGGCGGTTGAGTGTCATGGCTGTAGGGTCACAACCCTAAGTTTAGCAGCACGTTCTGGAACTGTCCTAGCTGGGGATAAGTTGACGTGTACCAGGAATTGCATCTCATATACGAACCTCCTCAACTTTCACATGTCAGATTTTTTCTTACAGAGCGATGCACTTTCATATCCCGTTTTGGTATTCAAATTTTTTTCTCTTGGTAGCTGAAACTTAAACACAATCAGAGGTGCATAATGTGCAGTATTCCCACCATGTTTTTTATTTATAACATCAGTTGTATGTAGCTCTTTGGTTGGTGTATACTTACTGCCCTTGTTCTTCATCAAAGTATTTTTTATCTGTATCGTCTAAACTTTGTGCAAAATGGCTCCCACAAGCATTGTGAGTGGGATTAGCAGATTGAAATCATTATATAACCTCCCAGCAATGAAATAAGTGAAAATACTGAAATAACAGCTGCTATTAAGGTTTGGGAATTTCAAAAACTAGGGAAAAGAAGGCTCATTTAATACATCTTTTAATAAATACTTAGAATAAGTGGGTACTCATCTGGAAAAGATAAGAAGTTGGATCCCTACCTCACAATTTATACCAAGATAATTCCAGATGAATCAATGTTTTTTTAATACATACAATAAAATATAAAAGAATTGAAGAAAATATAGAGAAACTTAAAAATAATCTCAGAATTGGAAAGAGTTTTCAAAATACGACTGAATCAACAGAAGTCATAAAAGAAAACATTGATCAATTTACAAGAAAATCTTAATAAGACTGCATAATAAAAAAGCAAACATTGAAGTAAAACAAAATAAACATGGGAAAATATTTGCAGCTCACACCTTACAATAATACATTTACTGAATGTATAAAGAGTTTCTATTAATCAAATAAAAAAAGTCAAACGACTGAACAGAAAAATGTGCTGAAAATACGAACAAGTCACTCAAGGAAAATGAAATTCAGCTGACCCTTGAACAACATGGGTTTGAACTGCACAGGCCTGCTTACATGAGGATTTCTTTAAAAAAAAAAAAAAAAAGATACATGAAGGCCAGGTGCAGGTGGCTCATGCCTGTAGTTTCAACACTTTGAGAGGCCGACACAGGCAGATCAGCTGAGATTAGGAGTTTGAGGCCAGCTTGGCCAACATGATAAAACCCTTTCTCTACTAAGAATACAAAAATTAGCCAAGCATGATGGCGGGCACCTGTAATCCCAGCTACTCAGGAGGCTGAGGCAAGAGAATCGCTTGAGCCCTGGAGACAGAGGTTGCAATGAGCCGAGATTGCACCATTGCACTCCAGCCTGGGAGACACAGCAATACTCAGTCTCAAAATAAAATAAAATAAAATGTTACATGAAGTGTGCCTGCCTCTTTTGCCTCCTCTTCCATCTCCTCCACCTCTTCTGCCTCTGCCACCGTTTGAGACCAACCCCTCTTCTTCCTCCTCCGCCTGCTCAACTTAAAGACGATAAGGACGAAGACCTTTAATATGCTTCCATTTAATGAATAATGAACACATTTTTCTTCTTAATGACTTTCTTTTCTCTAGCTTACATTATAGTAAGAATCTACTATATGATATATATAGCATACAAAATAGGTGTCAGTCAACTGTTTATGTTATTGGTAAGGTCCACAGTAGGCTATTTGCAGTTAAGTTTTGGGGGAGACCAAAATTTTAGATGGATTTTGGACTGTGCTGGGAGTTGGCCTTCCAACCCCCATGTTGTTCAAGGACGGATTGTAGAATTTTTCATTGGTCAGATTGGCAAATGTCACAACGTTTGATGGTATATTCTTTTGAAAAGATTCCAGAGAAATAAGCAGACTCAACAGTATGTGCTTCACTTTCTCTGGATAGACTTGTGAGAAACAAGTCGTTGTCTCTAAGCAGCGGAACTGGGTGGTTAGTATGTGAAAGAGACTTTGTAACTTAGAATTTTCCACCACATGTATGCATTACCTACTAAAATAGAATATTATGCATAAATATAAGTATAGATATAGATGTAGATGAGATATGTATACAATACTGTTGGCTTGATTCTTGAACTTATTTTTCCATTAGTGTTTGTCAGTATGGGATCTAGCCCAAGAACGAACATTTATGGAATCAATTATACTTTAATTAAAAAGGACTGTTCTGTCTCCTTTCTTTTCTACCCCCCAAACCCCTTCAAAACCTTATGCGTAAAAGAACTAACACATAGTAGGAACTCAGTAAACGTTGTCAAGTGAATGAATATACCTGACTTGGTCTGAAGTGGGGACCAGGAAAAACTACTTTCTTTCTACTTTTTCAAGGTTAGGACCTGAACACTCATGCTTCCTGGTTTCAAAAAGAAGAAATTGGGTAGAATAAATGACAAGCTACCTGGGTCAGAGGAAGACAAGAGAAAATGGTTAAGTCTAGCCGTGCAACTTCAGACACGTTACTTAAACTGTTTCTGAATCTCAGTTTCCTAGTCAGTAAAAGGAAGATAATAACTACCTTCTAGGAGATCAGATCATTGAATTGAATAGAGTTCTTGTTAGTAAAGAAAAAAAAACACATCTACAACATAATTGAGATAAATAGAAGTGACTTAATCATAAATACATGACTTAAAGATTTGTGGCCCAAAGAGCTTTTAATAATTTTATGCAAAGTTAAATCAGGGCACAAGTAATGTAAGTAAGGCCCTATGAGTGTTCATGACTTGGTGAACTTTTAGATACATTGTTTATTTTTGCTGCAATATCTCTCCTTCCTTCCTTCCTTCCTTCCTTCCTTCCTTCCTTCCTTCCCTCTCTCCCTCCTTTCTTCTTTCTTTCTTTCTTTTCTTTCTTTCCTTCCCACTTTCTTTTTCTCTTTCCTTTCTTCCTCCTTCCTTCCCTTTTTTCTCCCTTCCCTTTTCTTCCCTTCTCTTTCTTTTCTTCTTTCTTTTCTTTCATTTTTTGATACAGGGCTGCCTTGTTGCCCAGGTTGGAGTGCAATGGTGAAATCATGGCTCATTGTAGCTTCCAAATCCTGCGCTCAGGTGATCCTTCCACCTCAGCCTACCAAGTAGCCAAGACTACAGATGTGCACTATCATGCCTGGCTAATTATTTTATTTTTAGTAGAGATGAGGTCTTGCTATGTTTCCCAGGCTGGTTTTGAATTCCTAGCCTCAAGTGATCCTCCTACCTTGGCCTCCCAAAGTTCTAGGATTACAGGTATGAGTCACCACTCCAGATTTGTATTTTTTTTTTTTTTTTTGAGACGGAGTTTCGCTCTTGTTACCCAGGCTGGAGTGCAATGGCGCGATCTCGGCTCACCGCAACCTCCGCCTCCTGGGTTCAGGCAATTCTCCTGCCTCAGCCTCCTGAGTAGCTGGGATTACAGGCACGCACCACCATGCCCAGCTATTTTTTTTTTTGTATTTTTAGTAGAGACGGGGTTTCACCATGTTGACCAAGATGGTCTCGATCTCTTGACCTTGTGATCCACCCGCCTCGGCCTCCCAAAGTGCTGGGATTACAGGCTTGAGCCACCGCGCCCGGCCTCAGATTTGTATTTCTAATAGTATGAGTGTGTGTGGATGCTTATGTGCATGCATGCATACACATGTACATTTAGTAAAAAGCTTCTAAACTAGGACTCCGTTCTATCCCAGTTCTCCCAGTTAGTACCTGGAAAACCTTAGCTAAATGTTTCTTTGGAAGTGTTTGGCTTTCTTATCTGTGGTTGGAAATAATTCTCTCCTAATCTCAGTGAGCGGGTTGTTTTTTTGGTTTTGTTTTCTAAAAATCAAATGAGCTGGTGAATGAGAAAGTGGTCTGCAAACTGCAAAGAGTTATGCACAATAGTAATTATTAGGACTTTCATATATTTTGCTGAATTCAGACTCCGGCTCTTATTAAAAATGCCGACTCCCTTGGTCCTTCTGCTTAGTCATTCATATCCCCTTTTAATCATTTGTACCTCAAAGTAAATTAACAGAGGCTGGGCACGGTGGCTCACGCCTATAATCCCAGCACTTTGGGAGGCCGAGGTGGGTGGATCACGAGGTCAGGAGATCGAGACTATCCTGGTCAACATGGTGAAACCCCGTCTCTACTAAAAATACAAAAATTAGCCAGGCATGGTGGCGCGCGCCTGTAGTCCCAGCTACTCGGGAGGCTGAGGCAGGAGAATTGCTTGAACCCAGGAGGCGGAGGTTGCGGTGAGCTGAGATCGCGCGCTCCAGCCTGGGTAACAAGAACGAAACTCCGTCTCAAAAAAAAAAAAAAAAGTAAATTAGGCCAAGGAGAGTGTAGGAGGGAGTAATTCATAGTATGAAAAATAAGAATTACAACAATAATAATAGCAACATTTATTGAGTATTAACTTTGTGCTGGACTCAGTAGAGACCTCTCCAGAGATGAGGGATGTACAAGAGAAGAAAAGGTAAATTGTGGTTACTCTGGCACAAGCTTGCTAATGGAGGCTGTGATCTTTGCTCATGAGGGGGGTGTGTGTGTGTGTGTGTGTGCACGCGCACCTGCATGTGCTCACATGGGCGTGTGCTTGTTAGAGTGTTGGTTTCCTCATTTCTTCCTCCTCAGGGTGGGGTTGGGGTGAAGACATAGGAAATGGGGGAAACAGGTTCCACTAATCCCAGGTGGTACAATGCAGGAATTTCCAAACTGAGAGATCTGGGTCACAGCCTTGGCTTTGCCAGTGACCCTGCTGTGTGACTTTGGCCAGATTTCACCTCCTCTCTTAGTTTCATCATCTGCTCTGTTGAAATGAGAGGGTTTGCTGAGTCACCCTGGTAATAGACACCTACAGTTTTGCCCCCACCCAGGCCTCCATTCAGTTTCCCTGGCTCTGAAGTCTGGGTAAAATGGGCCAGAAGGAATCTACCCTTCTTTCCAGGCGGGCAGGTAAACCTGACTGCTGTGATTGGCTCCATGAGGGCAAGGGACGCTTTCAGAGCCATAGAGATGACCCATGGCTTTTGTTCTAGGGACAGAACAGATGCTGTTTCCCAGGGGACCCAATCCCAGAAATACTTGGAGCTGGAGCTTCCAGCAGCCTGTTTACTACAATGAGGCATCTGTATGAGCATGGATCCAACACAGCCAAATGTGGAGCAGAGAGAAAGAAACGGAGCCCAGGGGTCATTGCCAGAGCACTTGGACCCAGGTGATCCTGGCCAGACACCTCTGTACTTTTCTCTCATAATCAAATAAACTTGACTGGGGTTGCTGTTCTTTGTTTAAACCTATTTGGCTTGGGATTCTGTCACTTGGAGCTGTGTGGTGACCTTATGCAGTGATTATGGGGCGTATGCAGTGGTTGACATGGCCTTTTCAGTTCAGGAATCCCAAAGCTTTGTGGTTCCTATGATTCTTCCTGGAGTGAGTGGGAATGGCTGCAGGAAACTGGGTCATAAAGCCTTAGCCACAGCTCCCTTGACTCTGCTAGTGTGGTGGGGGCTTGGCCTGGTCCCCACAAGGAGAGGAACTGTTGAGTCCTGTGTCTCGCCGCTCTTTGTGAGTGTAATTATTTCGATACCAAAGTATTAATGGACTTGGCTGTGACATGCTTTCCCAGACCCCACTTGAAGCTGTCACGTTATAAATGGTGGTCTCATTGTATAATCTTCTTAAATCTGAAAATTTAAATACTGAAATACCTCTGGACCCAGTGGTTTCAAATAATGGCTTGCAGACTTGTAGTGATCTCTACTCAAAACTTAAAAACTATCACATAAAATTCCACATTCCTGGTTTTCCTGAAGAGGGAGGAGGCCTGGCATTGCTACATAGCGCCACTGGGATGCACATCTGGGGTGATGAGTGCCTGACACTGAGCTGCCCCCAATCCCTTGGGTGGGGCCCACCTTCTGCATCCTGGCCTGGTCTCCACTGCTGTGCACACGCAGCCCCCGTATTAGTCAAGAATACGGAAGACATAGACAATCCTTCTTCAACAGTGGTGCTGGGGACTGTGGCAGTCCAGGGAGTTTCCGAAAGTGCAGTCACTCCTGGATACCTCTCTCCTTCACATTCCCTAGCCGGGAATACTAGCAACAGGTGCTATGTTCTGTACCAAACACAGTGTGCAGCAGCTCGTATCATTCTCACAACAGTCCTGGGTGAAGGTCATTCCATCCCTTTTCACATGAAAATTCAGAGGGTCAAACACACCGCGTATCTTTTTTTTCTTTCTTTTTTTGACACAGGCTCTAGCTTTGCCACCCAGGCTGGAGTGCAGTGGCACAGTCACAGTTCACGGCAACCTTGACCTCCTGGGCTCAAGCGATCATCCCAGCTCAGCTTCCTGGATAGCTGGGACTACAGCTATGTGCCACTATTCCTGCCTTTTTTTGTTGTTTGTTTGTGGAGACAGAGTCTCACTATGTTGCCCAGGCTGGTCTCAAACTCCATGCAATCCTCCCACCTTCGCCTCTCAAAGTGCTGGGATTATAGTTGTGAGCCACCATGCCTGGTGCCCATAGCATGCATCTTATCCAAGGCCACATCTGTATGGAGAGCTGGGACCAGAGAAGACCCCTGCCCCTGTGAGCTTCTTTTGACCATTATATCTGGGGCAATCTGCAGAGGTGACTGACTGTACCATGGCACCTCATACCCAGTCCCGTTCTGAGAGGAAGGAGGTGGAGAAGAGTGGGTAGACGTAGTAAAAGAAACGTTGTGGAAGCCGAATTTAGAGGACATGGAGAATGTCAAAGTGAGAAGCTGACAGATCATTTGGTTCAACGCTCTTGCTTTCTCCGTGGGGGAAAGTGGGGGAGGTGACAGTTTCAAGGGCACACAGTGGCGCTGAAAGACAGAAGGGTCATTACAGTGGTTGTAATGGTCATTGCAGTAGACCAGATTCTGAGACCTAACATGTGAACCTTGGGCTTCCCCAGTTAGCATCCCTTTCCCCTGAAAGCTTCATTCACTGGCCTAGCCAGGGCAAGGGGAACTCCTGGCCATGTGCCTGTGGGCCTTTGTTCTCTCTTCCTGCTCCTCCAGAATAACTTCCCCTTGGGTAATCTTTCCATTACACTGTTCCTCTTTGGACTTTCAGAAATAAAAACCCAGCCCCCCTGGTGTGCAGTCACACTAACGCCCTGAGGAGTGTTAAACTTCAGCTCGAGAGGCACTTAGTGTCACAGAAGCCTAGATAAAGAAACAAGATTTCAAGCAGGAAGAAATAATAAAATAAAGAGGCCGGACTTCAAGTGTCCTGTGAAACAGAGCATTCGGCCTCCGGCATACACATCCGTGGGAGACGGCTCAACTTCTTTATAAAGTGGTGAGTTTTGTGTGAGCACAGATGCACTTTGTTTTCCTATGAGAAATCAATGATTAAATTATCAGAAAGCAAGCTAAAAACCAGGCTGCCTGAATATTCCCCCACACGTCCCCTGTGTCTCCCCAGCAGCTCCTGCTCAGGAGGTATGGGCTTTCTCTCCAAAGCTTTAGTTTAAATGTCCAACACATCTTATTAATGAAAGTAATAAGCTGTTGTTTATTATATGCCATGATGGGGAATATGACTATTTAATATAAATCTGACATTTAAATTCCACTTAATTCTGAGATGTGGACGATATCAAGGCATAACTCTTTACCCTGGAGTAAAAACTCCCTGGGTCTGCATTTTAAAGCATTGAAGTTTTCAAAGTAATCAGGTTCCTTTTTTTTTTTTTTTTCCAGAGGAACCAAATTGTGAAGACATCTGTTCTGTTATTAATTTCACATACATCTTAAGCTCCTCAAGGCCAGAAATGAGGCTTCATTCACGTCGAATTAATGAAACATGATTGTAAGTCCCTTGCATGGAAATGCTGTCACATAGTTCTGAGCTGCTTATAAGCACTGAGTAATCTCTGAAACTGCCAGGGGACGGCCATTTGAAATCTGCCCTCCCCTCCCCCTGCCACCCAAAAACAATATCTGAAAATATCACAACACTAACTATATCCTGAAAGATTAATAGCAGATAAAAATTTCTGGGAAATGAATCAGACTTTCTCAGTAAAGGATACGGAGAGCTCAGGAAAAAGCAGATTGCAAAGTGAAAGAGCTCTTTGGGATACAGTTTAATAACTGTGCCCCAGGCTGCCCCTGAATACATCTAAAAGGACGATGGCAGGCCGGGAGGGGGGTGGGGGAGTCTTGGAATTTCTTGCAGAGATGTCTTTTGAGGGTATGTGGGAGAATGTACTGGAGGTGACACAGATTTGAAACTGGGAGAATGTGTATGTATATGGAATCTGTGTGTAAATGCACGCAGGAATTTGTGAGTCTACTGACGTATGGGTGAGTGTGTCTATATCAGCGTATGAGTTTATGCAGGTAAGAGTGTGAAAATGTGTGTGTTGTGAGTTTGTGTTGGTGAATGTGTATGAGGGCATGTGTGCATGAACATGGGTGAGTTTGCATGTGTGAAAATGTGTCTGTTGTGAGTTTGTGTTGGTGAGTAGGCATGAGGTTATGTGTGTAGGAATATAGGTGAGTTTGCATGTGTGAAAATATGTGTGTTGTGAATGTGTACGAAGGTATGCATGTATGAATATGGGTGAGTTTGCATGTGTGGATACGTGTGTGTTGTGAGTTTTCGTTGTCGAGTCGGCATGAGGTTATGCGTGTATGAATATAGACGAGTTTGCATGTGTGAAAATACGTGTTTTGAGTTTTCACTGGTGAGTGGACATGAGTGCACTGTGTATGAATATGGGTGAGTTGGTATGTGAAAATAATTGTGTGTGTCTATGGATGCATATGAAAGGGTGTGTGTGTGTGTGTGTGTGTGTGTGTGATGAGTGTATGCATTGACACACACAGACCTCTCAGGACAGACATGAATCTGTCAGTCGGGGATGGATCTTAAATAGCACCTCAGCACCATTCCGTGCCCATCTGAGCCAGTCTTGAAAGGAGATTGCTCTTGAGGTTTTGGGTTTGGGGGGCCTGTTTTTTTTTTTTTTTTTTTTTTTGTCAAACAACTGAAAATGCCAGCAGAAAGATTGTCTGGAGGGAGGTATGGGAGGGGGAGCCTGAGATTTCTTAATCAAACTTTCAAGTGTTATTTTTGGTCTTCCGCTGAGCTGGGACCCAAAAAAAATCTGCATATGATATTTACATCTCAAATCTTCAGAGCCTCATTAGCTTTGATAGTTATATATTTATTTATTTGCGAAAAGGAATTTAAATCAAACAGAGAGGCACAAAAGCAAAACCTTTGAATGTGGTGCAAAATTAATTAAAACAGGCAGCCGAAGGGTAGAGTGGAATACGATGGAATTCAGGAAAAAAAAGACAATGAAACTAACTAGACTCTGATGGGAAGATCCTTCCTCATTTGGTGATCATCCATTGGCAATTAATATCACAAATATTGATGTTTGAAGAAAAATGCCGGAATTTTAACGCCTGTTTTTCCAGAAGCTTTTTAAAAAAATTTCTTTAGATTCTCATCTTCTAAACAAAATCAGTCAAATTATTGGATGGTGTATTTGACAGTCATGTGATGCTGACGGCTGGGGCTGTGTTCTGAGAAATGCATCATGAGGCTATTTCATTATTGTGCTGACCTCATGGAGTGTACTCATACAAACCTAGTTGGTATAAGCTATATTGTATAGTTTTTGCTCCTAGGCTACAAACGTGTATAGCCTGTGCCACACTGAATACTGTAGGCAATTGTAAAACCATGGTAAGCATTTGTATATGTAAACATAGAAAAGATACAGTAAAATTATGGTATAAAAGATAGAAAATGGTACACCTGTAGAGGGAACTCGCTGTGAATGGAATTTGCAGGGCTGGAAGTTGCTCTTGGCGAGTCAGTGAGTGAGTGGTGAGTGAACGTGAAGCCCAGGACATTACTGAACACTACTGTAGACTTTATGAACACTGGACACTTAGGCCATGCTAACTTTATAAAAAGTAACGTAATCGCACTACGATGTTGCAGTGGCCACAGTGTCACCAGGTGACATGAATTTTTTAGCTCTATGATAATCTTATGGAAGCAACATCATATGTGTGGCCTGTGGTTGACCAAAACATCATTACCCAGTGCATGACGATATTGTGTTTTGGGGGAAACAGACTTGCCCAGGCGTCCCCAAACTACGGCCCCCCTGAGGCCGTTTATCCGGCCCGCCCGTCGCACTTCAGGAAGGGGCACCTCTTTCATTGGTGGTCAGTGAGAGGAGCACAGTATGTGGCGGCCCTCCAACGGTCTGAGGGACAGTGAACTGGCCCCTGTGTAAAAAGTTTGGGGATGCCTGGACTAGCCTATACCAGCAACTGGTTAGTTCCCAACACCTGTCCTGAAAATCATGTGCAGGTAGATCAAATTCAACTGTCAGAGGATAAAGATACATCTTAATACAGGGGATGCTGAACTCCAGCAGTTAGCACTAACCCAGTGGTGGAAGCAATTTGTATATATGACTAGATACGATCCCAGCTACATTTTCGCCCCTGTATATTTTGAGGCTTTGTTGTATGATCCACGCTTTGTAAATCTGTGAAAAACATTTCCAGGCATCCAGTTGAAAAACCCTTGACCAACAATGTAAAAATGACTCCTGGCATTGCCTAAGCGTAAGGCAGCATCAAGGGGTCTGGCTTCCTTGTCAGAAGTTCTTTTGAATGAAGTGATCAGTTCGTATTTATGCTTTTTGTCCTTCTGTATTATGCAACAGCACAAATGCACAACTGCCCCAGTGGGACAATCTAATGCATAGTCAGCCTGTCACACAGTTTTAAAGTTGGATGCGTGTGTCTTTGGCACGTCCCAGATCTCCTTTCAACTTCTTTCAGAATCTCTTTTTTACCACCCTGCTTGAGGTTCTCGGGATGACCTTGGGTCATTTCTAGCTTAAAGAGAGTGGGCTTTCAGAAATACCTTGATAAGCATAAGTGTTAGTTCAATTTTTAAAGATGGCTAAAATGCTAATGGTGAAATTTCAGGCTTTGTGGCAGTTGAGTGAAAGGAATATTTTTGAGCAAAAGATCTTTCCAACAATTCCTCAAACCAACAATGCATAAAGGTGGACTTGTTAAGATAGGCAAGTCAGGAAATTATGCCTGATCTCAGTTTTCCTCCATGTAAAGAGGAAGAAACTGAACTGGAAGTTGAATGATCTTTAAGATGTATTAAAGCCTGTATAATTAATGGTTATAACCCTTTGAGAGAGATAAAGGGAGAGCAAGAATGGGGGGTGGGGAGAGAGAGAGAGAGAGAGAGAGAGAGAGAGAGAGAGAGAGAGAGAATGATTTGTCATGTGCGCAAAAAAAAAAAAAAAAAACCAAAGTCAAGGCTCTTCCTTATAAGTAGCACAGGGATTCATTCATTCATTCATTCATTCATTCATTCATTCATTCATTTTGTATGTGTGTGAGAGATCTCTGGGTCAGACCCTATATCACAGTTCTTTCACATTATTTCACCTACATCTTAAAACAACCTTTGAGGTGGGTATTCCTAACAGGAGTGGTTGTCAATTTATTTAACTATCAATAAGCCACAGATACTTGCCAGTCAGAAAGAACACTGAGTAAAACACTAGAACAGGATTCTTGAGATCCCTGGCTGTGCCAGGTATTTGTTGCTGGATGAGAAAAGTGGTGGGGAGGAGCCAGGGTATCTGGCACAATAAAAGGGAGATTGGGAATGTATTTGCCAACTAGCCTGGGCAATGCTTTAATTTTTAAACTACTGACAAGGATTTTGTACTATTGGATATGGTTAAACATCAACCCAGATTTACATTCTCCCCATTCGGCAGAGGACAAAGCTGAGGCCCTGGGAGGCCGAGAAACCTTCTCGAGATCAACCCATCAAAAAGTGACAGGCTTGAGTAGAAAGCTACTTTAAGTCTTTAAGACTCCAAAGTTGACGTTCTCAACCATTATGCTGACTGTCTAAGATGACCATAGTCTGTGCCAAGCTGGCCTGGCATTTCTTTACAGAGGACCAGAGGAAAGTGGATCTGGAGGAAAGCTCTGGTTTGAGTGGGAGTATAGTTGGCAGATTTAGTAAATAAAAATACAGGACACTCAGTTAAATTTGAATTTCAGATAAACAGCAAATGAGGCTTTTGTATATTTTTAGCTTATTGCATGGGATATACTTACATTAAAAATTATTCATTATTAATCTGATGTTCAAATTTAACTGGACATCTTGTGTTTTATCTGGCAACACGAAGTGTAGAGGGAGGACCACAGGGACACTAAAACATTTCAAATACCAAGACATTTCAATCTGCAGACACATTTTCTTTTCTAAGAACTCTCTTTTGCAAAGCCAATGATCTCAGCTGTAGTAAGAACACTTCTCACCTTTCTCTGAGTACCTCCTTGATTTTAATGTCATAGGGATTCAAGACAGAGGCCATTTAAACCAATACCTTGCCTTACTGTCTTTCTGCCTCTTTCTGTCCCCTCTCTGTACAAGAAGGCAGAACCCACAGTACCGGCGCTGTGGCTTGGCTTTGAAGCCAAGGAGCACAGTCCAAGAGGCGTGTCCTCATCTCCAAAGCACATGGAAACTATTCCCTTCCTGAAGGTCTTCATGGTTAGCCTGCTGCAAGCCCCATGGCTTTTCAGCTGCAGTTGTAATTTCTGTAGCGCCTCTATCTCAGCTCAGCTGATATTTATTAGAACATGTTGCTTTTGAAAAGAAAACTGCATCTTAATTAAAGGTTGGAAATCCACAGCCTGTTTGCAGATGAGAAAAATTAAGCAACTCCTATGAACAGGGCAGTGTGTCTCCTCTGTTGGTTAGAACATTGCTGTCTAGACAGGTGGAGTGTCTCCTGTGTTTCGGGCCATCCCTGAATCTGCATCTGAAGCATTTTTTTGTTGGTGTTGCACAACAAATACAAATGAACCATGAGGCCAAATGGAACAGCTTTTGGAGTGAAACGGGCTTGTCTTCGATTTTAATCACTCCCTGTCAAGACTGCTTTTCAAACACAATACCTGGGCTGGTGCCTGGGGTTAATGAAAGATGTTTGGTGTCCAAAACCTAGTCCACTGTCTATGCCAATGGGTTGGCTTCTGGGGCCAGTTAGAAGTTGTGAGGATCTGACATTTGCCTCACCTCTGAAGACCTCTGAACCAAGAATTAAATAAACTGGTGAAGAATAAAAATACTCCTTCCATGGGGTGAACATTATTAACCTGGGTTCCATGGAACAGAAGCCCTCTAACGAGTCCATGGGAAAAAAATCAGCATCTCTGAGCTTGGATGTGAAAAAGTTGTATTTTTTTTTATTTTTGCTGACTTCTGACTGAAAGATAACATATCCTTCAATTCTAAATGCAGGCAACAAACCAAAATTTTATCAACACTACATGGAACTTTTGTGGCTTTGTCATCAGTAGCTATCACAGATATTTTCATATCTCATTACAGTTGTTACAGGAGATCTTGACATAGACTCATTACTATCTGGAAATTAGAGTGATGAGTAGCTCCACCTTTGTATCTTCTTATATCATGGTTAATAAGAGCCCATACATTATTATATCAATTTAAATAATTATTTAGATAACCATTATTTAATATAACTTTTCTTTGTAGTGCCGTCTTTTAAGTTCTATGCATGCAATAACATTATTCTGGAATGAGCCTTGAAGACTTTATGCTAGGTGAAGTAAGCCTGACTCAGGATATATAGGATAAATAAAAAAGGACGGATACGATATGATTCCACTCACTTGGGGTATGCAGAGCAGACAAATCCACACATAGGAAGTAGAGTGACGGTTGCCCCAAAACGAGAAAGGAAGAAATAGTGACCGATACTGTTAATGGGTGTAGACTTCCAGTTTGGGAAGATAAACAAAGTTCTGGAGATGGATACGGTGGTGGCTGTACAATACTGTGAATACTTAATGCCACTGAGCTGTACACTTAAAAACGGTTAAAATAATATGTTTTATCCATGTATATTTTATCACAATTTTAAAAATCAGTAAGAACAGTGCAAATATTTTCATCTCACATTAAAAAACCCACATTATTTCATAAGTGGGTGGCGGTGGCAGGGAGGAGATGTCCTTAGACCTCCCTGGAGAGCTTGGTAGCACAAACCTGGCTAAGGCCTTCTGATTCTAAGGGATTGCTTTTTTCGGATGCCCAGACATCTTTCTAGGTATGTTTTGCCTAGAGAAATCTTTCTGTCTCTTCAGGGGTCAGCTCAAATGCCTCTGTCCCTTGGCTCTTGTTCCCAGGGCTAACATGGGGATACATGATTCATATTCCTCTTGGCCTATCTCTAGTATCCCAGTTGGGTCTTACTGTCTGCCAAGAGCCTAAGGCCTTGAGGCCTTGCCCTCTACCTAATTAAAGGATTATTTGGCAGGTGTAAGGAAAGCATTTAGGCAATATTAGTACCAGACAGTGGCTTTCTCACTGATGCAATAGGGAAACTTGCTATATGAGTCAGTATTACTCAATGCCTTGTCTGAACATTGATGTATATCTCATGGTCACTTTTTCACATTTTGTGCAACATTACGTAATTTTGTGAAATCTACAGAACCCGGAGGTTAGTGCTATCAGGCACAGCATTTTGCAGATAAGGAACTGAGACTCAGAAAGCATAAGTTGATTTGTCTGACCCCAGAGATATTTTGCATCGAACAACTTCCAGAGTGACAGGATTCCTTAGGAGTAGCCCAAGACTGCATTTGGTGAAGATCACTTCTCATTAGAGAATCTGCCTTTGAACCTGATAGAGGAAAATGAGACTAAATAAACAAGGACTACCAGATCCTCCGAGTTGGAAGGGCCCAGACTACACAGTTTGTCCCATTCATTTTAGATGTGGAAACTCTTGAGTTGACACCAGAATAGTAATAATAATCACTCTTGACGTGGGTTATCTCAATGATTCTGTAAGTTTCATCACTGCGGGCTCCTTTTATAATTTTGGACATATTTGAATGTTACTGATGCTATTATCTACTTAATGCTGTTTTCCCTTTTAAACGGACCTGCTTTTAAAACTTAAATCCATATACTTACACAGAAAATTTTATACTACTTCTGTGAATAGAAAACCACTAAGCACAAAAAATATTCCAATAAAAAAGAAAATATGTATTAAGTTCTACCTGGATTCTGTCGCCTGCAGTGAGACTCTGAGCCCGAAGTCTTCACTCTCTTTGTTAAAACACAGAGAACAAAACAACAAAAATAATTAGTACGTGTTAGGTGTTAAAGACACAATAGCATCAACCGGAGACTTTCTTGATGTAATCAGGAGAATTCAAAGGGAGCTGAAGAGGACATAATACACTTGCTGTTTGAGTCAGTGCTATTTAATGCCTTGTCTGTGCATTATTTCAAACGATTTTCATTACTACCCTTGGTGTCTCCACCTCTGGAAATTCCCCATTTTCTCGGCTCATCCTTGTAATAATTCTGTGAGGTAAGCACTAGTACTAGAATTAGTTAGTATTGCCCCATTTATTGGATGCACAGCCAGCCAGGTGTCCCTGCTCTGTCTCCAGGGTGCTTGACCACAGTAGTATTCTGTTCCATGGCGGCAACTGCCCATAAAAAGAGCCTTTGGCAGCGTTAGTGGGTCCCCATAAATCTCTCAAGTCCAGATGTCCATCCAGGCACAAACCCCACGGCATGCAGCCCGTGGTGAGAGGCACTGCAGGCTTGCAGTCCACATCCATGCGCCAACAATGTGCCACCAGGACATGGGACCAACTCCAACTTCAGGAATGAAGATGATGGTCAGGCAGGAAAGGAGGCATGGACAGAGGAAGGAAGTGAAAGCAAGTGGCAGAGAGAACAAGGGGAGCCTCTGGGTCCTCATCTGGAAAATGGGGACAGACAAGACGGGCTTCACGGGTTGGTTGATTGTTGGGAAGATTTGAACACATAGCAAGTTCTTCACTCTTCCTCTCCTTTCCCTCCTCTCTCCTCCCACTCATCTCTGTCCCCCTCCCCTCCGCTCCCCTCCTCTCCCCTCCCCTCCTTTCCCCTTTTCTCCTCTCTCATCCCCTCTTCTCCCTTTCCCTCACCCCCATCGTACAAACACACAGACATATATATGTATTCATGTAGTTTTAAAAGTGAAAATAGGAAATTTGTAGCCAAGGTCTGCTCTGATATGACAATAAATAGGATGAGGGAGGCAGGGGAGCCCAGGGAGACGGAGTCACCTTGAGCTTCAGGGGAAACTTCCCAGGAGCTGGAGAAAGGGGTCCCTCAAGAGCTATCATCTGACATTGATTGGGAGGTCCCTCATGGCCAAGCAAACTGTAATTCCATCATTAGAACCTCATACCTTTGAGGTAAGCACTGCCCTCTCTTCTGTAGTCTCTGTTAAGAAATACAAGAAAGCAGAAAGACACAGAAAGCAGAAATGCTTATTTCAAGCACCTACTTTCCACAGAGGCTTCAGGAAAAGGAGAAACCACAAAAAATGGAAGGAAGAGGGTAACGGACAGGACTCAGCCAAGGTAGATGCTTCTCCCTCACACAAGGGCTCCAGGGTTCTGAGGCTTCACATGAGCTGAAGGGTGGGAGAGGCGGTGGCCTGAGTCTGCAAAAGGACATGATTCCTGTGGCACGTGACTGTACATCAGTTTCCTCCATGCCAGTCTCTTTTCTCCTATGGGCAGAGAGACAAGGCTGATGGGAAGGCCAGATTACACCCCAGACGGGGCCTGCTTCTCATCACTAGCAAACCACTTACTTGGACTCCCTTGAGCTCGGCACATCTGGCAACCTGGTGGGCTTTTTTTTTTTTTTTTTTGGACCGGGGAAAACACAAACCCAGACTTGTGTGGGTGTGCATGATCCGTAAATATCCCTGAGGTGCTGATGGAATTTTCAACTTGTGCTGTGTACCCGAACAAGTGTGTCCCCTCCCTGGGCCTCAGTTTTCGGAATTGCAGAATTGTGGCAGTGAGATAAGGCTAACCGATGTCTAAGAACTCTTCTTGTCTTGAAATTAAAACAACAATAATTATATGGACACTGCTTTCACTGCCAGGGGCAATAAGCAGACAATGCACAGAGAAATATTTGTGGAAATTCTTGTGTACTGAAACCTAGCTTCCGCAGAGTCAAGTATCTACATAGTCAGAAAAATCCAACTAAATGGCACATTGTCCATTATTGGCCTAAGAGATGGAGTCCTGCAGACTTAAGGACCATATTTATTTGCTCCAAGTTAATGGCCTTGTTTCTTTTGCACTGTATCATATTTTTAAAAATTGAGCAAACAGGTCAGGCGTGGTGGCTCACGCCTGTAATCCCAGCACTTTGGGAGGCCAAGATGGACAGATCACCTGAGGTCAGGAGTTTGAGACAAGCCTGGTCAACATGATGAAACCCCGTCTCTACTAAAAATACAAAAATTAGCTGGACATGGTGGTGGACACCTGTAATCCCAGCTGCTCAAAAGGCTGAGACAGGAGAATCACTTGAACCTGGGAAGCAGAGGTTGCAGTGAGCCAAGATTGCACCATTGCACTCCAGTCTGGGCAATAAGAGTGAAACTCAAAAAAAAAAAAAAAAAAAGAAAAAAGAAAAAAAAAAAGAAAAAGAAAGAAAATTGAGCAAATGTTCTAATAACAGCGGACTTCCTGTAAAAGTTGCAATATCTGACATTTCTAGAAAAGTCAGTGGATCTGCTGACAGTCATCTGGAGCCCAGGAGAGGGTGTGCCTGTTTGTCAAGGGCATAGTTTGCTCCTCCCAGTCCCTACTAGATGACATTATTCTCTCTTGTCACTTGCCTGGCCCAGGTGTTTGAGTTTGAGACTTTGCACTAACAGAAAATAGTTACTGAAGGCAGAAAAGAAGATGCCCCTGTTGGAAATGTTGTCCTGCCAGGTGAATGATGCAGAAACACCCATGAGCCTGCTCTGCCCTAGAACAGTCAACCTTCCTGCTCTTGTTGTCTAGGAACAAGGGCCTGATGTGCGGCTGCCTGAGGCTTTTGGAGAACTGGCTGTCCTGCTCCTCAGAAGGTAGTGTCAGCCTGGGAGGGCTGGGGCCCATATACTTCCCAGAAATGTCCCAATCTCCCATTTGATCAGGCTTTCCTGCTGGATCTCTGAGGCACCTACTGTCGACCGATGGCTTTTCCTTTCCTTCTGCCACGGCCTTTTTCCAACATGTGAAATTGCTTCTCTTTCTGAGGGTGGGTCTCCATGCTTGGTGAAAGGGTTCTGCTGGGTTGGGGTGGAGGCTTTTGCAAAAGTGGCTTTTTCAAAAGGCTTTTCCTTCTCTGACTTTCAAGACTCTGCCTACCTTCCTCATTTTCCTTCTCCTCTCCTATCTCTAGCCTGCTGTGCCCCAGTGGGGGACAGCAGGGGACAACAGAAAGAGGAGGTTTCCGGAGGAGCGAATACTTGGCATGGCTGTGGTTCTATGACTAAAAATGGCAGGAAAGTCATGCAAAGATGACTTTGCATGAGAAAAGAAGATGAGAAAAGAACCTGTAGCAGGCCACAGAGTTAGGAAGATGCTAGGCCTGTTAAGGGAGTGTGTGATGAGTAGGAATATAGTGTGCCCATGAGTGTAGGTTTCAGGGGCGCGTTGGCAGAAGGAGGCATGGTGAAGAAGGGTAGGCAGGGCCCAGAGTACGAATGCCAAGCGACACTGCTGGCTTGGATCTGATGTCAGTGGGAGCCACTGGAGGCTTAAACCAGAGAGCAACGTGGTCAGATCGGAGTTTTGGAAAGAGCAGTGGATTGGCTGGAGGAGAGACGAGAGGCACGAGAGGCAGGAGGAGCTGAGAGAAAACAACAGAACAACAGCAAGAGTCCATGCAGGAGACCAAAGTCTGATTGGCAGAGGCATGGCTGGGGGAGCCAGCAAGTCGGTGCCAAGAGAGGGACCCTTCCCTGGGTCACATATGCAGGGAGAGGAAAAGGGTAGAGCTAGAGACAGCACCAAAATGTGTAACCTGGCCTCCTGGATGCTGGTGACTCCAGGAAGACAGAGGAGGGGAAAACAGCTCTGGGGAAAAGCCCAAAATCCAACAAGTATGGTTTTACACCTAAATAATTACAGGTTGAGTATCCCTTATCTAAAATGCTTGAGACCCAAAGTGCTTTGAATTTCAGTCTTTTTTGGATTTTGGAATATCTGCATTAGGCTTACCAGTTGAGCATTCTGAATCCGAAAATCTGAAATACTCCGATGAGCATTTCCATTGAGCATCAGGTCAGTGCTCAAAAAACTTCTGATTTTGGATGTTTGGATTTGGGATGCTCACCCTGTCATTAATATGGGAGACAAAGATGGCTTTGGGGGTTGTAGGATGAGTTTGCCCACTCTTCCGTTTATGGGAGTATATGCATGTTTTTCAAACTCATAAAAGATTCATGTCATATTGGTCTACAGAGCACTTTGGAATCAAGGAAAAGTCACTTTTGTTCTGCCTTTGCTGCCTGGGAGAGTAACACTGAGCCTTCAAGCTCTGGTTGAAGCGACATCTCTTCCAGGCAGAACAACCGGCCTCCCCCTGTGCTCCCTTTTCTTATTTCACAGCTGCTCATACCCTGTGGACCTAGAGTTCACAGTCCAGCATCTCCATCACTCAATGATAAGCATATTGATTTAATCTTTAAATCCCCCATCTGGCACAGTGTTTAATACATAGAAGTTGTTTCTAAAAGTTGAAGAGTGAAAAATTAGTATTTTTCATATCCTTCTTGCAGCTTTAGATTCATGGCACAGAGAAACCCGAGAGTTTGTCCTAGATCACCAAATCTTAAAGCAGATTCCTAGAACCTTTTCTCCAGCTTGGCCATTTCCAGAAGACTTCATGCTCAGGGTTTCCAAAACATGTATTTAGCCTGTGCAGTTATTTATAAAATTAGAACTCCATGGAAATTCAAAGATTTCACAACTAAATCTAAGTTTTTGTTTCTTTTGATAAGTAAGGAGATCTGGAAACATTGGACAGGCTCCTCTTTCCAATTTGCCACACTTCCCACCATGCCCCAAGACTTTCACAATACCAGGGGATGTGTTATTATATAATACCATGCTTGCACTGTTATTTTTTCCTTATACAGAGGACCAAAGTTGTATGGCTGTGGTTTCAACAGACGTGGAAGCAAAATGAACCTAGAATGAGCGTCATGATTGGAGAAGAATGAGAAGGGACACATTTTTTTTTGGTGGTGGAAGGACAAGTATTCCTATGTGCCGTCTTTAAGTTGCAAAGGACTCCTTACATCACTCCTTTTTACATGCACCCTCTTTACTGTGACTCCTGTGCCCAAGTCCCCAGGCATTGAGACTCATCCCATAGAGAAGCAGTAGTCCACAGTGGTTAGGAGCATGGCCATTCTGGGTTTTCTTTGGCTAAGTTAGCTTGGGTGAAGTTAGCTGTGTTGGGCTGGGGTTAAGCTCCTTAACCTCTTTTTCCTTCAGTTTCCTCATCTGCAAAAGGTGGTGATGATGATAATAATACCTATCCTTGTAAGTGATTGTGATGATTGAAACAAGAAGTGTAAAGAGTGAACGAGACCAGGCGTGGTGGCTCACGCCTGCAATCCCAACACTTCGGAAGGCTGAGGTGGGTGGACCACTTGAGGTCAGGAGTTTGGGACACCAGCCTGGTCAACATGGTGAAATCCCATCTCTACTAAAAATACAAAAATTATCTCAGCGTGGTGGCACATGCTTGCAATCCCAGCTATTGGGAGGCTGAGACATGAGAATCACTTGAAGCTGGAAGGCAGAGGTTGCAGTGAGCTGAGATTGAGCCACTGATCTCCAGCCTGGGTGACAGAACGAGAATTCATTTCAAGAAAAAAAAAAGTGAATGATAGCACCTGACACCTAGTGAAGAGGCAGAGGACATTATGGTGAGTGACAACATACAGACTGATTCACTAGTTAATTTATTTGGTAAACAATGATCGACTTAGTGGTTAAGAAGGCTGATGCCTTTAAGAGGTGCCAAATCAAATATTTTGAAGGTTTCTTGGTCCATGTCAGTGGTTTTCAATCCTGGATGTGCATGGGAATAATCTGTGTTGCTCTCCCCAAATACTAGCCTGGGGACTCACCAAAGATCAATTATACCAGACACTCTGGGGACAGGATTTGTGGCCCCCAGAATGATGACAACATGCCAGGTTATAGTCAGGGTGGGGAACTCTCCTCAAGTCAAGTCAAAGTCATCCACAGCCCTGAAGGCAGGTGCCTCCTTATATTGCACATCCTAAGTGCCTCATTTACCTGCCCTGTTCCCTGTCCTGCCTCAAACCATTAAAACAGAAACTCCATGAAGGCAGAGATTTTTTTCCCCCTATTTTTCTTTCATTACTACCCCAGTTCCTGGAACAGCAGTGTGCATATAATATGCTCTTGATAAATACTTTGAAAGAATGAATAAATGGGTAAATGAATAAGCTCATCTTCCAAAGGTTTGGACTGCAGTTACCTCTTTGCTAGAGACTGCTGGGTTTGCTCTACACAAACCGGAAGAGTGGAGTCCTAGACTTTGGATGCTTAATGTTTCCAGAAGGGCCCTTCAAGGTCAGCTGGGACAGTTTTCTTTTTTTTCCAAACTGTGTCTCATCATCATGGTATTTTCCATCTCTGCATCCCACTTGAGCTCTTATTTCTTTAATGGTGGAAACATCAATTTGTGTTTACTTAGAAACATTTGTCTGACAAAGAAAACTTAAAAAGATCAGCCCTGCCATGGAAAAACTACTGTCCCTTGTCCTAAACACAAAGGCAATTGTGAAAGTAAGTACAAAGGAAAGACATCAGGTTATGAAATCAGGAGTTGGATGCTGTTGCCTGTTGAGGATGTGAGGCTGGGCCTTCCCCTCTTATTATTATGAAGAGAGGGTTGAAAACATTGCAGAGGTGTTAAAGAGATATTATCAATTGATTGAGACTTTCTCTTAGAGGGAATCAGAGGTTAGAAGGAGTTCAAAAGTGTGAGATGGTATCTCAACATCAGTTAGAATGGCGATCATTAAAAAATCTGGAGACAACAGATGCTGAAGAGGATGTAGAGAAATAGGAACACTTTTACACTGTTGGTGGGAGTGTAAATTAGTTCAACCATTGTGGAAGACAGTGTGGCGATTCCTCAAGGATCTAGAAATAGAAATACAATTTGACCCAGCAATCCCATTACTGGGTATATACCCAAAGGATTATAAATCATCCTATTATACAGATACACACACATATGTTCATTGCGTCACTATTCACGGTAGCAAAGACTTGGAACCAACACAAATGCCCACCGATGATAGACTGGATAAAGAAAATGTGGTACATATACACCATGGAATACTATGCAGCCATAAAAAAGGATGAGTTCATGTCCTTTGTGGGGACATGGATGAATCTGGAAACCATCAATCTCAGCAAAATGACAAAAGAACAGAAAACCAAACACAGCATGTTCTCATTCATAAGTGGGTGTTGAACAATGAGAACACATGGACACAGGAAGGGGAACACCACACACTGGATGTGTTGGGGGGTGGGGGGCTAGGGGAGGGATAGCAGGGGGTGGGGGATTGGGAAGGAATAACATTAGGAGAAATACCTAACATAGGTAATGGAGGGTGGATGCAGCGAACCACTATGGCATGTGTAAATCCTGCATGACCTGCACATGTACCCCAGAACTTGGATTCAAGGGGATCAGATGTTTCATTTATTGCAGGTTGGAGACCTTCAATCAGTCAAATGAAGTATAATTTAAAAAAAAGTTCAAAAGCAATACCTTTCTCTCTCTGAGTTAGCACTGTTTAATATCCTGTCTTTGTTCATCACCCAAACCCATCCATGTGCTATTCCCAAGCATCAGTGGTATTCATCCCACTGGAGAAATCCACAGTTAGTCCCAGCTCCTTATTTTGTAAGACTTGGGTTCAAAGAGGCCCAAGGTCCTAGTCATTTATTCATTCATGCATTTGTTTGACATCTATCGAACACCTCCTATATGCCTGGCACTGTGAACCAGAAAAGCCAAGTCCCAGCTGTCATGGAGCTACTATCCCAAGGTCAGAGGAGGGGCTATACCTCTGGTCTCCGACTCCCAGTGTGGTGCTCCTTCTCTGCCCCTTCTCGCCTGGCAGAAGGTGTTTTCATAATCCTCAGCCACACCCTGCCTGCACAGGTGACTTAGGCACTTAGTGTTACATTAACATTATTTCTTTTTAATAAAGCAGGTACATTTTCACCCCATCCTGGGCTCCATGTTCCTGCAGCGCACACGTCAGGAATGCTGCTAATTTAGCGTCTGGCTTCCAGACTCAGACGTCAAAACAACCACCTTTCATCTCAGGTTTGTAACACAGAAAACCTTCAATATGGGGAACAGATAATCTCGAAGGTGGGTTCATATCTCTCAGCACGATTGCTGTAACTTAACCCTCCTGCACCCGATCAAGGCTTTCTCTCTGCCTCGTTGGTATTTTAATACAAATGTTCCTTTCATTTGACTGATTGAAGGTCTCCAACCTGCAATAAATGAAACATCTGATCCCCTTGAATCCAAATCACTTTTTCTTTGATTTTCTTTTACTTCTATTTCTTCGTCCTTTGTTCTACAGCCCGAGTCAAATTTCCCTTTAGAAATTGAAAGAATGTGTGTGGGTTTTTCCTGCCTTTTTTTTTTTTTAACCAAGCTCTGGTGCAACCGCTGGTTCATGGACTAGAATATTAAGATCCAATTCAATGGCAGACTGTCTCTAGCAATGTGTTTTCTTTTAGCCATCATCGCCCCCACCTACTTGTGGGCAATGGTTGTACAAATTAGCCTCTGTGTACTGGTCACTGAAGCTGGCTTCCCAGGTAATCCTAGGCTTGAGAGAAAATAAGACTAAAGATTCTTCCCCTCCTGAAAGAAGTAAGTTATCTATGCACAAAGGCCTACATGTTGGCACCTGGCTATGGAGTTGGGCATTTAATTGCCTTTGTAATGGACTCAGGCCATCTGCATGGTATTGAGTCTCCAGTTTCAGGTAATGGGCCAGAAGGGTCTTGCTAGCTCTGGGATGGTCAGGTTGTATGTATTCATCGCTTTGAAAGACAAGCAGGGTCTATGAGAAGCTGACGAAGCTCTTTGTGTGCTCACTTCTCTGATTGTGCCCTGTGCCACGCTTTGCCAGGACATCTATCCATTTAGTGGTCTTAGCTTTGTGTCTGGGGTGGCCTGAGCTGTGGGTAACAGTGCTGATTATTACATGCTAGTAAAACTGTCTCCCTCCTTGAATTGGTAAAAAGGTTTTTCCCTTCGGGGTAATTAGTTGAATATCAGAAAGCAACATTTTGTTGTAATTTGCTAAGGTCTAAATGTTTGTCTCCTTTCACCGAAAACTCGAAGGTTGAAACCTCATCCCCAGTATGATGACATGAGGAGGTGAGGCCTTTGGGAGATAACCAGGTCATAAGGGCAGAGCCCTTATAGATGGAATTAGTACCCTTATAAAAGAGACCCCAGTTAGCTCACTCACCCTTTCCACCATGTTGAGTACTCAGCAAGAAGGTGCCATCTATGAGGAATGGACCCTCGTGAGACACCAAGTCTGCCAGCACCTTGACCTTGGAATTCCCAGCCTCCAGAACTGTGAGGAACCAGTTTCTGCCATTTTTAAGTCACCCAGTCTACGACATTTTGTTATGGCAGCTCAAACAGACTGAGACATACTCCTTAACCCTTGACTCACTTCTCTTTAGGCTCAGCCAGTCTTCCTGAGCCTGTGCCTAGTCTTCCTGGCTCAAGGAACTCTCTCTACCGATGTACAATCTCCTAACCCCTAGCACTCATTTATCTACCCATGGTTGGTAGTCAGCCTCCAAGATGCCCACAGTCATCTGCCTCCTGGGATTCACATCCTCTTCCACATTGTACCAGGATTGGGCTCTGTTACCCAAAAGAAAACAGGTGGGAGGATGCGTCTCTTCTGAGAATGGGTTAGAAAAGACTGTGGCATCCATCTTGGATGGTCTCTCTCTCTCTCTCTCTCTCTCTCTCTCTCTCTCTCTCTCCTCTCTCTCCCTCTCTTTCCTTCCCCCACTTTCTCTCTCTCTCTGCCCCCCTCCTCCTTTCCTCCTCTCCCTTGGATCTCCTGCTCTGGGGAAAGCAAACTATGTTGTGAGGAGCCCAGTGGAGAGACCCACGAGACAATGAACTGAAGCCTCCAGCAACAACCCTGTGAAGTCAGTTTGGAAGTGGATTTTCTAGCCCCAGTTGAGGTTCAGATGACTTCAGCCCCAGCAGACAGCTTGAATGCAGCCTTGTTAGAGAGCCAGCGCCACCCAGCTATGCTGCATCTAGACTCCTGACCTCAAAAACTGCCCAAGATAACGTGTTTGCTGTTTCAGGCTGCCAAATTTGAGGGTAAGCTGTTATGTAGTGGTAAATACCAAGACACTGTGTGAGCTCAACTCTCGAGGGACTCTCTGAGGCTCCTGATATTCCTGGTTGGCTTCCTCAGTCTGTGTGCTTGTTGTCCCTTAATATGTAAGGGACATATTCAGTTCTTCCTTCGTAAGAAACACCCTTAACTTCTAAGTGGATCCTGGCCTGCCCGGAATAAGCAGTACATTGCCCCAAGCTTCTCTGGCAGCTAGATGTGATCACGTGACTTGACCATATTCTGCTAAATGGGCATATGTGGAAGTGGTGTGTGCAACTTCTGGGGAGTGTCCTTACTAGGGGGATGCACCTTTCTTTCCACTTTCCTCCTTCCTGCAGGCTGGTACTGCCCATAAAGGCTGGTGCTCCAGCAGCCATCTTGAGAAATGCAGCAATGACGCTGAGTGGCAAGTCAGAAGGCACAGGGTCCCTGCACCCGAGGAGAGCCACTCCAAACCTGGACCACAGACCTTAAGATCACACCAGGGAGAAGTAAAGCTCTGTTTTGCTGAAGCCACTGCTGTTTTGGGGGATCCCATCTCTTGCAGCAAATTCTAACCTGAAATAAAACCTTAATTCAATCTGGCTGGTCCATGAACAAACGTCATGCCTTGTGTTCTGTGTCAGATAGATTTCTTTTCTTTTCTTTTCTTTTTTTTTTTTGAGATGGAGTTTCGCTCTTGTTACTCAGGCTGGAGTGCAATGGCGCAATCTCAGCTCACCGCAACCTCCGCCTCCTGGGTTCAGGCAATTCTCCTGCCTCAGCCTCCTGAGTAGCTGGGATTACAGGCACGCGCCACCATGCCCAGCTAATTTTTTGTATTTTTAGTAGATTGGGTTTCACCATGTTGACCTGGATGGTCTCGATCTCCTGACCTCGTGATCCACCAGCCTCGACCTCCCAAAGCGCTGGGATTACAGGCGTAAGCCACCTCGCCCGGCCCAGTGTCAGATAGATTTCTTAAGGGAGAATATCACTGACTGACAGTGATTTGTCAACTCCAAAGAGAAAAAATATATGAGAGAAAGGTGAGAGAGAGAACGAGAGAGAGGAAGAGAGACAGAGACAGAGGCAAAGGGAGAGAGAGAGACAGAGAGGAAGAGAGAGAGAGACAGAAAGAGAGAGAGAGATAGAGAGAGAGAGTGAGCAGAGCTGATTTAATTTCCTCTTTGCCCTTATCTGACATTTTCAGGCATTAATACCTTTGAAACTTAATACTTTTCCCAAAGCCTCCACTGTCAACAAAGCCCCACGATTTCCCTAGAAGTTTCCCCTCCCCATTTTCTCCATCACTCCCCATAAGCTTCTGCTTGCCAGGACGCTCAACTACTCCCCCACAAATACTCCCCTGCCCAGCGGGCCCTAACACTCACCAGTGGCATCCCCTTTCCCCCTCTGTTCTTCCCAACTCCAGGGGCTCCCCATTCTCTGGATCTAATGTTGTCCCAGAAGTTTACCCCTCCCCAGTGCACCCCACCCAGGGGACCTCAGATTCTCCTAGTGGCTCCCAGTGACCCAGCTGTGCCCACATGCTTCTCCCTGCCAGCTTAGGCTGTTGCTGTCTTCCAGAGTTCTCTCCCCCATCTTAATAGGGTCTATGGCTCCTGTTTTCTAAGCCCTAGCAGTCCCTCCACTCAGTAGGTCCTGAAACTGCAATGCAGCCATCTCAGGCTGAGAACCTGCTCTGTGCTGAGGCCTGAGAGGGAGGTGGGGAGAAGCTAGGCAGGGGCCAGATGTATTAGCTGTTTTCCTAAAACAGTTGCTAAAATAGAGCAGACAGGGGCTATGGGAGTTGGTCAATAAATATTCATTGAGCATCTACTTTGTGCTGAAAATAATTTCAGGCATGAGGGACATAGCAGACCATAAAACAGAACAGGGAGAGCCTTCTTTAGGAGTGGTCCCTATATATTTCTGTCAATTGACATACATTCACAAATTCACACATCCACTCAATACGTTATTTATTGAGCTCCTTCTGTATACAAGGCACTGCTCTTGTTGCTAAGAATACAAAACTGAACAAAACAGAAAAACTCCTGCCCTTAGGAGCTTATATTCTAGTAGGGGAAATGAAATAAACAAACAACAAACAGTGAGTGCCTTAGGTCTTATGTTCCCAGAAGAAGATGCTGAGACAAGGGTTGCAGTGCAGGTAATTTATTAAGAAAGAGCTCCCAGGAGACATCTGCAAGGGCATAGGGAAACGGCAAGAGTGGGGGAAGAAGCCAGCAAAGGTGTCGCTTCACGTGAGGTTCCAACCTCTGCCTGATCCTGTAGGGAGCTCTGGGGTATACATTAGATCTCAGGGTCTGTCTATCTTTGAAGCAGGGGTGCCAAGCTTTTATACTCCCACATGCATTGGCTACAGGCTGGACGGGTGTCAGGGAGTAAATTGTGGTTACTTTTCTTCCTCTCTGTAAGCCATGGGGACAAGGCAGCTACAGAGGTTCAAAGAAGTCTCAGGTGTGAACCTTTTAGAAGGAAAATGCGTAGGGCCAGGTGTGGTGGCTCACGCCTGTAATCCTAGCACTTTGAGAGGCAGAGGCGGGTGGATCACCTGAGGTCAGGAGTTCAAGACCAGCCTGGTCAACATAGTGAAACTCCATCTTTACTAAAAATACAAAAATCAGCCAAGTGTGGTGGTGCAAGTCTGTAGTCCCAGCTACTTGGGAGGCTGAGGCAGAAGAATCACTTGAACCTGGGAGGCGGAGGTTGCAGTGAGCCGAGACCATGCCATTGCACTCCAGCCTGGGCAAAAAGAGTGAAACTCCATTTAAAAAAAATAATAATAAAATAAAATAAAAAGAAGAAGAAGAAGAAAAAGAAGGAGAAGAAGCAAAATGTGGTAGAGGCTGGGGGTGGGCACACAGAATCAGTAAAAGGTACATGAGGGTTGCATCCATGCAATAGATTCATCATAATATAACAACAGGTGTAAGAAGCATTGCGGATTTCACCACTCCTGATACCTCCCTCCATGCACAGGATCATCCTGAGAATCTCCATGTCTCTAGTCCCCTTACCTTACTCTACCACAAGGGAGATGGGGTGACTTGGCTGATTGATATGGATTCTAGGAGGAATAAACTGGATGCAAGCAGCTCAGTCCTGTCCTCACTCCTTGTCTTATTTTGGTGTCTTTAAAGACCCAGGGTAGGCCGGGCATGGCGGCTCAAGCCTGTAATCCCAGCACTTTGGGAGGCCGAGGCGGGTGGATCACGAGGTCGAAGGATCGAGACCATCCTGGTCAACATGGTGAAACCCCGTCTCTACTAAAAATACAAAAAGACTAGCTGGGCGTGGTGGCGCATGCCTGTAATCCCAGCTACTTAGGAGGCTGAGGCAGGAGAACTGCCTGAGCCCAGGAGGCGGAGGTTGTGGTGAGCTGAGATCGCGCCTTTGCACTCCAGCCTGGGTAACAAGAGCGAAACTCCGTCTCAAAAAAAAAAAAACAAACAAACAAAACAAACAAACAAACAAAAAAAAAAACAAAAAAAACGCACAAACAAACCCAGGGTAGAGAAGGAAGGGTGGTGACTGGAGGCTTTCCTAGGAAACTAGAAATCTGAAAAATAATGACACCAGCAAGAGAGTGGGAGTGGTCGGTGGTCTTCCCCTTGGGGGAAGTGAGAAAGCTGCAGTGAGAAAGTGGCAGTGGAGGTGTTGGGGGAGGCTTAGGCCAGGTTTCGGAGCAGCTCCGGCACAGGCCCCAGGGTGGGAGTGTGCTTGGCAGTTCTGAGGATTAGTCAGTGCAGGCGGAGCAAGGTCAACAAGGAAAAGCGTGAAGGAGGTGATATCAGAAGAGTGTAGCAGAAGCTGAGTCGGCAGGACCTGCAGGCCAAGCTCAGGACTGTGGGTTTGTGCCAACCAAGAGGGAAGCAATGGTGGCTTTTGAACAGGCAATAATAACACAATCATGGATAAAAGGATCCAGCTGACTTCTGAATATAGAAGGGTGATAGAGGAACAGGGAGGAAGATGGGGAGACCAGTCTTCTGCAATTAGTGGTGAAAAGTGGTCAGATTTGGAATCTATTTTGCAAGCAGAGCCCACAGGTTTTGCCAGTGGAGTGGCTGTGTGGTATGAAAGGGGGTGGAGGCGATCAGGGATTCTATAGCAGCCACTGGCATGCCACAGCTATAGATCCTCTCTTCACTATGTTAGAGGACCCACTTCCAAGGGCCGGCCTGCGCGTTTTGTTACCTGAGGGTTTCTTTTAATTGCTGGAGCCCATTCTGCCCATGTACCCAAAGCAGGCCCGAGGATCTCCCAGGGGCAGCCTCAACCAATGACTGATGGGAACTTGTGTATACGCAGCCCGGTTCTGTCACCCCACAGGCTTGTGGTCTGCACTGGCTCCTAGAGTTCCCAGCAGGATGAAGCTCCAGTAGTTCATATTGATAACTTGCTTAACAACACACCCTTAATGGGTTGCACTTCTTTTCCATCTCACTTCCTCACTTCTTCTCACCACTTCCTGAGAGCACCTCCCAGACAGACTACTCACGCTCAAAGCCTTGCCCAGGGTCTGTTTCTGAGGGAACTCAATCTCAAAGAGCTACTGCTAGACCTTTTGTCTAGATTAATAGAAGAGGGGCAGTGCCATTTACTGGAATAAGGAAGACCTGAGGAAAGGCAGGGAGAAGGTCTGGAGCAGAAGCATCAAGACTGTAGATTGGCCACATTGGGTTGGAGATGTCTAGTGGCCATTCAAGCCAAGCTGTTGAGTGGACGTGTGGAAATACAGGCCTGGAGAGTTGAGAGTAAAGGTCAGACTGGGGAAATAAACCTGAACGCAGAGCATGCTTGTATTTTTCTATGTCTACAGCAGAGCCCTGCATGTCCTGACTTTCTGTCACTACCGGCAGGGAAGACAACACAGATGAATGTAAGTCCAGGCAGGCGCCAAGTGCAACATACTCCGATATTTTCAAGGAACAGCCAGGCTCGACAGGCCCCTGCTTACCCAAATGCACACATTGCTGGTGAGGGGGCCAGGTGGGCTATTTTAAGGTGGACACCAGTGGGTATTATTTGGAAGAGCTCAGACTTTAAGATCAGACGGCCCTGGGCTGGATGTTTGGCTCTATCACTTCCTAGCACATCATCCTTGGACAAGTCCATTCACTTCTCTGAGTCTGTTCCTCCATCTGTGAAATTCTGCTGATAGAGTTATTGAGGTGGTGGGATTTTAAAAAAATCATGTAATACAGGATTCAACTAAAAGAAGGACCCAATGCTTCTTACTTAATTTCCCTCTCTTGAAGGAAAAAGCTGTTTTTTTTTTTTTTTCTATTTCTTGTCTGTATATATTTCTTTGATGGTTCTTAAATAATTTTTGGTGGCTAATGTAGTCAGTGAAGCTAGAAAGACATTGCAAAGACACAAAAGCTTTGATCTTTAGTTGACACCTTTGAATGTTCCAGAACTACCGCTATAACAGAATCAGCCCAAGGTGATTTAGACAAAAATCTTGGGAGGCTACATATTATCCTCCTAGTTCACTGCAATTAAAAGTTTAGGTGGGAGCCAGACATGGTGGCTCACGCCTGTAATCCCAACACACTGGGAGGCTGAGGCAGGTGGATCACTTGAGTTCAGGAGTTTGAGACCAGCCTGGGCAACAGGGTGAAACTTCATCTCTAAACAAAAACAAAAGCAAAATTTAGTTGGGCCTGGTGGCAAGCACCTGTAGTCCCAGCTATTCAGAAGGCTGAAGTGGGCAGACAGCTTGAGCCCGAGAGATCGAGGCTGCAATGAGTCGTGATCACGCCACTACACTCCAGCTTGGGCAACAGAGTAAGACTCTGTCTAAAAAAAAAAAAAATTGGGAGAACTGAGAGAGAGAGATGGAGAGATTAATTAACGAATTCCTCTCTTAGGGCCTAAATGCCACAGTAACTTCTTGCCCGTTACTATACTAACACAGCATTGGCACATGCCACACATTGAACCACAAATACCTGCGCTGGGCAGGGGATATTTCCAGACCTCTTGCTCCTGCTGGTGAAAATGATGATTGAGCTGGAATCTCCACTCCATGGTGGCACCATCCTGGCCCTGGCTTTCAGAAATCCCAGCTCAGATGTGGAGATTTCAGTGCATCTGTGAAAAGCCTTGGCGTACCCTTCCTGAATAGATCTAGCTTTAGCCACGGGAGGGCCCTGACTCAGGCTCAGAGTCCCCTGTTGCTACACCCTTTAGAAGCTCAGCCCAGGGCTGCGATGGGGGTGTTTGTAAGCTCTTTAACACGTCCTGTAGTTAATTTTAAAGGGTCTCCTTGTCCTGAAAGCTCTCTAAACAACAATCGTCTCTTTCTCTTCCTTTTTTGTTTCTTTTCTTCTTCTTCTTCTTCTTTTTTTTTTTTTATCTCTGGATTTGTTTCAGTCATGATTGGAAACCTGCTGTTGTGAGTTTGCATGGAGGAGGTGAAGCCTTCTCATGTCCTCCTGCTTGTTACTTGCAGGAAGGCAAACATCAAAAGGCCCTGCGCCGGCTCCCCACGCGGCCCAGATCTTCCTGTATAATGTGGAGAGGAAATTGGGGCCTTTGTGCTTCCCGTGCTCAGATCATATCAATTCAGTTTTCCCCTTCACTTAATTTGTAGTTCGAGTCGTCCTCGCAGGCACAGCAGTGGTGGGTGCGGAGGAAGGTCAGGACGGGGAGAGGAAGCAGGTTGGATGCTGGGTCTGGTAGAGACGCCGAAGGATTTGGGAAATGACAGGGAGAAAAGAGCCAGCCTAGTCGAGGGTAAACCCCCGGTCAAGGGTTGGAGAGGTGCTGTGGCATTAACCCCAGATGGCCCTGACTTTCAGCTACTTTCCTTTTCAAATCCATAAAATGAGGAGCTTGGGATAAATAAACGTCAGAAGCCTTTCGAACCCTGTGAGTCTGTGATTCTACTCCCAGTTCTGTCTCTTAAAATATAGCCTTGGTCACATCACTTTATCTCTGGGCCTCTAGGGTGGAGGTTGTAAGATGACTTAATGAGTAACATTCATGAAGGTGGGTAGCTGCTCCCGAGCGTATGAGAGGAGCCCAATAAATGGCATTTAAATATACATCTCTTTTTCTGTACCTTTTGTGTACGTATAGGGAGTGCCCAGGAATTTCTTCACAATATATTTATTACAGTAAGGATTTTAGGCTTTGTGGGCCATATATAGTCCCACAAAACCTAAAAGTTGTTACAGTTACCAAGTTGCATATTGTTTTCCAGCCATTTAAAAATGTACAAACCATTCTTAGCTTGCAGGCTGTATGAAAACATGTAGTGAGCTGGAGTCGGCCTGTGAGCCATAGTTTGCCCATTCCTGCTCTAGAGACAAACTGGGTGCATTCAAAGGCCAGCTTAGCCACTTACTAGCTGTGTGACATTGGGAAAGTCACTTAACTTCCTTGATGATCATTTTCTTTATCTATTAAATGGAAGTTGTAACTACCCTTCTCATGGTGATGCTGTAAGGATTACACGTGTATATGATAGTTAGCAGAATACTTGGCGTATCGCTAACATTTAATAGTGGTTATTGCTGTTGCCATAAATTTGTAGCTGGGAATTTGGAGGCTGCATAAATGAGAACTTGGTTGGGATAGAAGTTTTTGCTTTTTTTTTTTTTTTTTTTTTTTTTTTTTTTTTTTTTTGCCATGAGGTTTAAGAGGGAAGGGATCTCTGAGCACAAGGCCCAAGTCATTTCTAGGCTCAAGATTCATTCAGTAATTCACCTGTTCACAGACATTTATTGAGGGTTTACTATGCCAGGAACTGATAAGGATTGAGGATGCAGCAGAGTGTAAAACAGGCAGAATTCTTGCATTTAAGGAGCTCACATTCCAGTGGTGGCAGGGGGAGATAGATGATACACACACAAATAAGGAAATGTCCAATATGCCCAAGGTGATAAAGACTGTTGGAAAAAATAAATTGGGTAGGGGGTTTGAAAATGCTGCAGGGCGATGATGGATTTATGTAAGGAGATCAGAGAAGACCTCACTGGGAAGAGTGATATGAACAGAGACCTGAAGGAGGGGAGAGAGTCAGTCATGTGGATATTTGGAGGAAGGGAATTCCTGGCACCAGAAGCAGCAAATGCAAGGGCCCTGAGGCTGGCACATGTTTGGCCTGCTGCAGAACAGCAAGAGCACCAGTGAAGCCAGAGCTGAGCATGCTAGAGGGAGAAGGTCGAGCAGACGCCAGAGAAATGGGGACTTGGGGAAGGAGTGCATTCTATGTCAGGGCTTTTAGGTCATTGTAAAGTCTTCCTGTACAAGAATGCTGGGAAGGTGGCCAGATTCTTCACACATTTCTATTGCAGGCGTTTGTTCTTTTATTCAACTGATATTCATCACAGCAGCCACTCTGTGCCAGACAGCATTCTCATCCCTGTGCTATAGACACGCACAGAGATGAGAATCACCTCTGCTCTCAAAGAGCTCGAAATCAAGTAGGGTTAGACAGCAATTAATCAAATAAACACATAAAAATAAGACTACTCCTTGGTAGGATGGTAGGCAGAACTGATGTGGTCTGGCTATCCAGGAGGTTGCCTTGAGGAAGCGACAGTGGAGTGCAGGTCTGGGTGTTAGGTAGGTGGGAGCACAGCCCCTTTGAGAAGCTCTGCAAAGGCCAGTGTGGTAAGAAGGTGGAAAGTGAGGGGGAGCTGGGTGGGAGCGTGAAGCCTGGAGTGGTGGGCAATGAATGGCTGGGTCTCACAATAAGTGGCTTGTGGGCTGGGCCAAGACCCTCTTTCCCTTCTCCTGAGAGCAAAGAAATCTCAGAAGTCAGTAGATAATGGCATAATCACATTTGCAGTTGGAAGAAATCACTCTGGCTGCCCTGATGAAGAGGGAACTGGAGTGAATTTGAGGTCACCGGTGAAGAAGGTATTACAGTTATCAAGTTGAAGAATTATAGTTATTTTGGTAAGAGCAGAGACAGAGAGGCTGAACCGAGGTAGGTAGACCCTAGAAATATTTTGCAGGTAGGATTGGGAGAACTTGGTAGATTAGCCATGGGGATTAAGGAAGAAGCAGCTCAAAAAAGCCTCTGAAGTTTGGGATTTGTGTCGCCAGAAGAAGGGCGGCCAGGATGTTGGCAGGAGGGTCGGAACCTTGACAGTTGCCATTGCTGTGATTTGCCAGAACAGGGCCCCTGGAAGGTAAGGACCACGGCTAGTTCCCTGTGCTGCATCTCGCCCTGCAACTGGCTCACACAGCAGGTGCTAGATCTTTGCAGCGGTGACAACCCTTCAAGCCAGTCCTCCTCCAGAAAGTCGGGAGAGAAACTGAAAAACGAACGGAATTGGTCAAAGTAACATGAGATAAAAACTCTATTTGGAAATGGTGAGCACAAAGCTCAAATGTCTGTGGGGTTTCTACAATGAGCTTTGCAAAAGCAGTTCATGATTTTACTTATCAGTTTCTCAAGGTGACTTTTGACTGCTCTGGTTCAACTCCTCCTTTTCCCATGCCCTTCTCTTCCTCTCTTCTCCAGGGTCCCTCCCTCCATTCCCGTTTAGAGGTTCCATTGGAAAGAACCCTCTGAGTGCCTTTCTACATCAAGGCCAGTGCACATGCTGCCTACTTGGCTGTGAAACCTCTCCTCTCCACCACAATGCACATCCATAGCTCTTCTCTCAGTTAACTTCCTTTTGTTCTTGCCTGCCAGTTGTCACCTGCTCAGATAGCTTCCTTGATCCCCTTATTTGTGTCATTCATTCTCAAAGCATCCTGCAGTTTCCCAGTGTGGTACTTTTCATGGCAATCATTAATTACTTAATCTTATTATTTTTCTCTGCCTCTTAGTTTATAATCTCTTGTGCCTAGGACCATGCTAGCATATAGATGTGTCCAACGAATGGTTGCTTAGAATGGCTAGGGAATGAATGGGTCTGGGTTGTGCAGTCTTAGGGTCGATGCAGCCACCAACCAACTTAAATCATCCGATGGTGTTTTAGAAAGAACAGCTTCTGCTTTACATCTCCTAAGCATATCTGCATTTTATGAGACAAAATAAACCTTAGGCAAAAGGAATGTACCCCTTGTAATGGAGAAAATATTTTAAAGTATTAAATGCTTGTGGTTTTCATTCAATGCCTCCATAAATCATATACCCTACGGTCATTCCACCAATATTGCTCCAGTGAAGGGTGAATGCCACCTTGAGAAGGAATATGATATGGGACAGGAGAAGCTCAAGCCAGATGAGGAGGTGGGAAGCCACTTCCTGGCCTGGCAGCAGTGGAGAAGAAAATGAAGGGCACAAATATGTAAGGGAAGCAGGCAACGTGCCATGGATGTTCTGACTGCTCCTACAGGGAACACATGCCAAGGCCACAGTCTCCATGTGAGCAAAAGCATCACCTAGAACGTCCAAGTGGGGTCAACCCTGGGAGCAAAGTGGAGCCACCACTCTCCAGAAGGTTCCAGGGAGCACTTAGAGGGCACAGTGTGGGCGAGAGGTCTCCTCTGTCACTGTCATAAACACAAGGACTGAAAGGGACAATTTTAACTGGGTGGAGATGCTTCCAACTGAAGAAACAGAGCCATCTTTAATGAACAAGCTTATAATATCCTCTTCTGAACCCACCGCCAAACACACATTCCCACTGGCAAGAAGCTTGTGTAGTTGATAAGATCACTTACAGAAAATAAAACAGCTATGTTTCCTTTGTGCATCTAAGTAGTAGCATGACTGAAATTGCAAGTTCCTCTCGACACCCTCTAATGGTGAAAGCCTAGGCCTGGACTACTTCCATGACACCTCAGGACATTTGCCCATTGTCTCCATCCCAGCCACCAGATAGTACCCAGTGTGCCTTCTCTCCCTTCTCCATATTGTCCTTTTCCTCCTCATCCTCTTCCTCTTTTGTAATAAAGAGGCCCAGCATTGAATGACTGTAAAAGTTCAACAACAAATAGAAAATGGGGGTGTTGGGTCTGAGTTGACAGCTTGCTATCTTCCAGCCCAGCTGCTCCAGACTCTTTTATCTGATATACGAGCATACAGGAAACACCAGGAACCGTGTGTGTGTGTGTGTGTGTGTGTGTGTGTGTGTGTGTGTGTCTGTGTGTGTGTGCATATGTGTGTGTGTTGGAGTGGGAAGCCACCTGCATTTATCCTTGCTTCTTTGTTTCCAAAATGGGTTATCTCAGCCTCACCTGTTCACACACAGACGCTGGGACTTCAACCAGTCTCCCACAAAGGGTCTGTACTCTTGGGTTCTTTAAATGAGCCTGCTAGCTCCATTGTTCTCTTGTGGCCACCCTTGCTCATGGATTCCACTGCTAAGTGAACACAAACACCCTGTCGTTCCATTTCTGAATCATCCTCCAGCTCACTCCAATTACTTCCTACTCCTCCTAGGAGTTAAATATTCCTGTCATGACTTGACCCTTTTGAAAATATCTGATGCTTGTATCATAAAACAATGGCAAGGCTGTTTAATTGAATCTTTTTTTAAGTGCATACTGACATCTGATACAGAATAATAATGCTTAGCACTTGCAGAGAACTTTTCATCTTCAAAGCACTTTGCTACCGTTAAAGGCCACATTTGCTGAAGATAGATTCACTTTCCTTTGTGTCACACTGAATTGCATCAGACTGCATTTGGAGGGGACAAGGAGCAAGGGACTTGCTTGGAGTGCTGAGTTGTGTTTGAAAACAATCTAAAAACAAGCACTGGAGAGGTCTCAGAATAATTGTCATTTCTGTTCTAATTCCCCATAGTTATGTCCATTCTATTTCTTGTTTGGGCGGGATCAGCTGGCTTACACTGCAGAAACAAACACTCCCCCAGTCTCAGGAACTTATGATGTCAGAAGTTTATTTCTGACTCATGCTACATCTCCAGCGGGTCAGCTGGGACTCTGTTCCAGGTCTCCCCAGCACGGGGGACCCCGGCTGAATAAGTAGCCACCATTTGGAGTAATGACAGTTGCCCTGGCAAAAGCGAAAAGAAAGCGAGGTGAACCATTCATTCACTCACTAGCTCTTAAAGCTTCCCCCTGAAATTCTAAGTCACTTCTGCTCACACTTCATTGGCTGAAACAAGTCACAGGACCACACCTACCGGCCGCCCGAGACTCCTCGCAGCCTTCCTGCATGGCTCTAGACCACGACTACTTTTCTCTCCCTCCATTTTCACTCCTGCCACCAGCAGCTTCTCTCCTTGATTGGCTTCTGCGGAAGCTCCCATCTGATTTCCCTAAATTCACTCTTGTTTCTTTCTCCCCAACTGCCCAAGTGGCTGGACTTGATGCAGAATGAGGTTTGCAAGGCATTCCTGTTGTACACCACAGAATCTGGCTCTGCCCATCTCCCTGACCACGTCTCCAGCTCCACTTTATCTCTCTCTACTCAGGACAGCCTTCCACACAAGCCTGTTCCAACCTCAGGCCATTTACGCTGGCTCTTTCCTCTGCCTGGAATGCTCTCCTTCCAGGTCTTTGCATGATTTTCTCCCTCGCCTAATTCAGGTAACTGCTCAAATGTTACCTCTTCTTTATTGAAATAATACCCCCACCCTTTCTCTCTGTTTCCTCACTCTGCTTTAAAAAAATTGTTTATTATGGTTTTTATAAAAGCATTCTCTATATTAATTTGTTTATTGTCTAACCCTTCACTGGGAAACATATTCCATAAGAGTAAGAGCTGTCTCTCATGCTTATCACAATCTTTCCAGCCTCTGGATGTGTGCCTACCACAGAGAGGTTCAATGAACACCAGTTATTGATTATGTTGTCAATGAATTGGCTAGTTTTGTCACCAAAGGAAATAATCAAGAGATTTAACTTGATTGGTGTTTTAGTTATATTGTAATAGATATTTTGTCATTCCCATGAAAATGGGAGGAACTGTCTTAAAAACCCAATTTGTTTGCTCTCTATTTCTCCCTCTGTTTCTTTCTCAACCAATCGAAGTCATATGCATACATACACATACAGCACATACTCAAAATGACTTTATTAGATCATTAGTTGAAGGGATGGAAAGTTGACAGTCTTTGATTTTGTTCTTCATGTGTTGTAGATTTCAAGTAAATTAAGTTAGTCCCAAGAAAACAAAGTACGAACTTTGCAATTCTCTGAGAATTATTGGAACCACATCTTCTACACGAGATATGAGTCTATAAATATTTTCAGTGCTTAGTGTACTAATTACATTTTGGTGCTGATTCACACGTAAATGCTTTCATATTTTCACCACATGCCTGTTGAAGTGTACATATTTTTTTTTTCCTGGAAAAGCACATAAAATACAAATCTTTCTACTTCAAAGCATCAGCAGAGGAGTTAGAGTTCTAAATATTCTCTGATTTGGAATGGTGTTCTACTAGCATGAAACCAACATTTCATCAAAGTGGTTTGCTTCAATCAGGATTGTACCGGTGAGATATAAATTATAAATCATATCTTCTGTTTTACATGGGAAATGGGAGCTCTGAGGTAGATCATGCTTGAACAGATGGGCTTGAGGTAGTTTCATGTCTTCTGCTGCTTATGTTTTGCTTCTAATGTCACTTTCAAAGATTCCATCATTAACTTCAGAGACACTAGGCAAGGAACTTGCAGCAACTAAATAATGGGTTTTGACAAAGGTTCTAGCAGCCAGACAAGGCAGGGTGGCCTGAGGTGACTGGAGAAGCACAAACAAACAGCCTAGAGGGGTGGGCAGGAGAGAAGGGAGCTGGGAGAAGAGCTGGGACAGAGCAGGAACATATGTCCTCTCCCCACTTCTCAGTTCCTTTTCTTGAGAGGGTGAATGAAAGGAAAAGAATGTGGAAGGGAGTAACAGAAGTCCTGGCTTTTAGATATAACTCCATCTGCACCCCATGGTTAATCCTGAGGTTCTGTTTCTCACCTGGAATACAAGGAGATTAGACCAGGACTGCATTGATGTGCTGCAATTCTGCTGTGTGAGTTGTTAAATATGGAAATCCTCGTTGGTGAAATGCCCCCCTATATCATTTTCCAGAGCTCCTATAACAACTGCAGCCTGGGGGATTTAAAACAACAGAAATGTGTTTGTATTTACCCATCTCGTGCTGCTATAAGAAATAACCGAGGCAGGGTAATTTATAAAGGAAAGAAATTTAATGGATTCACGGTTCCACGTGGCTGGGGAGGCCTCAGAATCATGGCGGAAGATGAAGGACGAGCAAAGGGATGTCTTACATGGTGGCAGACAAAACAGAATGAGAGTGAAGTGAAAGGGGTAACCCCTTATAAGACTGTCAGCTCTCATGAGACTTATTCACTACCACGAGAACAGTAGGGGGCAAAACCAGCCCCCTAGTGGGGAAACCAACCCCATAATTCAATTATCTCCCACCAGGTCCCTCCCACAACATGTGGGGATTGGGGGAGCTACAGTTCAAGATGATATTTGGGTGGGGACACAGCCAAACCACATTAGTATTCTCTTGCTCTGGAGGCTAGAAGTCCAAAATCAAGGTATCAGCAGTCGACACCTTGCTCCCTCTGCAGGCTTTAGGAGGAGAATCCTTCCTCGCCTCTTCCGGCTTCTGGTGGCCTTGGTGTTCTTGGCTTGCAACAGCTTCACTCCAACCTCTGCCTCTGTCTTTCCATGGCCTTCTTATCTGTGGTTCTCTCTATACCTTCTCTTTAGGCCCACCCTAAATCCAGGATGATTGCATCTTAAAATCCTTAACTGATTACATCTGCAAAGACTCCTTTTCTGAATATGGGCACCTATCTGAAGTGGTAGGTAGATATGAATGCTGTTTTGGGGTGGAGGGGACACACTGTTCCAGCCACCACATCCCCTGAATGACTCTGCTACCCTAGCTTTCTTATCACCTTCCTTGGGACTCCTTAAAACCCTTCTAGATCCAGCAACTGAAGTGTTAATGCTTGGCACAGTAGGGTGCCTTGAGACGATGCCCCAAACCTCTATGCGGGACTAGAAGATCCAAGGACCTTGTCTGTTTGGGCATCCTGACCCGTACAAGGAGTGAGCAGAGGTGAGCTCGGTGAGGACTACAGAGACTTTGGACTTATGTGGAGGGAAGACAGTGACTGGGAAGCATATTCTAGGGAGACTGGAACTCTGTGTGATAGTGGTAATGATGGTGATGGCAGTGGTGTGTGTGTATGTGTGTGTGTGTGTGTGTGCACACGCATGCATGAGTACACATAGCTGTGATGGGGATGCGTGCCAAGAATACCCTCTGCTTGGCAAAACTAGATGCCCTGGTGACGTGACTGGGGGAAGTGCATTTCCTACACCTCAACCTTTCCTCATGTTGTTCCTTTGCCTGCAATGCTTTTCTTCCTCCTCTTATTGGGGAATGTTCCCATACTTCAAGGTTTTCTGGAATTTTGTTCAGACTTGTTGTGCCAAGGATCCACTTCCCATCCTTCCTCTGCAGGAGAGGGAGGAGGCTGCAACCTACAGACTATGTTTCCTGGAGCTGGGTCAGCTGTCCTCCAGCTGCATTCAACCGAAGGGAAGCACTGCTGGGACCTAGAGGGTGGGAGGAAGAGAGAAGCCAGAGTGTTTCCCACTTTCCCTCTGCCTCTCATGAATTCCCAGCAGCAGCTGTTTTCTCTGTAGCTCCAGTTCCCACCTGATAGACCTGCCACAGTCCATCTTTCTCTGTTCCCATATCCTGCAGCTCAGGGGTGCAGCTCCTCCTGCTATTGTTACTATCTTGCCAGTCTCACAACCCCATGTTTGGGTTATGTCCTCTATCACTGGTAGCCAATTTCCTGTATTCAATTCCTTCTGTTTTAAATACTCAGACTGTTTGACTGATACACCTTTGCTGTATCATTACCAGTCACAGTGTATTGCCATTTACCCATTTACTTCTCTGCTTCTCTAATGAGACTGTAATCTTGTAGAGGGCAGGACCTGCATCTTGCCAATTTTTGATACTTCTCTCCCTACCAGAGGCTTCCTCTCCCACCCCTTCTGTCCAGGGCTTTGTACATAGGAAACTTATATTAAATGTCTGTTGATTAAATGAATAAATGATAGACAAAAATGGCTTTTCAGGAGCTTGTAAATTGACAGGTAGAGATTGTCTTCTATTTCCCTTACATAACTTTCAGGAATCTGTTTTTTTCTTACATAGCACTTATCACAATGTGTAATTGTATACCTATCAGCATGTTTATTTGATTAATGCATGTATTTTCTCCCCAAATACAAGAAACAAAGTGTGGAGCAGTTTGCTTAGTTCTGCATTATCCCAGCACGGTGTTTAGCACATAGAAAGTGCTCATGAGATCTATGTTAAATGGAGAACCCAAGTAGACCTCTAGTAGCCAACAGGTGGAAGCAACTCAAGAATCCATCAACAGATGAACAGACAAGCAACGTGTAGTATAGACATCCAATGGGTTACTTTTAGGTCTTAAAAAGAATGAAATTCTAATACATGCTGCAACATGAATGAATCTTGAGGATATTAGGAAAGTGTAAATCAAAACCACAATATCACTTCACACATATTAGGATGGCTATTGTTTAAAAAAGAGTGTTGGCAAGGATGTGGAGAAATTAGAACACTTGTGCACTTGCTGGTGGGAATGTGAAATCATGCAGCTGTTGTGGAAAACACTATGGCATTTTCTCAAAAATTTAAACATAGAATTACCATATAATCTAGCAATTCTACTTCTGGGTAGACACCTCAAAGAACTGAAAGCAGAAACTCGAGCAGATACTTGTGCAACCGTGTTCATAGCAGCATTATTCACAACAGCCAAAAGGTGGAAACAACCCAAGTATTTGTTGATGAATGAATGTATAAACGGAGTATGATACCTATATAGAAGGCAACATTATTCAGCCTTTAAAAAGAATGAATTTCTCTTACATGCTACGACACGACTGAAACTTGAGGACATTATGCTCAATGAAATAAACCAGATTCGAAAGGACAAATAATGGACAATTCCACTGATATGAGCTTCCTAGAGCAGTCAAATTCATGGAGACAAGAAGGTGATGAGTGCGGTGGCTCATGCTTGTAATCTCAGCACTTGGGGAGGCTCAGGCGGGTGGATCAATTGAGATCAGGAGTTCAAGACTAGCCTGGTCAACATGGTGAAACCCTATCTCTATTAAAACACAAAAAATTAGCCAGGCATGGTGGCGGGCACCTGTAGTCATAGCTACTCAGGAAGTGGAGGCATAAAAATTGCTTGAACCCAAGAGATGGAAGCCACAGTGAGCCGATATTGTGCCACTGCACTTCAGTCTGGGCGGCAGAATGAAACTTTGTCTTAAAGAAAAAAATAAGAAGTATACTGATGGTTGCCAGGGAATGTGGGGAGGGGAAAATAGTGAATTATTATTTAATAGGTACAGCTTCAGTTTGAGAAGATGAGAAAAGTTCTGTAGATATATGGTGGTGATGGTTGTATGGCATTATGTGTGTACTTAATGCCACTAGTTTTATGCTTAAAAATGGTTAAAATGATAACTTTTATGTTATATATAATTGATCACAAAGGTACGAAATGAAGACTGGAATACAATTCTCTAGATTTGCAAACTTCCAGAATGTATTATTAAAGACACATGGGCTTTTTAAAAAAACCAGATTCTGATTGACTAGCTAAAAATCATCATGTTGATTGGTTTTGCTTCAAATCAAAACCAATTAAATTCAAGAGTCAGAAACACCAGGCAGACCCTGCTTCCTCAAGACCCCTCAAGACCCTCCTTGCTCTGACGTGGGTGGATGAAACAGCCCTGAGTTCTGGCCCCCTTGCCGAGCCGACATCTTACAGCCCCGCATGCCACTTGGACACAATCAATATTGTCAGTGTTTGTGCAAGCAGCTCTTAATACCAGAAGTCAAGGAGGTAGGTGAATAATTTTGCAGTGAGGGAGGAGGAAAGCAGGCCGGCCAGGTATCTGTTACTCAGAGAGAGATGAAAGAGAAATCAGCAGGCCTTTTTCTAAGCTGAAAACAGCCTGCATGAGCTGATCACAGGACGGCCAACTGGGCAGTAGGAATTTCTTCTATTATGGTTGACCAGACTGAAAAAAACTTCTCTGGCCTGCTTGTGTTAATAGGTTGTTAATGACTGATGTGGGGGATGAGGGGGTTTTATGCCACCAAAAGAAAGGCAGCTACAGGGCCCCGACTCTGGTGCTGATGACCAGCCCTTGTTTGTTCCCTTGCAAAGACAGAATTTTAAAACATTTATGGTAGCTGAGCTTGAGCCGGGCTCCAAACGGCTCATGGAGGAATGAAACGATCTTGTCTGGTGTTCGCCTTCCTTTGTTCTTTCACTCAGACATTAAAAATACAGCAGCCTAAAAGGAGAAAATAAATTTCAAAGATCCTCCTAGATGTCAGGCACAAAGAGGAGGTAAGATGTGGGGTGAGTTTGCTAAACAGATAAAGCCAGTAGGTAGGAGATGTGCAGTAGATTCTTTGGAGACAAGGACTTAACTCTATCTTGGCTCCTCAAAGTCTCCTTAAAGAATTTCTAATACATGGGCCTGGTGCACCTGCTGCCTTGTTCCTTGGGTTAAGGGATTTTGCAGAACGTTTCAGAAGGATGCTGAGTTTTTCTAGGGAAACAGCTTTGCTCTGTGTTCTTGATCTAGCTAAGCTGATCATTTTCAAAAATGACATGGCTTGGATACTTAAAAACAATAAACATATTTATTAGCACAGCCTATAAACACAGAAAAGCACATAAAGCATAAATGTGCACTTTTCTACATTGTGTTGTTATATGTATATGTTCACCAATTGAGGGCTCCACCTGCATCAGTGAACCTAACATTGGGTTAAGCATGTTGTGTTGAAAGGATCAACATTATTTCCTTGGAACTCTCTTTCCATTGCAGATAAGATTCTCACATACTTTGATAATGTCTAAGAACTAGAATGACTGTAGACGTTATTCTTCAAATGATAGGATTTGAGAGTACCTGTGTAAGCCTCCTTTGAGATGTGAAATACCTTTGAGAGTGAAAATGTACAACAGTCATAAGCTGAAATTGTCCCAGAAAGCTGGGATGTATGTTCACCCTACCAATAACAAATAGCAGTAGACATTGATCAAGCATCAAATGTTGATTCTCCATTTGCCAGTGTCCCACCCCATCCACTCTGTGCCCCGCTCTTCCTGCTCTGTGCTGCAGGAGGTGAACTCCTGTGAACTGCACCTCTGACTCCCTTGCCCATGGATTCAGCCAATGGGAGACCTAGCAGGAGATCCAGGAAGGGAGGGGAGAGAAGCCAGAGTATTTCTTCCCTGCTGCCTCCCTGCACTGGTGCAGCATCCTTGGCAGTGGCTTCTTCTTCCATGACTACAGCCCTTGTCAGGGTGGTTCTCCTGCAAACTCTAGCTCTCTCTGCCCTCCAGTAGCATAATTTCCTGTCCTTTCCTCTTCAGCCCTAGGAGATAAAATAGGCTTCTACTGTTCCTGGTCTTTAGGTGCCTTGATATCCTTCATGACCCTGCCGCACCCCTGTTAGTAGTTCCTTTACTGTAGCCTGTTCATTTAACCATCTGAGTTAAATTTCTTTCCTGCCAGGGTCCTGATTGACACAATTGCTTGCTATGAACCACCTTTTTATGCACACCACCTTATGGAATTCTTACAACAGTCCTGAAGCAGTTACTATTGTTATCTCCATTTTGTAGATGAGGAAACTGAGGACAGGGAGATTAAGTCATTCTCTAAGATCCACAGCTAGACAGTAGTGGAATCAGAACGTATAGGAGTGACTGGAATCTGGGGAGATTGAGGTCAGTCTTGCTCAAAACCATTCTTAGCCTAATGACTTGGGAGCGTCTGACCATATCCCAGGGTAACCAGGTATCTCCAGAAGTTCAGTGCAAACCCTGAGGCTCAGAGAAGAAACTCATAAGCACATGGCTCAAGTGGGCTTTCTTCAGGCAAACAAACACTGACTGTTTATATCAGTGTCTCTTTTTTTCGGGGGGTTTGTTATCTTAATATTGTAGACCAGGATAGTTCCTAGACCTGATGCGCCAGCATTGCCTGGAAACCTACTAAAAACGCAAAATCTTAGGCCCTACCCCAGACCTCCTAAATAAGATTTTCTGCAATGGGGCCCGGCAATCTGTGTTTTAACAAAGATTAACCAAGCCCTTCAGGGGAAGCTGATGCTCTGGATCTTGGGCTCTTGTGGCTTCTTGCTGAAGCCTGGTACTATCTGGCTGAAGCTCTTTGGGATTTTCCAAAGTCTTCCTTTGTCTGATGGGATTGAAAACAGAAGAGAAGATGACATGAAAGCCCCAGCTCCCCTTCCTCCCTGACTCCCCTGTGGACCCCCTCTCTATTTGTGCAAGCTGTTATAATCATTGAAACAGTTGTTCATGAATATTTCAGAACTGATGACAAATCCTGAGCCTGATTAGCAGGGCACAGAGGCAGGAACCCCAGAACCGGCTGACTGTACAGCCTCTTGCTAATCCTAATGTGGCCTCCAGATTGGGAAGGAGGAGGCCTTGGTAAACATGGAGCCCATATCTGATAGAGGGAAGAGTCTATGCCTGACTTTCTCCATGCTGAGAAACTTCTACAGGAGGAGTTACGGAAACATCCTCAACATTTTACTGTAAGTGAGGTTCTGGTTACTTGGTGATAAGTAGCAGAAACTAACTACATTAAGAGAGAAACAAAATAAGTTTATTAGAGGGTGTATTAATCTGAGTCCAAGCAGACAAATAGAACCAGTAAAAGATGTATGTTCAGAGGTTTATGGCAAGAAATTGGTTTATGTAATGTGGAGCTGGTTGGGCAAGTCCTGAATCTGTAGGACCGGCTTTCTGGAAGGGCAGGCTGGAAGTCTTGGGCATGGGTTGAACTACTGTCCACAGGTAGAACTTCTTCTTCTGGCCTTTCACCTGATTAAATCAGGCTCACTCAGATTATCCAGGATCATCACCCTTACTTGAAGTCAACTGATTAGGAATTTTAATCACATCTATGAAATACCTTCACAGTAACAACTAGCTTAGTGTTTGATTAAATAACTAGGGACTATGGCCAAGCCAAGTTGACACATAAAACAGTGGGGCATGGAGTGTTTCCAAAAATATAGAAAAGGCCACACTGGGAGAATCAAGAACTATTCTGGAAGGCCAATTAGCAAAAGCACATGGCATGCTCCTGGGAGCCATCTTTACGGAGAATTATCGCAACAAATTTTGACCTCATGTCACTTCTGCTCAAGGATAAAGTTCCTGAGTTTATATGATACCTTCGATTCAATCACCAAAACCACAATGTCCGTTACTATTCCCCATTTCATGTCTATATTTCCTCCTCTCTCACAGTGAAAACACTGTCTTCCAACATGATTGATATATTTATTCGTTTGCCCTATCCTATGACGATACATGCAAAATAGTTTCAGAGTTACTACATCAATACTCCTATTAACAAAGAATACTCTGAGTAAAGTTTAGGATTTCTTTATATGCTTTTCTTTCTTAGACTATATCCCATTATAAGTGTACAGTCAGAATACTGTGTTTAAAAGTTGCTAGAATTACTTTTTGTGTGGGTGTATGGTTACATTGTTGTTGTGGTTTATGCTTCATTCTTTTCTGTTTGTGTTTGGTGTTAGGTTTTACTTTCTGTATCCTTTTAAATTTACTGTTGTTCTTTTAAACTATTTACAAAATTTGAGCACCTAAAACCTATGTAAGAGGAAACAAGCAGTAAAGTCTCCTTCCCATCTCTTTCTGCTTTTCCTTTTTCCTACCTACTCCTTATAGGAAATGATTTTCACTCATTTCTGTTTGATCTTTCCTCAGTTTCTTTTTACAAAAATAAGTAAATCCTATATATACTCTTACTTGTTCTTCTTTCTTACACAAATGGTGGCATATTATATACATGTTTAATGTTTTTTTTGGTAGAGACAGGGTCTCATTGTGTTGACCAGGCTGGTCTCCAAATCCTGGCCTCAAGGGATTCTCCCACCTCAACCTCCCAAAGTGCTGGGATTACAAAAGTGAGCCATCACACCCAGACTTAAAGTTTTTAATTGTGGTTAAAAAAAGAATACATATTATGCAAGTTACCATCATAACCATTTTTAAGTATATAGTTTAGTAGTGCTAAGTATATCCACATTGTTGTGCAATAGATCTTTAGAACTTTTAATCTTGCAAAACAAAATCTCTACACCCATTTAAAAACAACTTTACATTTCCTCCCTTCTTCCAGCCCATGGAAACCACCATACCACTTAGTGTTTTTCTGACTTTGACCACTTTAGATAATACCTTATATAAGTGGAATCATACAGTATTTCTCTTTTTATGACCAGCTTATTTCACTTCGTGTAATGTCCTCAAGGTCACATATACATTTGTTTGTACTTTACTTTGTTACTTAAGAATAGTTGCCGGAAGTCACTCCATACTAGTTAAGGAAGATCTCTCATTCTCTTTTGTGGTTGTATAGTACTCAGCTGTATGATTACACAATAATTTATTCAACCAGTCCTCTGTGGATAGACATTTAGATTGTTTTCAATCTTATACTGTAACAAAAATGTTGTAGCCAAGAACCTCATGCATGTGTTAATTATATTTGTAAAGATGTATTTTCTGTGTAGATTTCTAGAAATGGGATGGCTGTGTCCAAGGGTAGTGGTATAAGTAGTCTTATTAAATGTTGCCAAATCCTCTCCCTAGAAGGCACGCTGTCTTGCATCCCCTCCAGCAATTTAGGAGAGACCCTGCAGCATCTCTAACAAAGTGCGTCCATAAGCTTTTGAATTTTTGCTTAAGTGATAAGTGAGCTATGCTGTCTAGGCCTAATTCTAATTTGTATGTTTGTTACTATGAGTTCAGTTGAACATCTTTTTATGTATTTAAGGACTATTTGTATCTTTTTGTTGTGAATGATGAAATAGACTTCCCCATTTTGAGATTTTTAATCTTTTTTTCTCTTTCAGAGACCACACTCTTGAAAATTATACTTGTTATACATAGAAAATAACATAAAGAAGGTCAATATTTAAAGTTATTATTTATTTTTACTGTACAATATCCAACACTTTCCTTCCTAAAAGCATCAGAATCTCTCTTTTGAATGCCCCATTGTATGGAAGCTCAACAGGCCAAATCCATCTTTTCTGTCCCTACCTGGGCCATGATAGTGATGAGTACAATTAGACTGAGGTAGTCAGGCACAGCTCCCAGACTCTGAATCTTGAGCACAAGATTCTAGGACACAAGAAGATCAGTTGTCACAAGTAGTGATGTGTCAAGCTCTTCCATCACCTGTGCTGGGAAGCTCTGGGAGGGTTTTTCAGTGCAGCTCTCCTGGAATTGCTAAGTATCTGCTTGTTCTCAGTCTGCTCTTTCTGGCTCTGGTTGAGGCTCTAAGCCCCAGCAACTTTCCAGGTAACTAATATCTTCCGTTTACTCTCTGAAGAGTCAGTTCCTGTTGCTTACTCTCTGTGATGGCTAATTTCATGTGTCAACTTGACTGGGCTAAGGAATGCCCAGATAGCTGGTAAAATACTATTCTTGGGAGTAACTGTGAGGGTGTTTCCAGAAGAGATTAGCATTTGAATTATAGACTGAGTGAAGCAGAGCTGCCCTCACCAATGTGCATGGGTATCATTCAATCTGTTGAGGGCCCAAACAGAACAAAAAGGCAGAGGAAGGGTGGATTTGCTCTCTGCTTGAGCTGGAACATCCATCTCTTCCTGCTCCTGGACTTTGGCACTCCTGGTTCTCAGTCCTTTAGACTTGGACTGGGACTTACATTACTGGCTGTCCTGGGTCTCAGGACTTTTGGGTTTTAACTGGAACTACACCATGAGCTTTCAGCTTTCAGAAAGTAGATCATGGGACTTCTCAGCTTTTGCAGTTGTGTTTGCCAGTCCCTCATAATAAATCTTTTTGTATGTCTATATATGTCTATGTGGTCCTGTTTCTCTGGAGAATCATGACTAATACACTCTCAATAATCCAAATCTATTTTTTCATTTGACAATAATTATTGAGCTCCTACCAAGGTATTGTTCTGGATGTGAGAAATACAGCTATGAAAAACAGAAAAATCCCTGCCTTCCTGGAGCTTATGGTCTAGAAGGGAAGAGAGACAATACAGAAGAGAAGTAAGGAAGATATATGGAACATTGAAAGGTAGAAAGTGCTTCGAAGAAAAATGAAGTAGAGGAAAGAGACAGGAAGTGGGGTGAGTGGGTAGCAATTTTAAAGAAGATAGTTGGGGAAGAGCACGCTGAGAAGTTGATTGTTGAATGAAGATTTGAAGGAGATGAGGACTCAAGTCATACAGATAACTGGGAGTAAAAGGTTCAGACTGGGCACAGTGGCTTACACCTGTAATCCCAGGACATAGGGAGGCCAAGGTGGGTGGATTGCTTGAAGTCAGAGGTTCAAGACCAGCCTGGGGAACATACTGGGACATCATCTCCACAAAAACAAATTTTTTAAAATTATCTAGGCATGGTAGCACATGCCTGTAGTCCCAGCTACCCAAGAGGCTGAGGCGGGAGGATCACTTGAGCCCAGGAGGTCAAGGCTGCAGTAAGCTATGATTGTAACACTGCATCCCAGCCTGGACAAACAGAGTGAGACCCTGTCTCAAAAACAAAAAACAAACAAAAATTTTTTAAAAAGGTTCCAGGCAAAGGGACAGAAAGGGCACTGGCACTATAGTGAAGATGTGCCTGGTGTGTTTGAAGACATCCATGTGCTTAGAGGTGAGCAAACATGGGGAAGGCCATAGTGAGGGGCAAGAAGTAAGGGTGGGGTGGGGCCCGACTCTTCAGGGTCCTATAGATCATTGTGAAGACTTGAGATTTTTCTGTGAGGCACATGGGAAGCACGGAAGATTCCTGAGCAGTGGAATGGGATGACCAGATTTAACAGATGCCCTCTGGCTCTGCCTCCTGAGTGCAGAATACATGGTAGGATGCAAGGTAGGAAGGCCAATGAGGAAGCAGAAGCAATGCAATAATCACAGAAGTTACATGCTATAGACTATGGTGTTGGCAGGGCGTAGCTACGATAAAAAGATATTTTACAAGTTTCTCCATGTCCCACACATAACAGCATCAGTTTTACTCAATGTGGTCTATGTGTTATACTTTCAGAACCCCTGTACTACACAATAAAGATTTCAATTTCATACCACAGACTAGAAATGCTACTGAGTTCAAAGGAGAGGTGATCACTGAGGGTAGGTTGGCTCAGAGTGCCTTATTTGTCCTCACAGCATACCTGTTGCTGGTAGAATGGAAATGTCATTTTAATGGCACAGATGAAGAAATGGAGATTTTGGCTCTAGTGGGGGAATCAGAAAAAAAAAAAAAAAGAAAAAGTAAATCAATGAGAAAACGGCCAGTTGTCATATAGGATATCAGGAAGGAGAAAATGAGACTGAGATAGGAACTGGAAGAATGGGAAGAATTTAAGAATGTCTCTATTCTAAAGGAAGAGAAAGACCCAGCTATGAGAAGAATAAAATGGGGGAGGTGTGTCAGGCAGTGGGAACAGCATGTACCAAGGCCCTGAGGCAGGAGTATGGGGTCTATGCTGGAAGAACCGCAGGAAGGAGTTTGGATTTTACTCTAACCAGCACCCTCTGTTCCTCGCCTATTTCACATGCATATGCATGCGCTGTGTTTAGCTCCAGTTCAGCTGTTTTGTTCTTTGGGGTAGAATGTGGAGCCATTTCTTAATTGCTCTATATTTAGCTTTGTTTAAAAATCTATAATTTAAAAACCACCAAGGGCTGGGTTGGTAATTCAGCTTCCACGGTCCATTTAATCTTTGGCCTTCACTGCTGAGCCAGCCCACCAAGGTGACAACGTGTGCCAGTCATGATGGAAGTGTTTGTTAACAGAACATCTGCTGCCCCAGTGCTGGCCTGGGTCCAGTTGCCGAACCCCAGAACTAATCCCAGGGCCCCTTGATTTAGTTGCCTACACAGGGAAGCTGGAAAACAGAGCAGCTGGAGCATGGTGGAAGGGAGGTGGCAAATGGCATCTTTAGTCCTGCGTCAACTCAAGTCCATGCTGTGCTATTTACATGCCTTATCACTTCTCTCTAGAATTCAGTTTCCTCACTTGTCCAGTGGATTGCATCATATCAGATCCTAGATCTAGGGAACATTTTTATTCATTGTGAATAGAACTATCTATTAGCACAAGCACTTATGTGGCCATTTGACAATATCTATCACAATTTAAAAGACTACATTCTCTTTGATCCAGCAGTTCCACCTCTAATAATCTTTCTTCTAGATGCATCCACACATTTGCATAGCTAAGCAGGCACAAGGAATTCATATTAGCACTGTTTGTGATAGCGAAGAACTAGAAACAACCTAAATGTTTATCAGCAGAAAATTGGTGACATAGATTATGGTGCATCCACATGAAGGAATACTATGCAGCCTTTGAAAAGAATAAGACAGATCTCCAAGTGAGGATAAGGTATGATGCCTAAAATATATTATGTAAAATGGCAAAATGTTGTGTGCATTCATGTATTTTAAAAGAGTGATGATATAATATGCATACATATTCATCTTGTATCTCTAGAAAGAGACACAGGAAACAGAACAATGACTATCCTGGGAGACTGCAGGTCAGGGTGACAGGGCACCTTCTTTCCTTCTTTTTCACTATTTATTTCTTTTATACTATTTGTAGTTCCTTCTGCACGCATCAGTTTCATAGCCAAAAATTAAATAGATTTTCTTAAATGTTCTAAATGCCTATGGAATCAGATAGGTAACATGAGGAACTTTATCCTTTATACTCGGGGAACGTACTGAGTATAAAGCCACAGGGAGCCCTGGGGACTTTGGTGAGCTGGAGTGCTCAAGTTCACTCAGTGGGACAGCTGCCATTCAACCCCACTTAACTGTGACCATGGAGCAAGGGACCAAGGTGGCCAGAGCCGATTTCTCCAGAGAAAGAGAAATTCATATTTTAATACAAACTCTTCTGATGCTTAAGTGTGGATAACAAATTCAAACTTCTAAACAAAACACACGTAGATCACAAAAATCTGAAGTCAGTGTTTGTTCCTGGTACACAGTTTGTGGCTGCTGATTTGTGTTTCCTTTCAGCTTTAAGAATGCTTTGCCTGGGAAACCCACAAATATTGCAAATATTCTTGCAAAGGCACAAGGGGTCTTTTTCAGATTCGTATGGATTGGAGCTGATGACTCTGCCAATGGTGACCGTGGCCCATGGGGCAAAGTGATGACTCCACACCAGTCACCATGGTGAGTAGCAAAAGCTCTGGTCTTGCATAAACATGTGATACCTGGCCTGAGGGCAGTCGTGAGCTCTTTGAAAATGGCAGAGCAAGGATATGCATTGCCACGGGGACACAAGACCTGAGCAGCCATCCCCGCCTCAGCCAGCCCTCGCAGGGTTTTCAATTCCAAAGTGGTGCGGCAGGTGTTCAGTATAGCCAATGACATGCAATTCTACCCCAACAAAGTTGCCTCCCCTCAATGGATAGACATGCAGTCCCGTGATCAAACACACATCCCATAACATACTAGAATGGAAACTCTGTTTATTAAGAGCTGTGTTTGAGCCCAGCAAGAGGTTATTTTCTACCACACTGAAATGACTTGACACAGACAAAAGAAAAGGTTTGAAGCAGAATAGTAAGGAAAATGTCTACAACAGAAGAAACATTTCATAAAGAATGCCTGTCGCTGCTACTAGTATCAATACAGTTTTACTGCCTATATTAATACAACGGTGAGTAAATAGGAGCCTTCTAGTGTGTTGAAGTCATGAGTCAGACAAGAAAGATGTTAGAATTGAACAGGCAATACATAATATATTAAAAAGCAATTATTTCCCTCCGTCTAATGGTTAGTAGTTGCCTGTTTCCCTTTGAATGAATCTGTTTCTTAAACTATAGATTAAAAGAAAATAAAAACAACAATAAAGCTGGCCTTTCTGTGTTGAAAGTCTGATTATGGAGGAAGCATGGTCCTGTTGGCGAGGCTGCATGCTGCCGGTCAGCAGATCCCAGGAAGGCGATTATCTAGACACACAAGACTTTTCTGAACAATCTGGGAAGAGAAGAGAGGCCTCAAAGACACACTTGAAAGGTGATCGGAGAGGTGGAAAGCATCAGCCCTGTGAGGGAGATCATTGCAACGTTTCCACAGTTACAGTCCTGGCTGTGAGACAGTTCTTTGTATAAAACCCACACAAATCAACACTGGAGCCTGAAAGTCCCTGCACGAGCTGATTGAGATACTTCCACACTTCAGCAAAACCTTGAGGGGAAAACGGTTCTCCGTCTCACATCGCTAATGAATTCGCAATAGGGCATCTCTGAGCTTCTCCTCTCCTCTGCCTGCTTCACCTCTCTCCCTGTCTAGCCCGTCCTCAGGAGAATCAGAGCAGGAACTGTTAATGGGTGAGGACCAAGCTCTATGTGCCAGGCTCTGGGCTGGGAGCTCTCAGACATTACCTCCTTCCAATCTCAAGTCAACCAAACCAAGGAAGAAATAGAGATTCAGAAACAAAAAGAGGCCGCTTCAGGATTTGAACCTGGGACTCTCTACCTCCAATGCGCTAGTTCTTTCCACTAAGAAAAACCTCAAGCTCCCAACACCCCCTTTCCCTCCTGTCTCTGCCAGCATCTCAACTCCAGCACACACAGCACTCTCAAACCTCTTCTGGACCATTCCTTAAACCACATTTCCTATGGCCTTTACCTGGGATCCTCTCCTCCTATCTCTCCTGTCCTGGGCATGGCCTTCCATAGCTCTGGGAAACTTGCTCTCTCATCTTTCCTGGGGAGCATCCTGCCTGGTTCTATGGTTCACTGTGTGCATATCTGTACCCCAGCCCCGTTACTTTGCAGAGCACATCTGCAGCGACACTCCACTTCCCACAATTCTCGTGACACTATTACACTTGGCCCAGTGTAAAAATGAATTGGTTCTGGCCCAGTTTTACTATTTGTCAACTCTGTGATCTTTGGCTGGTGATCCCATGTTTCCTGGCCTTGCTTTCCTCATTTTGATGGAGCTAACAATCCCTATCCTAACAGAGGTCTTTGATGAAAACAACAAGAATAATAAATTGAAAACAATGCCTCAAACTTGTAAAATTAGTTTTGTCATTATCAATATTTACGTCTTACATTTTCCTCTAGCACATTTTGCCCTTTGAATGCCCTCCTGAAAAGGATGTAGGAAAAAGTGTTTTCCCAATTTTGATAGAAGGGAAAACAGGAAGCTATAAAAGTGGAGTGATTTACTTAAGGGAAAAAGAAAAAAAAAAAAAAAAAAAAAAAAGAAAGAAATAGAACCCTGAGAGGGTCTGTAACTTTATAACTGCTTGCTTTTCCATTAGATTGCAGGGCTTCTTTAACAGCCTTTCTATTTTTATTCTCAGATAAATAATAATTTAAATAACAAATTCAGCCATCTCTTGGTGAGTACCTACTTTGCATCAGAAAGAGATTCAAAGATGCAGATTGGCTTCTGGGTCTTTGGTTTAGTGGTTCTAGCCCAAGCAATGTAGCTACAGTTAGGGAGGAGAAAGGGTGGGCCAGCACTTGTCTCTTTATCCCTGTTGCGTCACTAGCCAGTGGGGCAACAGGGGACATTCACTAACTGCCCCCTTTGCCCCGATTTCCACATCTGCTAAAAAGTCTTTCTCATACGAACGCTCTGAGATCTTAATACTCATAAAGTGCTTAGAACCATGCCTAGCATAAGTAAAGTTTCAATAAATACAACCGTTTACCCACCCCACAAATATCTGACAAGTGCCTACAGGCATTGTTTTAAGTATTGGGCATCTGTCAAAGACTAGAACAAAGTCCCTGCCCCATGGGGCTTATGATCCCTTAGAAGGGGCAGACAATAAAGACATACGTGAATATAAAAAATTTAAGTAATTTGGTTAGCTTTTCTTAATTACTGTAATTTTATAGATTATTACATTTTCCATCTGATTTTATTGGCAGAGAATGTGAACACTTACTGGGTCATCGATTTTAGACTTCTATGTGACTTGTTTTCTAAAGATTTTCATTGCCTGTCAATGTCTCTGCCAATTGCTCATTGGAAAGCAACTGCCCAGGAGACATCAGTTCTATGTTAGCCTAGAACGGAAACCATTTGCGTTTTAGATACTAAATGGTATAAACTGAGGATTTGCTTAATTTAGGACTTGAAAAATCAAATGCTTAGTGAGGCCAGGTGGGTATCAAATGAGGGCAGCTGTCTGGAATGGGGACTGGGACACGGATGCCCCATGAGGAAGCGGACTCAGGATGGCTAGATTGTCTGGTATGCTTTGGGGCAGGGACAATCCAGTATTTTTGTGTGAGATTTTCTGATTTTTGTTTAGTGGCAACAAATTCACCTTTAAAAACAAGACTGTTGAACTGGGACAAATGTAGATTAAACAATGCTCCTGTAGGCCAAGCTTAGCCTGAGAACTACCCGTTCGCAAAGATCGTTGATTTTTGTCATTGCAGGTAATTTTTAACTTTGTCCTAAACTCTCCTGGCTTTTGAAGACACTATGATTTTTCTTCTTTTTGTCTGCTGCTTTTTCTAGCATCATCAGTGGCAGTAGTCTTTGTAGACAGATTTTCTGTGTTGAACCATTGCATCATGGGAGAGCCAACAGAGCTTGGGAGGCTGAATTCTTTCTATGGGAGCCACTGACTGCTTTTGGGTGGGCTCCAGAGTCCATTAGAGGGTAAGAAAAATAGCTGGTTCTTGGTCTCCCAACTTTAATAATCACTGACTCTTTTACTTTCCGTCTTTCTGGTGATGTTTGTTTTCTTTGCATATTAATATGTCCCTGAGCAGAATGCTTAACTCCGAGAGGGAGCAAGTATGGGTAGTGGAAGGAACATACTGCCATGTTCTTAGTCTGCCCAGAAATATACGGACGAAACTAGAACCCCACAGGACTCCTCTGCATACCCCAGACATCCAGAGACTTTGGCTCTTTGTTTTCCAAAGATTACAGGATTGGAGTAACTGGTCACCTCATACCAGAATATAATCGGCTGCACTGCTGAGCCTGGCTGGATTCTGCATCAATGGTGAGTGACCAGCAGAGAATTTGGTGCCAGGCCTGTATGTGAGTGTGAGTGAGTCTAGTCTGTTCTCAGAGCCAACCAAGGAGGCTTTGAATAGTAACAAGCATTTTAGAGCTTTGGACTCTGATCTTCACTAAATGGAATTCAGAGGTGATGAGTTTGTATTTTGGGAGTGTATATCTGCCAATAGCCCTTCATGCAAATTCATCAAATACCACTACCTCCTGAGGCAGCAGTTCTGAAATTTAAGCATACCTCAAAATCACCTGGAGTACTTTAAAATCCAGGTTTCTGGCCCTCCTCCTGATTTTAAGTCAGGAGGTCTAGGATAGGCCCCAGAATTTGCATTTCTTGTGAGTTCCCAGATTATATTAATGTTGCTGGTCCAGGGACCACACTTTGAGAACCTCTGTTCTAAGGAATTGGCAAAGAGGTGTCTAAATCAGGAAATACTTGTCTTTCCATTACAGTTGTTCCTTGAACAATGCAGGAATTAGAGGCACTGACCACCCATGCAGTTAAAGATCAGTGTATAACTTTTGACTACCCAAAAACTCAGCTAGTAATAGCCTACTGCCGACCAGAAGGCTTACAGATAACATCAACACCCAATTAACATGTATTTTGCATGTATATGTATTATACACTGTATTTTTAAAATAAAGCAAAGTAGAGAAAAGAAAATGTTATCAAGAATCACAAGGAAAAGAAATATATTTATTATTCATGAAGTGAAAATGGATCATTATAAAGATAAGAATCTTCATTCTTATCTTCACATTGAGTAGGCTGAGGAGGAGGAAGAGGAGGGGTTGGTCTTGGGTCTCGGGAGTAGCACAGGTAGATGAAAATCCACATAGTGTGGAGCGGCACAGTTCAAACCTGTGCTGTCCAAGGGCCAGCTCTACCTATTGCTCTTAATGGCATTCAACGGCAGCTGATCCTGGTAAAATGGAGTCCGAAAAACCTGAGTTCCAGCCCAGGCAGTGCATTACTGGCTCGGTGGCCTTGAGGGAACCCTGAGACACTTACCTTCTTAGAACCACAGTTTTCCCACCTGGAAACTGAAAATTATAATTCCAGGCTTACTTTCCTCACCAGAGTGTGGAGAGATTCCAGTGATCTTGGGTGCACATGTGCTTTGCAAATCTAAGACCCTCTACGCAGACCTGAGGGACCTTGGGAGTTTATTTTCTAGTCTCCTCTTCTTCTCCTCTTCCTTCTCCTCCTCCTCCTCCACCTCCTCCTCCTCCTCCTCCTCCTCCTCCTCCTCCTCCTCCTTCTCTTCCTCCTCCTCTTCCTTCTCCTTCTTCTTCCTCCTCTGTTTTTTGAGATGGAGTCTTGCTGTGTTGCCCAGGCTGGAGTGCAGTGGTACAGTCTTGGCTCACTGCAACCTCCTTCTCCTGGTTCAAATGATTCTCCTACCTTAGCCTCCCGAGTAGCTGAGATTACAGGCATGCACCAAAACACCCAGCTACTTTTGTATTTTTAATAGAGATGGAGTTTCACCATGCTGGCCAGGGTGGTCTCGAGCTCTTGACCTCAAGTGATCTGCACATCTCAGCCTCCCAAAGTGCTGGGATTATAGGCATGAGCCACTGTGCCAGGCTTCTTCTTGTTTTTTAATCTGATGAATTCTCTGCTACAAGATTACTTAAAGGTGAAAGACCCTGAGGATGTAAGATCAAGAGATTCATTTTCATAAACAGCTACTCTTTTTTGAAGGAATAATGTTGTAATTTCCTCAGACTCTAAGAATTCTTCCCACCTGAGAAATGGATTTACTCACCATAGTAGGCAAAGTCCTCAAAATAATGTCAATTTATAGATGTTCTTAACAGACTGCTTTCCTGTTTGTGTTGGGGACAGGTTTTACAGATTACTTTTTTTTTTTTTTTTTTTTTTTTTTTTTTTTTTTTTTAAGATTGTTGACTTGGAGAATAATTTAGCATCAAGGAAGAACTTAATTAGGCCAAGGCAATAAGTGGATGTTAAATCGTGAAGAGCCATGTGCAGCCTCTTTGAAATGGCTGGGAACTTATTTGCTGAGCATAGTCAGGGTTTCCTTCCAGCACAGAGGATGGAAACTCTCCCATTATTGGCTCCCGATTCCTTCTCTGATTATAAACAGAGATTTCTTTCCTCTGTTGGCCCAGCCCACATCCATGCTGGGCAAAACTAGAATGTTTTCCCTTACGTTGCCCGGGCTTCTCCGTAACATCAACCGCTGGGCTGAGTCATCAGAAGGGTGTCTGGAGATTTGACAAGCTGTTACAAATGCTAACAGTAGAAATTAAGGTGGTCACCTGGAGCTATAACATATCTGAATGTCCCAAAGTCTCAAGTTCTTTTAAAGAAAGACTAGAGAGGGGTTTTGATGCAATTTTAAGCCTTTATCCAGTTTATGCCTTAACTGGACACTTGATTTCAAGCATAGTGTATGTCTTCGCATACCTCAAATAGCGCAGGAAAATAAAGTTTAGTGTGTGTCTAACGTGAGCCATCTACTTAAAAAATCTATAACCAGATTGATTGTTTACATCACCTTAATATCCTCCTTCAACTCTCTGCTGCAGAATAGGTCATTTAATTAAAGCTAGGGGGAAAAATAACATTTGATCCCTTCTTCACATGATCCGTGCCACCAAGAGTCCCACATCTACAGTGTTAGCCATTCTGTAAATCAAAGATTAATGGCATGACACTGCATGTTCTGAGCAAGTGCAAGAATTCTCAAGAGTCTGGAAAGAAGTTGAGGTGGAAAGAACTGAACTGGAATCATAGAATAATGGTGTGTTTCAGCCAGAAGAATGTTGGATTTTGGTAAAAGAATTATAAAATTAAACATCCAAGCTGGAAGGGACCTTAAAGTCATCCAGTCAATCACAGAGTCCCTTCTGCTGTAGAAGCACCTCCCAAATCCAAGGACTTGCTGCTTTCAGGGGCTTTTCATTCCTTTTTCCAATCTCTGGGAGCATTAGATAATCACTCTGCTTTAAATATGTGTTTCCATTGTTTCCTAGTTTTATCCTTGGAGGTTGCACAAATAAATCCTAATCCTTCCTCAGATTACCATTCTTGTAGATATTTGAGGCCATCTGTGTTTTCTATTCACCCCTTTTCTTCAATAAGACAAGTATCTCTCATGTCTCCTGTGATTTGGTGTCCGTTTCTCTTACCATCGAATCATTCTGTTCAGATCTGCCCATCTTCCTCTTAAAAATACGTTGCATCAAACTGAATGCAACCTTCCTGTGGTCTGGTTAATACAATCATGTTCTTTGTTTCAAAGACTTCATGTCTATCAGTTCATCCTAAGATCTCACTGGCTGCTTTCAGAAGAAATCATTTAGACTTCTTTTGGTTCTAAGTGACAAACATGCAATTCTAACCAGTTTAAGTAAAAGTGGGAATTTAATAGATCACATAACTACAAAGTCAGGGACAGAACTTCAGGTATGGCTGGATCCAGGAGTTTGAGCAACATCTGCCTGAGGTAGGCAGCTACATAGGTATTTGCTCAACTTTCTAATGTGTTGGCACCATTTGCAGGCAAGATAAATCCTAGCCATGTCAAGCTGAAATCATCAAGGTTCTAAGTACGTGGTAATAAAAGAGAGTGGGCCTCTGTGTTAGTTTGCTAGTGCTGTTGTAACAGAGTATCACACTCTGAGTGGCTTAATGAACAGAAATGGATTGTCTTATAGTTCTAGAGGCTGGAAGTCTGAGATCAAGGTTATCAGCAGAGTGGGTTTCTTCTGAGGGCTGTGAGGAAGCAGCTATTTTGTTCTTCCCTGGCTTCTGGTGATTTGTTGGAAGTCTCTGGTATTCCTTGCCTTATAGAAGTATCACCTCAATCTCTGCCTTCATCTTCATATGGCATTCTCTCTGTGTGCACGTCTGTTTGTGTCCAAATTTCCTCTTTTAATAAAGACACCAGTCATATTGAATTAGGGGTCTACCTTACTCCAGTGTGACTTCATCTTAACGAATCCCATGAGCAAGGGCCCTGTTTCTAAATAAAGTCACATTGTGAAGCAGTGGGGGTCAGGACTTCAATGTGTAAATTTTGTGGGGACACAGCCTCAAACCACGACAGCCTCTTTTATGACAGTACTGTCACAAACTCCCACGCCTGCCTTTTCAAGGCTCAAATACATCACATATGCATTCCTGATCTAATCACTGTGTTACCTATTTTTCTCTGGAACTATTAGTAAAGTCAATACGGCCCACAAAGACTGATGGTGGGGCTGGAGAAAGGAAGTGATGGTGGAAGAAACAGTGTGAATAGATGTCAGATGTGCAAAACATGGAAAAACCAATACAAGAAAAACTGAGCAATACAGTACCCATGTCCTGAGACCCCAGCATCAGCTAAGGCTCCAGAAACAGGAAACACAAAGAACACTCTTGAGTTTACCTCTTTACGAAGAAATTGCTTGTTTGTTGTCATGAATCAAACTAGAAAGTTGAGCTGCCAAACTGTTTTTGGTTCTTACAAGGCATCATGGAAGCCGCTTGGCTCCTGGTAGCTTTGTGTTTTGCATTTATTTCTTTTCATATTGGAAGATTAAAACAATAGCTTCTGGTTATCATCCCACATATTATTGATTAAAATCCTTGCCCGAAGACCTTCCATCTCACTTTTCAGCGTGGTGTGATTTACTTTTCTTTTTACTCCCTGTAACATATGATTAATGCTGATCTCAGGAGTCCCGGTGAGATGAAGCTGGGTGTCAGGTACGATTTGTCAGCTTGGAAGTATAGATTATTTTATGTTTCTCGAACTTTGTGGCCAAGGGAACACAGTTCTTGATTGTTAAATCCATCCACACTTTCCCCTGGGCTATGAAATGCCAGAAACATTAAATAGCCCACTTAATACATAACCTCATTCTGTATGCTTGACTATTTTGTTTTTAATTTTTCTTCCCTTTCCCGGCTGCTCACATGAAATGGGATCAAAGAAAAAAATTATCCTCACTGGATTTTGTTAAAATATTAATAGGTTAGGGTTGACTGGCTAAATTGAATATCTTTGCTGATCTCACTTGCATGTTTAACTTGTGCTTAGGAAAATATGTTTCCTAGGTGATAACCTTTTATGTACCAGCCTGACTTCATTGAAATGCATAGAGATAAAAATATGTCACGCTCAGCGGCTATGCTATTCTTGTGTGGCACTGTGATTATTCACATGGTAATTGGCCCCCACCTGTAGACAGCTCTGATTCTGTAGTCAATCATTTCATTTGATGTTAAAATATGTGAAAGTACAATTATATAATTTACATTACAAATCATGTTGAATGCCAGGGGTCTCTGAACCGCTGACAAATGCAAAGGAATCGAGGGTTGCAGGGAGAGAACTCGGGTCAATAAATGAAGTGAATTACATCGGGCAAGGGATTCAACTTTTCTTATTTGTGTCCACAACAAGAGCTTTTGTGCATGTGTCATTGAGAGAGTGCCTATGGCCTTCTCTCGGCACTGCAAATGGCAGCGTTTCAGATGCTTTTCTAAGGATATCTGTCCCTTTCCTTGCAAAGAATTGCTCCTTGCAGCCTCCCGTTAGGTAGAGAAGTAAAGACTTGTCGAGGCCAGAATGGGAAAGCTGAGCTAGTAAAGCGAAGATGGCATCAAGTCTGGAAGGTTACAGTAGCTGCTGGATGCTGAACCCAACACAGGCAGGGGTGGTAGCCTTGTAAATGTAGGCTTGCAAGTTTCCAAACTCCGGATCTCAGCCATCAAACTTGAAGCTTGTACGAATAGTGTCAGGAGTCACTGCTGTTACTTATCTAGCTTTCAATGTGTGTCCGGTACTGTGTTAAATGTTTTACATACTTATTTCATTAACCCTCACAACATCCATGTGAGGTAGTTCTGCTGTCATCCCTTACAGATGAAGAAAATAAGCACAGGGGGTTCATGGGGCTTCCCCAAGGCCATTTAGTAGGAAGCTGGGAATGTAGGAATTGGAACCTAAGTCCTTTCGGTGACCAAGTCTGGGCTGGTGGTCACTGTGTTCTTCTGGATCAGGCATCAGATGCTTACTGACAACACAGGACCAGGTAGTGCACAGGACAGGGCCTCTCCTTTTCTGGGGTTTACAGGAAAGCAGGTGGGTTGATCATAGGTAACGAGGATCCTAGGAAGTGGGGATCCTAGGTAATGGTGGCCCAAGTAGGAAACAGCAGTCATCAGGTTCTCGATGGAGATGGAATATCCACTTCTCTGATGTAGAGTCCAGCCTTAAGGATTGCAGATGAGCAGGATTTCAAGTGCTCCTGTAGGCCAGGAGAGGAAGCATAGTTGTTTCTCACTTGTTTGCATAATACTCCCAACATGGGAGACGTACAGACCTATTCACTCTCTTTTCTCTGCCACATTCCACAGCACCTGGGCTGGGCATCCATGGGGCTTCCAGCTTCCAGAGAAAGTGAACTACTGGTCCAGGTACACGAAGGAAAAAGCTCTGCTTCCTCTAAAAGTGATTTTGGACACCAAGGGCTGGGTTCATTTCTATTGTGGACAACTGATCCTTGAAATGTGCTGGGAATCCTGCCGTGCTGGCTAAGAAGTGCTGCTTTGCTGCCAGTGCCCCTCTCATGGTCATGAGCTGGCTTCAGAGCAACCTCCCCCAGCAGTCCTGGTGAAGAGCACATCATGGGCTCCATCCCCATGGCAGGTGCCAACCTGAGTCAGCCACCATCATGATTTCAGTCATATCACGTCCTCCATTCCTCCTAATCACTTAGCATAATTGTTAAGGGCACAGAGTCTGTAAACAAATGCCTAGGTTCAAAACTCTGCTCTGCTGTCTGCTGGCTGTGAGATCTAGCACAAATTAATCTCTGTGCCTCAGTTTCCTCATTTGTAAGCAAAGTAAACAATATCACCTGCCATGCAGCCTTATTATAATGATTAAGGGTCAAAAAACAGAATATTTAGAACAACGCCTGATATATAAGATTATATGGAAGTGTTAAAAAATTATTTCTTTCTTAAATGAGAATTATCTTTTTTACCTGATTATATGATACATGCAAATTAAATTCATTTATAATAAACCTTAAAGTAATATAACTACTAAATATTGTTTTAAATTCTGTTCGTGGATCCCAGGGAGACTGGACACTGCCCTCTGGGAAGCTCCAAAGAGTCAAGGTCAAAGCTCTTGCCCTGGCATTCAAAGCCCTTCACACATTCTCCCACAAACAACTGACCAGGTAATTTATGATCTGTTGATTTGGATACTTCCAAAAAAAACCTCAGTTGTTTTGTTATTTTTACCAGAGGCCACATAGCCTAGCGGTTATGCACACAGGTCTAGAGTCAATGACACAGGTTCGAATCCCAGCTCTGTGCCACCTTAGCTGTGGAAAATCAATTACTCCCCCTCTCTGTGTGTCTAAGCTTTCTCAACTGTAAAATGGAGATAATAATAGACTCCACTTCATTAGAAGGATTGAGACAATTAAAGGAGTTAGTTCATGAAAGTTCTGCTGGGTGCGGTGGCTCACGCCTGTAATCCCAACATTTTGGGAGGCTGAGGCAGGCAGATCACCTGAGGTCAGAAGTTTGAGACCAGCCTGACCAATATGGTGAAACCTCGTCTTTAAAAAAAAAAAAAAGAAAAGAAAAAAAAGAAAGTTCTTAGCATACTGCTTGGCCAAAGTGAAAGTTCCTTAAATGTGAGCTAATTAGGCACTGGTATTACAGTCACATTTACCTGTTAAATAAAAGTCATTAAGCCTGCCTATTGGACCAAAGAATGAAACAGTGGCTTTCATGCCCAGGCTGTGGGACTATTTTAGAAGCTCCAAGTGTCTTTCCTCCCCACTGGAGACTGTGCTGCAGTGAGCTGGGGATGTGGGGAGGGTGACCCAGGATTGAGTGGACCATTTCTCCACTCAATCAGAAATTCCAGCACCAGAAATCATCCACTTGGTGAATGAGCCAGACACCTCGGCCAGGGAAAATTTCCCAGACGTTTTCCAGACACTTATTTTGAAAGTGAATTGAGACATTATCTTTAATTAAAGTGGCAATCTGCCCCCATGAGTTTTCCTGTCCCTAGATGCTTAAATAATGGCCTCTGTTTGGTTCCCTCTCTGCCTTCCCTCCCTCCTATTAATTTCAAGCCCATCAGAGGGCCAGTTTACTAAATTGGTTTTAATGGAAATTTAGCCAACATGAATAATAATGAAATGTAAAATTATTCCTTAGCTAATGAACAGCCAGTGGCTTTGGGGTTAATTGTTTGCTTCTGGTGTCAGCTTATTTATATTGAAATAGAATTGTAATAGGACTCTAAACTAAAACTGTTTCATCTCCTTGATCATCACTTACCTTAGGGTTTATTCTTTATCATTAGTCATTGTTTAGTAATCACTCCCACTTTGGATTCACTTGTGAATTAATTAATTACCTAGTTAAACTTGAGTGCTTTTTCTTTTCTTTAAAAAATAGAAAATGTGTTTTCTCACCTTGTTATCTACAGATGGTACTGTGATGGAAATATTAACAGTAGGTAGTGACAGTGATATTTCCTGCTAGCATTGTGCTTTTATTATAATGATAACTATGTGCACTGTTTTAGTCATTTCAAGGCTGCTATAACAAATTACTGTAGACTGTGTTGCTTGAAAAAAAAAAAAAAAACCCAAACATTTATTTCTTAGTTTTCTGGAGGCTAAGTCCAACACTAGAGTGTTGGAAAATCTGGTGTCTGATAAGGGCCCTTGTCCTGTTTTACAGATGGCTGTCTTCTTGTATCCTCACATGGCAGGGAGAAAGAGTTTGTGTGCTCTTCTGTCTCTTTGTCTCTTGTAAGGGCACTAATTCCACTCATAAGGGCTCTGCTCTCATGACCTAATTACCTCTCAAAAGCCCCACCTCTGCATACCATCACATTGGGGGGCTCAGAATTTCAACATAGGGATTTTGGGGGGATACGAACATTCAGAGCATAGCACACACAGAAATACCTTCTCCACTGATCTTTCTGTTAACAAGTCATTCTGACCTGCTGTGAATCCAAGTAGTTCTCACATCAACCATGGCTACTGATGGCCTCTGAACAGCTCCATAGATCCTCTGGGCTGCCTCTAGACATAGGGTTAAGTAGCAGGCAACAGAGATGCTGTCCATCACTAGAAACACATCTTCCTTCCCTAGTACTCAGCGTCCCCATTTTAAAAGGTGAGGAGTTAGAGTAATGCTTCTTCTCAAACTTGTGAAGATTCTTCAGGAGCTACTTCTGCAAATATTGATAGATCAGTGGCACATGGAGGAAAGGGAATCATTCATCCAAATAGCTCTTCCTTCTGTCACTGATAGGTTCTCTGTGTGAGCTTTGGTTTGGAAAAATTAAAGGTGAAAGTGTTATTACCTTTTTATTAAAAAAGAAAAAAAGTTTTAAACTACGGACAATATTCAAGGTTGCCAGATTTGGCTACATCAACATCATTCAGGCAATGATTTCTTAGATATAACACCAAAAGCTTAGGTAACAAAAGAAACAATGGAAAAGTTGGATTAAATCAAAATTTAAAATTTTGTGCATCAAAAGACACAAGCAACAAAGTGAAACGGCAACCTATGGAATGTGAGACTGTATTTATAAATTATGCATTTGATAAGGAATTAATATTCAGAATATATAAAGAACTCCTACAACTCAACAACAATAAACAAACAGCCAGATACAAAAATTAGCACAGGACCTGAACAGACATTTCTTCAAAGAAGATATGCAAATGGTTAATATACACATAAAAAGAAGCTCAACATCCCTAATCATTAGGGAAATGCAAATTAAAACCATATGGGATGCCACTTCACACCCATTAGGGTGCTTAGTATCAAGAAAAACCAAAAAACTCAGAAAATGACATGTCTTGGCTAGGATATAGATAAATTAGAACCCTCACTGGGGGCAATGTACATTGGTGCAGCTGCTATGGAAAACAGTATGGCGTTTTCCCCCCAAATTAAAAATGCAATTACTTTATGATCTAACAATTCCACTTCTGGGTAACTATCCAAAAGAATTGAGACCAAGGACTCCAAGAAGTATTTGCACACTGTATTAGTCCATTTACACATTGCTGATAAAGACATACCCCACACTGGACAATTTACAAAGGGAAAAGGTTTAATGGACTTACAGTTTCACATGGCTACAGAGGCCCCACAATCATGGCAGAATGCAAGGAGGAGCAAGTCACATCTTACATGGATGGCAGCAGGCAAAGAGAAAGAACTTGTGTAGGGAAACTCCCCCTTATAATACCATCAGATTTCTTGAGACCCATCCACCACCAGGAGAACACCATGGGAAGGACTTTTCCCCAGGACGCAGTTACCTCCCATCAGGTCCCTCCCCCAACATGTGGGAATTCAAGATGAGATTTGGGTAGGGACACAGCCAAACCATACACTCATGTTCAACCACAATATTATTCACAATAGCCCAAAGCAGGAAACAACCCATGAGTCTGTCAACAAACAGTGATAAATAAAATGTAGTATATACATAGAATGGAATAGTATTTAGCCTTTAAAAGGAAGGAAATTTTAACACATGTTTCTACATGGTTGACCTTAAGAACATTATGCTAAGTGAAACCTGCCAATCACATAATGACAAATATGGAATGACTCCACTTATATTAGGTACTACCCTGGGTCAAGTCTGCCTGAACCAATCACAGAAGGCCAGGGGAATGTGATGTTATGATTGGCTCCAATGCTTAGAGAATAGGCTGGAGTTAACTCAAGCTCACTTCTAGATCATACTGGAGGTGGAAGAAGTCTCCTCGAGGATATTAGCATTGAAACATGGGGCATCAGTTGGGTCTGAGTTCTCTGGTGGTTGTTCAGCTGTTTATGGACTGGACAAGCTGGAAATGAGTGTGATTCATTCCACCTAGGCCTCCCGGTATGTTTGTCTTAGGACTAATTTGCTGAAGGAATTCCAAGTGGCCTCCGTGAATTCTTCCGACTTTCACTTTTTCAGTCTATTTCTTATATTTGCCTTTTTTTGTAGACTGAAAGATTTACTGCCTGATTTGGGATTCCGAGAAGGCCCTGGACTGGTCCGGGAGGGATTTAAGTCTGGTTCTGGATTTTCTGCTGACTCTCTGCATGGCTTAGAATGAGGCAGTGTGCTCAGTTGCTTTTCGGTTCAATAAAGTGTTTGAACCAGTTGATTTCCAAAGTTCCCTTTGATTCCTAAGGTTTTATGATGTTATGAATTGACCACATCACCCAGTCATTAAGAGAATGTGCTTAGGATTGAATGTGTCTGAATTTGTTTCACAGCTCTGTCATTCATTGTTTGAGTGTAACCCCTGGAAGTTACTTAAGTTCTTTTATCTTAAGTTTGCTCATCTGAAGAATGGGACAATAATACCACTCACCCCATAATCCTACCTGAAAGAATTATTGTGCATATTAAATTATAAAATGCATGGAAAACATTTAGCACAGTGAAACACCAAATAAATTACTAACATTTTCAGTTAGTTCACTTGACACACATTGAGCACCTGCTGTGCTAGGTGCTCTGGGTTATATGAACCATGTCCTACTAATGAGTTTGCAAGAGGGTTAGAAAAAAGGTTAAATGGTAGTACAAGATTAAAAAATTTAAAAAGTCAATTGTTTCTAATGAGAGGTATTTATATTAGGTTGTTTTGAACTTTTCTTTATTTGGAGTGGCCAGAATATTTTTTAAAAATCTTACTTCATTTATCGGTTTTTAAAACTGTCCAATTCTGAAAACCCCTGGAGGTAAGCTTAGCATTGACCACTTTGGAGTTGGCTCACTCCTGTTATACCCCTGGAATTCACTAGAAGGCCAAAGAAAAGTGCTTTACCTAGGCTCTTACTCCCAAACAGAATTAGGCTAGATGGACCAAAGCAGAAGCCAGGATGAGCCCTCTGCAAAGCTGCCAGGCCCTGTGAGCTGTAATATCAGAGCCTGAAGGGGCGCTAGGGACCTACTTCAACCGCTTCATCCTCTAGCTGGGGAGAAAGGAGACAGACTCCCAGCATTACTCAGGAATTAATAGCACAGTAAAGAGTGCAATTGTGATTTTCTGATTGTTCATTCGCCTGTCATTGTACTGTACTGTATTAAGCACTGATCCCTCCATGGGAGTCTCTGTGCCACCTTAACCCCCTCTGGTCCTCAGTTGACTTCCCATGCAGCTTTATTATTATTTTTAAATGTACCATTCCTCAGTCCTGCTATTTACAACCCTTGCTCATTTGAGTTGCATTTAAGGGTAAATTGTCCCTTGCTGGGGACCTTTACAGCACTGTGTCAGACTGGTTGGAAGAGATCACTTAGGCTGGGGGCCTGTGAGTATTTCAAGTGATCACCCCTCCAGGCAGCACCTGTTATCTCCCACAATGCTCTGCTTCAGAGTATGGCTAGCCCTGCCTCTGTCCACAGTCATGGAATTGAAGGGTCCAAAGGTTCCCTTAGTAAGTACTTAGCAAGTTTACCAGATACTCATAATCATGTTCTCAAAGGGCATAATTCCTAAGCCCTTTCCTCAGAAATTCCAATTCAGTAAATCCCATATAGAAATGGGGAATCTGTATGTTCCACAGCACTGAGGTGACTTTAGGATTTGTCTAGCTAAGTCACTATTTCTTCTCTCTCCTTCCTTCACTGCAGAAAAGATCACTGAGTCTCAAAGATAAGAAATACTATTTTCAAGTGCGTAAAAATAGGTCTAGAGCCCACCTACCTTAAACAAAAATAATTTATCCTGCTCTTGAAAAGCCTCAGGGCAGACTCTACAAGGATAACCCTTCCTTTGTCATTCACGACCTTGACAGCTGACCAGTTCTTTCTCTTGTCTCACCTTCAGATAAGCATTGTCATTTTCCTTTGGCAACAACTTCACAGTCACCCCACCCAAGAGTCTGCTCTAAAAACACCCCCATGCCAACTCACAGAGACGACTAACAATGTGCTTGGGAACAAAATCTCTCCTAAAATTATAAAACAAAAACATCAGCCTCTAAATATATCAACCATGATGAGCCTTCTATTTTTGATCTGTTGTTGCAGAGCTTGAGATTCAGAGCTCTTAGTGTGCTAAGCTGAAATTAGACTGTAGATATTAAAAGCAATTAACGTTCCTCTCTTTATTTTTATTTATTTATTTAAGTTTCACAATGCAATTACTTAAGAGGCCTTCAGGAGAGATCCTGAGAATCATTTTCAATCAGCAGAATGAAAATGTCGCCTTTTGTGATTTGGCAAATAAACGATGTGTAGAAATAACTCCCTTATATGTCGCTGTGTACTATTCATTAAGGGCTAATTGCTGTGGTTGCTAAATGAAATACGGCAAACCGTTCCACCTTTGTGCCAGTTTGTTTAAAATCTGCAAAGCTTTATTATTAACACTATTTAATTATGAGAATGTCAGCCACAGAGAATTCCAAACCCACACTTTCCCTTCATCATTAGTAACAGGGCAAAAATGAAACACTTTCGACAATGAAGGGTTCATATTTCAAGCTTATACAGTAGCTGCTAAAAGGCTATACTCAGAAAATCAATTTTATTAAAGTCCTTCGAGCACTAAAGGGACTTGCATGCAACTAAGCAATTTTAAAAACATGTCCATGAGCTGCGACTTTTTGATTCATGTTTTTAGTGGGGTTATTTTTGAGTATTTTCAATATTGTCTCCTTACTGTGGGGTCAGGAGTGATTTGAGGTGGGGGTGAGTAGGAAGAAGGGAACATGTCTTCATAATAATTCCCTACCTCAATTTCCATCAGACATGGGGATCCAGGCAATCCAAGAAAGAGGTGAGTGACAATGTGAAGAATCTGTGTGGGTGAGAATGATGGAGGAAGGTGGAGAAGCCAGGAGGACACCATCTTTCCTCTACTATTTTATCTTAGTGGGATTTCTTTTTTTCATTTAAACTGTGAAAAAGAATAGCTAATGATGACCATAAGCCACAGATTTGCCAACTAAGGCTTTGGAGCCTGCATGAATCTTCCCCAGCTTCCCAAATCCCACAAACCCTTCCAGAATCATGTTTTGTTCAAATCCCTCCCTTGGCAATTTAGTCATCATTTTCTAGATGACTATCTTTCTGCAGTCGTATATACCAATTACTTTTGTCTTTGAACTTATCTGTTGATGATTTGTGTGTCTTGCCTTCTCAAAAAGGTCTTGAGTGTTTTGATGGCAGAGACCAGGGATCTCTCTTGGAGCCATGAAGCCAATGCTGTCTTTAACTGAACTGTTATTTTAACCTTTAATTAGTTAACTTATTGCTTAACTCTCTGTCTCCTCTTCTCCACCTTTTTGCAAACTCTCTGGTAGCAGGTGGCTTATGTCACTAGATGTCTGGAATGGTGCCTGTCTTACAGCAGGTGCTAAACCTACATTGGTTGAATCTATTGGTGTATTAATAAACTATGAGTCCATCTGTGGTTCTCATATAACCTGGCCCCATGTTTTTGTCCCTAGTAGGTATATAATGATTTATTTCTGTAGTAGTGTTTCAGTATTATTATTTTGGGACTAATTGGATAGTAGAATAGGAACTAAAGTATAGGCTCCCAAGTCAGTCAGCTAAGTCTAAATCCTAGTGTTGCCTATTTTGAATTATATCATCCTCCTTGGATGGATGATGACCCTCTTTACGGAGAGGTCTGGACGTTGAGCTTTTCAGTTCCGACCCTGATTTACAGTAGTGGTGAGGAAGCTGAGCTTTGTCATAATACGGGCCACATTTGAATAGGGATATCCTTCTGTCCCTGTGTGATCTTGAGCTCCTTACCTACCCCTTCTAGGCCTTGTTTTTTTTTATGGGTAAAATGGAGATGATAAAATCGATTCTGTGAAATTGCCCCAAAGATTACATGAGATGGCTCATGTGTAGCACTTAGCAGCAGATTGGGTACAGGATAAGCTCTATAAACAGACACTGTTGATGACAAGATCAAGCACATCATGGCTAGTGTTTTGGTGGGTGGCAGGGTTAAGGTTTCAGTGTAGTTTTAGGTTCGGGTGTAAATGTGTACTGGAGAAGCCAGAATATTTGAGTCTAATTCCAACACTCTGTGGCCCTACACAAGGCTTTTCTCATCTCAGTTTTGTCATCTTTGAAATGGGTACACAATCATACTCAGCCTGTTTACACCCCAATATTGTTGTATGGCTAACAGAAAATAATAGATCTAAAAGGAATGTCCCAAGCACTATACACAGTTACTCAGTTTGTATCTAAAATCAGTATTTATTGAGGGCTTGATGCTGGCCCAGCAACTGTCGTTGTGATGAAGACATGTGTGAGCCAACCCCCATCCTCCAGGGTAAGGTAAGGCTGATCTTAGTCCAGTAATAAACTTAATGTTTACAGAGAACTGACTTCAGAGCTGGCACTTTCCCAGCACTGCAGGTTAACTCGTTTAGTCCTCAGAACAAGCTGACAGGACAGGTATCATTTCCCTCCTCATTTATAGATGAGGAAACTGAAGTTCAGACAATGGAAATTATTTGCCCAAGGCCACACAGCTAGTAAGTGGCAGAGCTGGGATTCAAACCCAGGGTGTCTAGCTGTGGACTACTCTCAAGTTCTTTGTTCCTAGGTAAATTGCTTCCCTTTCCTGGGTTTCTGGCTTCCTTTTCTCAAGATGAGCAGCACAGAGTTTTCCCTTGATCCTTCTTGGATAGAAGAAGGTCTTAGGGATGCAGGGAAGGAGAGAAAAATAGATTTTAACAATAAGGGTGAAGAAGGCCAAAGGGAACAGGATTCCATTTTAACAAAAACATAAACATATTTAAGTTGTCAAATCATTAACATTTTCACACACACCTCCTTTCCCTCTGTGGATGTTTGCAAAGATCCTCTCCAGTTCAAGTTAGGATAAAAATTTAAAAAAAAGATTAGCTGGGTATGGCAGCATGAACCTGTAATCTCAGCTGCTCTGGAGGCTGAGGTAGGGAAATTGCTTGAACCAGGAAGGTGGAGGTTGCAGTGAGTTGAGATCATGCCACTGCACTCCAGCCTGGATGAGACAGTGAGACTCTATCTAAAAAAAAAAAAAAAAAACACAAAAAACACTCCCTATCATCTGGTCTATTTCTTTTATTTGTTTTTTGAGTTTTACATTTATGTCTTTAATTGGACTGGTATTTGTTTGGACCTGGAAAGTGAGGTGATGGCTAACCTGGTATTTTCTAAATGGTTAATCAATTTGCACTCCACAATTTCATTAAATCATTATTAATTTCCTGACTTATTGGAAATACCTCCTTTATTGAACAAATGAATATGAAAATTTGAACTGGTTTCTGAACTTTCTCCTCCTTGTGGGCCTCTGCCTATTTGGGTTTTACAATGGCGGTTGCTGGTAGGTTAAAATAAGTCAATACTCAATAAAACTGAGAACTTTGGATGTGAGGTCAAAGACAGCATGGACCTATTACCGTTAGGATGTTGCATGACTGGCAGCCTTCCATCAGAATAGTGCAGTGGTCTATCAGGGCTCTGACTGAAAACACTGTTTGTCAATTAGTCATTTGACTTATTTTCCGAATGGTTGGTGGGAGGTCTTGACAGCTTTCTCTGGAGCTTTTATAAAAGACAAGGACAAACAAGTCGGTCAGGTGAAGTACTAAGAAGGCAAGGCTCTCTTTCCTTTTTAGAACCCCTCAGAGGCACTTAGACATGGTTTTCCACGATCACTCCCTGTTGACCCATGGTACAGATTTGGGCAAAGATTTCTTCGGTATGTGGAAGAAATCCACGTAGTTCAGGGGAAACATCCAATGAGCAAATCTTTGGCTCTTTGCCTCAGATTCTGTGCTGTGAGTATCCATCCTGCAGCAGGTACGGGTTGGGAAGCCCTGGAATCCACATGGGTTTGGGAGCCAGAAGCAGTAGTGCTACATGAAGGGTCCCCACTCACTTTTTGAATAACTTTGGATAAGTCATGAATCTCTCTGAATCTCTGTTTCTTCTTCTGTGAAATGGAAGTAATAATTCCTGCCCATCTTATATAGCTAGGAAGCTTAAATGAGATGATGCATGTAAAAACATAATACTTCGTAGCCTTGAAACAATTTAAAATATGATGGTAAAAAACATTACATCTGGACCATGAATCTTTTTTTTCCAGATGAATTGTTGAAAACCAGATCTTTTTCTTTCCTTATTGATCCGGAAAGAAGACAGACTGTTCAATAGCCTTTACACGTTTAAGCGAGAGTTATAGAATCCTCCAAACCCAAGTCATGAGGAGAGTGTTGGGCAGAGACCATTCACCGCTACCAGGGGAATTTCATTTGTGTAATAGGAGTTTTTCTGCTGAAAAGAAAATAGGGCAGTAGCAATGGCCTTTAGTTTGTTAAAAAGCACTTACTAAAGATAGAAAGTTCTCAGGTGTAGGTACACGGAGAGGCAGTGCCCAGTGAGCAGCTAGTTCGTGCGCGTCCATGGAAGTCTGTGCAGCTATTGTCTTTTTGTCAACACCGTGATATGAGGTTATGAATTTCAAAGTAAGCTCCTTAATGTAACCATTTCTTCTCAGTATCTTTACTTCAGTTCCTTGTATTCTCTGTTGAACCAGCTCCAATCAGGCTCCTCTCCACTGAGGAAGCTCTTGTCGAGGTCACTGATGATGTTCCTGTGGCTAAATCCCATCCACGTTCAAGTCTCTGACTTCATCTTACTCAACCTCTTCACTGTGTTGGGCCTTGTTGATCATTCCCTCCTTCAGAAAGCACTTTGTTTTCCTGGTTTCCAGACTATCACATTTCCCTGGATGTCACCCCAACTCAACAGTAATTCTTTGTTAATGGGAGTTCCATATCTCCCTGGGTTTTAAATGTTGAAGCATCTCTGGGCTCACTTCTCAGGCCTCTTTTTTCCCTTTCCTCCTCTCCTTTTCCTTCCTCTTCTCTCTCTTCTTCTCCCCTCTTCTGTTTTCTTATCTGATGATATTCATGCCATGGGTGATTTTCTTCGCTTGCTACTCATCTAATCTCATGGCTTTAAATACCATTTAAAAATCTATCTCCAGACAAGCAAGCCTTCTCTCTTGAACTACAGACTTCTATACCCAATTGCCTACTCAACCTCTCTACTTGGGTGTTTAAAAGGCATTCAGAATTAAATTCTGACCCACCTGGCCCAGGCCACCAATACCTCTTGTTTGGATGAGAGCAATGTTCAGCTAATGGGTCTGTTCTTCCTTTCTTACCATGATCTTTTTTAGAATGAAGAGTCTGAATACTCCTGCAAAAATCTAAATCTGATCATGTCATTCCTCTGATCAATGCACTCCAGTGGTGTCTCCTCTTACTTGAAGGGAAATTCAGATCCTTACAATTGTCTATAAGACCATAAAAGATCCCCTCCCCATGCTTCTTTAATCTTAGCTCCATCCACCTTCTCCCTCACATGTCCTGCTCTGGTCAGACTTGCCTTTCTGTTGCTGTTGTTTCAGGCCCTTTGTGCAGCTGTGTCCCCTGCCCAGATTGTGAGTCCATCAGATCTCCATGTGGTTCACACCCTTACTTCCTCCAAGTCTCTGCTCACGTGTCATTCAAACATTGAGACCATCCCTGACCACCACTTATAAAACAGCAACTCCACCCCCTTACCTTCACTATCCCCTCATTTGATTGATCTTTCTTGAGCTTACTACCACCTGACATATATTTGTTTGTGCTGGGCACATAGGAGGCACTAATAGATATTTGTTGAATGAATGAACGAATGAACAAATGAGACCTAGCAAACACAAGTTCACATGAAAGTATCCATCGGTCTTCTCTTTTCTGGGGTGGAGGGACATCCCCTGGCCCCCAGTCTTCAGTGCCTCATCTTGGAGGGTTTTGCTGCATTCCCTGGAATCTCCAAGGGGTGTAGTGGGTGAGCAGAGCTTCGCCTAAGCCTTTGAGGTCTGGATCCTGGTGTTGGGACTGGCAGGATGGAACAGGCAGTACCAGCAGTCAGTGGCTGCTGCTTTTCACCTGGGTCAGGGAGAGCAGAGGGGAAGCGTTGAGGCTGTTACTGATGTGGCGGGTGTTTGAACCTGGGTCCTAAAAAGGAGACATAACTACTTCACCAAGGAGACCACAGCCTACACACAGACTTCCGTCATAAACTGCTGAGTTTGCTGTCCTAGGTTTGCAGAGGATTTGTCTGGACTGATGTCCTCCAGGGAAATAGTAATGTGTGTCAGCAATTATGCTTTCAAGTTGAAATGCTATCTTATCACAGGGCACTCAGGCACTTGCTCCAAGGGTTGTATGAAAGGGAGAGGGGCAATAACTGAGCCAAGAGGCTTCAGGAGTCTTCCTTGGGCCTCGGGCAGGGATGGGGTGGGAGTGGGCATGAGGATCCCCCGCCCAAGCCGTCTGGAGTGAACCTCAGCCCGGGCAGCTCACTAGAGACGCAAGAACATCCCTGAGCTGGAGCTCAGGAAAGAGGGCCAAGCCACCCAGGGCCGGTTTTACGCTTTTAGTTTCGAGACAGCGATCCTGCAGGAAAATTCCCTGCATTTGTGGAATCATAAATTTTTTAAGGTCTCTTGGCTCCACTTTTAAATTTAGTGCCTGAATAAAATGTTGGCTCAAGCTCCATATTTGATTATTAAAAATCATACTCAGGCCTGGGAGACGAGTATTTACACATCTGCCTGCTCATCTGAAGACCCACATATCAAAATGTGGCTCCCATCACGGGGCAGCTTTGTGGGAAGAGAGGTGAGCGAGAGCTCTTGAGTGCAGTGTTTGCTAAGTGAGGGAATTACACTAGGAAGTCTTTAAAACTCTTTCTTGTTTTACAAAAAAATTTGTAAGCACTGTAGACTACACTTTCACCAAATTCATTGTCTTTTCCCTTGATTTTTAAGAAATACATAAATGCATATGTATGTGTGCGTGTGTGTGTGTAAGTTAACAAAAGAAAGGTCTGGAAAGGTACAGATCAAATTGATAATAGTGGTTCTTTTTGGAGAAGGACACAGTGTGGAAGGGAACAGGGTTGAAGGGGGTTCTAACCTTATGCTATAATGTTTATCTAGGAATGCATAATCGCACATTTGTTCTTTAATTAAAATTATTTTTTAAGCTAGTGCACAACTACTACAGACAATCCGAAGCCACTGAAAAGTGTAAAAACAAAAATAGAAATTAATCATATTTCTCTCACCCCAAAGATCACAGTGTTAATATGTTGGCGTTTTATCTTAGGGAGAGTTTCCTAATTACCACGTTCACTCACACAAGGTGTTCCTGTCAGTGTTACCAGGACACGGTTTTCATAGGCAGGCAATAGCCTTGGTTTCATTGCCAAAAGTGATGATACATCTTTTTCCCTAAATAAAAATCAACAATAAAATACCCTGGGGAATGAGATGTTGGAAGTGTCCATTTTGGCCCATTTAAAAAACATCTGCACTTTTTATTTTTTGTGGATTGTGGATCATAAGAGTTCCAGGCATGAGAAATATTTACCCAAATGAGGAGAGAGGGGGGAAATTACTAACAGAAAAGGGAGAGGTGAAAGATGTTGAGATAAGGGGAAAACTTCTAATTTCTGTTTTTAAGAAAATTTAGTTAAAAAGACAGCTTTCTCCCAGTGGCTCTATCAGGCCTACAAAAATGTCATAAAAACCCCTGTAGTTCAGGCATGGCTGGTGTGGCACACTAGATATATCCTTTTAAAAAGGCTGTAAACAGCTAATCTCTATTTTGGAAACTGTTTTTTCCATGAACTTGAACTGAATCTCAACCTCAGCAACAAAGCACACACATGCATACACTTTAAAAGCACCAACATAGTAAAAACAAACACCATTAACGAGAAAAATTATTTTTAATATTAAATGATTCTCAAAACAATTCCCTTAATATAAATGCAATGGTGGTTTTTAACATTTCAAAAAAATATATAGCAACATCCTAAAAGAATGTTTCTGTGAACATGGGAGACTCAGTGACTCAGTTTTCATTTTAGAAATAAACCGGCGGTTCCAGGTTACGAGGAGGTGGACACAGGACAGCAGCAGAATCAAGGATACCATATTTACTAGGGACGAGCCAGGAGAAGAACCCTTAAGCAGAACCCCCAGCCAGGGTCCCTGACCCTCGTACAGGCCAATCTTGCAGCAAGATGTCAAACCTGCCCTCTGCTCTACCCAGCCTGTGACTGGATCTCTGGCAACTAAGTTCCCCCTAGAGGAGGCCCTCAATGCATATGTAAGTGGCAGGTAAAAGGAGATGTAGTTAAGGTTTCAGGTGGGGGTTCAGGGTCCACACTCAAAAAGCAATTTCTCTGTTTTTTTTTTTTTTTTTTTTTTTTTTTCTTTAAACATTGACCCTGTCCTTTTAAGTCATCTCCATAGTAACTTGACCCTCATAAACATATTTCCCCACTGGAGAAGCTGGGTCACAAAGAAGAAAGATTTGATTCAAACACTAACATCTTCATCCTGAAAACATACTCTTTGTAACTCAGGGATGGTAGGGATGTAAAGGGCTTCTGGTCCCAGCTGCACCTGATACTTCAATCCCTTAAATGACCTAATCCTTTAAGTACTTTCCACTTAAATGCTTCCATGAGCAGGGAGCTCATTACCTCCTCACATGTGAGAGTTAGTAACTTCTTCTTACACTGAGTTATAAAATCTAGCTCTAAAAGGTCTTTATATAACAGTTTATGTTGCCAGGTCTGCATGACAACAGTCTGTCACTCTCCCTGAAGTAACCTCTGTGTTTCATCAACTATTCCCTGCATGCGTGATTCCAGGTCTCTGTCTTAAGAGCTCATTGTGCTGCCAATGCCCCGCTTAGCTGTGAAGCCTGGAACCCTGTCTGGATTTGGATATCTGCAATTCATCTGTTCAAGGCAGAGATCTAACATTTGGGATAGATTGTGTTAATCATGACTCCTTCCCCGATAATGACAAAAACTGACTCAAAAGCGCTTTTGCCAAAACAGGGAATTGATTGACCCACACCACTAAAAAGTCCCATCATGGGCCTCAGGCATGGCTTGATCTGCCGGCCCAATAATGTCTTCAGGACTCAGTCCCATTGTCTCCATTTCTCCACTTGGCTTCTGTCTGTTGGGTCCTAGGGTAGCAAGATAACCCGACTTTCAGACCTCTATGCTCCAGACCTCCATATTCACCATACTGGCCTAGTGGAAGGGAGGGCTCTTTTCCCTAACAGTTTGAGTCAAAAGATTCTTGGCTCTTATTGGCCTGAATTGCATCATTCACCCATCCCTGCAAGGACAGCTGAGACCACAAGCTCTGATTGGCCAGCCATGTGTCCAATCCCCACCTGAAAGTCAATGTCTCCCAAAACACACACAAACCGAGAATGGGAAATTGCCAGTGGAAACTGGCAGCCCCATTACTAGAAGGAGGAAGAATGGAAGCTGGGGAGCACAAGGTCAAGCACAATGAGCCAGAGTCCCTGACACTGCCGAAGGCACGTGGCTCCTGTTCAGGGACAGCAGGTGGGACAATGAAGATCTTGAAGAATGTCAGGCATAGCATGGCGGTGATCTGTCCAGTTCAGAAATGTCTGCTACAAGCACACAGCCAGCTTCCCCCTGGGCTTTCGATAAAAGCCTTTTCTCACACATTGCTCAGCTTTAGCACCATCATTCACAGCTCTCAGGTTGTTGACACGTTGTTTAGAGAAAAGTTGATTTTTACACTTAAATTAGGTTGCTTCAGAAAAAACAGAAAACTAGCTGCTCTCTCCTCTCTTTTCCCTTTGCCCCATGCCCTCGCTTTATTCAAAGACAATATTCCTGGCCTTTGACCCACCAGGGCTTTTGGGTACTGAATGTAGATGTTGGGCTTAGGAAATGGAGAGTCCAAGCTGCAACAGGGACAGGCCCCAAAGAGCTTTGTTATTAGACAGTGGTTGGTACTGGGGCCCTGGGAAGTACTCTGGTGTGATGTGACTAGAGCCCTCATGGTCAGGAAACTGGAGCCATGCTGGAGTGGCTTTTGCCCTGCATGGAAAAACGGTCTTAAGAACAGGAGTAAACATGAATGAGATTGTTTAGTCATCAATGACAGAATGTCAGGACCAGAGGGACATCATGCCTAGATCATACTCTTGCAAGATTTTGATTAAGATACTAGAAGAGGCCAGGCATGGTGACTTATGCCTGTAATCCCAGCACTTTGAGAGTCTGAGGCAGGCAGATCACAGGGTCAGGAGATCAAGACCATCCTGGCCAAAATGGTGAAACCTCGTCTCTACTAAAATACAAAAAATTAGCTGGGCGTGCTGGCACATGCCTGTAGTCTCAGCTACTCAGGAGGCTGAGTCAGGGCAATTTCTTGAACCCAGGAGGCAGAGGTTGCAGTGAGCTGAGATCACGCGACTGTACTCCAGCCTGGCAACAGAGCAAGACTCCATCTAAAAAAAATAATAAAAAGATGCTAAAAGGTATCAAAAAGACAATATGGGAAAAATATTTCAGTAGACACAATGGCAAAACATTAGCATTCCAATTATACAGCATCCTCTAACAAATTTGTTCATCTGGGACGTATTCAACTTAGACAAGCACCCTAGTAGAAAAATAAACTTAATAAGGCAGTTCATAAGTGAATAAATACAGATGAAGATTCAGTCTTCATTGCAATCCAGGATGCAACATTAAACAACAAGATGCATTCTTTTGGGCTTATCTAAAATGGCAAAGGCATTTAAAGTGAGGATCCCCAGGGACGGTGAAGATGTGAGCTCACACACCTTTACGCTGCACAGAAGGAAATGAAGTGGTTTAATATTTTGGAGAAAAATTTGGAAATTAATATGTCAAAATCTTCAAAACTATGTATGCCCTTGCCCTATGTTCCAGCAAATCCATGAGAAATTATCCTGAAGAAATTATCAGAATTATTTATAAAGGTTTATTGTAGGAATAACTATTAAATTTTTTTTTTGTTAATAGCAAAAGTTAACAGGTTGAAGTCTCCGGTAACATGGGATTTGTTTAAAAAAAAACATGAAAAATCATATTTTGGAGGGTGGGCACAGTGGCTTATGCTTGTAATCCCAGCACTTTGGGAGGCCAAGGGGGGCATACCTTGAGGTCAGAAGATTGAGAACATCCTGGCCAACACGGTGAAACCCCGTCTCTACTAAAGTACAAAAAATTAGCCGGGCGTGGTGGTGTGTACCTGCACTCCCAGCTACTCGGGAGATTGAGGCAGGGGAATCTCTTGAACCTGGGAGGTGGAGGTTGCAGTGAGCTGAGATGGTACCACTGCACTCCAGCCTGGTGGCAGAGCAAAACTCCGTCTGAAAATAAATAAATAAATAAATCATATTTGGGAAGATTTTTGTGACATAGGAAATGCTTAACATATACTCAAATTATTAATTTGATTATTATTAATAAATTATGAGATAATGTGAAATTATGAAATAATATGTATACTATATAATATTTACACACATACTTATGGATGTGCATGTATAAATATATGTGTGTATGTATGTGTGTATGCATGTGTGTGTATATATGTGTACATATATATTATACAGGCTTGAAGGAAGAAGGGCTGGAAGGATAATCTGTAAAATATTAATTTTGGTTCTCTCTAGTTTCAGAGTAATGGGTGATTTTTTTGGTGTATTTTTCTATGTTTTCTATCATAAGAAATGTTAACGATGGCTACTATTTCTGGAGGGTTTATCATGTGCCAGACACTGTGGTAACTCTTTGCATTTATCAGGAGATAAGACAGTAGGTTAATTAACCAGATTACAAATTATATAAAATTATATCCACTTTACAGATGAGAAAACTAAGGGCTGTGCTCAAGCAAGGCCCTCGCTTTTCTTATAGATGATGCCCTGATACCCCACAGCCCATTGTGCCCGCCCTGAAAGGGCCTTGTTATGTGTGGCCTGCAGCACAGGATCAGGAAGGAGAGTGGGAGAGATGTCTGCCTGCTGTCCAGTCGTCCTTCGATACTTAAGGACTCAAATGGTGCGTGTTCTGGGCCAATGTATTCTTCCCTTCTTTATCCTAAAAGGAAGCAGCAGAGCACACTGGAAGGAGCACTGTGCAGAACTCCAGGCCTGGTTTGCCAGCGTGACCTTGGGCAAGTCCCTTCCTCTCTCTGGTGTCAATTTCCTGCTGGGGTTGAACTTGCTGCCCCAACACTCCATTCCCCAACACTCTAATAACTCAGGGGCATTACCGGGACTGGAATAAGCTAGTACTCTTTCTTCAGGCCCTATCTCCACTTCAAAACCCTTAGAGCCCACCGATGTACCAGTGATGAAATTCATTCATTTCTTCACACATTCTTGCAGTGAACTCGTGTGTTCCACTTTTATCTAAATGTTCTTATTCAGTCCGCACAAGCGATCTCTTGGGTGAGTATTAAATGACTTTTTGATTTCTAGAGAGAAACACATTTCTATGTAGCTTCATCAGCCATGGAAGCAGAAAAATCAAAGACAATCAAGATGTTATTGGTGTCCTTTTTTTCGAAACATCCCAACATATTTAATCTCAGAATTAGCCCTTACTTTATTTGTCATCATCCACCAGCCTTTTAGGGAGCCCATTGAGCATTAAAGTGAGGTCCGCTTGCAGCACAGAGCAAGTGCACAGTCTACGGGTTCAACTCAGCCATGTCCCTGCACATGGATGAGGCGGCTGCTACAGGTGTCACTGTGTGTAAGTGTCGGGTGGGAGGACAGAGGCCTGGAAGGAAGGGCCCCTGTGAATTCACAGGACTCCATGCAATGAAAGATCCTGTAGGCCCCATGCTGAAAATCCTCCATTAACAAACTCTTGAATTTAAACTAAAATTCCAGCTCCTCCCCTGGAGCTCACAGATCTTACCAGAGGAAGCCCTGCCCACCTCTTTGATTGTAGGTCCTGCTCCACTCTCCAGCATTCTCAGCTCCAGCACCCTGGCCTTCTTCAGACAGTCCTTGGGGTCCCTTCTACCTGGAAGGCTCTCCTCCCAGATCTTTACCTACCTGGCTCCTTCTGAGATCAATTCAAAAGCAGTGACCTGGTTTGTCTCACTCACTGCTGAGAATCCCGAGCACCTAAAACAATGGTATATAGTAGGCCCTTAGTGAATATTTGATACATGAATAATTTTTCCCAGGAGACATCCCTGAGGTCTGCCTGGAGGAGGGGGTATGTGGGCCCTGACCACTAAGCAGCTCTCTGGACCTCTCCTCCTCCAGCCTACTTCATGTATTTTTTTTTTTTTTTCCAATCTGGACACATACTTTTTCCCAGGATGACCTCATACATGCAGAGACTGGATTTCAGCTGCTATCTGGGTGCAGCCTCTCCCCGCGATGCTGTCTTGCAGTTCCCTGCCTTCCCTGCTCTTTGTCCCTTCTCAGCTGTCCTATTTCTGGTGCTTAATTACAGTCCTGCTATGCAGACAATGACGATGCCATCGTTCTCAAAAGATGATTGTGTCTGCTCGCTTTTTTGTCCAGAGCAGAAAGACAGCAAGATGGTCCACATCATAAAAATGCGTGCTGTGTTAGCGCAAAACCATTTCAGAGAGCACTGGAGTGATGCTGTCTGTCGCCACGCTCGTGGGCTCACCCAGATGGCTCGCATAGCTTCTGATCTGCTCTGGGCAGGATGTCTTACTACGTTAATTACAATTTTCGGACCTAAGCTCTGTTTTTAGAAACGTGTTTAAAACATCTTTTGTTTTGGGTGTGTGTGTGTGTGTGTGTGTGTGTGTGTGTGTGTGTGAATGTGAATGACGGGAACTGGAGTTTTTCCAGCCAGGAGCAAATTTAGCCAATAAATAGTTTGGGTGGAAAATGTGCTCCGGCGTTCGGCCTGAGTTTAGGCCTTGGCAAACAGAGCTGTTGTCTGCATTGGACACAACAGGCAAAAGGCCAGAGAGAAACTTTTCAAGGCCCTTTCAGCATGTTTGAAACGCGGTGAGAAGGAGGGGAGAGAAAATCATTGGCTCCAAGAGGAGAAGAAAAATACCATCAACTAGAAATGAATAATAATATTATCAACAACACTAGAAAATATTCCCATTTTCAAGCAGAAAATAACATGTTTCATCAGGGGTCTGAGTGTGTTTTAGTATTCTGACGTGGCACAGGACGGGACACCACAAAGCGGACATGCCAGCCTGGGAAGACTTCAGGAAAGCCTCATGGGTAAATGGCGCTGCCTTTCTCTCATCGACCTCACTAGAAACCACCTCGGTTGCTCCGAAGAGAAAGCTTTTGTGGTGGGATGAGAGAGGTTTTTATTCCTCCATCATAAATCGGAGGGTTTAAACTTCACTGGCAAGAGGAAGATTTAAGAATTAAAATGAAGAAAACTTATAAAATCTTTCCAACAGGATGGTAATTGCAGTAATAATCCCCTTTGTTATATAAGCTACTGTATTATGGGTGACCTTGACTTCCATTATGTACTGTTACCTTTAGCTCGGAATCTATAACTCAGGGGACTATTAATTATCTTGCCATAAGTGCCGGCCAGAGTGGTGGGCTTTCTGAGAGAGTAAATGCCACATCGATATGAAGTGGAGTTTCTCTGCTGCTCGACGGCTGTTATCAGCGATTAGGGTTCAGCAGCCCGTTGTCAAAGCCAGATTATTTCTGCTGAGGTTCCACACCGCCTCAAACTTTCCGGATCACCATGACCTCTCTCTGTGATTTATCCCAGCTTGTGAAACACAACAGTTTATATATACAATTTAAATCCTCCTACTTCTTCATCAACCACATCCCTGGGGTGTGCACTGCTGCGAAAAGGTGCATAAAAATAAAACTCTCTTTTCAAATGTTGTTTTCCTTGGGGTATTTTTTGCAATTTACCGTTTGTCCCATGGAATGACAGATTCTCATCTTCCACTATGTATTGGTATCAGGATAGAGAACATTACTTATACTATATCCAGCTCAATAAATGTTGACTATGCTATGTTGGGGGTAACACAAAGAATTTTTTTAAAATGAGCTTGAAATCAGATTAAAGGAAGGCCTTTCATTTGCCATCTTTCTCTTAAAAGGGCTAGCTCGAACCAACATTCTGACTACTTGGCATCCGTTGGAAATTTTATCCTTCGATTTCAATCTTCGGTTACAGCCAAGAAACTATTCCGAGAAGTTCTCAGCAGTCATGACTAACCCCAAAGCAAAATTTCCATTTTCCCCCCTAATGCCCTAATTGAATTTGGGGGTCGGTTATGTTTTGCATAGGCATCTACCCCACATCAAGGGCATACATTCAAAAAGAGTCTTACGGAGTGGATCAGATAAACATGGGCTGCAAATGTGCTGATTTACCCCAGCTTGTAAAACAAAACAATTTACGTGTACAATTTAAACATTCTTTCTAGTTTTTCACAAACCACATCCCTTGGGTGTATAATTGAGATTTCCTTGCCACCCAGAAGATAGTGAGATAGTCCGCCGGGCTTTGTTCTCCTTCTGCGGGAGGGCGGCTGGTGCTGTGAGCGGCTTCTTAGAAACGGGCTGCCGGCGCTTTGGATTCGTGGCTGTCAGATGCTGGACCGGCCGGCAACGCTAGAGTGCAGGCTGACATAAGGATTACGGATGTGCTGCAGACGGCCCGTCGGAAAAGGCAGACGTCTCGGCCAGTAGAAGCGTTGTCTGTTACCTTCTTTATTTAGGCTTCGGGAGAGAACCCGGGGCCCAAGTAGGTAGGCGGAAAGGGGACACGTTTGATGCTCAAAGGGCGCTGCCAGCTTGAGTCACATTGCCATGTGCCGGCTATTTGTATCAAATGCAAAAGCGGCAGCCAAAGAAAAAGGCATGCTTTTCTACCTTGTTTCTCCCTTGCTAGATGCCTGGAGGAGGGGTTGTAGTTCTTCCCGTAGGTGAGGCTGCGATCTGTCCAAGGACCTAATAAAATCTACTTCAGTCATCAAGAACCTGGGCATTTTTCTCCTAACTTGTGTCAGAATAACTATAGTAAGGTGATTCAACCTAACTAGCCATCAGTAAGAGAATGAGAGAGATTAAAAAAATAAAGAAAGTGACAGAATCACATGGTGGAATATTACATCACAGTTAAAAGGAACGAACTAGGTTGCCAGTTGGAAAAAGCAAGTTGTAGAATTTACAAACACACCAAGTGATACTCCACATGGCTTCTGGATTCCCATAGCTGTAGTAAAAGCACAGAAATGAAGGCAAGAAGGAAACATACCACATTCAGTCCAGCGGCTGGAGGAGGAGGAAGGGAAAGAGAAGGGTAAGATAGAGACGGGACAAAAGAAACTTCGTATTTATGTGCATAGTTTCATTTTTACTGAAGTAACCTGGAGCAAATACGGCTTTTAAAGACATGCTTTTCTTTCTGTTTTGTGGGATCTTGTTCGTTTGCATTATTCTCAGTACATTTTTGTATTTACAGTGATTCATTTTAAAGAAAAATAATTAGAAATATGAGTGTACAAAACACAGACAGATGCTCACTTTCAACATAGCTCCGATGTTGGGTCCATAAGTCCCCAAGTCAGAATACAGCTGAAAAGTTGTAGAAGTCAGTCACCTTTATAATTTTAAATGGCACCATTTGGGTGTAATTGAGTCTCTTTTCTGCCCCCATCCCCCGCCCCTCTCCTTTTAGTCAAATTAAACTTATTGATTAGAGCCCATTAGTATGTAATGGATTGTTAATTTGACTCTTTTTACAAATCATATTTATCTGCACCAATAAAATATTTGGATTTAATATTCATATGTCACATTTATGGTGATGTTGATTGAGAGCCAAGCAATTTGAAGTGAAAGCAGACACTCCGTCCTTTATTCACACAGGAAAATGCACAATTAGCTCCATGCACTCCTCCAGAGGTGGGAAACTTAAATATAAAGAAAATTAGAGAAAAAGAGAGAAATGTACCCCATTTTTTTTTTTTGCGAATGTTAAAGAAACTCCATATAGTGTTTGCACACTCTTCAGCAGTGCACTAGAATCGATGCATCCTCCTTGTGTGTTATTCAGGTTATTTCTAATGTGGTTGCAAAATCCCAGCTAGGGAAAAAAAATCAGATTTTTGGTAAACATCGATTGAGCTATGGCCTCTTGAACTCATTTTTCCTATAGCGGAAAATAGAACCCCAAGAAAGATCAAGCCCTTGCCTCCGTTTGCTGGTAGAGGGCACTTAGCAGGCAGTTGCTTAAAGGGAAAACATGAATATATTTTCTGTGAATTTCAAATAAATATTAACTGAATGCTGCAGGTGATATGGCTGCTGGAAATGCAGGATAAAAATACTGAAAACTGCTACAATTTATTGAGTGTCTATTCTCTGCCTGCCTCCTGGAGTGATGATGACAATATTTAACACATAATACAGCACGAGCATCATCCGTTTGGAGTGGATGCCTGCCGAAAACACAACTGGTAAGCTTTACTGGTGCACCAGCCAAGTTTCAGTCCTGCTTGCTTATGGAACAGGAAATGCTACATTTAAGTTTGTTTAATGCTCAATTAAAGGAGCTGCATTTGCCTGGGCTGCTAATGCATTCGACGATTTCCTTTCTCTTTTTTTATACTCCTAAAATTGTTTAAGTCTTAATACATCCTGGCTTTTTTGTTTGTTTGTTTGGTTTGTTTTTGCAAGCCACTTCAAATCTTCTGAGAAGCAGTCAGGCTATCCATTTTAAATAAATACATGATTTTCCTGATCTTGGCCAAATCTCATTACAAAGAAAACCAAGGCACCATCAGATTCCTTTGTTGCCCAGGGGGTTGTCCTATCAATATTGTATAAAGCAGGCAGATCATTGGCTAGGCTTCAGAATTCTTTTTGTTATTTCAAGGGTTTGGGGTAATACCTGTAATGAGAGCCAATCTATAAAAATAAAATTTCTTTTCATAAGGTTGGTACGAAAAGAGTCTTGCACAGTCAGTGACTGACTGTGACAATATTTGGTTCACGGTCCTTGCAGACAAAGAGCTTGGCTGATCATCATTAATGATAGTGCATGATTGCTACAACTTTTTCTGACATTCCGCTTTCCTATAGAAACTGTATGCAGCCTATTGTCAAGTTGTTTTACTGAGCTCAGGAAATTTCCATTTGTCACTTAACAGCCATGTGTCAGAAGCGAGATGCTTTGAACATGAATTGTGATTTCTTTCAGTTATCTTCTGAGAATGCATGTTCTTTCCACCAGCATGAAATGACCTAATTTTTGAAGTGGTAACCTTTATTAAAAAAAAAAAAAACCAAACTATGAACATTCAAGTTTTCATACTGAATACCATCGTAAGTTTTTTTCCTCTAAGAAACCCAACCCCCTTCAAGGCAGTCATTATCCTAGATAAGTATGTGGTGAGCCAAGATATAGAGAGGAAGTGGGAAGTTTCCCTGGACTCAGCAGAAATTTGGTGTCAGAAGCAGAAATAGTCTCTTGTAAGCTAATAGTTACGTAGCTCTTCCTCTTCTGCACAGGTTCAGGGGGATAGATTTTTACACGAATATGTCATGGCTCCAGACTGAACTGTAAAATTCTAGAGGACAGGGAATAGAATCCATTTGTTTTTCTCTGCAGAACCTAACAAAATAAGTATTTGTTGATTACATCGTAAATTTGGGGCTTAGAAATGTCTTTAAAATCTTGATCAAGTTACTTCCAACTCTGGAAACACTGTTTTATCATATCTGGACTGAGTGGAATAACATTTTAAGGATTAATGAAACGTTGGGCAGTTCTTGTGTTATTTGGCTATTGCAGGAACCAAGTCATAAGGCAAAAACATTTATAAAATACAAAATAATGATTTATACAGTAAGTTATACTCCCTCAGGCAAAGATGTTATATAAACCACAAAGTATTTGGCCGCTGTAACACATTTAAGATGTCTTAAATACCATGAGATTTATAAATATTTTTAATAGTTAAACAAATTTAACTTTGAAAGTTACCTACTATTCAATGAGGTTTGAGGTTGGAACTTGTTTTTCTTTTTTTGCATTTGAATGTGCTTCATTTAGGTTGATGCAAGCAAGTTGGTGTGGGTACTTAATAGCGTATCATAAAGGATTTAACTTAATTCCGCCATAATGAATTAATTCTCTCAGTGACACTGTTTTCATTATAGATTTAATGACATCACCTTGGCTAAGATTCAGGCATTCAGAACGCTAAGTTACCCTGAACTATCTAAAAATGAAAATGGAAAGATAATTCTGCTCCATGTCTGGTGTACTCCAACTGCGGATAAGGGTACATAGAGAATGTCTATTATTTTGAGTACTTGAGTTAAAAATAAAACTCCTAACACCAGTGAGGAAATTGGATTCCACATTCTCTTAAACTGTCCCGAGGGACATTCATTTTACAAAACATGAAACCAAGAAGAAGAAGAAAGCCCTAGTGTTTCTTTTCACTGGCTTATGTCATGATTATCTGTTGTAAACATAAAAGGATAAATATGCAATCTTAAATCATAATTCAGGGACAAGTTTTTGCCAGCTAAGGAAAGGGGGAATGAGTGTAAAAATATTTATGCTGCATTTTCAAGGACTGTGTTTAATTTCCTTTTGGATTTGTTTATTTTGTGGAATTAGAGGGATGTTGCATCCTATTTTTATAGTCTTGTATTGTTATAAGAATGTTTTGGCAGATGCGAAATGAGAAACAAATTTTGTGTGTTCTCTAGTGTCCTTTAGGGCCTTAAAGGACAGGAACAAAGTATGGTAGTTTGTCATCAGAGCTCCAGGAAGTCACGAGGAAACAGATCTAAGGAATGGAATTGCTCAAAATGGGAAAGAAATGAAGAAACGTGCAGCAGATGCTCCCAGCCTGGATGTGTAACCTTCAAGAAGGGCCCACCAGTCATGCTAATTGGTCTTGAACAATGGCTGTTTGCACTGGGAGATGAGAGAGAGTGCCCTGTTTCTTCCTGATTCCCTTCTATAGACATCTTTCCAGGATTTGAAATTGATAATTGTAGACACAAAGATACACTTGGCCTACTTTGCCAGCCTATTTGGAATCATGGGTGTCACCCTGCATGTCTGATACATGTGCAGATGGTTTCTGGTGGCTTCAATAAAATCAGAAAACACAAAATCCATTTTTTTTTCCAGACAATTGAAAGGAGCTGGTTGTCAGTGCCCTTGGTGTTGAAATGAAAAATGTTATGCTGATTTTTTTAGAAGTGTTCGTTATGCTTACAGACCCGTAATACTGCTAAACTCAGTTATCTGGGCTAAGTTCAGAGGTGATGAAATAGAGTCAGTCAATACTGGTATCAAGTTTGAATTAGTGAATGCTTTAGAGAAGTGGATATAATTTCTGATTTCCATTTGTAAACAGAATTCCCGCTTTAATCAGTTCATTACTTATTAACTCAGCATTTTCTCAACATCACTCATTTGAGTACCACCTTTATGACATTTTTGGCCATATCTAAGTACTACTGTATGAGCACTTATCTATTTTTTTCAAGCAGACCTACTTTTTAAAAATAAAATAAATTTATTTTTAAAAGAAAGTTTTTATTACTTTTATAAAAGGAAATCAACAGTCCACCAATAAGTAACTGATACAAAGTAACCATCGAAATAATTGTTGCTTATCTAAGGCTCTCTGAACCTTAGGCATTTTCATTCTTCATGAAAAGGGAGGTTACTCTGTATCAGAAAGGTGTTAAAGCTGTTGTAATACCAGTGGAGAATATCTCTTTGATAATCAGAGGATGAAAAGAACAGTGAAAAGAGACTAAAGGATTTGACTTTACTCAAAGTTCTCACAGTGGCTGTTTCCCCAGCTGGAACCAGACAAAAAATCAGCCTTACCCTCAAAGTGCTTATGTCCATTGGGTGAGAAAATACTTGCCCATCAGATTTGAGAATATATTTCTACGTTATTTTTCAGATATGCTGAATTTTGGAGCATTCACTCTTAAGTTCTGTAGGAATTTAGAAAATGGTAGGCTAACAGCTCCCATTGATTGAGCGTGTACGTGAAAGCACTGTGTTGTTTCTCATGTGCGCTCTGATTTAATCCTCACAGTAAATTTAATTACACGGGTACCCCACTTTACAGATGTGGAAACCGAGGCTAAGAGAAGTTAACTGAGCCAAAATCACACAGATGTCAACCCAGTGCAGGCTAACTACAGTGTAGGAAGTCTTTTTCTTGAGACAGCGTCTCACTCTCTTGCCCAGGCTGGAATGCAGTGAGGTGATCATAGCACATGGCAGCCTCAAACTTCCAGGCTTAGGATATCCTCCTGCCTCAGCCTTCCAAGTAACTGGGACTACAAGCATGTACCACCACACCTGGCTAATTTTTCAATGTTTTCGTAGAGATGGGACCTTACATCTTGCCCAGGTTGGTCTTGAACTTCTGGGCTTAAGCAATCCTTCCATCTCTGCCTCTCAAAGTGCTGGGATTATAGGCGTGAGACACCATGCCCAGCCAGGAAATCTTAATATCTATATTGTACAACAAATAAAGCTCATTTATATTTGATATTTTGTATTTGGGGAAATACATGTTTCCTTTTAGAAAAGAGCCTGCCCTCTTTATTGGTTAGCTATCACAACAGTGCTGCATAACATACCATGCCAAAACTCAGTGGCTTAAAACAGCAATGATTTCTTATTGCTCACACATTTGTAAGCCGACTGGAGAGATTCAGTGAAAGGCTCAGCAGCTGAGCCAACTCTGCACCACATGCCTCTCATCCTCCTCCTGGGACCAGCAGGCTAGCCAGGGTAAGACCTTCCTGGGGTGATGCAAAAGAAAACGCCTAACTTTACAACCACAGTCATGCAAGTTGCCAGCTGTTGGTGGCATCACGGCTGGGAACATCCCATTGGCCAAAGTAAGTCACAAGGCTGAGCCCAAAGTCAAAGACAGGACAATATGCTTCACCTTTAGCAGAAGAGACAACAAATGCATGACAAAGGACACAGACCCAGGGATAGGTGATGCATCAGGGCCAGTGAGGCAGTCTCCTTTTTAAGCACAGGAGCATGATTCTCCCTGTCACTTTATTGGCAACTTGTTTATCTTAGATGCAGAGAATATCACAACTCAACCCCAGTTCAATAGCTGGTCTATTGCACTAGAGAAACCTAGAATATTGTACTACCGAATGCTATACGGTAGTCCCCATTAGTCATGGGAATATTTTCCGAGACCTTCAGTAAATGGCTGAATATATATGGTATAAAACTCTCTAAATACTGTGTTTTTTCCTAAATGTACATACTTATGATAAATTTCATTTATAAATTAGGCACAGTAAGACACTAACAAAAATAATAAGCTAGAGCAATTATAACAATATACTGTAATGCAAGTTATGTGAATATGGCCTCTCTCTCTCTCTCTCTCTCAAAATATCTTACTGTATTGTACCCAAGGTAATCGAAACCATGGAAAGCAAAACCAGGATAAGGGAGACTCCTGTAGTTACTAAGTATCTAACACAGTTCTCTTTGTTTCAATTATGAGGAAACTGAAGTTCAAGGAGAGAAAATGCCTTTCCCAGGGTGTTGGCAGAGAGTGGGGCAAACTCTGGTCTCTCAGCCTCTGTCTAGCCTGTCTTCCACTCTACAAAATCAGTAAGATCAGAACCAGTGAAGTTTTCTTCAAGAAAACAAGGGAGTTATTGAACTCCACAAAGGAACAAGATGTCTTATTTGAATTAAAAGAGCAGCATCAGAAAAATGTTTACAGAAGTTACTGCAGAGATATTTTGGATTCCTCCCTCTGTTGTAACCGGATTGTAATTAGATGTTGCACATGAACACAGGCTCACATTTAAGCTAACTTTGAGATCCATGTGCACTCCTTTAAAGTATTTTAAAAGTGGCGGGGCGCGGTGGTTCACGCCTATAATCCCAGCACTTTGGGAGGCTGAGACGGGTGGATCACGAAGTCAAGAGATCGAGACCATCCTGGTCAATGTGGCGAAACCTCGTCTCTACTAAAAATACAGAAATTAGCTGGGCATGGTGGCGCACACCTGTAGTCCCAGCTACTTGGGAAGCTGAGGCAGGAGAATTGCCAGAACCCAGGAGGCAGAGGAGGAGGCGGAGGTTGCGGTGAGCCAAGATCACGCCATTGCACTCCAGCCTGGGTAACAAGAACGAAACTCCGTCTCAAAAAAAAAAAAAAAAGAAAAAAGTATTTTAAAAGTAAAAATCTTAGTAATACCATATAATAGCACATATAATAGTGATTTCTATAAGAGCAAAAATTTATAGCAAAGCAAAGGTCCAACAATAGGGACTGTTTAAGTACATGATGGTTCTATATAACCATTTCGACAAGGCAAAAATACTTATGTGATGCAATTGAATAAAAATAAGATGTAAGAGTATATGCATCCTTGATCACAACATGAAAAATGCAAACAAAATTTCCAAAATCCAACCCAAAATCATAAATGTGGAAAAGCTAGGAAAAACAAACAAACCCTGTACCACTTTTATGACTCACTATATTTTAGTCACTGAAATAAAATATTCCAGTTTTATTTACACTTGGGACATGAAAACTTTTTCATTTTAGGCCCTCATAGTATTTTCTTTTTCTCTCATTGATAAAATAAAATTAATTTCAGTTTATTTAGGTGAATTTATTTACATGAATCACTCAAGATTCACCCCTCGCAAAACTAGTAAAGGAAACAGGATGTCTACAGAGAGACATGAGTCTCCCCCAAGTATTAAGGCTTACTTTGGCAGAGAAAGACTTTGGACCCAGGGCATGATGAGCAAGTGTGCCTTCTCCTCAGACAAACCATCCGTGGTGTATAGTGGCTTGTCACCAGTTACAGATGATGTAGCCAGGACTTCTGCTTCCTCTGCACCTGCACAATCAATATCATCTTACTGCTCAAGCTGTGAGCAGTTGGTCTTGTAGCATTAAAGCCATTTAGAACCCCTGCCAGAAGACAGAAGACAGGGACCACACGTCAGGGCAGAATCAGAGAATTTTCAGAACTGGAAAGACCCAACAGATTATCTCAGCTTCTTGCTTTCATGTATGGAAAGAGTCCCAGAGAGATACAGTGTCTTGCCCAAGGTAGCACAGCTTCTGAGTGAGGACAGAAGCTTGATTTAGTTGTTATTTATGGAGATGCTGTCCTTCTTTCCACAGGGAGAGCTCCTTGAGGGCTGACTTGCTGCTGATTTCATCTCTGTCACTTTTGTTATCTTATTAGTGTCTTTAGAACTGACACAAGGATTCCCAGCTGCTCTGTGAGTTACTCCCCAGGTACTCAGCACAGTCCCATGCCTGCTGCAGGAAGGACTTGATAAATGTGAGCTGTAACCTGTCCTTACGTTTTCACTGCACTTTGTGGGTTTAAAAAGCATCCTGTAACTAAAATTGTGTGCCATAGACTCAGTAATTCCACATTCCTTTAGAAAGACTTCAAAAGGCAAAAAATAGTAAATATGTGTTTTAAAATATTAAAACACAAAGATGTTCATGACAGTGATTTTTATAATAGCACAAAGCTTGTAACAAAGCAAAAGTCCAACAACAGGATTGTTTTAGTAAATAATGGTCATGCACAGCCATTTCAATGACGCAAAAACACTTATGTGATAAAATGAAATAAAAAGTAAGATATAAAACTATAAGCACCCTTGATGGCAACATGAAAATACAAAAAAAAAATTTTTTTCAAAAATTTCAATCCCAAATCATATATGTTAAAAACCTAGAAGCAAAAAAAATACTCTACATCACTGGTTGTTTTAGATTAGGTAGATTATGTGTAAGCATTTTTAAAAACTGTGTTTGGGGTTATTCTTTTTATTTGAGTGTTTATAAAAGAATCAACCTCTTATTTCACAATGAAATCATATCATGTTTATTATCTCATTTGATCACTACAGTTTCAGATAAAGCACACTTTGTCATGCCCCATTATATAAACAAAGCAACTGGGCTGAGAGATTTTTTTTTTTAAACTTAACCCTTCCAGTAAGTGTTGGAGTTGAAATTTACACTACGATTTCTGAACTTCTCTGCCAGTGCTCCGTTACAGCCTCCTCTTCCTGGTTGGTGTATGTTGATGATTATATTTGCTCTTCATTGACTCTGTCATTCTCTTCAGTTTCACCCAACAGCACAGCATGCTTTGTGGCAACTACAAAACATTGCCTTGTAGTCCCATCATACTGGCTGAGTGATGGGACCTTTCCTGTTTTCCTGTCTCTTTATACTCCATAATAATATACTTTTCTTAGTAGCAACATGTTTAGCTGTGTTGGCTAAGGCACTCACTAGGAAAGCTCTTTTAAAATACTCTTTTCAAAACCTGGAGCAGACATGGAGTATTAGAAGCCCTATAAAATAGCTATTATTATTTCCATTGTACACATGAGGAAGCTGAGGCCCAGAGAAGTTAAGTAAATCTCCCAGGGTCACCTACTTAGTAAAATCCAGCACTGGCAACTCCCAAGTCTATACCCTGGACCACTATTCCAGGTTTTCCCAAACATATCTGATCATAAGAAACCCAGATAGTCATGGAAGAATATATAGGTCCCGAGCTCTCTCCTCTGTTAATTATGATCCAGGGTAAAGCCCAGTAATTTGGATTTTTAACAAATGCATCAGGTGGTTCTCATGATTATATAGCTATACTGTCTTATTTTAAGACATCAAACCCAGAGTCTGCCCGGCAAGCACAAACCTCTATTTCTGTCTTCTTTCCTCTTTCCTGCACCTGAACTCAGGCTGTGCTTTTAAAATGTGGTTAGCTAAACTCAGCATAGTTGGGGAAATGTGTGGCGGCTCTATTCCCTAAGGAAGAAATGGTAGGTCAAAAATACCTTTTTATTGAGTATTTTGGAGAACACATGTGAAAAAACAAACAAACAAACACTCAAATAAAACCCTAGATTCATAATTGCTATTAAATCTAGAGTTCCGCTCAAATATGTCAATGTTTCAGAATATTCCTTAGCCCTAATGTCTTATGGGAGAAGGTATTATTGTTACTGCCATCTTTTATTTTTAATTTTCATCTGATTACCAGGATTATGATAAATAACTTATTTGAGACAACACATTGTGATAGACAAGTCCTGAGCTGAGACTAAGGACATCTGGGTATTCCTGCTAAATGGCTATGTGTCCTTTAGAAAAGCATTCCTCACTGGGCACGGTGGCTCACGCCTGTAATCCCAGCAGTTTGGGAGGCTGAGGCAGGTGGATCACGAGGTCAAAGAGATTGAGACCATCCTGGCCAACATGGTGAAATCCGTCTGTACTAAAAAATACAAAAATTATCTGGGCGTGGTGGTGCGCACCTGTAGTCCCAGCTGCTCAGGAGGCTGAGGCAGGAGAATTGCTTAAACCTGGGAGGCAGAGGTTGCAGTGAGCCGAGATCGCACCACTGCACTCCAGCCTGGCGCCTGGCGACAAAGCAAGACATTTTCTCAAGAAGGAAAAAAAAAAGAAAGAAAAGAAAGAAAGAAAGAAAAGAAAAGAAAAGCATTCCTTATGCTTGAGTCTCAGTTTTCCAGCCTGTGAAATGGGAGGTAGTTGGACACAATCTTCTCTAAGGCCCCTGTTATCTCTGGCAACCATAAACTAAACAAACACAATAAAACAAATAAAATCAACAAAACAAAAACTTGCGACTGCTGTAACCAGGTCATCAGTGCTGATATGTTTTTCTGAGATGATATTCAACACATGTTCTTTGAGCTTCTTTTCTGTGCCAGGCAATTGGCATAGGAGCTGGGATCAAATGATAAGCCCTCTAGAGAACTCCACTAAAACAAAACAAAACAAAATAATCTGACCTCAAAGTGTTTAAAGTCTAGTGAGAGAGAAATACAATTAACAAATCACGTAAATCAGTACAATATTGGAACAGTGGCAAGTACCATGAAACGGAATGGTTTGGTACTATGAGCTTGTAGGTCGGGAAGGCTTCCTGGAGGAGGTGATGATGGAGCTGAGAATGGGAAGAGGACTAGCAATTTATGGCTCATTATGCCTTCAGACATAATTGTCAGTCAAACTTGATTTAAAATGTGTGGAAAATCCAGAAGAAAAATAATTCAAAATAAAACTACTCTTTGTTTGTAATCAGTAAATTATGACTCTGTATGTGTGGCTCAACCACTCAGGTCTCAAAAACCTGAGCAGCTGGGTGCTGGACCCAGCTTGCACCATCCCACAAGAACCAATTGCTAACTTTTCAGGAAGTGTGTGAGCTGTTGTTAGACATGGCCATTATTACTATTATTATTATTATTATTATTATTTTAAGTTCTGGGGTACATGTGCAGGATGGGCAGGTTTGTTACATATATCAACATGTGCCATAGTGGTTTGCTGCACCCATCAACCCATCACCTAAGTAGTAATCCCAGCATGCATTGGCTACTTTTCCTGATGCTCTCCTTCCTGTCTCAACTCCCCACTGACAGATTCCAGTGTGTGTTGTTCCCCTCCCTGTGTCAGTGTGTTCTCATTGTTCACCTCCCACTTATGAGTGAGAACACGTAATATTTGGCTTTCTAGTCCTGAATTAGTTTGTTGAGGATGATGGCTTCCAGATCCATCCATGTATCTGCAAAGGACATGATATCATCCCTTTTTATGGCTGCATAGTATTCCATGGTATATATGTACATTTTCTTTATCTAGTCTATTACTGATAGGCATTTGGGTTGATACCACGTCTTTGCTATTGTGAATAGTGCTGCAATGAACATATGTGTGCATGTGTCTTTATAATGGAATGATTTCTATTCATTTGGGTATATACCCAGTAATGGGATTACTGGATCCAATGGTATTTCTGGTTCTAGGTCTTTGAGGAATTGCCACACTGCCTTCCACAATGGTTGAACTAATTTACATCCCCACCAACAGTGTAAAAGTGTTTCTATGTCTCCACAGCCTCACCAGCATCTTTTGGTTCTTGACTTTTTAGACATGGCCACTTTATTACAAATTAAAATGCATAACCTTTCAATTAAGTAAATTGTGTTAAAAATAAAGATAATTGGCTGAGTGCGGTGGCTCACACCTGTAATTAGAGCACTTTGGGAGGCCAAGGTGGGCAGATTATTTGAGGTCAGAAGTTCAAAACCAGCCTGGCCAACATAATGAAATCCTGTTACTACTAAAAATTCAAAAATTAGCCAGGTGTGGTGGTGGGCACCTGTAATCCCAGTTATTTGGGAGGATGAGGCAGGAGAATTGCTTGAGCCTGGAAGGCGGACATTGCAGTGAGCAGAGATCACACTACTACACTCCAGCCGGGGCAACAGAGTGAGACTCTGTCTCAAAAAAAAAAAAATAAATAAATAAAGATAATCTAGATTAAAAACTCGTCACTTTCCATTTTTTCCATATTGATAATTTTGAGATTATTTATACCTACTGCATCTGTAAGGTGGGAAAGTCATATACATGTGTGTTCTTTCTGCTATGTATCTCTTCCCAACTACACGATCAGTGATGTCCTGTTTGTAGCCAGAATTCAGCCGGAGTAAGAATCAGCTGTAGTAGGAATATTTACACCACAAAAATCAACAAATACTGGAAATCAGGACTTGCCTTTTCTGCACCCTAGAGAACCAGTCAGGTTTTTTTTTTTTTTTTTTAACTTCTATTTTAAGTTCGGGAGTATATGTGCAGGTTTATTCTATAAGTAACCATGTGTCATGGGGGTTTGTTGTACTTAATAGGTATTAAGCCTTTTACCCAATAGTTGTTTTTCCTTATTGTCTTCCTCCTCTTGCCCCCACCCTCTGATAGGCCTCAGTGTGTGTCGTTTCCCTCTGTGTGTTCATGCGTTCTCATCATTCAGCTCCCACTGATAACTGAGAACATGAGGTATTTGGTTTTCTGTTCCTGTGTTAGTTTGCTGAGGATAGTAGCCTCCAGCTCCATCCATGTCCCTGTAGAGGACATGATTTAGATCTTTTTATGGCTGCATAGTATTCCATGATGTATATGGACCACATGTTCTTCATCCAGTCTATCATTGATGGGCATTTAGATTGATCCCATGTCATTGCTATAGTAAATGGTGCCGCAACGAACATACACATGCATGAGTCTTTATAACAGAGCAATGTAGTCCTTTTGATGTATATCCAATAATGGGATTGGTGGGTGGAATGGAATTTGTGTCTTTAGGTCTTTGAGGAATCACCACACTGTCTTCCACAATGGCTGAACTAAATTACACTCCCAACAGTGTATAAATTTGTTCCTTTTTCTCTGTATCCTCATCAGCATCTGTTATTTTTTTTTTTTACTTTTTAATCATAGCCGTTCTTACAAGAACCAGTTCATTATCAAATCACCATTGCCTGGAGGTGTTCTTCAGGGCCACTCACTCCAGCTGGCCATTGGGTCATTAGGTCAAGTCAGCAAACTGCCATGGGGAAAACCAAGAGGAGGCGTCATAGCTCAGTCCCTGAGGAGCGCACTCAGTCATCTTCAGCCACATTTGGAAGATGGGGTTTGACCTCAGTGGGGAAGAGCACAGGACTGAGATATTACCATGCTCCCAAGGGATTTCAGAAGTGGCCTTCCAACTTGGTTGAGGCTGGCATCACTGGGCAGTTTGCTGGACTGTGGGTGACCCTGCAACAGAGGCCAATGAGTGAATTGACATTTGCTCTGTGCTGGAAAAAAACGTGGAGGCCAATAGGTGAGAGACAAAAGGGAAGTGAGTGGGCAGTTGCTAAGGAGAAAAGACAGGAGAGGAGGTCAATGGCAATCTCACCCAGGGGAAGTTTATTAACCATGATTTTAAAAAAGATATTGTTGTAATTCATGACAGTGGCTGGAATTTTTTACAAGCAGCAGGATTTATAAGCAATGAAAAGTAGTCAGTTCCTTCTGTCCCACTCCCCAACTGTTGTTTCCGTTATTTTTATGCAGATGTCTTATTTCTTTCTCTCCCTACCTTCTGCCTTCTATCAACTCTCAGTGAGTTATTCCATAACTTATTTTTATTTCCACTTAAGGATGTAGCTAGGCTTTGTAGCTAGACAGTGCAACCTTGTGGTTAGAGCATGACTCTGGGGCTAGACAGCCTCAGCCCATGGACCTAACAGAAGTATAATCCTGAACAAGTTATTCTCCCTTCTGTGACTCAGTTTCCTAATCTATAAAATGAGAACAGAGTAAAAGTGCCTCTCTCATAGGGCTTTGTGAGAATTCTATTAATTAATATACGTTAAGCATTAAATTGGAGCTGGCATGTGTCATCTTTCTATAGCAGATAATTTATCTCACTTTATTTTATAAGTCACTTACCATTCTATTTTATGAATGTGCTAAAGCAGACTTAAGTAGCCCCCTTTTAATAGACAGGTGGGTTGTTGTCTAGGTTTTGCTACTACAAACACAAATGATATTGCAATATGTTCTTATGCAAATATATCTGTGTAATTGTGTAACTCATGCATGAAGAACATATTCTTCATACATAAGAAAAAATTCCCAGAAATGAAACTAGTGAACTATTGGATCAAAGGTATGTATTCCCTCTCTCTCTCTGTCATTCTGTCTCTCTCTCTCTCTCTCTCTCTCTCTCTCTCTCTCTATATATATATATATATATATATATATATATATATATATATTTTTTTTTTTTTTTTAACAGAGTCTTGCTCTGTTGCCCAGGCTGGAGTGCAGTGATGCGATCTTGTCTCATTGCAGCCTCCACCTCCTGAGTTCAAGTAATTCTCCTGCCTCAGCTATTCTCAGTAGTTGGGATTATGGATATGCACAACCACACCCAGCTGATTTTTTGTATTTTTAGTGGAGATGGGGTTTCACCATGTTGGCCAGGCTGGTCTCAAACTCTTGACCTCAAGTGGTCTGCCCCCCTTGGCCTCCCAAATAGTTGGGATTACAGGCGCGAGCTAATGTGACTGACCAAAGGTATGCATTTTTAAACATTTGATCAATATTACTCCACACCAAATAGGTTTGCAACAAATACATGTTCTCCAAATAGAATTTGAGAACATCTATTGCATTTCAAAGGCAATAACTCTGAGCATTATCCAGTGTTTCTATCTTTACCAATACAGTAATTTTAAAAAATGATAACTTATTATTTACATTTTCCAAATTACTAACAAGTTTAACATCTATTCATATTTTATTATCCATTACTACTTCTCTTGAAAATAAAAGTTTATGTACTTTGCCCATTTATTTGCATCTTTGCAGATTGTCTTCTGATTTATTTGTTTATTTTTTTACCAAAGAGAATAGTTTTATTTTTCTGTGGTCAGATTTGCCAACCTTTTGATAGTTTCTGGGTGTTATGTAACACTTGAAAAAGGCCTTCCACTGTGCTGTTATTAAAACAAGTTTATTTAGATTTCCATTTAGTACTTTTATGGTTCCATATTTTATATCTAAATATTTGAGACATCTGTAAGTAGTTAGAAGTGCATTAATGATTAATTTCACTTTTCTCAGCACCATCTTTTGAATAAACCATAGTTTCTCCATCAATTTGAAATGCCACTTTTATTTCTTAAAAGATCCTCACATGGATTTAGCTTGACTCCTCCTAATTATCTGTCATTGTTCTGCCTCCTGAGCTCTGGAGTAATGCCATAATGTTTTAAATGCTGCAGCTTTATAATACATTTTAAAATATAGTAGTACTAGCACCTTCATTAATTTTATTTTCAGAATTTTCCTGGCTCTCTTATGATTGTTTTTCTATGCAAATTTTGATAGTCTTATGTCAAGTTGCTTCAAAAAAAACTTTATCAAAGTTTTAACTGGTAATAACCTCCTTCTTGGAAAGGCTCTTTCTGACCCACTTTGTCTTTTATTCCTCATAATAATGCTAGCCATGCCAGGCCACTTTTACAGGGGAAGGACCTGAGGCTCTGAGAAGTGATAACACTGGCCCACAGTCACCCAGCTAATGTGGGTGCCAAGTTAAACCCAGGTTTTCTGGCTCCAATCTAGTGCTCTTTTTTATCACCCCTAGAGAAATACAAATGAGGAATCATTCTGAGAAGTGAGGAGGAAAATATATTCATCTCTGTAGAAAGTCTAAAAAAGAATTAGTCAATCTGAGCTCATTGAGAATTCAGGTGTACGTGGAGTTGTGCAACACGTCTTTTCAAATGAAGCCACCTGTCTACCCGCATTGTACAATCTTGAACTTCCTTGGCTTAGCCCCTGTGAATGACTATGGAACAATTTGTAACACCAAGTAGCTTAGGGCTTCCTGTTAATATTATGTATTAGGTGCAACCAGTCTGCTGCTTTGAGCTACTTACTTAAGATGATGAAAAAAAATGTCGAGACTTTGATCTCATGTTTTAAATCTGGACATTATAAATAGATAGGATTTCAGCTTAAATATACTAATGATTTTTTTCACTATGCAAATTATATTGGTTCCTTAGCAACAGAACAGAGAAGTGTTTCCCTTCTAATTCTGTGTATGTTAGTTTAGAGAAGGCACACAATAAGTTAATTAGAGAGTGGTTGGGGGTGATTTGTAAATGTCATATTAACATGCTGCTTGCTTTTGTAGCACTCAAAGACTTTTAAATATATGGGTTCCATTTCGGGCATGGTTGACTTATTTTTTTTTCTCTAGAACCCTTTTCCAACTATATTTGGAATAAAGATTTGAAAGTGGTATGTGGTGTCTTTGGTTGCAACTTCTAATTACAGATGTGCTCAATTTTGAGGAAGACAGACATACAAAAATCTAACCAGAAAATAAGAGAAATCAGGGCATGATTAGAATCCTACGGTATCGGAGGTAATACTTACACAGTTGTAGCTTCTTATCTATGGTAGGGGGGGGGCTATGTTCCAAGACCCCCAGTAGATGTCTGAAACTGCAGATTATATTGACTCTGAATCTTACATACAGAATACTGTGCCCTTATTAAGTTGAGAACTTTCACCTTTTCACTTAAAGGAAGCACTTTATGGCCTCTCTTTTGTGTATCCAAATGGCCAGCATCACTACTTTTGCACTTTGGGGCCATTATTAAGTAAAATAAGGGTAACTTAAACACAAGTACCATCATGATACCTCAAAAGTTCACAGTTGATTTGATAATCCAGACAACTAAGCAACTAATAGGCTGGGAGTGTGTACAGTGTGGATATGCTGGACAAAGTGATGATTTCTACACCCTGGGCAGAAAACAGCAGGGTGCTGGGAGATTCCATTATGTTACTCAGAATTGCTTGCAACTTAAAATATATAAGTGACATTTCTGGAAATTTCCACTGAATATATTTGGACCACCATTGACTGAGGGTAACTGAAACTGTGGAAAACAAAACCATGGATGAGGTGGGACTACTGTAAATCTTTCATTTTACTGGCGAGAGAACTGGGGCTTAAAGTAAACAAATGATCTACCCAAGAGCCTAGTGTCTATGTTTTGGCTGAGCTTCTAGTCAAACCTGAGACTCATGTATTAGTCAGCTATGGCTGTCATGAGAAAATACCATAGTGAAATTTATTTTCTCACAGTTCTTGAGGATGGGACGTCCAAGATCAAGGTGTCAGCACGATTGATTTCTGGTGAGATCCCTCTTCCTGGCTTGTAGACAGCTACTTTTCCCCTATGGCCTCACATGGTGGATGGAGGCAGGGAGAAAAAAAGAGAGAAAGAGGGATAGCATTCTGATGTCTCTTCTTATAAAAGGGCGCTGACCTCATCAGGATGGCCTCATTGAATCCCAAAGGCCCCACCTTGAAATATCACAACATTAGGTAGTTTAGGACTTCGGCATATGGATTTGGGGGGATTCAAACATTTAGTCTACGACAACTCCCCATTGTGTCTGCTCGTCCCCTTTTATCCTAAGGCTTGCCTGCCTCTGGGTTTCTTGAATAACCAACCCTTTGGTACCTGTTGTTAAGGGTTTGTTTACATTTCTGTCTGTTTTCAATTCATCTTGAACTTGATTTCTGCCAATGCTGCCCTCTGTTCCATCTTCCCACTATGGTTGAGCTGGCCTGTATTGCATCTGATTTTCATTCATGAACTGTGTTCCAAGAGGGGATAGAGAGAGATGATGTGCTAAGGGGAGAAATTCTATAATATCCTGAATAAATTCTAAGACAGAAAAGCTAAAAAGAACTTTGAGGAAAAAAACAACATCAACTAATTTATTAAAATTATAATTTTTATAAATTATAATTTATAAATTTTATAATAAAACTAATTTATTAAAATTATAATAGTAGTCCAACCTGGAAGACTGGCTCCTGCAAAGAACAGTGGCAAGAAAAAGGGCTATTCTGTCATCAATGGGGTGACAATCAGAGAGCTTATTTTTTGTTTCTAGAAACTTTTTCCAACTAATATTTGGAATAAAGATTTGAAAGTGGATTTGAAAATGAGAGCTTACCATCAATACTCACAGGTGCATCCAGAAAGTGGGCTTCAAGAAGTGAGCCTCTTGGGCACTCACCAAAAAAAAAAAAAAATCTAGAAATTTGTCATGAAGGAGATAGGAACTCTAAATGTGTGCATTGATACTGGGCTCAACAAAGCTATTGGGGCCAAAGGAATAAGGAACATCCCATACCACATCCGTGTGCAATTGTCCAGAAAAACTAATGAGAATGAAGAGTCACCAAATAAGCTCTGTACATTGGTTACCTATGTACCTGTTATCACTTTAAAAAATCTACAGTCAATGATAAGAACAAAAAGAACCACTTTTTGTCAAATAAAATTATAAAACCACACAAAAAATAAGATAACAACTGGTCTTCTATTTTGATTATTTCAATTGCACAATTTAAGTTTTCACATATGTTTACACATGCTGAAACCATTACCCTTATGTTGATTATTAAAAAGCTTAAGGCAAAGACTTCTTTATATATTATAACACCTAGCAGAGTAAGGAAGAAAAGCTAAGTTGACAACGATAAAAACTTTCTAAGTGAGATGAACTCAAATTTTCTGTTAGGAATGCATTTAGCTGCAAATAACAGAAATCTGAACTAATGGTGGCATAAATTATATGGACAGCTATTAACTTTACAATGAGCCTGGATGTATGCAGTTTTAGTAACTGTTTAGAATATAAATGATGTTGGGCTTACCCCTTGGTACCCATTGGCACCACTGCCCCAGGCCTCATGATCTTACCATAGCCTGTCCAAAGGCCAGAAACACAGGAAGCCAGAGGTGAGAGGACTCTGTATGCCTCCCTTTCTTTTTATCAGGAAAGAGAAATCATTCTCAGGAGCCCCAGGGGTTGTTTCATAACATCTCATTTGCCATGACAAAGCCAACATTATTAATGTGGAGGAGGCTAGGAAAGTCTTTATTCTGGGCTTATTTATTTATGCCAATGAGAAAAAGGGACTTGGGTGTGCTGCTGACTGGTAACCAGCTGTGATATACTGGATCTGCTAGCAGACTGCCTGGCCCTAGCCCCTTGGCACTCACCATCCCAGTATATACAAACTGGGTTCTATGGGGAGAGACTGGAGGCTTTCTCTTTGCACAAGTAGGCAGGCTTTTAATGCTTGGAAGTTACACCCCAGGGAGCAGCCCCGTCATTGACAAATTATAGATGGAGGACATACCCCAGCTCTTTATCCTTGAGTGGGGCAACTCCAAGGAATATTTCACCTGTTTCCTGGTAGTTTTTGGTAGCATCAAGCCCCAGTTGCCCTTAGGGGTCACATGTTTCTCTGAATTGGCTTTCTTGCCTTCTGTCTCTCACCACTTCACCCCACACTAGTATTGACTGAGATCATCTTCCCAGTAAAACACTTGTATTCAAGTCTTGTCTTAAGGTTAAGCTTCTGGGAAACATTCAGCCTAAAATATTAGCTATGTGAACCTCTTTTCCTTCAGTTCTTCTAATTCTGGAAGAGAGACAATAAGCCCACCCAGGTAGGCCAGTTGTGAGGGTCAATGACAAAACATATGTACAAATACATTGCAAGTTGCAAAGTATGAAATGGACACAGGAATAATGTGGTCTGGAAAACACAATGTGCTTTTTCAATCAGGCCATCAGCTTAGATTCCACTGATGTAATTTCACCCATATTTGCCAAGAACTGAGTCTTTGGGCAGAGACTCCTTCTTCTGACATGTAAAGAAGGTGTGATTGCTAAAGTGCTACTTTCAATCTCTGCTAAGAGCCATGCTTTTATGCCTGTTACTGCACTAGGATTCCAATTAGCTGTTATTCTTTAGAGATGGGGGTGGTGATGAAGTAGTTTGCACTCTTGCATTATAGTTTACAATATTCAGCATATTGACAAAGATAAACAGTTAATTCTCTGTCAAGTAACTCAACAGCAAATCTCTTGGGATTGCCTCAAAGCTTTACCCCTGGTTTCATTTTCTCCACAGGAAAATAAAGGTACCTTGATATATTGTATACAATCACTTTAATGAAGCTAGGCTTTTAAAAATAAGAAGCAAAGCCATCTATTTTCATGCAGTTGAAACTCCTCATATGACTTGAGATCTCTTCTGCGTTTGTGTTTTCCTGACCTTTAAGCTGGGAAGCTATGGGGCCTTTTTTTCTAATTCCTAGAATTTTCTCAGTACTTTTTTTCTGATCTCCTGAAGTGGACCCGTGCTATATTCAGGCTGGCTGCATCTAGTCTAGCTGCTTCTGATAGTAGCCCCTGTGTTGGATATTTTTCATCTGCCCCTTCAGATCTGCTCTCTGCCATTCCTTGTCCTTACCTATGTCTCTGAAGATTGATCACTATAGTCTAAAGACTGCATCACCCTGCTCCCTTTATCTCTGGATTTCTATTGGAAGGTGCTGGCATGGGCTTGGAGGGGATGAGAGAGGTATGGGTATTCAGAACTCTGATACATGTGGGGCTGAGTTGCTATTGGCAGTGGCCTCCTCCTTTGCTTACTACCCCAGCTCCTGTCCTTGCAACCTCTCTACTTCTCTCTCAGATTCTACTAACACTCCCTCTCCTGGCGCCTTCAGGCTCTGGGTGGTAACGGCTTCCTATTGTTGCTGGTCTCTGAGTGCTTCCCCACTTACCTCCTTTAGCCTACACTTCTGTAACAGCACTATACTGACCTCTTCTGCAGTCACCCCTTCAACGGTGCCTTCTGCACTCTACTGGCTCAGACAGCCTGCCATTTTCCCTCTGAGAAGTTACCTTTCTCCTTCCAGATAGAGCTAGTGGGACATCAAGGCATTCTGCCTTTCTTCAGCCAAGATGAGGATGTTGCGTAGGAACATGTGGCTTAAGCAAGTCCAGTGAGGTGCTCTGTTTCTGGAATTCAAACCAAGAGCAGAGCAGTCACAAGCTTGAGCACAGCTGAAGCTCAGTTTTCTGGCAGCAGGAAACCAAAGAGGCTAATGAGCAGCTCCTATTACTTAGAAATCCAGAGCTGGTATGGTCAGCGGATTTCCAGGCCTGATCCTGATAAAGGCAGCCTTTCTGTCCATCCTCTGAGCCTCCCTGGAACTGTCCAATAAATTTCTTTCTTTCTTCTTCTTCTTCTTTTTTTTTTTCCTCTAGTGAGCTGGTGTAGGTTTCTGTTGCCTACCACCAGATAATCTTCACTGATCTACATCCCAAGAAGCTCTTCCAGAAATTGCCTTCCTCAAGCATCCACATGGGCTCACTCAGAGGCCCTACCCTTGTTTCTTGTTAGGGAAGTTGATCCTTTTGCTTGCCTTTACTTGTTGCACTTAGTATTAATAGCTGCTACTTTTGATAGCTCCCATCCTGCTATTCTCACGTGCACCCACATCATATGACGGTGGGTTTTCCTGATAATTATCAGGGATCTCCCCTTTCTGCAATTGCTAGTTAGTTTTTAACTGTGGTTCCTGTTTATGCGTTCAGGACCCCAGACTTGAGCCCTACCAACAAATGCCAAACAATAACGAGGCAGTCTGTGCCCTAAATTAGTTGGAACCTGTAGTCCTTAAATAAAAAGTTTGCCCGAGGAAATGTCATTGTCATGACATGGTTTGAATGTAGACACAAATGCTATGTTTAAAATATAAGGGTGCACTTGGCATTCAAAGAGATAGTTTTTTTTTTTTTTTTTTTTTTTTTTGAGACGGAGTTTTGCTCTTGTTACCCAGGCTGGAGTGCAATGGCGCGATCTCGGCTCACTGCAACCTCCGCCTCCTGGGTTCAGGCAATTCTCCTGCCTCAGCCTCTTGAGTAGCTGGGATTACAGGCACGCACCACCATGCCCAGCTAATTTTTTTTTTTGTATTTTTAGTAGAGACGGTGTTTCACCATGTTGACCAGGATGGTCTCGATCTCTTGACCTCGTGATCCACCCGCCTCGGCCTCCCAAAGTGCTGGGATTACAGGCTTGAGCCACCGTGCCCGGCCCAAGAGATAGTTTTAAAATGTTGGAGCCAGCCAGCCTGGTGTTGGCAGCTTTCTAATAAGCAACCCAATGATACCTGCATGACTCCGTAAATGGCAAGGACCAGAAGCCTCTACCCACAGAAACTTGAGGCAATAGAGGGCACATAGGTTTCAATTTTTGCTATCACAGCTTCTCCCATGACCAGCTGAGAAATAATTTATTTTCTTTAGGAAATCCCCAAGTTGTTGGAACAACACGCACCCCGACCCACAGCTATCAGCTGTTCAGACTGACCCCTTGCCTGGATTGCTGTGGAGATGTAACTCCTTGTAGTTCCCTTTTCCCCAAGGGCCCCCCCTTTCTTTCCACTGGGTCTTGGGATAGGCCACTTTTGTTTTACTCGGATTTTTCACACGTGCGTCCTTTGTGGAAAACACACATGAAGACAAGGAGCTGGCTTCCAATTCTCCCTCTGAAACTGGTTGATACATATTTAATTAAACTGACTCACTACCTCTTTGGGATCACCCTTCTTTTTCTTCCTGCTTCCTCACAAAATGCCCTCCTTAGAAACCAAGGTCATAGTTAAAAGGGTGCTGTGCCTGGAAGGTAGGTTATAGATTATTTCATCCATCCCTTCTGTAGTGGGTTGAATTTTATTTATTTTATTTTATTTTATTTTTAAACCTTTTTTTTTTTGACATGAATAAGTTCTTTAGTGGTGATTTCTGAGATTTTGGTGGACCTATCACCTGAGCAATGTATACCGTACCCGATGTGTAGTCTTTCATTCCTCACCCTATGCCACCCTTTCCTCCAGTCTCCAAAGTCCATTTAATTATTCTGCTGCCTTTGCATCCTTATAACTTAGCTCACACTAATGAATGAGAATATATGATGCTTGGTGTTCCATTCCTCAGCTACTTCATTTAGAATAATGGTCTCCAGTTCCATCCAGGTTGCTGTGCCATTATTTTGTTCCTTCTTATGGCTGAGTAGTATTCCATGGTATATATACATAGTATAGTGGGTTGAGTTTTATCTCCCTGACACATGCCCAAATCCTAATCCCCAATACCAGGGCATTATTTGGAAGTGAGGTATTTGCAGATGTGGTTAGGTTGAGGGTCTCAAGATGAGGTCATCCTGATTTAGGGTGGGTCATAAATCCAACAACTGATGTTTCTATAAGAGACAGAAGAAAAGAAGGAGAAGAAGACCACTGAAGACAGAGGCAGTGATTGAAATGATGCTACCACAAGGCAAGGAAGCTGGAAGAGGTGAGGAAGAATTGTCCTGCAGGGGTGTGGCCCTGCCATCACCTTGATTTTGGACTTCTGACTTCCATGATAGTAAGAAAGTAAATCTAAGCAACCAAGTTTGTGATAATGTGTTACAACAGCCCTGAGAAGCTAATACACCCTTCCATGTACTAAGGCTTGAAGAGGAAAGCGCTTGGCTAGATTCTTCTAGGGGTTAGAGGTGACAGATCAGGAATTGGAATCCAATTCTCCTGACTCACAACAGTTACTTTTTCTGCATTGTCCCCTTTCATGAAGGCTTTCTCCAGCAGTCAGAAAGAGGTGTGGACTTGTGTCAACATCCAGTGCTCAGCATGTCTCCTACTCCTGCCCTAGAGTTCAGAACAGAGGCTGACCCATGAGTCCCTGTCCACACACTCAGTCCATTCATCGTGTCTTGTATCAGCTCCCTGCACCAGGCATGGTGCTAGATTCAGTAGGGGGTCCCGGGACAAAACTGCTATGGATCCCACACTGAGGAGTTTATGGTCTACTTGAGTTGGTGCAGAGTACAGGATAGAATATGTTTGCAGAGCTGTAATTCAGGTAGAGTCATACATATTTAATTTATGCAAATGCACCAATATGAGTTTTTAGCTTGTGAGAACAGCACCTATGGATGATGTGATTCTGTCAACTGTTCCACTCCGTGTGAGTGTTCCCTGGGCTAAGTGATGCAGGCAGATACAGATCCTCCCTTCTTTTAATTGCACTGAGTTCTCTGTGTCTCTTGCAGTTTCATCAACCTGCCAGAGTAGAATTCTTGAGTTTAAAGATATGTATTTCTCTTACTATCTGCCCCTAATCAACCACATCGTCCAATACTCAACCAAAGAAATGGCAATATCTTTCTTCATTAGAAAAAAATTGGGGCATTATTGGACTATAATAGGAGACATCACTTCCAAGGTCGTGGCTGGCTTCATAAGAGACTTTTGAGCATAAGTTGGCTTAAATGTCATCTTTATGCCCCCAAGGTCTAGTTATGATGTGATGTCACTGCATAAACCCATAAACCAATTCCAGCATGGATTTAGGTTATCCATGGTTAGTTATCCATTTTCACACTATGATCCCTCAGGGGCATATTCTTCCATTCAATAGCTATGTGATGGCTCTCCTTCTCCTTACTCCTTTATATTTTCCCGTGGATCATCTCTGTTTACAACTGTCCTCTCCTCTTCCCCACCAGATTACAAGCTCTTTGAGGACAAGCTCCATATCTGTTCATTTATATTTTGCCTGTGATGCCTGGCACAGTGTGGAGCTTCCAGGAGGTGTTGAATAACCATATATACAAAGAACAGATGCTTATACTTAAATTCATTTTTTAGAGCATCTGGCCCAGTCTTACCCACTCTCTGAAGAATGTAACATTATAACATTATAAAAAACAGTTAAGAGACAGCCTGGCTGGGTGTGTTGGCTCACGCCTTTAACCTCAGCACTTTGGGAGGCCAACGCAGGTGGATCTCTTGAGCCCAGGAGTTCAAGACCAGTATGGGCAATGTGGTGAGACCCTACCTCTACAAAAAATACAAAAATTGGCTGTGTGTTGTGGCATGTGCCTGTAATCCCAGCTACTTGGGAGGCAGAGGCGGGAGAATTGTTTGAGCCTGGGAGGCAGAAGTTGCAGTGAGCCAGGATCACATGACAGAGTTTCAAAAAAAACAAAAACAAAACAAAACAAAACAAAACAAAACACAAAAAAACAAAGACAACCTACAGCATGGGAGAAATATTTAGAATACAGAACAGAGGATTCCTATTAAGACTACAAAAAAAAAAAAAAAAAAAGATTCTACCAATCAATGAGACAAACAAGTACCCAATTTAAAAATAATGGGCAAAGGATATATGGACAAATAAGTCACGAAAGAGGAAAAGATATTCAATGTCACTAGGAATGAAGAAACTGGGATCAAAACAACAATGAGACATCCCTGCATAACTGTTAGATTGGCCCATCTAACACCAGTGAATATCAAGTATTGGCAGACTGGGGGAAATAGGTAGTCTCATATATTACTGGAGAGAATGTAGCTAGATCCGGACACCCTAGGGGCAATATAACTTATGAAACATTTGGAAGTGCATTCCTATGACCCTACTTTTCAAATCTACCCTAAGTAAACACATCTGCTTATGTGCCCAAAAAGGCATATACTAAGATGTTCAATTCAGCATTACTTATAAAAATTAAATTTGAGGAGAAAAATTGTAATGAGTATATATTGCTTATAAAAATTAAATTTGAGGGGAAAAATTGTAATGAGTATATATTGAAAACAAGTATATAAATATATAAATGTATATAATATAAAAACAAGTACATAGATATTTGTATGGATATACATATATGTGTGTGTGTATATATATACATATATAATTTTTTGAGATGGAGTTTTGCTCTGTTGCCCAGGGTGGAGTGCAGTGGTTACAACCTCAGCTCACTGCAACCTCCACCTCAATGGTTCAAGCGATTCTCCTGCCTCAGCCTCCTGAGTAGCTGAGACGATAGGCGTCTGCCACGACGCCTGGCTAATTTTTGTATTTTTAATAGAGACGGAGTTTTGCCAGGTATGGCCAGGCTGGTCTTGACCTCTTGATCTCAAGTGATCCACCCACCTCAGGCTTCCAAAGTTCTGAGATTACAGGCATGAGCCACCATGTCAGGCCGATTTATGTATATTTTGGTGATGCAGTGAAAGGAGTTAAAAAGCAATACACCAAACTGATAAAAGTGCTTACATCCATGGAAGATGAGACCAGAAAGTTTTTTAAGGGGGAAAGTTGTCAAAGAAGGATTTTGGTAGAGACTGGCTGGCTGGTCCCCACATGTGCTTCCTCTTATTTCTGGTAACCCAGCTAAATAGCATTTCCCAGCTTCTCTTGCAGGTAAGTTGTGGTCAAGTGAACCAGTTGCAGGCCTGGCTCACAGTAACCTTGCACATGCAACCCCAGGGCCTTTTCCTTCCTGGGTAACTTTGGAAGTTATGTTTTGAAAATGGTGAAGTCACAGGACAGATGGAAGATTCTTGCAGACAGAAGCTGCCTAGGGACCAGGAACACTGGAATGAGCTTTATATGATCAAGAAATAGACTTCTATGCTGTTAAATCACTGAGATTGTGTTGTCTCTGTGCTAGAAATTAGCTTTACCCAAATGAACACTGGAATTTAAGTGTTGATTGAGGTGTTTTTACCTTTTTTAATAAGGAGAATGTATTAATGTATGATGTGCAGTTAAATAAAAATTTACAAAGAAAGATGGAATGAACCATGAGCCCAAACCCTACTTTAAGACAGCAAAGTTCTCAGAATTCTATGTGAGCAATAGTGGATGCTTTTCTGGGTATATGAAGCTCTGTGTGTGGTCCTGCTATGCATCACTCAGAGAAATGCACCTTCCCTTCTTATAGAAGAGCATGAGAATAGAGTCAAAGTCTGAATAACAATCCTAACTCCTGATAACACCATCTGTGGAACCTTGAGTAAATCACTTTACTTCCTTGGGCCTCAGCTTCCTCACCTACAAAAAGACAAACTGTTTAGGACAGATTCCCTGGGAAGCAGACTCTGAGACTCTGAGGTGTGTCAGGTGAGTGCTCTCGACCTGTGAGGGGCGAAGGAAGCAGAACTTGGTAGAGGGAGAAGTTGAATTGGGGCACAGTTGAAACAGACCTCAGCTCATTCCACAGGGAGTTGGAATGGACTTGTAGAATTGTCTCTAATTGGGGCAAGGCAGCCAAGCCTTTGTAATTGCTCCAAAATAGACCAGGTTTTACATACAGGCTTCCCTGGGGAGGCACTTGACTTTGAGAGAGCCATCAGCAGTCACCACTCCCAGCAACTGTGGGGAGGGGTGTCTTAGTCCTGAGGAGGGGATCTGGACAATGCACCCCAGCTTTCACCACATGCGCCAGTGCCTTCATCCCAAGGCTGGGGAGAAAACCCGCTAAAACTTCAAATTTGAAAGAGCTTTGTTGATTAAAAACATTTTCCTTATATGCGATAATTTAAACATATATCAGTGACTTACCAAAACAAATAGGTGTATTTATGGGGTTGTATGTGATACCCCATAAACATACCAAATTATGGTCAATTAAAGGTAAATAATTTTTTTGTTTTAAAAAATGTTTATATATATGCATATATATACCAAAGAGAATAATACTGTTATTAATATTCTTCTATATGATTCTCTCTCCTCCCTTCCTCTCTCTGGTTCATGTATATCACTGAATTCAGTTTTCTAATATTAATGTAGGGCTTTTACGTCAGTGTTACAAGGAAGATTTTCCTATAATTTTCCTTTCTTGTGAAGTCTGTGTGGGGTTTTTATATGAAAGCTATGGGGGAAGGAAAGCTAAACAGAAATACAAATAGATGAAGGTCAGCTGGATTTTTGTTTTCTTGCCCTTGAAGGGGTGTGAGTATCTCTGAGGGGTAATGAAACCCCTAAGCAGAGGTGAGTTCAAATCAGCCTGATCCAGTGTTTTCTCCATGTGTGTCCATTTAGTAGTGATGAATGGAGGGATGGTGCTAAATTGTTAGTGCCCCCCCCCCACCCCGAAGGTCTGAAATTAACAGAGACTGGTGTATGTCAGAAAGGTGAGGGCCGGGGTCATTTCAGGGTGAGGTTAAGGGAAATGGACTCCAGATCATTCAAGCCGTGCCCCCCATCTGTTTGATTGTATTGAACCCTAAGAGTGAAATCACTGCTGTTTGAATTCAATGCTGAAACTGGTCCAACATTAGGTGTCTCAGTACTCTAGCCATCAAGCCTCAGGTGCTAGAAACACTAGGCTGGAGGAAGTATACCTATGTCTTCATAATTCTGTGGAGTGTTTTTATAGACTTGCAGTGTTTTATGAATGTTGAGTTTGACTTGGGTGTTCTTACGTCTTGCTCATGGAACTTGGCACCCTAAAGCAGGGGTAACTTTAGCTGGGAAGTAGGGCGATGAGAAGCTGATTATTGGTTCCATTATTAACTAATTAATTATTTATTTATGTCATTAAAAATACTGACAGAGTCTCTGTTGACCAGGCTGGTCTTGAGTCCTAGCCTCAAGCGATCCTCTCACCTCGGCTTTCCGAAGTGTTGGGATTACAGTGTGAGCTGCCACTCCTGGCTACCTCATTGATTCTAGAGGCAAACTTTCTCCAAAAAGAGACCAGTGCTTTCCAGGGGACTTGGGTATGATCGTTTGGAATAAGAGACAAAAATATTAGAAGTTCCTGTTTTCTACCTTTTTTAAAAAATGGATATTTTTGTGTATATATATTATGTTGTAGTATATGCATTTAATTTATAAATAAACACCTATGTTTGGGATGCCTCTTTGAAAAAAAAAATTACTGACAACAATAGACATTTCTGGTTGAAAGAATAGGATCTTTTTTCTGGAAAATAAAAAAGAATAGGACCTCTAGGGGACCACTGATCCCTTCTTTAAGAATTTGATGAAAACTTAGGATATTCTCTCTCTAGAATACTGCACACATACATAAGTTTCTGCAAACCATTTTAGAGGGCTCTCTGAAGATTTCTCTGAATGTCAGGGAAAGAGTGCTTGTTTTCAAGTGTCCTCACTTAGGGATTATTCTAGCACAACTTTAGGCCACTCCAGCATCTGTTCACCCAGCAGGTACCTCACTTATGGAGCCTGGCAGTCGGCACGAAGGGCATCTTATGTTCTTTCTATCTGGTGCCTTCCTGAGCCAAAAGTACTGGACCCAAAATAATCAGCCATTTCCTATCACTCACCCAACAGGACAGGCCCAGAGGGTACAGAAATCCTTTCATGCATCCCTGTTGTTCACATTTGTACACACACAAGCAGATGTGTTACGTATTTTTATTATGAAGCTAGATCTTGCAGAAAATTTGGAAAGCTAGAAATGTATACATCAGAACAATTAACAGACGCATACTCTTATCTTCCAGAGATAACCACTGCTTTCATTTTGGCACCAGACCTTGAAGTCCACTCTCCTATGCATCTTTGTACCTATGAAAGGATTAATTTTAATGTTGATTAAAAGGAAGTCCATCTTCTCAGTTTACTTTGAAATACCCATGCTTGTGTTTTAAAAAAATTAATTCCACCTCCTTTATTGATTTTTTTTAAAAAAGATTTTTCTTGAACAAGAATGGGACAGATAATTGCATTTTAGTATATCCAGCCAAAAATAAACAAATACATAAATACTGAGGTTTCTGGGATCGTGAACTCAAGGGCAGAAATTTGGGCCCTTTCTTATTCATACATATGCCTTTGATTTATTCTCCAATTTTCTGTAAAACTTCTCCTTCCCTTGAAGTTTCTTTTCCTCTTTTCATTTCTGATGTCCCCTCCCCTTCCACATTCATTCACTTTTCAACATAGGTTTCTTGGGTATCCACTTTGCACCAGTCACTGAGCTTGGGATAGGAAAACAGACTGAACCCCATTCCTAACTTACTCATTCTTCTATTTCTTTTCTTTTTATTTTTTGTACAGCTGCTCTGCCTTGTTAACATCCACTTCCAGGCATTTCCTTTTTTTTTTTTTTTTTTTTTTGTAACTTACACCTCTAGAAACATCCTCAGATGCAGGTGCCTTCTCTGACGGTCAGTATTCCATAAACTGTCAGTTCCATAAAAGAAGCCTCTCTTTGCTGAATTTATGGATTGGCAAAGCCATTTCATAAAAAATGATTAATGATAATTAACATTTTAACTTCAGGCCATTTAATGGCACCTGACAAAAGGGTCAAGTGAATCTCATGGGTGTCATATGTCAAATGTCACAGTTACATGATGGGGCTGAACAGTAGCTGAGAATTCAATAAAGAGGATGTGTGGGGAACTGCAAATGAAGCTTCTACACCCATTCCCCAGGGGCCTGCTTCTCCTTTGCCCCTAGTCAAATTAGACATCCCAAATTAGAGGTATGAATGGGCTTCAGTTTGAATGTATGTTGAGAGTTCAGTTTTGTAAAATATGTAATGGTGCCCAGCTCCTTCTGCCTCATCTGTTCAATACCTAAATGCTGCACAGTAAGAAAAGTCTAAAACATTTCCAGATTAGCAACTAAAAGTTGAACTTCTCAGCCTTGCTCACTCTGTAACTTGCTCCTTAAGCTTACCCTTTGCTGGCTTGGAGCTGATTCCCTCAATGCCCTTCCATCCTCATATCCTCATCTCACTTCCTCACCTCAATCCAGGTTCCACTTCTGCTTCTCTCCCACTTGTTCCTTCCCCTCTCCTCTTGCCCCTTGTAAGTTTACAGATCACCATCCAGCAGTTTTCTTCCTGGCTCTAACCAGCCCTTAGTAGCCCCCTTCCAGAGGGCAGCCCCACTTTACTCTGCCCTAACTTCATAGATGAGACCCAAACACAAGCTACTATCAACACAAAGTTGAGCATCAAGTGAGACCAAGAATCATTGTGTTTCAGAAATGGAAGGTTGGAATCTCCCTGGGAACTAATGAGGTGAATGATCAAGGACTAGACAAGATAGTGGATACCATGTACTAGATCTGGATCCATGGGCAGTGAGAACTTGGTGTTGAGAAAATAGCTGGTAGTGAAAAGGAACAGACTCTTGGTGAGGGAGGAGGACACTTCTCAAGAATGAGAAAATTGTCTTAGCAAAACAATGCTTTGGTCAGAAAGTGACACCCCATTCCCAGATTCCAGCATCTGGGGAGTAGCCCTTTGCTGACAAAATTGGGACCTCACAGTGCGGTGACACAGGAGATACATGGGACTATAATCTGTGTCATGACCTTAGCAAGAACATGGATGGCAAGCTGAAGTTGTTTGTCACTTTTCCAAGGAACCCCACCTTAGCTGAGCAAGTTAATATACTCCTAACCAACATTAATTGAGTATGTATGTCAGTTTCTGAGATGAACACTTAACATTCACCAGCTAACTTCATCTTCACCACCACCCCACGAGCTAAGTTCTAGTTTTACCCCATTTTATATAAGACACTGAGGCTCAGAGTGATTGGGAAACTTGCTCATTGCCATCCAAGTACTAAGTGGTGAAGCCAGAACATGGCCCCAGCTTGGTCTGACTTTATCCACATTCCTAACCACACTTCCAAGCTCCTTACCATTTTAGTGTGTCATGGTGGCTAAGCAATAAGGAAAGGACAGACGTAAATAGTGGATGTTCACGAAACATTTCCTCATGCTCCAAAAACATTTATTTAAAAATGTGAAAGGGAATTTATTTAAAGAAAAATATGAAGTAAAAGTAGTACAAGTTTGGACTGGCATAAATCTTGAAGGTGAAACGAAAACTAGCAGAGGCTGGTAAGCTCTAAAATGCACATAGCAAGCATCAGGAAACAGTGCTATTGGGTATGTTTAAGTATCAACAGAGAATAATGAGGAGTTTCTAACATAATAAAACAATTCCCCACTGTTACACTGAGTAAACGCCTCCATGTACCTCAGCTATTCTGACCTTGTGTTGCGTGCCAATGTCAATAGCTGTTGTCACCACTGGATGGGCCTCCCATTTGGTACTTAGAGATTCTCTTTATGCACTTAAAAGGCATCATTAATACCAAGTGGCTATTAAAGCAGTCTTGCTGTTGAGAATGATTTTCTGAAGCAAATGCAGAGGAAACGTGTTGAGGGCTGAAGTCATTAGCTGTGACCACAGAAGGACTGACCGTGGGCAATCGTGCCATTAATCTTGATCAGGGGAAGTATGAACAATTCATAAAATTTGCTTGGTGAGGTAGCTCCCTAAATGGACACTGGAGTGAATGACCCCATGTCTTTGCTTTAGGTAAGAGGGACACGTATGAGCCGTGACCTCGACTTGGCATAATGAGTGGTGGGGACCCAACAGTGACTTCAGGCCTTGTTGGAGAGGCAGGCCTGTGGCAGGGCTTGCTGGAGTATAGGAATCAAAAAGCTGTTACAGCTGACATTTTATACAATGCTTACCATGAGCCTGGCATAATTACAATGCTTTAGATATGAACTATTTAATCCTCACAACAGTGCTGTGTGGTAAGTATAATTATTCCCATTTTAGAGATGAGAAAACTGAGGTCTAGAGAGGATATGCCACTTGCCTGAGGATGCACACAGCTTGTAAATGGCAGAGCTGGGATTCAAACCCTGGTGGCTTGGATTCAGGGACTATGTGCTTACCACTTTGCTATACAGCATCATCTTTGAGTGAATACACTTCTTCTGCCTTCACATGGGCTTTGGGGTCACACAGATATGAATTTGAACCCCAACTCTGCCATATCCCAGTTGCTGAAACTTTGACAAGTGACCTCGCTTTCTTAAGACTCAGTTTCAGCTGGGCATGATAGCTCTTGTCTGTAATCCCAGCACTTTGGGAGGCCAAAGTGGGCAGATTATGAGGTGAAGAGATGGAAACCAGCCTGGTCAACATGGTGAAACCCATCTCTACTGAAAATACAAAAATTAGTCGGACATAGTGAAAGGTGCCTGTAGTCCCAGGTACTCGGGAGGCTGAGGTAGGAGACTCGCTTGAACCCAGGAGGCAGAGCTTGTAGTGAGCCAAGATTGCGCCACTGCACTCCAGCCTGGCAACAGAGCAAGACTCCATCTAAAAAAAAAAAAAAAAGATTCAGTTTTTACATTTATAAAGAGGACCGTAAGTGTAAGGCAATTAACACTGCTCGGACACATATCGCTGTCCGCTGTCCTCTTCCTCCACACTGAAGGTAGAGATGCTGGCCAGGACACTGAAGGGGGATGTGGATGGACAGCAGGATGCTGCCTCAACCAGAACCTCCATGGTGAGGGGTCAGCTTAGACAACTGGACAGAAAGACAGTGTCCTCTTCCCTGTCACCTGCTTCCTAACTAGCCTCTTTCATTTTGGGTTCTGGATTAGAGTCTAATAAGGATTGAATATTTAGTCCCCCTAAAATTCATGTGTTGAAGCCCTAACCCCTAATGTGACTGGATTTGGAGATAGGGCTTATTAAGAGATGATAAAGGTTAAATGAAGTCATAAAGGTAGAGCTGTGATCTAATAGGGCCAGTTCCTTTAGGAGAAGAACCAGAGACACCGGGGCTTTGTGTCTTCTCCATGTGAGCACGTAACTGTCACAGCTATCCACAGTCCACAAGATAGCTGTCCACAAGCCAGGAAGAAAGCCCTTACCAGGAACTGAATCAGCTGGTACCTTGATCTGGGACTTCTCAGGCTCCAGAACTGTGAGAAAACAAATGTTTGTTGTTTAAGCCACCCAGTCTGTGGTGCTTTGTTATGGCAACCTGAGTTGAGAGAGAGTATCATGATCCCATGTTGAATGGGAGAATAAAGTCTGGAAGTGCATTCAAAACTTTACTTTCACTAGTGATCCAAATCTGGTGAAGACGGCTATGAATTCTTTGCTACTCCTCCCATGGAGCAGTAGAATCAAATTCCCCTCCTCTTGAATCTGGATGGGCTCTAGTGACTTGACTGATCAAAAGAATATGATAGAAGTGGTGTTCTGAGACTTCTGAGGATGGGTCATAAGAAAGCTTGCAACTTCCATCTTGACCTTTTGGGATACTTGCTCTTGAAACCCAGCCTGCCATCATGTGAGAAAACAAGTAACCTAAGGAAAGCCCTGCAGGGGCGAAACCAGGATCCTCCTTGGAAATGGATTCTCTAGCTCCAACAGAGCCACCTCTTGTAATAGCACATGGAGCAGAAACAAATCCCTCCTACTGAGCCCTACCCAAATTGCAGGTTCATCAGAAAGGTCAGTAACTATTGGGGGTTCTTTTAGCCATTATGATTGGGGGGTGATTTTTCCACTGCAATACATAACTGGAACTTCAAGAAACATTTGCAAAACACCTGTACCTCTGAACTGCCCCAGGGGTGAATGCGTTGGCCCTTGTGCTGAGGATCACCTGTGTGGAGGAGTCTCCTTCCACCACAATTCCCTCCTATATGCAGGCAGTGGGAATAGCTTATGGACAGAGCTGAAGGATGCCTCTCTTGGCTAAACACAGGCCTTCAATACCCAGGATTACAGTCAGCTTTGAGCTCCCCACAAACGATGTTGTAAATTGTGACTATCAGACCCCATTTTACCATTGGAGGGGGGAACAAGGAATGCACAGGGCTAAGGGAGAAGCTACAGGCTTTTAGATTTTCTGTCTTCCAATATCCTCCCCAACCCTCTGCCAGTCCACAGCTTCTAGAAAATGCTGAGCCTGGAAAGAGAAACAGTCTGGTTGTAGTTCACTGGTTCTCAACCTTAGGTGCACGTCGGAATCACTTGGGAGCTTTAAAAAAATACTGCTGGGCCCATGACTAGAGATGGGATTTAGTTGGTCTAACAATTTGCCATTGGCAATGTGAGCTGGTAATGACATTAAATAATGCTGAATCTCAGAATAACCTACATTATTCCCTTTTCAAGTCTCCTTCAATCCTCTGATTACAAAAAAAAGAAGTCTCTGTTAGGTGCTAGCTTGTCTTTAACCACTCTCCAACTCTTGCCATTAACCAAAACTCAATTAACACTGATCTAAATCTTTGTCCTCTGACAGAGTCTGAACACTTGTTTGCACCCAAGTCTCCTGTTGACATCTAACCCCCAATTTTGAGGTCGGGCCTGGTGGGAGGTGATTGGATCATGGGGACAGGTCTCTCATGAATGGTTTGGGCCATCTCCTTGGTGAGGAGTGAGCTCTTGCTCTGAGTTCACATGAGTGTGTGGCACCTTCTCCTTCATTCACTCTCTCTTGTTCCTGCTTTTGCCATGTGACGTACCTGATACCCCTTTGCCTTCCACCATGATCATAAGCTTCCTGAGGCCTCCCTAGAAGCTGAGCAGATAGATGCTTTCTGTAGAGCCTGTGGAACCATGAGCCAATTAAACCTCTTTTCTTTGCGAATTACCCAGTCTCAGATATTTTTTTATGGTGATGCAAGAATGGCCTAACACATCCCATAGCAACCAGGTGAGAAAACCATAGAGCTTATAAAAGAGCCACATCACAACCTACCAGAATGCTGATTCTCAGAGATATTTGGTGTCTTGCCCAAGGACTCAGGTCACTGGTCCTCCTTTTTCCCTTGCCCCAATTTTACATTTGATGAAGAAAATTATGCTAATAGAGGAACCTCTGCCATATAATCATAGAGGCCCATTAGACCCTATTCCTTTTTTTTTATTTTTGAGACAGGATCTCTCTATGTTGCCCAGGCTGGAGTACAGTGACATGATCATGGCTCACTGCAGTTTCAACCTCCCAGGTTCAAGCAAGCCTCCTACCTCAGCTTCCCAAGTAGCTGGGACCACAGGTGCATGTCACTACCCCTAATTTTTGTATTTTTTTTTTTTTGTAGATACAGGGCTTCGTTATGTTGCCCAGGCTGGTCTCAAACTCCTGAGCTCAAGCGATCTGCCCGCCTCTGCCTCCCAAAGTGCTGGGATTACAAGTGTGAGCCACTGTGCCTAGTCTAGACTCCATTTCTTGCTCTGATCCCAGAGTAAAGATAAAACAACTCCCACTGAGGGTGAAGAGAGGAAGCACGGAAGGGAGGAGAAAGAATGAATCATGGAGAAGACGCAGACTTTTTAGTTTAGGAGGCAACTTTCAAAGTTATTTGGAGAAGGAATTTGGTTCAAAAAAGAAAGAACTTTCTAATACCAAGGCTGCAAGTGGCTGTGCCAGGAGATAGACACGGTGGAGAAGCCCAGCCCTCACTAATTCTTTCTTTTGCTTAAGATACCGTCTTTCTTTCCTCCTGGCTTCCTCCAAATGTGTACAGATTCTTGACTGCATGTTCATATTTGGGGATGGAATTCTCTCGGCCACAGGTGCTTCCAACCCTGGATTCCTAAATCATCTTCAGGCAGCTGGGACATGCAAGTTAGCCTCCTAGTTCTCCTCCTCCTCCTCCAATAAGAACACATCTTTGAGCTTCTGGATGGGGGAAAAAAGAGCTGAACCAGATGAGGAGATTGAATGGGAATCCAGATTAAACCCTGGAGGAAATGCTTGCACCTGTTACTGGAATGTGATTCACTCTTGGCTAACAGCAGGAGTCCTAAGCCCTCCTGTTGAGCTTAGCATCTGGCCACTGGAGATTCAGCCACCACTATGCAGATCAGTGGCCCATCAGACCACCTGGGGTGCTTGTTAACAAGAGAGACTTCTCAGCTCACCTCCTAGTGTGATTCTTTAAACTTTAGCTGATTCTGATGGTAGGATTCATGGGCTACATTTTGCCAAACACTGAGCAGGGGTGTCTCAGACAGTGTGTCCCTGGGAAATGTGGGCAATGGGATAGGTAGAGATGTTCTTGGCCAGGGTGCAGGATTGGTTCCAGGAGGTACCACAAGGTTTTTCCCATTGGACATTTCAAAGAGGGAAGGAGGGAAACCTAGGAGTCCAGATCATGAAATAATAGACTCTAGACATTTAGATTCGCAGAAATAGATAGTATTATTAATAATTAAATAAAGAAATCTTAAAATAATAGAATGCATTTACAGTGGAACTTAGTGGTTAAAGAATTAGTCTTGCATAGAGCCTGCCTCTTTACTTGGTAGCTGGATAACTGACAGTGAGTTACTTAACCTCTCTGAGCCTGTTCCCTTATTCATGAATGGGGCATACTGTTAGGTGTAATATAATGTGTCTTTGGACTGTTGTGATAAATGAGCTAGCAAATTTAAAGGACCTGGTACAAGAGACTAAATATGTGTGTCCTCTCAAAATGTATATGTTGAAATCTAATCCCAAGTGTGATGGTATCTGGAGCTGAGGTCTTGGGGAGATATAAGGCCACAAACATGAAGCCTTCATGAATGGGATTAGTGACCTTATAAAAGGGACTTCAGAGGGTTCTCTTGCCCCTTTGATGGCACGAGGATGCAGTAAGGTGCTGTCTATGAACCAGGAAGCAGACCCTCACCAGATGCTGAGCCTGCTGACACCTTGGACTTCTCAGCCTCCAGAAATGTAAGCAACACCTTTCTGGTTTTTTTGTGTGTCACCCAATTTATGGTGCTCTGTGAAATAGCAGTTCAAATGGACTAAGACACCTGGCACATGGTAAGGGCTCTAGAAGTTTTTATTATTAGTAACAGAAACATAGAATCTTAAAACTAGAAGTGATCACAGAGATCATCTAGTGAATCCAATGTCCATCTACTGACACTGGCAGGAGAGAAATAAAGGAAGACACTGGGTGTGCTGGTGGCGGGGGGGTGGGGTGCTCCTCTGGGTGGCTTCCCCTCTCCTCCAGAGGGCCTAGCGCCTGGTTGCTGCCCCGCTGAGGGAAAGGCCACTTTAGCCATAGTAGGAATTTGAAGGTCCAGCTTCTATATATCCTACAAACCTGAGAACCTCAACTTTTTGCATTTACCAACATTTACTTTGCAGAGCTCACCGTCCAGCTGTCTGTGGGCACCAGGAGGCTCAGCCGAAGAGAGCAGGGCTGCATCCTCCCTCCCTTTGCTCTGGTGTTTAATCAAGACTGTATTCAAAATATGATTCTGGGAGATTATATTGGGAGATTTGCAGGAGGCTCTCGGGGGGTCAGAGATGGTGGGAACAGATTGCCACTAGGGGCTTGAGGCTGGGATAATCACAGGCTCAGACGTGCCATTCTCAGGCCCTTCTCCTAGACCCCTGGAGCTCACCATCAGCTCGGGAGGAGACATCGAGCAGCGAGATAGAGAACTAGACCATCCCTGTATTTTACAGTGGCAGAACTAGGAGGCGAAGGGCTTGTCCAAGCCATGTAATAAGGTGGTAACACAATTGAGAAGGAAAAGCAGGTTTCTGGGATTCCAGGCTGCCTTGCAACCCCTCTCACACCCCACTGTCTCCAGCCAACTAGAACCAGACCTTCGGGATAACCCTAGGCTGCAGGCTCCCGCTTTGGGCTGGGGAAGGCGGGGAGAGGCTAGGCCACCCAGGCAAGAGATGTTTCTTGCAGCTGGAGAGCAAACCTCCTGGGGTCCTGGGTGGTGAGGTAAGGCCACAGGGGAAGGCCTCCTTTCCCTTGGTTAAGGCTGAATGCCTGGAGGCTGTGTGCAGGTAAGATTCCCCCTCACCCTCACCCTCTGGATCCCAGACTCTGCTCAGCCACGTGAACTGAGTTTAGTGGGGTCCCTTCTCCAATCTGATCTTCAGCTTCCCATCTCCAAGTGTTGACTCTCTGATTCTAAGGATCCCTCTCCCCTCTATGAAATGACTCTCTAGGGCCCTACCCTCAACTGGAGGGCCTAGGAAGCCTCGGCCACCTCTGCAGTCTCCGGAGGGGTCTACCTGGTCCCCCACTAGGGGGTGGGGTCGAGTACGCCTTGAAAGAAACCTCCAGCTAATGCTCTTTATTACAAGCGTTAATCCCGCAAAGCCGACTGGAAATAATGTTTATCTTTTCTCAGTTTAATTTTCCGGACCCTAAGCCGCGGGTCAGCGAGGGCGACTGGAGGGTCCCTGGGGAGGTTGGGGGTGGGAGCAGCTGTTGCCCAGGAACAAAACGAAAGCAAAAAGGGGGTCTCCCAGAGGAAGCGCACGCGGGTGTTCTGGCCGGGGAGCAGGAACTGAAAAAGGGACATCTACCCCGGTGGAAAGCTGGAGTTAGTCTTCACCACGCACTGCTGTGACCCTGAGCTGCTCACCAGCCCTCCCGTTTGGGCGTATCCTTCTCATCATTAGAGGGGGTTTGCAGTTTTTGTAATTCATGATCTCTAAAGTCCCTTCCGACAGCAAAGGGTCTTTTCCATAGAGAAGAGGGAAGTGGCGCATTGCTTCGGTGTCCCTAGCAATTAGAACCTCCACATTTCTTCTCATCGGCCTCCAAAGGTCTTCAATTCTGCCCAGGAGGAGGACTGTGCTCCTCGGGATTTCGGTAACTGATGATCTCGCATCTGCGCTGGTCTGGAAGGCCTGGCCTGGTCGGGACCGGCGTTGGAGACGTAGCTCCCACAGCGATCCAGGCCTTGGGCGCACAAGCCAGCTGCCTTTCCTCTTGCCTTCCCTCCCCATCTGCTCTCCCGAGCTCGCCTACTGGACAGTGCCCCGGGTCCCTGCTTCCCTGCCAGCAGCAGTGCGCTCACTTCCAGGCTGAAGCTGAAGCCACAGGCCCAGGACGCGAACGCAGACAGCCTTCCCCAGCCGGCATCCTTCGGGAGTCTTTAAATCTCTTACCCCCAATCCCCGCTGCCTGACGCTGGTCGCAGGGGGAACAAAGACCCCTTCCATGCTCGTCAGCTCCCATTGGTTGGCCTGTACCGGAAGTGTTTGCTGACACTTTTGATAAAACGGGAAGAATGCCCCCACTCGCCTCACACTGACCTGCAAGCTGCCCGACCTTGCCATTAGGTCCAGGTTAACCGGAGGAAAGCGATCCTCATCACCCATCTCCGCGGTAAACTTACAACCCAAATACAAACCCGAAAACAGATGCAGTTTCCAGATAAACATCCTGACAGGTCCCACCACCTCCCATGCGTATGACCCACGACATGGTCAGCCTGGCTCCGCAGGTTGGTTACGCAGCAGCTAGTCCGCTGGGCTGCAGGCCCACGGCCTTGTAGATTACCTTGCCAGTTTCTTTCCCAGATGCTATGGGAACTGAGATCTGCAGACCAGGCCGCGCTGTCGCGCTGTTGCAAGAACCCCTGGCCGCAATGCATCCTTGCCTGCACTCCGACCTCTCCAAGCACCCCTGGCAAAGATAGGCCACACAGCATGGGTTCGGACTGATTATTTTTAAGGACACAAGGGATTAGGAGTGGGAGAAGACGAACACGGTCCTTAGTGGCTGGGTGAGCAATGAAGTTACAAAGTGAGGTGGGTGAGGGTGAGAGACAGGGGTGAGCAGGAGAGGAAGCCGTGCTGAATCCAGAGGAGGAAGACAGACTTGGCAGAGTCGGTGGGTGGGGCAGACTCGCCCAGCCTCCCACTTGGCCTTCCTCAAGGTGCCCTGCCATCTCCTCCATGGGGTCCGCTAACGTCCAAGTCTGCCCGCCACCCCAGCTCTGCGTGCAAGGACAGCTGCTAGGAGGGTTTTTGTGTGTCTGTCTCTTAGGCAAAGTGAGAGCTCCTGGTCCCTAACAAGGTCTGGTAGCTTCTTAACCTGGAGATGAATTTGAAATGAGGGGCCCATTTCCAAGATTCTTCTGCAAATCACAGCCATTGCGCTAACCTGCTGAGAGAGGAAAGGTTGATTAAAACCCAAAGGCCGCTTAGTGGCAATTCTTAGGGAACCTCTGGGTTGGCCATGTCTCTTCTGGAGACAAGCAAAGGGTCTAGAGGCAATTAGCTTGTCAGGGGTAATGTTTGGATCCGTTGTGTAAATTCAAATAACAGTGTAACCCACTTTTCTAAGCCAGCAGCTAATCCTGAGAGAAAATTACTACAAAGAGCAGAATCTGACAGTAATTGCTGGAGGCTGCCTCATGCTTGGGGAGTGTCCCTTTGTGGGTGAAGTTCCCTTCCACCAGGTCCTTAACACAGTGAAAGAATCAGCCAGCATCAGAGGACACTGATTGGCAGTCACTGGCCTGCCTGGGGATGAGCCCTTGGCAGAGTGCCCTCCAGGGACAGCACCAATCCGGGGCCTAAAGTTGTTGACCACAGGGACATGTCTACAACTCTCCAGGGGTTTTGGTGGGACACAGAGAGGGCTGCAAAGTAGACTTACACACTAACCGTAAATCTATGGTGTGCGTCTGGCCCGCAGTCTCTGACTTCTCCAAAAGCCCTGGTGCCTGCCCAACCCTAGTAAACTATCCAAGCAGCACAGCAGGGGACCAGGGGGTCTCCTCTGAAGGGCAGGCAGGGGGCAAGGGCCATTGTGCTAGAGGGGCATGGTGATGCACACCTGGTGAATTTGGCCGTACACTTGACCACAAATGCGGAGATCTTGGTTGTCCATCTCTCGAACGGCTAAGTGATTCTAGATAATTACAGTCTCCCTGTGAGTTTATTATTTGGCTTTAAAATAAGGGAGTACTAGAACTTTTATCTCTAAGCTTCCTTCTGAAAGAGTGCTGTGAAGCAGTCTCCCGTCAGGTCTGTGGGAGACCTGGGCAGACAGGAGTGGCAAAGGGGTGTGCAATTGCCGGGCAGGGCGGTAGGTGTGTGTCTTTTGCACAGATACTCCCAGCGCCGTTGGGGGCCCACTACCTTCTGCTCCAGACGAGTACTGGCAGTGCACTGCAGGCTCGCTCCTCCGCGGGCACGGCGCACAGTTCAGCGGTAGTCCCTGCAGGGCAAACCTGGGGTTTCCAAAGGCTTTGGCTATGCAGGAAGACTCGTCGCACGCGGAGTCTCTGGGGACCGCGAGTCGCCGGGCAGAGGCAGGAGGCTGTCCGGGAATCATATGGCACTCAGGACTTCGTGGTCTGGGCCGGGTTGGGGGTGCACCGTCTACAGCGCCAGCTGCTGCAGTGTGCGCCAGAGACCAGATGCGCGGTTTCTCCACGCACGGGTAGTGCATGGTCAACCTGGGGCCACCTGGCTCCACAGCGAGGAAATCAGCTTCTTCTGATCCGGAAGGCTCATTGAAGGAGAAGCGAGGAGCGGCCAGGCCGCACTCCCTGAGCTCCAGTCGGCCCTCTCGAGCTGCATCGCACAACCCAGGCAGGGACTGCGCGCCCTTACGGAACTCCGCCAGCCTGTCCGCATCTGTGGCCATAGCCTCCTCGTCTTCAGGTTCTTCTTCCTCCTCCTCCTCCTCTTCTTCCTCCAGGTCTTCCAGGTCACTCAGCCGGAGCCCCCGGGCCTCCTGGCTAGCAGTAACGTCTGCAGGAAATCAAGAGCGAGTGAGAATAGCCCCAGGGCCCAAGGGAAATCCGAGGAATGCCCATCCCTGAGAATATTTTAGGAAGACGCGCCCTGCACAGAGGGCATCTGCGGGCATCCGCGGTGTAATTCACCAGACCTGTGGTTCCACCCCTTGCACTTGCCCTGGTGTTGTTGGCCGCCTGCCCGTGGGAAAGAACTCCTGCCCTACCCTGTCCCCACCCTTTACTCTCCTGGACAGTGCCAAGCCAAGGAAACACCATTTGGCGCTGCCTGAGTTCTGGATCTCAGTTTCTCAACTGTGAAAAACCAGGGAGCAGTTTTTACTCAATCTCAACATCTACAAGTGGCTGCTGTTACATCATTTAATTCAGCAAATGTTTACTGAGGGCCAACTATGTGCCTGCCATCATTTAGGTATTAGGTGTGTAGGGCACATGGCAGTGAGTAAGACTTCTGGTGGAGCTGGCATTTTAGAGAGGGTATTTGGGTTTGTAAACTTTCTCACAGTGACAGGTATGGCAAAGGAAATCCAAACAGGCTGGCAGAACAAAGAATAACTGGAAAGATATTTTGGCTTGGGTGAGGCAGGAAGGACTTTGGGACGTAACACTTTGATGTCTAGAAGATGCTGGTTCTGTAGAGAAATGCAGGTAGAGGGAAGTGCACAGGCTAGAAAGTGCAAGGGTAAGCCTGAGGACCTTCCAGAAAATCTACCCCACAGGGCAGCTTTGAAAGACCAAACTGCCTGATGGCTTGTAAAACCTTTAAGGTGGGTGAAGGTTTCCAATACCTTTGGTGTCAGCATTTAGGCAGCCTAGCGAGTCCTCCTCTCCGCCCTCTGCCTTCCTCTCCTCCCCACCTTTGTTCTTGGGTGCCCAAGTCATCTTGTTCTCTTTCTTGAGGCGCCGGCGTGCATTGGCGAACCAGGTGGACACCTGGGTGAGAGTCATCTTGGTGATGATGGCCAGCATGATCTTTTCACCCTTAGTGGGGTAGGGGTTCTTGCGGTGCTCATTGAGCCAGGCCTTGAGTGTGCTGGTGGTCTCCCGGGTGGCATTCTTTCTGCGACCTGCGCCACTCAATTCCACTGCACCATACCTGTGGGGGAGAATCTGGCTCATGTTCTAGAAGGGGAACAAGGAACTGCAGGCAGAGGGCAGTCTGTGGCCTGGAAGTGTGGTCCAGCTCCCTCCCTCTTCCCTGCCCCCATCCACCCTACCTTGGCAGTTGGGGAGGAAAGACTCAGTACCAGTCACTTCTCTCCTTACCGGTCATATTGGTACTGCCCCAGAGTCCGCTCATAGGGATAATAGGCTCCTGGTTGTGCCAGGCTGGGTGTAAAACTCCCTGCAGCCTCCTTAAATTCATACTGTGGATTCTGGCAGGAGAGAAAGAGAATTCAGGACTACAGTAGGGGAGGGAGCACATGGAATGGTCGCTAAGGGTTTGGTTCCAATCCCAGTATGGCCACTTAACCAATCTGTGCCTCAATTTCTTCCTTAGTAAAATGGGGATAGTAGTACTTATAGGTTATTGAAGAAGACTATGTTGGTAGAATGCTTGGCAGCGTCCCTGGTGCAGAATAAGCAGTAGTTAAATGTTAGTTGCTGTTATTACTGTATCCCTGTGCCTCCTCCTGGCCCCTCCCCAACACACACACCAGCTGGGGCACTTCCTGCTTTACTCTCCTTCAGGAGCTTTTCTCTGACCCTTTGTATCTCTGTGACTTTGGGTAAAGTATTTGAACCTCTGTGCACCTCTGTTTCCTCATTCATAAATTGAGATTAATGATGACTTACCTACCTCACAGAATTAATACAAGTACAATTGTTTTCTAAACAGTATGAAGTTCTGCAAACTGTAAGATACTGTTTTTTTTTTTTTTTTTTTTCTTCTCCTTATACACCATTTCTTTTCCTTGGGAGTTGTGCGTCTTTTTGTGACTTTCTCCGGACTTCACCTGCCTCTGCTGCTCATGCCCCTGGAACTCCACCCCTGTACTCACCAGTGCCCCATACAGTGTGGGCGGCTCCGGGCTATAGGGCAGGTAGCCGGAGTAGCTCTGGGCAGCTGCAGCGGCTGCGTAGGGGGCTCCATAGATGCCCAAGGCGGCGCCCAGCTCCGGTCGCGCACTGCCCAGCAGCCGACTATCGTAGGGTGCGCAGCAGAGAGCGGGCGCCTGGGTGGAGCCAGATG